>NC_089257.1:23828802-24471956 GCF_963930625.1 Muntiacus reevesi | reverse complement strand
AGTTCTTCAGAGAAAAGAATTTATTTTCTTCTTCTATATGTAGTTGACCCTTGGGCAATGTGGGTGTTGGGGTGCTGACCCCCTATTCAATAAAACATGTGTGTGTATCTTATAGTTGGCTCTCTGTATGTGATTTTTCCATATCTGCAGTTCCTCCATATCCACAATCTACATCTTCTCATCCATGGGTTCAACAAACTTCACATTATATGGTACTATAGTATCTACTGTTGAAAAAAATCTGTGTTTAAGAGGTTCTGCACAGTTCTCTCTCTAAATATATATGGGGAGGCAGGCAGGGAGAGAGGGGGTGAGAGACTTATTTATTGTGAAGAATTGGCTTACACCAATTGTGGAGGCTGACAAGTTCCAAGATATGCAGTTGGCAAGGCTGGAGATACAGGAAAACTGATGGTGTAGTTCTAGTCCAACTCTGGCAGACTTGATATTTAGGAAGACCCAATATTCTGGTTTGAGTCCAAAGGCAGGGTATATATAATGTCCCAGCTGAAGGCAGTTCCCTCTTACCTACCTGAGGGCCATCTTTTTGTTCTATTCAGACTGTCATCTGATTGAATCACTCATACTGTGGAGGGTAGTGTGCTTTGCTTAGTCTGTTGATTCAAATGTTAATCCCATTCAGACATACCCTCACAAATATACCAGACTAATGTTTGACCAATTACCTGGGCATCCATGGCCCAATCAAGCTGACACTCTCACACCCATCTCATGAGTTTTCAATCTGATATATATTTTGTACAATATTCTTACAGATGTTTTAAGAGATAGGATTTGTCCCTTGTAAAGCTGTGGCGCTTATTGAGGACATGCCCCTAGAAAGAAGATATCCTTATTCTTCAGAAGTGGCCTGAACTGGCCTGAAATAGAAAATTTCTGGCTCTCTGGTTAAGTTCTCAATAATGTTAGCTCCCTTTAACTTTCTTAAAGAACTTAGCATATGCTTGGTGTATGCTGTGTTGAGCTTAGTGGCTCAGTCACATCCAACTCTTTGTGACCCCATGGACTATAGCCTGCGAGGCTCCTCTGTCCATGAAGATCCTCCAGGCAAGGATACTAGAGTGGGTTGCCATGTGCTCCTCCAGGGGATCTTCCCAACCCAGGGATTGAACCCAGATCTCAACGAGATCTCTCTCATTGCAGGCAGATTCTTTAACATCTGAACCACCAGGGAAGCCTGTTTGGTGTATAAAAGGTAGAAAATACAAATACTCTTTTTCTTCCACACCACTTACAAGACATGTGGCCTTACTAGAAAAGTTACTTCTCCATATTTTTAAAAGCTAAGGTATACTGACATAAGAGAAATACCAATTGTTGGGTGGTTGTGACAATTACAAGTGTTAATATGTGCAAAATGCTTAGTATAGTGCTAAGAACAAAGGAAATATTAAATAACTGTTGTCTGTACTGTTATGGTTGTTGCTATTGCCTTAATCATTCTCTGCCATAGTCAATGCATTTCCTAGAAGTTGCGGTGGAATAACTAGAACATCAGTGGCATGTTTCTATTTTCCGGCTATTTTCTGCATTTCTGCCATTCTCCACATGTAAAATGAGGAGTTGTCCTTAGATGGCAACATACTTTTCCAGTGTGAACATTTTCTGATTTTAGTATGCTCAAATGAGCTCAGCTTATAGCATTGACTGTCGGTGTTTCAGGGATGGTTGAGGATTATGTTGTATATCAGATGTTAGGTGTATTAGCAGCATTGGTGACACTCCTTATCCATCCCTAGGCGTTGACTCAAGCTCCTATTAAGAGAATATCAGAAAAAGTGAACTTGAAAGGAACAATATTGTACCAATTAGAACTGGATATAAAACCATTTGGAAGCACAGAAAAAGAAATGTTCTGCTATATCGTGGAATAATAACCACCAGCCTTCATTGAGAGCATTTAATGGGCATTACATCAGTGAAACTTTCAATAGCTCTTTGAAGTAGGCAATATGATTAGCACTAATTTACAGAGGAGGAAATTAAAAGGCTCTGACAGCTTGAAATGCACAATGATGTGAACCAAGAGGTTGCCTGACTGGGACTTGAATCCAGGTCCAGTTACCTCCAAAGCCCAAATGGTGAATCCATAGATTGTGCTATTTCCTGAACTTTGGCTGTGGTCAGATCATCTTGCAGTTGTGTCTGAAACTATTCAATAATACCTCTTTTAAGTTCTAACTTTGTGTATTCCTTCAAAGGAAATACCTATTGATTCCATTACCTTTCTCTTGTTCTCAGCAAGTCATTATCTGCTTCTCACACCTGAGTGAACCTGAATGCACCAGCAGAGCCACATTTAATGGAAAACATTTCAGGACCATTCCCCAGCCAATTTCTGTGGGAATGAATGTCAGCCCAATATTAGGCTCATTTTGTTTGATTAAATTTCTAAGAAATTGTCATTTTACAAGAAGCATTTCATCCTGACATAATAGACTTATCTATACTTTCCTCATTTGTTCAAAGACTATAGGTGTTGTGCTTGGGTGGGCCAATCAATTGCCATATACTAGTTCATATCAAGAGAAATATTGCTTAAACATTACAGACTTGAACATGATGTGGACTGGACCATTTGCACATACTTTGTATGTCATACAATACAGTTCTGAGTTAAAACATTCTGTGAAGGCCTCAATCATTTTGATAATTAAAGAGCTTGAATAATTCTAATTAATAATGTATTAATAACTTAAGCGCATTTTAATAATTATGACTTTTTTTTACATAGTAGTTTGCATTGCCAGAAATGATAAATCCTTGTTTTGGAAACCAATTCTTGAATATTTTCTTTATACACAAGAAAGGATAATTTGACAATAGAATCTTTGTGAAAGACTCAGTAATATATTTTCTATTCACTTACAATTTCTTGAATGCTGCAATCTAGATATATTTATAGGGGATTCATCTTGCTGCATTGCTGATTGCTTCATGGAGGACATACTTTTTTTTACTGAAGTATCATTGAGTTACAGTATTGTATTAGTTTCAAGTGTATAGTAAAGTGATTCACTTACATTTGTACATGTATACATATAGATTTAAGATTCATTTCCCTTATAGGTTATTACAAAATATTAAATATAATTTTTAAGGCATATTTACCATCATTTGGAAAGTTGTATGCTATAAAGTGAAGAAGCTCTGGATTTTAAATGGGCATATCTGGGTTCCAGATACCATATAGTCTCTAAATAGTTGGAGGAAGTTGGGTAAGTCACTTTGTCTGTAAAAGGATGGAGTGGAATTAAATACTTTTAGGTCCCTTTTAGCTTGAATGTTTCTAATTATAGGCAGACAAGTTTTGTGCCCCATTCATTCTCAAGAGATGTTCAGATTTTTTACTTTGGTCATTAATCTACATGTGCTATTATGAAAAAATTTATAAACATCTGAGTCTACCATGTTGGCATTTTTCAGGAGGAAAATAAATAATACTCCTATCTGTGTTTCTGAGCTCAAAAACAATTAAGAGATGAATCAATTATAAAATAGGACTCCATACCCATGCCTAAAAAATCTTTCTAGAACACTCTATACTTTATATCTCCACCCATCCTGCAGTCTCTTACTTGGGATAGCCTAGCTAAGGAAAAGTTTAGGTCTACACAGCAGACATAATTGTCCTGGGTTGTGGCTTCATATTAGTCAGGGGTTGACAATGAAGAAAAGAAAAAAAAAAAAAAAAAAAAAGGATCTCCAAGGCATGCAACCTTTAAAAGATTGGTTCTACATAACAGAGAAATGTGGACCACTAGCAAGCGCATGCCATGAAAATTCTTTGAGCAGTGGAGTGATATGCTCAATGTGAAAATTAAACATTGATTGAAATGGGGGGGATCTGAGAGCAGGGAAAACACTAAAGTCATTACTGCAAGGTAATAAGGACTTCTGCTTGGTGGCATGAGTGGGAGCAGAAACTATATGAAGTGAAAAAACAAAAAAGAAAGACTGATTAGGAGGAAATGGTACATGACTGAACATGGAGAAAAGAATTGGAGGCACTTGAGATTTAAAACATGTTACTTGGAAAATGATGGTAGTGTTAGCATTTAGGAATCAGATGGAAGCATTTTTAAGTTTACATTTTTGGTGGGCTATCCAGCTGGAACCATGTAGAAGAGTGCAGGAGTTTTGAGCTGGAGATACAGATATTTAAGGTCAATCAGTGGAGTGGTTAGTTGAAGGCATGAGTGTATAATATCATGAGCCTAAGAGGAATGAAGAGAGGAGGGATGAAGACATGTCCTCAGACATGTCCAGCATGAGGAGATGAACCAGAAGACTAGGGGTAAATGGAGGGGGTTATTTGAATGTCATGGACATTTTAGGAGGGAAGAGTTTTACAAAGGGAATGAGAAGCTATGCCAAATGTTGCAGAGAGTGAGAGAGAGCAGCTGAAGAGAAAGCAGAAAGCACCAAGAGTGACTTTCAAGAGGGCAACATCAATGTTGGAGAAATTTAGAAGCCAGTTTTCAAGGGCTCAGTAGGAAGTGGATGATGCATGAGAAGTGAAGTCCACATTCTTCATTTGGAAACTTGGAGTCATAAAAACAGAGACTGTTATCCTAAAAGAAAACACTGTTGAAGAAGAAAAATTTTATGTGGAGAGCGTTATTTAAATTTGCACTAGTATGGCTTTTACAATGTTAATTCTTTTCTGGAATTACTTTCATAATTTTCTTTTGCGGAAATACCTCTCTTTTGGCCTCTGCCCTTGTGGTGTAGCAGTAGATAATCCCCTCTTCTCTCTTTTCTTCTACAACAATATCCCCATGTGGCTCAGAGCTAGTCCCTTAGAGAATTCTGGGTTTGGTCATAGGTATTGCTTCAGAAGGGCTTCCCTGGTGGCTCAGGAGTAAAGAATCTGATTGCCAGTGCAGGAGATGCAGGAGATGTGGATCAGGAAGATCCCCCTGGGAAGGAAATGACATTCCACTCTCATATTCTTGCCTGGGTATCCCATGGACATAGGATCATGGCAGGCTACAGTCCACAGGGTCACAAAGAGTCAGACATGGCTGCATGACTAAACAAAAATAGCAACATTGGTCCAGAGAGAAGCACATGACTCTGTCTAGGAGCTCAAGAGCTCTCCTTGGGGGATTTTTTCTGCAATCATTGGGAACAGGGAATATTTTTCTCTGATATTGATAGGATAAAGAACAAATAGAATGTCTGAAAAGGAAAAACTCAGAAGCAATCAGAGCACAAACATACACACAGAGAAAAGAGAGAAAGAGACTACTGAGACTGCCTTTTCGGATCCAACTCTAACTCTGAATTTAAACCAATAGCAGCAAAAGTGTATGCAAAGGTAAAATCCAGAGTGAAGAATAAAAGACCAAAAGTCTGGAGAAAGGAAGTGGGGTCAATTGATGAAATTAAGTCTCAGGGGAAGCTTTAGGAAATGAAGTGGAGAGATATGCCTTTGATAAAAGTTATATCATTGTTCCCTCTGATACTGAAGAAAGAGAAAAGGATAGTAGTAGAAATACAGAGATAAGTTGATGTATGGAGTAGAGTTGAGGAAATTGGCATTAAATGGCCAAGGTCTCCTTTATACAATAGGAATAAAAAAGGTCATATTACATAATTTACCCGTTCATTGATTTTTAAAATAAATTTATGAGATGTTGCCTTCCTAAAGATGTTATATTACTGATTGGGTTCTATAGTTGAATATAAATTGTATAGGGAGATATGAAAACTAGTAGAAGATATGAAAAAGATCCTTGAAATATGTCTCACATATTTATATAGGCACCCCTTAAGAACATGGATGCACTGTCCTTATCCCTTCCTTGTGAATATTTACAGTGTACTAGCCACAGGGATTACATTTTGAATAAGATAGATATGGTCTTTGCCATCACAGAGGTGAAAAAATGATGAAAGGATTAAGAAGGGACCAAATATTTCAGGAGTTTCAAGTCTTGTATGTATTTTACCAACTGCAGAAAAATTTCCAACATTATTTATTGATAAGTTGTCAAAACAGTGTCAGCTGTGCTTATTTTCATTGAAATTGGAAAGTTAATTATGTTTAACAGCTTGACAATTTATGTGGACAAACCTTTGGAGAGAAGTCAGTATTTAAAATAATATGCTCAGGTAGGCTGCATCTAGTTCTCTTTCATTTAATTAAATATCAATAAATATATTTTAGCATATGCCATTTCTCTGGCTACCTTCTCTCCACTGGACAAGTGTTCACTAAGCAAAAGCCTTTGTGTGTGTGTGAGAGAGAAAGAGAGGGGAGGGGGAGATACAGGGAATTAAATTATTTTCAATAATTTTTTTATCTTCCTGAAAGGTTTTGGCACAGGGAAACTATTCAGTGTGTGATGAGTTGGAAGGGACATTAGTCCCTGTGGAAGTTACACAAAGTAATGTGCCAAATTACATACTAGCAGTGTGAATATAACGGAGACTTGAGAAGGAAAATGTTTCACGTCCATTGCCCGGTCATGTTAAAGAATCTACCACTCCCAGTTCAGTTCAGTTCAGTCGCTCAGTCGTGTCCGACTCTTTGTGACCCCATGAATCGCAGCACGCCAGGCCTCCCTGTCCATCACCAACTCCTGGAGTCTACTCAAACCCAAGTCCATCGAGTTGGTGATGCCATCCAACCATCTCATCCTCTGTTGTCCCCTTCTCCTCCTGCTCCCAATCCTTCCCAGCACTAGGGTCTTTTCCAATGAGTCAACTCTTTGCATGAGGTGGCCAAAGTATTGGAGTTTCAGCTTCAACATCAGTCCTTCCAATGAACACCCAGGACTGATCTCCTTTAGGATGGACTGGTTGGATCTCCTTGCAGTCCAAGGGACTCTCAGGAGTCTTCTCCAACACCACAGTTTAAAAGCATCAATTCTTCTGTATTCAGCTTTCTTTATAGTCCAACTCTCACATCCATACATGACCACTGGAAAAACCATAGCCTTGACTAGACGGATCTTTGTTGACAAAGTAATGTCTCTGCTTTTTAATATGCTATCTAGGTTGGTCATAACTTTCCTTCCAAGGAGTAAGCGTCTTTTAATTTCATGGCTTCAGTCACCATCTGCAGTGATGCTCCCCGTAGGTTATACAACCATTGCCCAATACATTCAATTTAGTCTGCTTATATAAAATCTAAAACTAGTCCTTCCAGAACTTTAGTTCAGTTCAAGCAAAGTTCCAGGTATCTCTTGACCTTTTAGTCCCAACAGGTAGTTGGCTGCATTGTATATCTCCTCCCCAGGTGATTTTTCAAGTCATAGTCATATCCATGGCTCTCTCTACTTCTTACCCCCATTTGAAAAAAGTGAAAGTTAAGTCATTCAGTCCTGTGTGACTCTTTGTGACCCCATGGACTGTATAGCCCACCAGACTCCTCCATCCATGGAATTTTCCAGGCAAGAGTACTGGAGTGGGTTGCCATTTCCTTGATATTGAATATCAATAGAAAAGATCCTGGTTGACTCCATGTTAATCTGATAGTTTTTAAAAGCATTCTCTTTTCCCAGCTAATCGAAGTACAATTCTTTTGCCACACCTTGAGTTACATGATCAAGTGTTTCATTACTCTTTGATAGTACTTTACTGTTTACTTTCTGGGATATAAATTTAACTGACCCAATATCTTCAAAAATACAACCTTGAATATAAATTGTGTGAATACTGAGAAATAAAGAATGGTTAGAGACTTCTAAAATTTCACATTAAAATAGTATAGTGATGACTCTAAAAGAATATACATACTAACAAAGCTAACATCAGAATGCTCTTCTAATTATGCCAATGATAAGGTATGTGTTGACTTGTGACAATCAAATTTGAAAGTCAGTATAAGTAAATCTCCGTGGGATTCCATTGGGCATCACATGGATCAACATCTCAAGTTCCTTGAGTTGACTAGGATCTTATTTTTCTCTATGATACCACAATACTCTAAAGTGAAAGTATATGGGGTTTAATGAGGAGTTGAGAGGAAGAGGGCTTTGCAAATAATCCCCAAACATTAAAATTCCACTTCCAGTAGGCCTCACAATTTTATGCTTTTATAAGGATAACTGTATGTGTGGGGCTTCCCAGGTAGCTCAGTGCTAAAGAATCTGCCTGCCAATGCAGGTGCAGGTTTGACAGAGGAGCCTGGTGGTCTATAGTCCATCATGGAGTGGCAAAAGAGCAGACATGACTTGGTGACTAAGCAAGAACAACATGTCTTTATGTACAAGTAATGACAAAGACAGACGAATGGGTAAGAAAGCTGTGGTACATATACACAATGGAATATTACTCAGCTATTAAAAAGAATGCATTGGAATCAGTTCTAATGAGGTGGAGGAAACTGGAGCCTATTATACAGAGTGAAATAAGTAAGAAAGAAAAACACCAATACAGTATATTAACACATATATATGGAATTTAGAAAGATGGTAATGATGACCCTATATGCGAGATAGCAAAAGAGACACAGATGTAAAGAACAGACTTTTGGACTCTGTGGGAGAAGGCAAAGGTGGGATGATTTGAGAGAATAGCATTGAAACATGTATATTATCATATGTGAAATAGATTGCCAGTCCAGGTTCTATGCATGAGTTGGGTGCTCAGGGCTGGTGCACTGGGATGACCCTGAGGGATGGGATGGAGAGGGAGGTGGGAGGGGGGTTCAGGATGGGGAACACATGTACACCCATGGCTGATTCATGTGAATGTGTGGCAAAGACCACCACAATATTACAAAGTAATTAGCCTCCAATTAAAATACATAAAAAAGTTATGAAAACAAACAAACAAAAGTAATGCCAAAGAATGTTGAAACTACCAGAAAATTGCACTCATCTCCCATGCTAACAAAGTAATTCTCAAAATTCTCCAAGAGAGGCATCAACAGTATGTTAACCGAGAACTTCCAGATGTTCAAACTGGATTTAGAAAAGGCAGAGGAACTGGAGATCAAATTGCCAACATCCGTTGGATCATTGAAAAAGCAAGAGAGTTTCAGAAAAAAATCTACTTCTGCTCTATTGACTATGCCAAAGTCTTAACTATGTGGATCACAAAAAACTGTGGAAAATTCTTCAAGAGATGGGAATACCAGACCACCTTACCTGCCTCCTGAGAAATCTGCGTGCAGGACAAGAAGCAACATTTAGAAACAGACATGGAACAACGGACTGGTTCCAAATTGGTAAAGTAGTACCTTAAGGCTGTATATTGTCACCCTGCTTATTTATATGCAGAGTACATCATGAGAAACGCTGGACTGGATGAAGCACAGGCTGGAATCAAGTTTGTGGGAGAAACATCAATAACCTCAGATATGCAGATGACACCACCCTTATGGCAGAAAGTGAAGAGGAACTAAAGAGCCTCTGATGAAAGGGAAAGAGGAGAGTGAAAAAGTTGGCTTAAAACTCAACATTCAAGAAACCAAGATCATGGCATCTGGTCCCATCACTTCATGCAAATAGGTGGGGAAACAATGGAAACTGACAGACTATATTTTTTTGGACTGCCAAATCACTGCAGATGGTGACTGCAGCCATGAAATTAAAAGACGCTTGCTCCTTGGAAGGAAAGCTATGACCAACCTAGACAGCAAAAAGCAGAGACAGCACTTTGCTGACAAAGGTCCATATAGTCAAAGTTATGGTTTTTGCAGTGGTCATGTATGGATGTGAGAGTTGGACCATAAAGAAAGCTGAGCGCCGAAGAATTGATGTTTTTGAAATGATGTTGGAGAAAACTCTTGAGAGTCCCTTGGACTGCAAGATCAAAGCAGTCAATCCTAAAAAATATCAGTCTGAATATTCATTTGAAGGACTGATGCTGAAGCTTCAATCCTTTGACCACCTGATGCAAAGAACTGACCCATTTGAAAAGACCCTGATGTTGGGAAAGATTGAAGGCAGGAGAAGAGAGGGACGGCAGAGGGTGAGATGTTTGGATGGCATAACCGACTCAATTAACAAGAGTTTGAGCAAGCTCTGGGAGTTGGTGATGGACAGGGATGCCTGGTGTTCTGCAGTCTGTGATGGCAGAAAGAGTCGGACACAACTGAGCAACTGAACTGATCTGAACTGAATCAAGCAGCAAACTTATAAATGTCCAAGTAGAATAAGAAGAGAAAAAACTCCAAGTAGTTATTTAAGAGATTTGATATTATCCCAGAGAAATGGGAAGAACTTAGGAATTCAATAAAGGTAAACAATTCAAGAAAATAATAAAGGCCAATAGAAATAACAAAATAAGTAAGAGGCAGTTCACGAAAGAAAATATAACCAGAGAATACTTCTTGGCTCTGCCATGAAAAATATTTACACAGTAATAATAATATAAGCCCCATTTATTATTGTCCAAATCTCAAGACTTCAATTTCATTTCTGAGCAGACTTCAGATATTAGTAACTTTGCAATGTAAAAGGGAGGAAAAGAAAAGGAAAGGTCTGTATCTGTTTCTCAAGAACTTTCGTTTTGTGACCGCTAAGGATATTTTAGCCAGGTGGTTCTGAAGGGAACAGGATGGATACACATATTTGGTGTGCAGATGCCCAGAGATCTTATGGAATGAGACTAAGAGTAGAATAAAAGTTTGAAGGACCTTTTTCTACCTATGGTTTTAATCTCTTCCACCAGCATGCAGCATCCAGATGCTATGGGCTGCCTTGGACATCATACAGGCTATATACCATAAAGAGGGGCCTGGAAAGCAGTGGTAAGGATACAATGGGACTCTGAGGAACTCTGGTGTGGAACCACTGTGAACCCACCCAAAGTTGTGTCAGTCTTAAGATTGGCACCCAGAAGTAACTACAGGCTACAAAGAAGGGACAACAAAGATGTTAGGTACTTGGGCGAAGGATGCAGATCCACTCTTGGTTCTCTGTTGTGTGCTTTTAGGATTCTGGAATAATCTCATGATATGGGGAAGACAGACACCATGATATTTAAGCATTAGTTTCTCACTAGTTAGGTGGGGAGGGGACAACAAACTGATTAAGTGTGATACAAAGAAATAAATGTGATAGCTTGTGCACCATCCAGTCATGCACTAAAATGTATATCTCCTCCATCAGGTTTTCATTGGTTCAACAGAAGAGGCTGCTCAGGACTTTGAACATCTTCAGCCAAACCTTGTGGAAAGGTTTAACCTTTCTCTGGTCAAGCATCAAAACTCCAGGTGAATTGGTAGAACGCTTAGAACATGACTATTCTGATGGGAGTCACCATTTCAAGGTATGGAAATGAACTTTGCATGTAGCTTTGCATTATTGCTCCAGGACATATTAGATTCATAACACTGAACTTAAAAAAAAAATCTATGACTCTCAAACTTCTCTGTAGAATGAGAAGTACAAATGGGCTCTCCAAGGCTGTTGTGCTGTTTAACTGGATAGCATTTGAGAGTCCTTGTTGTTTTGTTCTTAACATGTTGAAATGCTATTTAACTAGTTTTGGCTAATCTGTGACTAATGTTTGTGCTTCCCAAGTGGGAAGAATCTGCCTACCAACGCAGGAGATGTGGGTTTGATTCCTGAGTCAGATAGATCCCCTGGAGGAGGAAATGACAATCCATTCCAGTATTTTTGCCTAGTGAATCCCATGGACAGAGGAACCTGGTGGGCTACAATCCACAGAGCTGCAAAGAGTTGGACACGACCAGACACACACATACACACATGTCTGACGTTATCTACATAATAGTATATATGTCCCTATGTGCATGATGGAAACTAACATTTTATCAGAAACCTATTGTATCTTGGGTACTTTATGAGATGTGAGTGGAATACAAAATGAATAAGATTCATTACCTTTTCTCAAGTTACTTAAACTTTAGTTGAAAATACAAGATATAAACAAGTAAAATTGAATAGTACAATATTTATATATCAATATGAGACACTATGAAAGAGTGACTTATGCTCTGTGGAGACATACATGGTGTGGAGAGTCACTGGTGTTATCAATAGCGTTAATAGTAATTGACTCTTAAGGAAAAAGATTCTTGGCTCACTAGCCAAGAATCTGCCTGCCAATGCAGGAGACACAGGTTTGATCCCTGGGTCAGGAAGATTTCTTGGCGAAGGATATGAAAACCCATTCCAGTAATCTTGCCTGGGAAACCCCATGGGCTAAGGGCCTGGCAGGCTATAGTCCATGGGTCCATAAAGAGTTGGACATGACTTAGTGACTAAACAACAACAACAATAAGCAAAGGAAAAAGATGGCCCCAAAGTGGAGTCTTTGAGGGTATTGAAGACAATTCCATTTAAACAGTTTGAATTACTGCATCTTCCAAATAGTTATTTAAGCCAAGGAAATAACTTGTTTTAAGCCATTGATTCTTACACAATAAAAGCTTAATTAGTCCAAATGATTAAGCAACATGGTGCTAATTGGATTATCTGGTCCACAGAGGGTTAAGTTAAATAATCATTTCCACTTCAGCTCTTGCTGAAATTCTTTTTAAAAAGATCACATTCATTTTCCTGCCTTAAACAATAGAACATTGTTAAAAATAGTGGACTCAGATGGCAGGATGTTATAGGACATCATGCAGTTGCAAAAAGGGTAGTCTATTGACATAGACAGTGATCCCCAAACACCTTTGAGGGGCTGCTAGCTGCACACATAAGACTTTTAGGGTTTTTCATTTGCTTTTTGTCTTGGAATTTTTTGGTGATTATGCTTTATCTGAAGCAGAGTAACAAGCATAATATTCCAGGCCACCGAGAACCATGGTTACCTGAATTCCTGTAAATCAGGACTTTCCTCCATCTGTTAGGTGGGATATCTATAGAAAAGTCTTCTGCTGTATTTGACACCAAACGGCCAGCTTGGATTTAGAGATACAAGTGTAAAAAATGCAGTATACCAGCTCCAGCTTTCACTGCCAACTGTAGAGATCAGTTTCATTTGTACATGACAGCAGGAGCATTTGTTAAGGAATTATTCTGCCTCTGACTCCCAGGGGGAGAATAACACTCACACTTTGTGTTTATATGGCTGTTCTCTCCACTGATAATAGTGAACCCCTGTGAAGTGCAAGTGAACTTTGTTCTATATGCGTGTTGTGTCTGTAACTGGGGAGCGTGTGGCTGGTTCCTACCCTTTCTTTGAATTGATTGCTATTGATTGATTCACTTTGGTGCTAAGGAGCCTTTTTGAAAAGTAGTCATTGAACAGGGTTGAGAACTAGAATGCAGACCCATGTAGGCATGACTCATTGACTGAAGGACTCCTGAAGGAAGCCTAATTTCCATGGTGAACTGTCGGGCCAGTGGGAGAGAATCAACCCTGAATGAAATTAAGCTGTACATTAGCCACAGGGCCTGAGGTTTGAGGAAGAGAGTGGCTCTGGGTAAAACATAATGACTGTAACACAACCATTTGCAAACTTTTGGTGGAGTAAGTTGTACATGTTGAATCACAAATGAGTGCTCCTAATTTATCCTCCTTATCATTCCCTGAGAATGATAGTGTTTGCTTATTCAACTTCTTTCTGCTTTTACTAAACTTGTTCTTTTTTTGAAATTGCTTTGTTTTTATTTTTTTAATTTATTTTTTATTGAAGTATAGTTGACTTACAGTGTTTCAGGTATATAGCAAAGTGATTCATTTGTGTGTATGTATATATACATATGTATATATATATATAAAACTTTTCATTTGTTATATATATGTGTATATATATTACTTTTCATTTGAATATATATATATATATTTGTGTATATATATTCTTTTGTGTATATATATTCTTTTGTGTATATATATATATATATAACTTTTTCAGATTCAGTGTGTGTGTATATATATATATATATATAAAAAACTTTTTCAGATTCTTTTCCATTTCAGGTTATTATGAAATAATGTTTCTGTGCTATACAGTAGGCCTTTGTTGTTTATCTATTTTGTATGTAGTAGTGTGTATATGTTAATCCCAAACTACTAATTTGTCCCTCTCCTCCTTTTCCCCTTTGGTAACTATAAATTTGTTGCCTGTGTGTCTATTTCTGTTTTTTAAATAAGTTCATTTATATCATCTTCTTTTTTAGTTTCAACATATAAGTGATATCATATGATATTTGTCTTTCACTGTCTGACTTACTTCACTTAGTATGATAATCTCTAGATCCACCTAGTGAAGTGAAGTGAAAGTCGCTCAGTCGTGTCCGACTCTCTGCAATTCCACGGACTGTACAGTCAACAGTCCATGGAATTCTCCAGGCCAGAATACTGGAGTGGGTAGCCTTTCCCTTCTCCAGGGGATCTTCCCAACCCAGGGATCGAACGCAGGTCTCCCGCATTGCAGGCAGACTCTTTACCAGCTGAGCCACAAGGGAAACCCCTAGATCCACCTATGTTGCTGCAAATGACATCATTTCATCCTTTTTATGGCTGAGTAATATTCCACTTATATTTGTCCCACATCTTCCTTACTCATTTATCTGTCAATGAACATTTAGGTTGCTTCCATCAGACTTGCTCTTGAGATTTGTGATTTAGAATCTTGAGAATAGATAGAAATGCATGGTTATCTACACAGAGAGACTGTTGTTTTGTTTAAGATCGGCAGTTTTAGATATGAAAGAACTGTAGGATAAGGGGGTATGGGAAGGTGATGGTAAAGGCAAGACAGGGTCTAGATTTTGTTGGGCTAGGATCATCTTTGAGAGAAAGATTTTAAAATTATTAAAACAAAATTAGGTGTGAAATTGAAGGTACAGTTGGAAAGAGAAAATAAGTCACAATACATTGCAAATATTAAAGAGCTGTCAAATATTACAATATCACTAAGTACATCATAATTTAATTACTGTACACACGTCTGATAAGTTAATGTCCCCCAAAATTCATATGTTGAAAATTTTACACTCCCAATGTGATAGCATTTGGAAATGGAACTTTTGGGAGGTAATTAGGGTTAAATGAGGTGATGAAGCTAGAGTCCTCATAGTGGGATTAGTGACTTTTATCAGAGAGTTCATGATTTCAGACCTCAGAGAGTTCATGATTTCTCTCCAACATGTGCACAAAGAATAGGTCATGTGAACACACAGTGTGATGGCACATACCCCCAAGACAAGAGAAAAATGATCCAAAATGAAACTTACCTTGCTGGAGCCTTCATCTTAGAATTCCCAGACTCCAGAACTGTGAGACTGTGAGAAATAAATTTCTTTTGTTTAGGCCACCTAGCCTATGGTGTTTTGTTGTGGTGGTGAGCAGGCCAAGACATGGTATGATTTTTATGTATACTTTTTGGCTGCATATATTGAGTACTTCTTCATGTGAAATATGATTTTTGCAATACTTTGTCTTAAGATAGCTGATTGAAATTTGTATTTTATTATTAACAGTAGTGACAGTTATATATGACTTAACTCACTGATACAGTCACCATTTATAGATTTGTACTCTAAAAGTGAAAGAATTCAGATAAATTCTATTTTTCATGCTTCCCACCAAAAAAGAAAAAGTAAAGTATGGTCCTTTTATAATTGCAAATGCCGCATTATTAAATATTTGAAAGAAGAGAATGTCCCTTTTTCTTCTGCTCACAACTTGCATTTTTTATGACTTGAAGAATTTTCCACAGACTAGTTTCTTCTGGCTTCCCCTTTTCAAACTTGGTTTCTCATTGACTATCTACATAGTTCAGCTCCCAGGGGCTATAGGACAGACTCAGTTTTCAGTATCGCCCCTGTACCTGTTGGGTTTTGGTACTGGGTGAATTCCTGCAGTGGGCAGTGGATATATTCCTGATAGCCATTCCAACCTGGGAAAGCTAGAAATAGCAGAAAGTCACATACATATGACCCACTCAGACTAAATGTAGTCTAAACTGAACTCCTCCTTAGATTTCCAATATGTGGTTACTCCATGGTCGCCCAATATAGGAGCGAGTGTGACGGAAAGAAGTCAGAGTGCAAAGAGACAACAATCTTAAATTATTTTAACTTAAAATATTATATATTTCTAAATTTTACAAATACATTTGATTACACAAACACAGTGCCTGAGTTCCCCCTTTCCTTGTTGGTCTTTTGTCTACTGTCCTCTCACTACTTAAAGTGATATTTTGAACTCTTCAGCTAAGTTTATTGAATTGTCTCGTTGTCTCCTCAGTTCTGTCATTACTTCATATATTTTGTTTCTCTGCTGTTAGGCACTTATATGTGTTGTGTTTTCCTGATGGAATTACTCTTTGCTGACTATAACATTTCTCCTTATCTTTAATAATTTTTTGTTTTAGAATCTATCTTGTCTGATATTAGTGTAGCCACTCCAGCTCAAATACTTTTCAGAGAAAGTGACAGTTGTTGGTTTCATATTGGCATTTTACACAATGTCATTTTTACTTATATATCAAAATTTATCATGGTGGGAAGAAGCATAAATGACAACTTATATTAAAGAAATAAACATTGTATCCTTAGAATGACTAATCTTCATTCTTGATTCTTACTGAATTTTGTTGAGGATATGATACTTAGATAGCTGTGTGATGGATCAATTGTTGAGATGAAATACAAAGGTTCACAGAGTTGTACTTTGGAATTCTGCTTTTAGTTTTGGGCTCAGAGAGGAGGCAATATAGTTTGGGTTTTTCATTATCTAGTGTTCAATTACATTGACATTATGAAAATTCTTTTGCAGATAATAATAATTTGTCTGAAGTTTCATCACCATCCAGCAAGTTACCCCAGTTAGACAACGTGGAGTTGCCCACAATTCTTGTTCTCCTATCTTCCACATCAGTGTGGATATGTCATCAGCTCTGAAGTTTTGCCTCATTTATCACTGTTTCCCCATCTGCTTTATCCTGCTACAGCCTCTATATCCTCTCTGTATCCTTGGAACAGTTTTTATACTAGCATTATAAAAGAAGAATAAAAACTTTGTACTGTGGTTCTCTCCTTATATATCTGTCTTCTCAGGTACATTAGATGGTGAACGCTGACAATAAGGACTATATATCATTTATCTTTGCATCTTCTGTGCCTGGTATACAGTATATGGTACATGCTTAATAGATGTTTAGACCTCTTGAAAACTTGAACATCCAATATCCTCAGTCAGTTAGTGCTAAAGAGTTTACTTTGAGAGTGAAACAGTGAAAAATAGGAGTACTTGCCAGATGTTCATTATTATGAATGTCACCTTACATCTGAGGAGAAAATGGATCGGTTATATAAAATAGTAATTATTTATATATTTAGTATTTAATGATTGAAATAATCTATATTCATTAAAACAGTTATTGGCATATGTTCCCCTCAACTTTTGTGTTCTGCTTGATGAAATTAGAAATATTTAACATACCATCAGGTTTTATTTTAAATGGCTCTGCACCAAATATAGTTGTAAACACACCTACATTCACATAAACAACAGCGTAAGAGGCCATTTCATAACTGCAGTTTTTGAGAAGCTGTTTTGTTGAAAATGGCTTACATTTAATCCAGCAGAAAGGTGAATCCTTCCAAACTAGGATCTTTTCTATACCCAGAGTTACTGTATTTGCCAAGTGTCCAAGAAAGTTGATAGGTCAAAACTGCTGATTTGTTTAAAAGTTTTGTTATTTATACCAAACTTCTAGGATTTTTCTCATACTTGAAATAGATATAGAACCCTAGAATCTTGAATTTGAAAGGAACTTCCAAATCAACACAGCCTAACTTCCATATTTAATAGATGAAGAAATTGAAGTCCTAGGAATGGAAATGATTTTCAAATGGTGAGAACCTACATTTTAAAAATTCCAGTCCACTGCTCTTTCCCCTATAAAATTCAGCTTCTTACAAAGCACTTGCAAAACAACTTCATCACAGTACTAACCAAAGTCCTGTCTATTTTACAGACACTGATATACTGATCCTAAGATTGATAAGAAAATGTAAGGGACCCAAGTATCCAAAACTGTCTTGAAAAAGGACAAAGAGGGCTCACACTTCTCAACCTCAAAATTTACTTCAAAGCTAAATAACTAAGACAGCGTGGTATTGGCATAAGGATGGGCTCAGATATCAGTGGAATAGAGTCAAGGATCCGGAAATTTACTCTTACATTTATGGTCAATTTGTTTTCAGGAGTGTAAGCACAATTCAATGGGGAAATAATAGTCTTCCTAACAATTTGTGCTAAGACAACCGTATAACCACATACAAAAGGATCTGGATTCCTACCTCACACCATTTATAAAAATTAACTAAAAATGGATAATAGGCCTAAATATAAGACTAAATCTATGAAACTCTTAGAAGAAAATATAGCTGTAAATCTTTGTGACCTTGGGTTAAGCAATGATTTTTTTCAAATGACACCAAATTCACAAGCAAAAAAAGAAAAGATAAATAAAACAGACATTATTAAAATAAAAGCATTGTGTTTCAAAGATCAACATCAGAAAAGGAAAAAATACAATCCTCAGAGTGGGAGAAAATATTTGCAAGTTGTATATCTGGTATGGGACTTCAGAGTATTCAGAGTATATAAAGTATCTTACATCTCAACCATTAAAAAACAAATAACCTAATTAAAAATGAGCAAAGAGCTCGAATAGACATTTCTCCAAAGAATATATATAAGTGACTAAAAGGCACATGAAAAGATCCTCAACATCTTTAATCATTAGAGAAATACAAATCAAAATCATATACCCCAGAAATTTCACTTACTGATGAGCACTCAGTTCAGTTCCATTCAGTCTCTGAGTCGTGTCTGACTCTTTGCGACCCCATGGACTGAACACGCCAGGCTTCCCTGTCCATCATCAACTCCTGGAGCTTACTCAAACTCACGTCCATCAAGTTGGTGATGACATCCAACTATCTCATCCTCTGTCATCCCCTTCTCCCGCCTTCAATCTTTCTCAGCATCAGGGTCTTTTCAAATGAGTCAGTTCTTCACACCAGGTGGTCAAAGTATTGGCGTACCCAAGAGAAATAAAAGTGCATTCTACACAAACACTTGTACCAAAATGTTCATCGTAGCATATTCATAATATCTAAGATGTAGAAACGACCTAAATGTCCATCAACTAATGAATAAAATATAACATGGAGTTGGCCAAAAAGTTCATTCAGGTTCTCCTGCATGATGTTATGGAAAAACCCAAACGAACTTTTTGGTCAACACAATACATCCATAAAATGGAGTACTTTTGGCAATAAAAAGGAATGAAGTATTGCTCCATGCTGCAACATAGATGGACTTTGAGACCATTATGTTAAGTGAAAGAAATCAGTCAAAAAAGACTATTGTATGACTCTACTTATATGAAATGGTCAGAATAGACAAATCCATACAGACAAAAATTGTATGATTAGTTACCAGGGACAGGGTGAGGGGAGTAAGCAAAGTGATTGTGACTAGATATGAGATTTGCTTGTGGTGTGATAAAGTGGGCTAAAATTAGATAGTGGTGATAATTGCACAATCTGAATATGCTAAAAACCACTGAATTTTGCACTTTAACAGAGTGAGTTTTATAGTATATGACTTACCACTCAATAAATGTGTTATAAAAGAAACTTCTATTAGGCAAGGGCAGGTGGCTCAGCAGTAAAGAATCTCCTGCCAGGCAGGAGACACCTGTTCGATCCCTGGGTTGGGAAGATCCCCTGGAAGAGGCAATGGAACCAGTATTCCAGGATTCTTGCCTGGGAAATTCTGTGGACAGAGGAGCCTGGTGATCAACAGTCCTCTAGGATCGCAAAGAGTTGGACATGACTGAACACACATGCACATTAGTAACTCCATTTTTTATATCAGACAATATAGGCATTTGCCTAATTTTTGCACTTGCCTAAAGGTCAAATTGATAATGAGTGGTGAGACCAAGATTTGAGACCAAATAATCTGTCTGCAGGTCCTTCATCTTAAAACTGGCTTTATTCCTATTTTACAGACAAATAAGGGATATATTGATAGTCGCTCAGTTGGGTTTGACTCTTTGCAACCCCATGGACTGTAGTTTGCCAGGCTGCTCTGTCCATGGGATTTTCCAAGCAAGAATACTGGAGTGGGTTGCCTTTCACTCCTTGAGGGGATCTTCACAACCCAGGGATCAAACTAGGGCCTCCTGCATTGGCAGGCAGGTTCTTTACCATTTGAGCCACTTGAGAAATCCCAGTGTGGCTTCCCAAGATGCAGCAGTAGCCACAGGACTGGAAAAGGTCAACCCTCATCCCAATTCTCAAAAAAGGTAGTACCAGAGAATGTGCTAACCTTCGGACAATTGCATTCATCTCCCATGCTAGTAAGCTCATGCCTAAAATCTTGCATGCTAGACTTCAGCATTATGTGAAATAAGGAATTCTGGGTGTCCAAGCTGGGTTTAGAAAAGGAAGAGGAACTGGAAATCAAATTGCCAACCTTCACTGGATTATAGAGAAAACAAGGGAATTTCAAAAGAACATCCACTTCTGTTTCATCAATTATGCTAAAGCCTTTGACTCTGTGGATCATGATAAACTGTAGAAAGCTCCTAGAGAGATGAGCATTCCAGACCATCTTACCTGTCTCCCGAGAAACTTGTATGCAGGTTGAGAAGCAATAGTTAGAACTCTATATGGAACAGCTGAGTGGTTCAAGATAGAGAAAGGAGTACTACAGGGCTGTCTGCTGTCACCCTGTTTGTTAACCTATACACTGAGTACATCATGAGAAATGTTGGGCTGGATGAATTACAAGCCAGAATCAAGATAGGTGGGAGAAATATAAACAACCTTAGATATGTGAATGATATCACTCTAATGGCAGAAAGTGAAGAGGAACTAAAGAGTCTCTTGATGAAGGTGAAGGGGAAGAGTGGAAGAGCCTGCTTAAGACTAAATATTAAAAAAAAAAACCCTAAGATCATGGCATTTGGCCCCATTACTGTGTGACAAATAGAAGGGGAAAAATGGAAGCAGTGACAGATTTCCTCTTCTTGGGCTCCAAAATCACTGCTGATGGTGACTGCAGCCATGTAATCTGAAGATGATTACTTCTTGGCAGGAAAGTGATGACAAATCTAGACAGTGTATTGAAAAGCAGAGACATTATTCTGCTGACAAAGGTTCACATAGCCTAGGCTATAGTCTTCCCAATGGTCATGTACGGTTGTGAGAACTGGACCATAAAGAAGACAGAGTTGCAAAGCACTGATGCTTTCAAACTGTGGTGCTGAAGAAGACTCCTGAAAGTCCCTTGGGCAGCAAGGAGACCAAACCAGTCAATCTTAAGGGAGATCAACCCTGAATATTCACTGGAAGATCTGATGCTGAAACTGAAGCTCCAGTACTCTGCTCATCTGATGCACACAGATGACCCATTGGAAAAGTCACTGATGCTGGGAAAGATTGAGGCCAGAAGGAGAAGAGGACATCAGATGATGAGATGGCTGGACAGCATCACTGATGCAATGAACATGAACTGGGCAAACTCTGGGAGAAGGTGAGGGACAGGGAGGCCTGGCGTGCTGCAGTCAGTGAGGTTGCAAAGAGTCGGACATGACTGGGCAGATGAACAGTAACAACAAGGGATATATTATTGCTTTAATGGAGTTCTTTGTACCACTGTGATGTGTAGTGGTCCTTTAATGGACCAGAACCTGGTGGTATGGAGTCGACGATAAGAAAGTAAAAGAGAGAAAGAGGCTGATATTCCCTGGTTTACGCAGAGGACCAATAAAGCCCTTAACACAGGACTTGCATCGCTCATGAAGGCACCAGGTGCCCTCTTGAGGGGGTCTTAGAAGCCCGGGCAGGAAAGTGAGCACGACGGGTCTCCACACTCCAGAGAATCAGCCAGAAAGAGAGAGAGAGAGAGAGAGAGAGAGAAACAAAAAAGACATGGGGACCTAAGCTCTGATGGAGCAAAGGTGCTTTAATGATTTTTCTATGAGTATATATAGGCTGCGGTACAAGAAACTTCTTTTGGGAATGATAGAGATCAGAAAACCAAACGTACAGCAACCGTTACCAAGGGAACAAAGGGTAATGTTAGTCACAAGGTCAGGAGACAATCCATATCTCAAGAAAGGGGAGCAAGACTAAACAGTTTTTTTTTTTTTTTTAAGCAGTTTTGTCATAAAGAGAATGTTTACTAAAGGAGACACAAGCCTGCCTCACACAATGACCTCAGTCCCTGGGAGCAGCATGCTGCTCCGCTTGAAGAGGGACAACAGACTCATGAGAGACAGCACGTAGGAATCCTCCCATCAAACATCCCCTGACAATGATGCATTTGGTGAATGATACTCAACCATGCAAAATAGACTGACTTATCTAACATGGCCCGAATCACTTGATTCCTCTTCACTTCTGTAGTTAAATCAGTGTAGGAAGAAGTACATCTAGTTCACATGAGTCATAACTTTTTAGGTGGTACCATCTCCTCTTGAAGCTGGCATATATGTATAGACACAGCCTGAAAAGCATTTTAACACATTAAAAACATCTATAGGATTAAGTATACAGAAGTAGATAGAGTGAATTTTTTGTGCTTTATAGTTGAAGAATGGATTTTACTGATCCTCAAATGATTTAAATCATTTGTTCATGACAGAATTGGCCATTTGTCTAAATTTGCACTCCACAAAGATCAGCTAGAGGGAGATATTTCTTTGTACCACTTCTATTCTTTGGCATTGCCTTTCTTTGGGATTGGAATGAAAACTGACCCTTTCCAGTCCTGTGGCCACTGCTGAATTTTCCAAATTTCCTGGCATATTGAGTGCAGCATCATCTTTTAGGATTTGAAAGAGCTCAACTGGAATTCCATCACCTCCACTAGCTTTGTTCATAGTGATGCCTCCTAAGGCCCACTTGACTTCACATTCCTGGATGTCTGGCTCTAGGTGAGTGATCACACCATTGTGATTATCTGGGTCATGAAGATCTTTTTTGTATGATTCTTCTGTGTATTCCTGCTACCTCTTTTTAATATCTTCTGCTTCTGTTAGATCCATACCATTTCTGTCCTTTATTGTGCCCATCTTTGCATGAAAATTTCCCTTGGTATCTCTTATTTTCTTGAACAGATCTCTAGTATTTCCCATTCTATTTTTTTCCTCTATTTATTTGCGCTGATCACTGAGGAATACTTTCTTATCTCTCCTTGCTATTCTTTGGAACCTGCATTCAAATGGGTATATCTTTTCTCCTTTGCCTTTCTCTTCTCTTCTTTTCATAGCTATTTGTAAGACCTCCTCAGACAACCATTTTCCCTTTTTGCATTTCTTTTTCTTGGGGATGGTCTTGATCACTGCTTCCTGTACAATGTCATGAACCTCCATCCATAGTTCTTCAGGCACTCTATCATATCTAATCCCTCGAATCTACTTGTCACTTCCACTGTACAGTTGTAAGTGTTTTGATTTAGGTCGTACCTGAATGGTCTAGTGGTTTTCCCTACTTTCTTCATTTTAAGTCTGTATTTGGTTATAAGGAGTTCATGATCTGAGCCACAGTCAGCTCCCAGTCTTATTTTTGCTGATTGTATAGAGCTTCTCCATCTTTGGCTGCAAAGAATATAATCAGTCTCACATGCTAGCAAAGTAATGTTCAAAGTTCTCCAAGCTAGGCTTCAACAGTATCTGAACCGAGAACTTCCATATGTTCAAGCTGGATTTAGAATAGGCAGAGGAATCAGAGATCAAATTGCCAACATCCATTGGATCATCAAAAAGGCAAGAGAGTTCCAGAAAAACATCTACTTCTGCTTTACTGGCTATGTCAAAGCTTTTGACTGTGTGGATCACAACAAACTCTGGAAAATTCTTCAAGAGATCAGGATACCAGACCACCTGATCTGCCTCCAGAGAAATCTGTATGCAGGTCAAGAAGCAACAGTTAGAACTGGACATGGAGCAACAGACTGGTTCCAAATCCGGAAAGGAGTACGTCAAGGCTGTATATCGTCACCCTGCTTATTTAACATATGCAGAGTACATGATGAGAAACGCTGGGCTGGATGAAGCACAAGCTGGAATCAAGATTGTCGTGAGAAATATCAATAACCTCTGATATGCAGATGACACCACCCTTATGGCAGAAAGTGAAGAAGAACTAAAGAGCCTCTTGATGAAAGTGAAAGAAGAGAGTGAAAAATTTGGCTTAAAACTCAACATTTAGAAAACTAAGATCATGGCATCTGGTCCCATTACTTCATGGCAAGTAGAAGGGGAAACAGTGGCAACAGTGACAGACTTTATTTTTCTGGGCTCCAAAATCACAGCAGATGGTGACTGCAGTCATGAAATTAAAAGACCCTTGTTCCTTGGAAGAAAAGTTACGACCAACCTAGACAGCTTATTAAAAAGCAGAGATACTACCTTGCAAATAAAGATCTATCTAGTCAAAGCTATGGTTTTTCCTGTAGTCATGTATGGATATGAGAGTTGGATTGTAAAGAAAGCTTAATGCCAAAGAATGAATACTTTTGAACTGGGGTGTTGGAGAAGACTCTTGAGAATCCCATGGACAGCAAGGAGATCCAACCATTCAATCCTAAAGGAAATCAGCCTTGAATATTCATTGGAAGGACTGATGCTGAAGCTGAAACTCCAATACTTTGTCCTCCTGATGCAAATAACTGACTCATTTGAAAAGACCCTGATGCTGGGAAAGATCGAAGGCAGGAGGAGAAGGGGATGACAAAGGATGAGATGGTTGGATGGCATCACCGCCTCAATGGACATGAGTTTGAGTAAGTTCCAGGAGCTGGTGATGGACAGGGAAACCTGGCATGCTGCAGTCCGTGGGTCGCAAAAAGTCAGACAGGACTGAGTGACTGAACTGAACTGAACTGAATCACTTCTATTATTTTTCTAATTTTTATACTCTTTCTCAAAGAATCACTTCATACATCCTATTGCTCTCTGATATTGCAAAGAAAACCTTTTTTATAAGCTGGGAATGTGGCACTCTCGGCTATCCAGAGTACAGATGGGACCAAGAAGGAAGTAAAAGAATGTCTTCATGTGTTAGTGAACTGATATTCTTGAAAAGGACTAAATGCCCATTCTAGAGCCTTACTCTTATGTATTGATAGTAACTTTGTTTACTGTTCATAGAAAATCAGAATCAGCAAGTTAGAAGTTTTGGTAAACTGGACGGGGGACAATTGTTGATCAGCAGAAAGGTACATGCTAATAGAGTAGAAATTCTGGTAGAGGATGCGTAACCTGCCAATAATGTCCGTAGTTGATAAGTGCCTGCATATCCTAAGTCAAGTGCAAGACCACCTAGCAGGCCTTGCTATTCATTGTGAAGCAAGTTCACTCAGCAGCAGTCCAGTATCCTTATGGAGAGCATCTAAGATTTGACAGGGTCAGACTTTGAGAGAGATGATTTCTGGGAGAGGGATATCACTGCCTTATGCTTTTCCCTGCCTAGTGGAGGAAGAAAGGGAGAGATTTTCTTTCACCTTCAGCCAAAGAAGAAAAACTCCAGAGCTTGCTATTTGTCTCTTGAAGTAGAGATTTTAATATCTATTATGGTGGAAATATTACTCTGTCATTATGGTGACCACTAGGCACATGTGCCCACTGAACACTTGAAATATGGCTAGGGTAAGTGAAGAACAGAATTTTAAATTCTATTTAGGTTTTCCAGAATCTGCATACTAAATTCAAATAGGCACATATGGCTATGACATAATTTATTGCACTGTACAGTATTATTGTACAATAATACTGGAAGAACTGTAATACTACTGTAATAACAATAGCAGCTAATGCTTATTGATAATTTGTTAGGTGCTAAATACTGCACTAAGCCTTTCCTTCTGGTATCTTTAAGATCCTCCCAATAGCCACTTGATGTTTTCAATTATTTATTTCTTTGGGTGTATCAGGTCTTAGCTTGTCCCTAGTTGTGGTATGGGCTTATTTGTCCTGTGACAGGTGGGATTTTATTTCCCAACCAGGATTGAATCTGTGCTTCCAGCATTAGAAGGTGGATTCTTAATCACAGGACCACCAGGGAAGTCCAATAACCACTTGATCTTATTCATCTTGATTTTATTCATGAGAAAACCCAAAGCATAGAGTGGTAATGTAAAGGATAGATTTAGTATAGAACTAGAGGATTTGAATCTAGAACCTTTTTTTTTTTTTTTTAAATTATTGCGCTCTTTGTTTGTAGACATGCATCTTTAATTTTACCCCCACCTTATTCAAACTTTTATTCATGAAAAACAGTAGCAAAAATAATCTCTGGAGGCTTCATTTATACCTTTGTACCATATCTTCTTTCAGTTATACAAGCTTTTAATCTTTCTTAACTACTTTTGTATATATACATGTATACTTTTTATATGGCACCTCTGAGGCAGAATAATTCCATTTGTCTTATTTTGTAATCATCTTTGTTGAATAGTAAGTGGATTCTTTGAAGATGAAAAGATTTTTATCCTTGAAATATTTGTTTGAGAGGTCCCTAAGTGCCCTCATATATTTGATATTCAGAAATCTGAGAACACATTATCACCTCTACCTTGGAGAAACCTCATTCGGTCCATAATGAGAGTGAAGCTTAGGGGCTTTTTGACATAGTTTCCTATGCAGGAGGTGTTTTCGTCTTTGATTCATGAGTAAGTTGTGGAATTTCATTTGTACTTTTTATTTTCCAAATGGGATAATTATATAAGAAAAAAACATTTGTGCTTTTACATCTGTATTCTTAGGTCCATTGAAAGCCTCTGTTGATTCTGTATGAACAAGAATATCCAATGACTGGAGAGAGAGAATTCATGGGCATTCTTGTTGAATTATCATATCATGGTAGCTATTCACCAGCAAAAATGAATATGCTTCCTATGCCAAGCTCTGTATGCACATTATCTTTTTTAATACTCTCTACTTAAATATCATTAACCCACTTACAGGTGAGAAAACTGAGGTACAGAAAAGTGAAATCATTTATCCAGGGTCATCCTGGAAATATGTAGAGTCATAGCTAAATGTGGGCTAATTTAATTCCAAAACTGGCTCCAGGAGAAGTAGTGTGTTTAAGCAGTGGATTTCACCTTTGGCTGATTATTGGCACATCTGCAGGAAACTTTAAAAATCCCAGTTCCAGACCATTTAAATCAGAATCTTCTGGCAGTAGGATCTAGGCAGGCATCCTTATGTTTTAAAGTTCTTCATGTGACTCCAGCGTGCATCTGAGTAGTTAGCCATGCTAAACGCCAAGCAGCCAATTCCTAAATACTTCCTGTCAATCAGGGATGCAGTGCCCTTTAAAAGTCAATGATGTTTGGGTAGATAGACCTGCTTAATTTTTGTAAGGTGTTTGTGAATTATTTGGAAGAAGTAATTTGACTAATTGTTATAACTGAATCTAATTTCTGTTTCTATCCCCAGCTGCATTCACCTTGGCATCAGGAAGTAATTGAATCACTTCGAGGTAGTCTAGTCATATCAGTCAAATCAGGATTTAAATTTGGTCACTTTAAGACTTGAAATCAGTCATTTAAGTGTTTTTGCTCACCGCTTCTTTCTCTCCCAGATTCTGGCAGGCTGGCCCAGGCTCTGGGCATGAGAGAAGAAGGAAGTATCTGGGCTGTGGTCATGCTCTGCCTGGGTTTAGCAACCTGATCTCTGGGGTTGACCTCTGATCCTGTACCTGGCCCCCATCTCTGGGGCTCCATACTGTACTTGCTCATGTTTTCTCTCATCGTGACTATAGGATTCCATCAGCCTGCCAGTCCCCACCATCCCCTTCTGAGTTCTCTGAGACATGGGAAATTCCAAATGTTCTCTCATGCAGGTGGTGTGCTGGAGTCAATCCGTATCCACCTCGCAAGGGCTGGTTGTATGAATCTTTGCCCATCTTGCGTTCAGTGACTTCACCTTGGTAGCTTGAAATTAGCCCTGGGTTTTTGCCATACACTGACATGAATCAGCCATGGATTTACATGTGTTCCCCATCCTGATCCCTCCTCCTGCACTTTACACCATTTGAAAACTCTATGTATTAGTTTCCTGTCGATTCTGTAATAAAATACCCCAAATGTAGTGACATACTTGGCTGCTCAGTTCAACTTGTGTTGTATCCAGCTCTTTGTAACCCCAAGGACTGTAGCCCACCAGGCTCCTCTGTCCATGGAATTTTCCAGGCAAGAATACTGGAGTGGATTGACGTTTCCAACTCCATGGGATCTTCCTGACCCAGAAAGTGAACCCGTATCTTCTGTATTGGAAGGCAATTCTTTACCACTGTGCCACCTCGGAAGCCCCATGCCGTGACATAAAACAACACAAATATATTATTTTCTTGGATATTCTCTCTCTCTCCTGGATAATCCAGGATCCTCATCTCCGGGTCTTTGAATTAATTCCATCTGTGAAGGTCCTTTTACCACATAAGGTAACACCTTCATAGGTTCTGGAGATCAGTACTTCATTTTTGGAGGGCTGTCATTCTGTCTACCACACTCCAAAATCAGAGATCTAGTTTTTAACTGTTCACCAGCTCACACACTCCCTATGACCCTTTGGGAGGCTTATGGGGAAAGACCCTAATCCTTCTCATGGTAGACATGCTGTACTACCAGGTTGATGTTAATGCTTCCATACCTTCTGCTGTTTAGGGACATTTGTAAGGTTTCTGCCTTGGGAAAGTGGGTCTTAACTATGATCTCATCCCAAGCTTCTCTGGGTATTCTATCAAGACCCAGCCTGGAGGCTGCTGGACGCGATAATACCACCCTCTTGTTTAAGCTGTCACTTCTCTTTAGTTTTTCCTCCTTCTTCAGCCATTGCAATTTACCTTGTTTTGGAAGGGAAAACCTGCTTTTATGTCATTATACATTCATCTTAAAGTCATACTTATCAAATAAACTTTTTATATCTCTTAGGTCTTAGTTCTTAATAGCTGAAGGCAAGCTTTTATCATTTAACAAACCTTTTCTCTCTCAAAAGACCAGTTTCTCACAAATCAAAAACACCTTTCTTTTAAGATTCCATTTCTTTCTAAGTGTCAAAGCACTATTTGAAACCTCAAAGCCAATAAAATCTGTTTTGCTATCCCTCTAAAGCAATGACAGCTACTGAATAATGAATGGGTGGAGGGTCTCCTGGCAACTAGAATATAATACAGCATTTTTTTTCCTTTTGATATAGCTAAAAGTGTGGTAGGACATGTATCAAAATGCCAAGCAGGTGGTACAGATAATACATGCTGTTGAAGTTTAGAGGATGCAAGGGATGCAGGGTCGGAGGCAGCTTCATGGTGCTGGAAG
This sequence comes from Muntiacus reevesi, assembly GCF_963930625.1. NCBI lineage: Eukaryota > Metazoa > Chordata > Mammalia > Artiodactyla > Cervidae > Muntiacus > Muntiacus reevesi. The sequence goes on along the minus strand of NC_089257.1, from coordinate 24,442,697 downwards.
GACTGAGCTGGCCAGGCTGGATGGTTTGGGTTCAAGCAGGAACAAATCAGGTCAGGAAGGGGCGGGAACACCCGAGAGCAAGAGTCCTTCAGGGGAGGACTAGAGGAGGGCTGCCTGGCGGGGTGGTTTCTGTGGGAGAGCCCCAGGGAGATGGAATAGCTGAGGACTTGAGTGGCAGGCTGAAGAGTTAGGACCACATTTCTAGTCCTGGGAAAGTGGCTCCATGGACACGCTGTGAGCTGTCTGTCACCTGAGTGGAGGGTGTGGCTGCAGCGTAGCCTTCTGAACACAAAGCTTATTTGAGCTCTACGTCAGCAGATACCATCTTGGCAGAGCACCCTTGACGTGCCACCAAGCCCTTGCCCAGACATCCCAGACGCTTCCCAAAGCAACCTTATGAAGCATCTATGTTGCCTCCTCTACCACATAGGGGAAGAAATAGACCTCAGTATATCTTGAAATTCTCTTACAAGCAGTAAGAGAATTACAAACACTTTTGGTGTTTGCTACACAGTTATGGGCTCAGTTTGGGGGAAGATAGAGAATGTATACGTGTGTGTGGTAGGTGCATGTGTGAGATGTTGTGAGATGTATGTGTGTGTGGTATGCATGTATACATAAGGTGGGGCATGTGCATGGTGTGTGTGTGTATGTGATGTGTGGTATGCTTGCGTGATATATATATGCAGGGGGCATGTACGTGTGTGTCGTATAGTGTGTTCCTACTGTAATTGCACATGATGCATGGAGTGTGTGGAGTACATGCATGTGTATTCAGAGTGTGTGTGTTGTGACGTGTGGTTAAGTGTGTGGTGTGTGAGATTTGCAGGGTATGTGTGCTTGGTGAGTGGGATGGTATGTGAATGTGGGGTGAGATATATCTGTGTTGGGTGTGGTCTGTGCCTAAACAAACATGGATGGCATGTGGTATATACATGTGGTGGGTGTGTGTCTGTGTGTCTGTGTGTACATGTGTGCATGGGAACCTATGTTGTAGTATTCAAGAGCCCAGCTCCTGAATAGCTATATTGCCTGGACTGATGGCTGGCTCCACTAAATGAGCAAACTGCCTAACTTCTTTGTGCCTTCCCTTCCTTATCTCTAAAAAGAGGGTAATGAGAAGGCATATCTCTAAGTGATATTGTGAGTTACTGCGCAGCGCCAAGCACAGAGATAACCCTCAATAAATATTAGCTGTTGTTTGGTCCTGTTGCAGCTGTTGAGGTTTCCAGGTGCTGTTTAGAGGTCTCTCTGCCTTTTCTGCTGGTTGATGGCCCCTTGGAAGCAGCAAGCAGTGACAGTTTGTTATAAAACCGTTAGATCCAAGCTAACAGAGAAGATTTTTCTTCTTCACGTCCTTGCTGATCTTCAGCATCACCACTCATCTTTGAATTCACTGTAGGTTCTGACAATGCACAAAACCCTGAGCTGCTTGGTTTTTCTGAAACCTGTCTGGGCTGATGAAGAATACAGGCAGCCCTCCACCACGCTCCACTGGGAAGAGAAGAAAAGCCAATATTTCATAAGGTCACTAGGTGGGTGGCTCTCAGATACTAACCACAACACCACCCCCACCCCAGCTCATTAATAGAAGTGTGTGTTCAGTAAGATGCAATGTTTTGCTGCTTATGGAACCTTTTATTTTGAAGAGAAAAATGCCCCTGAAAATGAGAATAGTGAAAACTCCTCTAGAATGAGTAGAGATGCCTTTGGCTGGTGGTTCAAAGACTGACATTCTGTGTGGGCAGTAAGGAGCCAGGGGGTCAGGAAAATTCATTTTCCCTGATTTTTACCCAATTCAGATTGGTTTCTAGGGCACGGTCAAAGAGAGTCCACCTGGAAGGCATTTTATAAATATCAGGACCATCTTGTCCAGATTATCAATCATAATTTGATTAAAAAATAAATGCATCAAATTTATATTACTGGATAAATGCATGAAGAAGTAGATATAAAATATGTGTGTACAATACTGTAAAGCAATTATCCTTCAATTAAAAACAAGTAAATTTAATTATAAAAAATATGTGTATATCTCCTAATTATCATAGTTACCTCCCATCCTTCTCTATTTCCTAATCCTGCTTTTCTTAATTTCCTTCTCCCCAGACTATAAGGTTGACAGGGACAGAAATTTCATTTCTCTTGCTCATGACTTGGCTCCTGTTTCTGAAACTATTCAGGCTCATTGCAGGTGTTCTCTCTCTATATATATATAGATATTGAGCAAATAAACAAATAAATGGAAAAAAAGAAAGAAAACTACTTAACTGTCCAGTGAGAGGGTTTGGTAAATTTAATAAAGCACCTCTGTAAAGCAGAAAACAATGTAACCATTGAAAGTGATTAAGCAAACTTAAATCCTTATTTATTAACTGGGAAAGCCATACATTTTCTATTTAATGAAAATAACCAGGCTGCAGAGCAGTTTATACGCTGGTGTTTTTTCTGTGTATGTATTAATAATTATGTGTATATATATATTGTTATATGGATACATTTGCTTAGAAAAACATGTATCAGTGATAATCTCTAGGTGGGATGATGATGGAAGATTTTTATTTCTTACTTTTGCCTTTTTGTATTGTCTGAAAGATATAGAAGCACAAATAACTTTAAAAATCAGAAAAGTAAAGATAATTTTCTTTAAAAAAAAATTTTTTTTTTCCTTTGAACTTTCAAAACCTTCTCTGTGTCCCAATTCTAATTTGCTCCAGCTGCTGAGGACAACAGAAAGTTGGCACTAGAGATTTTGAGAAAAATCCAGATAATTTCTTCTGCTTGATTAATATAGGGTTGAGCTTTTTGTAGCTTCAGAAGGAAAAGAAGAACCATTCCAGTTTCTGATGAAAAGTGGACCCTCAACGCATACTTGTTCTGTGGAATGACTAAATTTGGAAACTTATATGTGGCTTATTCTCTGCTCAAGTAGTACTTGTCTCCAGGTCAAGGAATTTGATCTTTGGTTCTTTGGAGAATCATGAAAATTCCCCCAAGTTCAAAGTCTTATATATCTCATGAAATGTGTGCTCAAAGTCCCATGCTTCTAGGCTGGGAACAAATTAATGAGAATGACGTGGTCAGCAAAATTGATTATAGGGGACCGTATGTGATATCTTTCAAGGTGAATTGGTTTGGGATCATTTCAGAAAGGTTTGGGGAAATTTTGGAGGTTTTCATTAGCAGCAGGGGTTACCTAACAATAAGATTACATCAGACCTGTTTTGTTGTGTTATCAAAGTTGTTATGCATCTCAAATTTAGCTTGTCCAAGTTTAAACATGTACCTCCTTTTAGGCAGGACTGTGAAATATAGAACCTCATCTGGGGGTTGTGGGGAATGCTGGTTTTAATTAGCTAACAAATGAGCAAATATTAGGTTCAGTTGGAAGAATATCATATTTGTTGAACTTACATAACTGGAAGCAGGTTCATTTGATTTCACTTAATTGACTTTATATTTAAGAGAAAAATGGGTTTATAGTTATGAACATATCTCATTACCTAGAATCTTATACAGCTTCATAAAGTCATTATTATTTAGGACAGCACAAGGTAAGTTGTTTGCATTACCCTGTGCATATAATGATGCTGAAATAGAACAATTAATTTTCCAACATAAAATATCAGGGAGTGAACACAGGCACCCAAATATAAGGGATTAATCATTGAAGTATTGAAAAAGGGACACAGGGAGCAGTTAATTGCAAGGATCTGAAAGTCAGCAGTCTAATCCGATTAAATATGTAAATGGAGCAATGGTGTTCATTTTCAGTGTCCTTTTGGGCTAATAATTAAATGACGGATTTAGAAATTAATTGCTGGGTAGTGAACTGCTTGTCCAGAAAACACTGCCTGCCTTCACCAGCTGTCCCCAGCATTTGGAAATTCCACGGTCTTACTCGTTTTTGACTTGGCCATGGAGGAAGTGAGAAGAAATTTATACTGTTAACAACAAATATCTTTCTTTTTCTGCCTTCTTTCTGGAATGGAAAGTCAAATTGAGGGAATATTTTTCCTTAAGGACAGCGCTAGATTGGCACTTGACTTGTAATAATCATTAGAATATTAGCATTGAGGAAAATGAAAAATAACCTCAGCAGCCCTGCTCCTGTTATGGAGGCAAATGTCTGGAGTACCTGAGGATCTGATTCATCGTGGAAACCAACTTCTCTGGCTGTGTCAGCCTGCAACTACTTCCACCTCCTGCAGCTCGCAGAAGGAACACTGTCTTCATGGTCCACCCAAGACTCCTCTTCCATTGTCACCTTGACTTACCGCATTTCTTTTTTTGTTGTTTTTTTTCCACTTATTTTTATTAGTTGGAGGCTAATCACTTTACAATACCGCAGTGGGTCTTGTCATCCATTGACATGAATCAGCCATGGATTTACATGTATTCCCCATCCCAATCCCCCCTCCCACCTCCATCTCTACCCAATCCCTCTGGGTCTTCCCAGTGCACCAGGCCCGAGCACTTCTCTCATGCATCCAACCTGGGCTGGTGATCTGTTTCACTATAGATAATATACATGTTTCGATGCTGTTCTCTCGAAACATCCCACCCTCGCCTTCTCCCACAGAGTCCAAAAGTCTGTTCTGTACATCTGTATCTCTTTTTCTGTTTTGCATATAGGGTTATCATTACCATCTTTCTAAATTCCGTATATATGCCTTAGTATACTGTAATGTTCTTTATCTTTCTGGCTTACTTCACTCTGTATAATCGGCTCCAGTTTCATCCATCTCATTAGAATTGATTCAAATGAACTCTTTTTAATGGCTGAGTAATATTCCATGGTGTATATGTACCACAGCTTCCTTATCCATTCGTCTGCTGATGGACATTTAGGTTGCTTCCATGTCCTGGCTATTATAAACAGTGCTGCGATGAACATTGGGGTGCACGTGTCTCTTTCAGATCTGGTTTCCTCAGTGTGTATGCACAGCAGTAGGATTGCTGGGTCATATGGCAGTTCTATTTCCAGTTTTTTAAGGAATCTCCACACTGTTCTCCATAGTGGCTGTACTAGTTTGCATTCCCACCAACAGTGTAAGAGGGTTCCCTTTTCTCCACACCCTCTCCAGCATTTATTGCTTGTAGACTTTTGGATAGCAGCCATCATAGAACTGCATTTCTAAGCAGGTTTCCCCCCGGATGACGGTATGAGAGCTGGAGGGCTGTGCATTGTGTGTTCTGCTAATATTCTGGCTCTGTGACTCTCTGTAGTTGTATGTTGATATGTTGTGTGTGGGGGGCAGGGGCCCCCAAGATTCCTGCAGGATCTGGGGTCCATCACAGGTAGGCAGGGAAAATGGCCTGATCTCATTCTAACCAAATCGGCTTCCTACCTTCTATTGACCTCTACCCTCCTAGCACCTGTTTGTGAATCTGTTATTTATTTGAATCAACCTTGAATATTACTACCTGCCTAATATAGGTCCTGACACATACAGGCTGCCCAGAGAGGTCTTCAGAATACAGAATTAAGTGAATAAATGCACAAGGGGAAATACAAAGTTCTGTCTTTTTGCAAGTACCAGATAAGGTAAACCAGAAAGATTTTGTGTTGAAATCGGTAATACCAATTTAGAGGCGTCCAGATTAAATTCAGATTCAGTTAACTAGTTTTTTTAACTCTTTTAATTTTTTTCAAAAGTAGACCATGCATGTAACAATAATTCAAATAATGAGAGTAAACATGTTTCATGCTCACATGTGTTTGGGGTCTTAACTCATGGGGGTATTCTCATAACCACTTGTCAGTACTGCCTTTTTAAGTGTAATTTACTTGAACATGGTTTGTACGTAGGTTTAAACATTATAAACACTGCCTCCCTCCACTCACTGGCTGACAGCTCGACCCTGATGGGTATTGTAGAAGAAAGTCTCATGTATTTTGCAGTTTTGGCAAGTTGAGCACAATTGTTTGTACAGAGCAGGTGTGTAATATTTGTTAGCTGAACAGAACAGATAAACACAGGGGACCCAAAGTGTTTGGAGCTTCATATGTTATTTCAGGGTGAGGTTCTGCAAGTTAAAAGAGATGTTAAGAACTGACATATTCAGTGTGTTAAGTGAATTAATGGTAGTGGAGTTTCAGGCATGAGCAATGGAGAGGTTTCAGGCTGAGTGGAATCCTTTATCATGCTAGTGAAGCAAAATTTTTTTAGGCTTCCAGGAAAGCTGCCTCTGATTTCTGTGGAAGCCTACTATGTGTGTTTCTTCTTTACAGAAAGGCACACTTGGTCGGAGTAGAGAGTGTGAGTTTTGAAATAAAACACCTGGGTTTAATCTCCACTCCCACTGGCTTGTTTCTCACTACTGGGCAGCCTTTTTAAGCATCTAGAGTCACTGCATTACAAGAGTGAAGCATATGGTTCCAGTGGAGATTAGAGATAATGTGACTTGCGTGGGATATTGTAGTCGCTCCATGGCTGTTGCTATTTCAATAGTTGTTTTCATTTTAGAGAGCCATGTGCTCCTGCAATATCTCTTAGTGTTTGTGGGTATCTAAGAGGTTCTAATGAGACCAACTTTTATATGTGTTTTGACATGCCAAACATCTAGTCTGCTTGGGCTGCCATAACAAAATACCACAGAGTAGGTGGCTTAAACAGTAGAAGTTTATTTTCTTGTTGTTGTGAAGGCTGGAAGCCTGAGATCAGGGTGACAGCGTGGTCAGGTCCTGGTGAGAGCTCTCTTCCTGGCTTGGAGATGGGCGCCTTCTCATGTTTTCTTACATGGCAGAGAGAGAGAGAGAGAAAGAGAGAGAGAGAGAGAGGTGGTGAGCACTTTTCTGTCTCACAAGGACACTAATATCATCTTAAGGGCCCCACCCTCATGCCCTCTCTAAATTTTTCTCTCGAAGGCCCCAATTTCCAAATGCCATTACATTTGAATATTCAAGGCTTTAACATGTGAATTTTGGGGGATACAGTTAACTCCTTAGTACCCCCCAAAAGATCCTATCACAAAATTAGTTGACATGGAAGTTTTTCTTTTTAGCAATGGGTTGATTTGATTTGGGAGTTGGGTTTGGGAAAAGGGTTTTTAGGCTCAACAGGCTATGATCTGGTTTGATTGCCACCTCCAAATCATTTGTAGGTTTGTTATTTGAATTTTGTTTATTTATTTTTTAATTAATTTTTTTGAAGGATAATTGCTTTACAGAATTTTGTTGTTTTCTGTCAAACCTCAACATGAGGGTGTACATATATGCCCCCCCTTCTGAACCTCCCTCCCATCTCCCTCCGCATCCCACCCCTGTAGATTGATACAGAGCCCCTGTTTAAGTTTCCTGAGCCATACAGCAAATTCCCGTTGGCTATCTATTTTACACATGGTAATGTAAGTTTCCATGCTACTCTCTCCATACATCTCACCCTCTCCTCCCCCTCCCCATGTCCATAAGTCTATTCTCTATGTTTCTCCATTGCTGTCCTATAAATAAATTCCTCAGTACCATTTTTCTAGATTCTGTATATGTGTGTTAGAATATGATATTTATCTTTCTCTTTCTGACTCACTTCACTCTGTATAATAGGTTTCAGGTTCATCCACCTCATCAGAACTGACTCAAATGTGTTCCTTTTTATGGGTGAGTAATATTCCATTGTGTATATGTACCACAGCTTCTTTATTCATTCATCTGTCGATGGACATCTAGGTTACTTCCATGTTCTAGCCATGTTACTTGAATTTTAAATCTCCTCCTGTTAAAATGAGAAGGCAAGGGTGGCTGATGGCAGGTGCACAAGCTCAGTGAAGTTCTCTGGCTTTCATCAAGTTCATTGTATTCTTATTCTCTTGCACAATATTTGACCAGGACTATGGAGATAAGAGGGTTGGAAATGAAATGATAATATTTAGATGGACGATGACTACACAGAATATGTTAAGATATAGTTACATGACTAGATAGAAAATGGCCACAGAACATGGAAATCCACACTCCCCTATGTCTAGCATTTCTGGGTGCTGTGAACATTATCCAGTTATGGGCCCCTGCCTTGATAATCTCAAAAATTACCATTAAGTGACCTAGCTTTGAGATCTAGCCTCTATCCCTTATCCCTCATGCACTAATCAGGTGCATGACCTTGAGCAAGTCACAGACCTCATCAAGACTCAGTTTTCTCATTTCTAATAATGTAGTTTAAGGGTCAAAGTTCATTACACATGGCAATAACTCAATTAAGTTTTATGACTTTGAAAATTAACTTGTTTACCACTTCATCACTGAAGTGCAAGTGGCAGATATGTTTCATGAATATATGAGCCCCAACCGACATGCTGGACTTCAATTATGAAAAGGTAAGATTACTTTATAAAAGTAAGTAAAAGTTATTTCAATAACCTTGGTCCTCAATCTTATCTGAAACCTTCGGAGCCAGATGCATTTAGGGATTTGGAAATTTTCCATTGTTACAAAGATAATACAGAACAGATACTGCATGTGTCACCCTCCAATGGGATTTGGAGAAACACCCCAGAATCAAACACATTAATAATTCTTTAGTGAAGTATGTGAATATTTATATTAAGCAGGATGTACAGAGATGGTAAATAGTTCAGGTCAGGTTTTGCCACAAAAAGAAGTTCTATAGGTTAGGTTTTGCTGCCAAATGTGTTATGAAAAATAAAGTTTGATTTTTGAAACTTTTCTGCAAAAGTTTTAGAATTGCAGATAAGAGACTGAGGATCTGTGTTATTAAAATAACTCTTGATATTACTTTTATAAAATAATATTGACTTTTCAGAGTTGAAGTCTTTGCCATATAACTTGGTCATAGGGGCTAGATTATGAAAATAAAATTCAAATGTTGGCTTCCCAGTAAGAAATTCAAATCTCAGGCCCTTCAAACACCCAGGCAATCATGGTTTCATGGACTCGTTACTGTCAAAATATGAATATCCAGGCAGAATGCTTTACTGAATATACAGGGAGCATACATTGCCAGGCCTATGATCTTATCATGGGTAATTCACCACTCTTTGGGTGACAGATCTCAGAACATACCTGCCTTTGGATAATGCACCTAGCAGAGAAAAACAGTTTGAAAATTAATTACTTGGCTTTCATTTACTCTTTAAGAAATCGCACCAAGGTTATCACAAAGAAGTACATTTGACCCAGAGTCCTGTGCAAATGAGAAAACATGCTGTTTGCCTACTCTTTACAAGATAAAACATTTGATAAGGTGACTTCCACTGTGAAAGCAGACCAAGCAGTGTGTATCTGTGATCCTCGCAGAGAGCCTGAGACCCTTTGATTTTTCCTCTGAGCCCTTTCCTGCATCATAAATTTCCCTGGGATGACCTTCATCCGTAGTTATTAAATTTACCTGCGCATCACAATCACCAGGAAAAATAAAAGGCAGATTTTCAGTGTATCATCCTAGGAGGTTCAGCAGGGCTGGAATCCTGAAAATCCCTTTGTTTGTTTATTTTTTCTCACTTGGAGTTAAATTTTGTGCCTGGAGTTTGACTTTCAGATTGTATTGACCTTTCAGGTCGTAGCATCAGAAATCCTGTGTGGGAGAAGAAAGCTTCCCAGGTGGCTCAGTGGTAAAGAATCTGCCTGCCAATGCAGGAGATGCAAGTTTTATCCCTGGTTCGGGAATATTCCCTGGAGGAAACAGCAACGCACTCCAGTATTCTTGCCTGGGAAATCCCATGGACAGAGGAACCTGGCGGGCTACATTCCATGGGGTTGCAAAGAGTCAGACACAACTTAGTGAGTAAGCAACAACACCGCCACACAGTAATTAACTGTACGTTACCTAGAAGCAGTGCATTAAAATTTTTAAATGTAATTTTGACAATTGGACACAGAAGGTTTATGGGATCCAAAGACCCTCTTTTATCCACATTACAAAATATCTTCCCCAGCCATTAAGTTAGGAGCCCAGTGGGAAGAAGACGTCCATGCAGAATTAGCAGTTGAACTTCATTTCTGTTGTTTGCTCTGGCCTCACAGAGCTAAGTTCATTTAGAAGGTTTTTTAGGGAAACATGCAAGAGAGCCACACCTCATGCACTTCCAGATTAGTATACAGCAGGGACCACAAACTTATAGGCTTATAGGTGCTAAGTAGGCAACTTAAATGTATGAATTGGTAAGTCAGATGGGGAATCTGTCAAGTTCTTCCAAAGCTCGGCAAAAACCCACTTAACCTCCAGCCAATTATTGCTGGCTGGAACTAAGGACTCAGAATGCTGGATTTTTATATTTTAACTTTAAAGAGACAGTCTGGATTGCTATGTGAAATCTTTCAATGGTTAAAATCCAAACAATTCAACCATTGTCTAAATTAGGTACCATTATTATCTCCAGTTTGCAGGTATGGAAACATATTCAGGGAGTGCAATAATTTAAATTATGCAGCAAATATTCAGTCTCCACTTTCCAATTAGAGACAGCATACATTTCCCTGACCCATTGATGTTGATCTTGGCCATTTGATTTGCTGTGGCCCAAGAATATTAGCGAAAGTGATTACATGCCTGTTTTGAGCCAAGGTCAAAGGAATGTCTGGCATAAGTATACTTCTGCCATTACTCTAAGAGTAGGCTCCTACCAGCGGCTGGTCTACAGAACATGAGAGTCACGTGGAGACAATGTGATTCCCACTTGCAGTTGATGCTGAGACTGGGCCCACCAGGTCCAGATCACCTAGTACGTAGGTAACTGGTAAAGACATGGGCAAGAATAAATGGCAGTTGTTTACACATTAGCATATTAACTACAGGTAACTGATATAGGGATTTTATAACTTGCCTAAGCTTGAACTGAAGCTTACAAACCAATCATTGATTTAGTGAGGATTTGAACCTGGGTCTTGCAAACCTAAAGCACGTAGTTACTGGTATTCTTAATATACTGATACCTTATCTTGCTGATGATACACTATTTAATAATGCTTGTTCAGGTTCATGGTCTTAAGATGCTAAACTGCCTTGAAATGAAGTTGTCCTTGGGAACATTTCACTGTTCTTTCCTTTTATTTCACTTTGGATTCTTTGAAACTGGTGATTACCATATGGTTATGTTATTGTTATTGTTGAGCCACTAAGTCATGTCCCACTCTTTGAGACCCCATGAACTGAAGTATGCCAGGCTTCTCTGTCCTTCACCATCTCCTGAAGTTTGTTCAAACTCATGTCCATTGTGTCGATGATGCTATTCAACCATCTCATCCTCTGTTGTCCCCTTCTCCTCCTGACTTTAATCTTTCCCAGCATTAGGGTCTTTTTCCAATGAGTCAGCTTTACTCATAAGATGGCCAAAATATTGGAACTTCAGCTTCAGCATCAGTCCTTCTGAAAGGTTGCTGCTAAATGATAAGACGCCGGGATTCTTGGTCTCCTCAGGAGACGAATTCAATCCAGGGCCAGAGACGAGGCTGGATTGCTCAGAGCTTTTGTATAATAAAGTTTTATTAAAGTATAAAGGAGATAGAGAAAGCTTCTGATATAGTCATCAGAAGGGGGCAGAAAGAGTACCCCCCTGCTAGTCTTCAGCTGGATGTTATATAGTCACTAGCAGTCTGTTAATGAAAGAAAGGAATGTCTTAAAACTCAGAATGGCACCAGATTATTCACCCCAGACCATAAAACGATTGACTTGAATCTTGTAGAAGGGCAGATTACCATACTAATTGTTTCATTTACATAGATTAGGGGAACAATATCTGAGTATAACATACAGGTTTGTCAAGTAGGTTCTGAGCCATTTGGCAGAACTTGAAGACAGAGTCTGGGGTACATTAACATAGCTTAAGACAAACATTTCATAAGAAAAAATGTATTGGTTAATTCAAGGTTTGAGAATAGTTAGCCTCAGGTGAAACCAGGTGTCATGGCAACACAGCATTTTAAGAGAAACCTCCTTTTAAATTTGTATAGAAAAGGAAAAAAATATCGCTAGTTTGTTTCCTCCTGCCGCTTAAGAGAGATAAAAATGTCTGGCACTTGCAGCCAATTTCCTCCATTTGGAGACTTCTGGCCTTCCTGGCTGTTACCCTCTCACTTCCAATGAGTATTCAGGGTCAATTTCCTTTAGGATGGACTGGTTGGATCTCCTTGTAGTCCAAGGGACTCTCAAGAGTCTTCTTCAGCACCAATTCTTAGGCACTCAGCCCTCTTTATGGTCTAGCTCTCACATCCATACATGACTACTGGAAAAACCATAGCTTGGACCAGATGGACCTTTGTCAGCAAAGTAATGTCTCTGCTTTTTAATATGCTGTTGAGGTTGGTCATTGCTTTTCTTCCAAGGAGCAAGCGTCTTTTAATTTCATGGCTGTAGTCACTGTCTGAGGTAAATTTTTAACCCAAGAAAATAAATTTAGTCACTTTCCCCACTTTCCCCCCATCTATTTGCCATGAAGTGATGGGACCAGATGCCATGATCTTAGTTTTCTGAATGCTTTTTCATGCTCCTCTTTTACCTTCATCAAGAGACTGTTTAGTTCCTCTTCACTTTCTGCCATTAAAGTGGTATCATCTGAATATCTGAGGTTGTTGATATTTCTCCTGGCAATCTTGATTCCAGCTTGTGATTCATTCAGCCCAGCATTTCTCATGATGTACACTGCATATAAATAAGCAGGATGACAATATATAGCCTTGATGTACTCCTTTTCCAATTTGGAACCTGTCTGTTGTTCCATGTCTCGTTCTAACTGTTGCATCTTGTCTTGCATACAGGTTTCTCAGGAGACAGGTAAGGTGGGTTGGTATTTGCATCACTTTAAGATTTTTCTACAGTTTTTTGTGATCCTCAGAGTCAAAGTCTTGTGTAGTTGATGAAGCAGAAGTAGATTTTTTTCTGGAATTCCCTTACTTTTTCTATGATGCCACAGATGTTGGCAATTTGATCTCTGGTTCCTCTGCCTTTTCTAAATCCAAATTTTACATCTGGAAGTTCTCAGTACACATACTGTTGAAGTCTAGTTTGAAAGATTTTGAGCATTACCTTGCTAAATTGCTACCTAGCATTTGAAATGAGTACAATTGTATGGTAGTTTGAGCATTTTTAGCATTACCTTTCTTTAGGATTAGAATGAAAACTGACTTTTTCCAGTCCTGTGGCCACTGCTGAGTTTTCCAAACTTGCTGGCGCACTGAGTGCAGCACTTTAACAGCATCATCTTTTATGGTTTTAAGTAGTTAAATATGGTTATGTAGACAACCTTGATTGTTTGAAAATACTTTGCTATCCAAAAGTCTACAAGCAATAAATGCTGGAGAGGGTGTGGAGAAAAGGGAACCCTCTTACACTGTTGGTGGGAATGCAAACTAGTACAGCCACTATGGAAAACAGTGTGGAGATTTCTTAAAAAACTGGAAATAGAACTGCCATATGACCCAGCAATACCACTTCTGGGCATACACACTGAGGAATCCAGATCTGAAAGAGACACGTGCACCCCAATGTTCATCGCAGCACTGTTTATAATAGCCAGGACATGGAAGCAACCTAGATGCCCATCAGCAGATGAATGGATAAGGAAGCTGTGGTACATATACACCATGGAATATTACTCAGCTGTTAAAAAGAATTCATTTGAATCAGTTCTAATGAGATGGATGAAACTGGAGCCCATTATACAGAGTGAGGTGAGCCAGAGGGATAAAGAACATCACAGTATACTAACACATATATACGGAATTTAGAAAGATGGTAACGATGGCCCTATATGCAGGGCAGAAGAAGAGACGCAGAAGTACAGAACAGACTTTTGAACTCTGTGGGAGAAGGGGAGGGTGGGATGTTTCGAAAGAACAGCATGTATATTATCTGTGGTGAAACAGACCACCAGCCCAGGTGGGAGGCATGAGTCAAGTGCTCGGGCCTCTTGGGCTGGGAAGATCCAGAGGAATCGGGTGGAGAGGGAGGTGGGATGGGAGACCGGGATGGGGAATTCGTGTAACTCTATGGCTGATTCATATCAATGTATGACAAAACCCACTGAAAAATAAAAATTAAAAAAAAAAATAAATAAAAAAAAAGAAAATACTTTGGACTCATTATGATGGGTTTTGATCTTCCCTCTTAAAATGATACACACAGATATTATACATGTAGATACATACCCACATACTCACAAACATACATGCTCACAGACACAGGTATATATGATACTTTCTAACTTCCTCCCAGTTCCAGGTAAGCATACGGTATTCCTTCAGTGGGATATTCTCCCCCTATATCTTTCATCTGGACCAGGGCATTTAGGGTCATTTCATCTTACCCCAGGGCTTCCCAGGTGGCTCAGCAGTAAAGAATCTGCCTGCCAATGCAGGAGACATGGGTTCAATCCCTGGGTTGCAAAGATCCCCTGGAGAAGGAAATGGAAACCCACTCCAGTATTCTTGGAAATCTCATGGGCAGAGGAGCCTGGATGGCTATAGTGTTTGTGGTCGCAGAGCCAGACACTATTTATTGACTGAACAACATCTTACTCAAGTATATTATTTTCCTGGGGCTGTCAGAGCCAAGTACCACAAACCAAGTGACTTAAAACAACAGAAATTACTGTCTCACAATTCAGGAAGTTGAAAGTCAAAATGAAGGTGTAGGCATGGCCATATAATGAAAATCCTTCCTTCCCTCTCTCTAGTTTCTGGTAGTTTGCTGACGATCTTTGGCGTTCCTTGGCTTGCTGCTGTGTAACTTGTCTTGCATTCATTGTCACATGATGTTCACCCTGTGTGTCTCTGTGTCTTCACATTGCCTTCTTCTTATAAGAACTTTCCTGATGGCTCAGACAGTAAAGAATCTTCCGAGTTTGATCCTTTGGTTGGGAAGACACACTGGAGAAGGGAATGGCTACTACCCACTCCAGTATTCCTGCCTGGAGAATTCCCAAGGACAGAACAGCCTGGGTGGCTACATTCCATGGGATCACAAAAATTGGACATGACTGAGTGACAAACACACACACACACACATACACACACATGCTGGCTTAGGGACGCCTGGGATCCAGTATAACATCATGTTAACTAGTTACATCTGCAATGATCTTTCCAAGTATGATCATATTCTTAGGAAGAGGGGGTTAGGACTCCAACATAGATATTTTTGGGGAGAAGGAAGGTCACAATTCAACCCATAACACCCATCCTGGGCCAGGATATAGGAGGGGACCTGACAGGCTTGGGGATTCTGCTCGCATAGTTCTCAGATGGCCATGCCTAAATCTTCTAGGGCCTCCAGGCCCACAGCTCCTCTGGGGCTTTATCCTCTGAGCTTTGTGTAATTCCAGGAAAGAAATTGTCTTCAGTAGTAGGTACTTTCTCAGGGAGCTCTCAATTCATTTTTCTCTGAGCAATATTTTTTCCTGCTCACTGAGTGAATATCTTTGCCCCAGGTGGCCAGGCTTTTTCATTACTTGGAAAATCCCTCAAACTCCAAATCAAAAAGAACCACAAGTTAACCATATTTCTATCTCTTTTTTTCCACATAAGCACACACACAAAGAAGTGTTAGGGAATAAAGCTGAAATGTCATGTTGGACTGACATATTTCTGCACTGATGGATTTTAATGCTCACTGATGCTCAAAGATAGTCAGACTGGGCACTGGGTACCAGAAGCCTGGTTTTATCTCCTCAGGTTCCTTGCTGTGCTGCCAAACTTGGTCCTCCTGCTCTGTGTTTGACTGATTCAAGCATCTGGTATCAAATGTGTGTTAGTTGCTCAGTCATGTCTGATTCTTTGTCACCCCATGGACAGTAGCCCTGTGGGCTCTTTTGTCCATAGAATTCTCCAGGCAAGAATACTGGAGTGGATTGCTGTTTTCTTCTCCAGGGGATCTTCCTAACCCAGGGATCAAACCCAGGTCTCCTGCATTGTGGGCAGATTCTTTGTCATCTGAGCCACCAGGGAAGCCTGGTTTCAAGTACCCTTCTCTGAACATGAAAGAAGGGTCCTGGGGAGCTGTGACTATAGTCATCCCTTGTCATCCTTGGGGAATTGGTTCCAGGATTTCCCACAGATACCAAAATATAAGGATACTCAAGTCCCTTATATAAAGGAGTGGAGAACAGTAGAGCCTGCATATCCATGAATTCCTCACACAGGATCCATCCACAGTTGAATATCAATCAAGATATCAACTGTACTTGGAAAAGAAGTGGTATTATTGGCTCCCCGTTCACATGACAGGTAGTTCTGGACACAGTAAAGGCTGCTAAGAAATAGGACTTGGAGGGGTCAGGCATGGTATATAATATTTGATAACACTTTCAACCACTTTAAAACCTAGATAGCACCTCATATTCTATACCTTCTGTTTGTTCACTGGTTTCTGCTATGACGAAGCTTCCTCCCATTTTGAGATCAATTTTCTCTTTTCTCTGAGGAGCCAGCTTCTACTTTCAGTCTCAGGCTGTCTACTTTTCTTGACATTGTGTTTCATCCTTGACCTTTTGTGTCAGGCTTCTCTCCCTGGACTCTGAAACTATTGAATCTCACTGTGACACTCCTGTTTCGAGTGACGGGAAAAAGTGTTGGATTTTAGTGAGATTTAGTAGTTCCCAGCTTGTTCCATATATGGGGAATTCTATATTTTCAGAAAAATTTGCTCACTTTCACAGAAGGGACAAACTTTTCTGAAAGTAATGCACTGATTTATTTACCAATGGTGTGGCACATATGAAGCTTCTGCAATAGTGTCCTGACTCCTTGGGGGCCCTGAACTAAGGATTGGGAGTCGTAGGTGCAAAGACCCATGTGTTTCTTTCTTCAGATGGCCAGTAACTGTCTGGCCTTTCCCTGAATCAGTGTGACACCTGAAAAGCAGGGGTAAAAAAGTTCATTTATTCACCTAGGCATTCATTCTTTGATCAAGCTTTTAACAAGTAATTTACTGCACGTTATTGAAGTAATTGCTGGGGATGTAAATAGGATACGGTATAGTCCCTACTGCCAGGGAGCTGAGATTCTGATCAGGGAAATGGGTGTAAAAACCTTAAACTCATTTCAAATGTATATCAGTAATTATAGTTGGAGTCAAATTTTGTGGCATATCAAAAGAACATGTAACACATAGTAGTCCAGACATCCTCAGTTTGAATCCTGGCTCCTCATTCAGTTCTCCTGCCTGAGGCTACTTCTGTAACTTCTCTGAGGCTCACTTTCCTAATATGTAACATTTGGATGTCAGTGGACTCAAGGGTTATGGAGTCTGCAACCAGAGCAGTTTTGGAAATCATAATTTTGAAAAATAATACCAAGTTATGAATATAAAATGAGGTATAAGAGTGAACATTTATTTAAAATGAGAAATCTTAACTTATATGTTTAAAAAATTTTAAAAAGCTGACAAATGCCATCAGTACCATGAAATTCAAAAATGTGAAATCTTATTACTATTAATAATATGCATCTGCCGAGGTATATCTCTGTAATAAGTATTTTTGCATATATTTTAGCTGCATATTTTTAACCATTTCTTTATATGACAATAATTTTATAATGTTTTCCAAAGTTAGAAAAAGATCACATCTTTCTTACAGCATATTGATTAAATTAAAAATATGTATTTATTGATATTTTAGACGTCCTTTTTTAGTTTCACAATTTGTTCTTGCTAATATAAATTGTCTGCATTTCTTTCTCACATGGAACTTGCTCTATGGCACTTTCTGGGGTAAGTCCAACCCTTTGATTCTGCTAAGAGTAGTCTGGAAGGCCATGTCCAGCAGCTGGGGAAATTGGAGCAGAAGCTGGTCTACTTTGCCACAACTGATCCCTCCCTGCCTTAATCTATTAAGGCTGATGCAACAAAGTACCATAGACTGGGTGGCTTATAAGCTACAAAATGTATTTCTCAAAGCTCTGGAGGTTGGAAGTCTGAGATCAAGTGTCAGCATGGTTGGGTTCTGGGGAGGGCTCTCTTTGGGCCTACAGACTGCTGACTCCTCATTTCCACCTCTATCTGCATATGGTGGAAAGAGAGCTGGCCAACTCTCTGGTCTCTTCTTAAAGGACACTAACCCCATACACAAGGGCTCCACTCCTATGACCCGGTTACCTCCCAAAGGCCTTACTTCTAAATATCATCACATTGAATGTTAGGATTTCAGCATATACATTTCAGGCGACACAAACATTCAGTCCATTGCATTTTTGAAATTCATAAATCTTGGGATATGTTGCAAACTTGGCCATGGACTCTGGGTCCTAGTGGCTCTGAGCAGAAAAGTGAAAGTTGCCCAGTCATGTCTGACTTTTTGGAGCCCTATGGACTATATAGTCCATGGAATTCTCCAGGCCAAAATACTGGAGTGTATAGCCTTTCCCTTCTCCAGGGGTTCTTCCCAGCCCAGGGATAGAACCGGGGTCTCCTGCATTTCAGGCAGATTCTTTACCAGCTGAGCCACCAGGGAAGTCCAAGAATACTGGAGTGGGTAGTGTATCCCTTCTCCAGCGGATCTTCCTGACCCAGGAATTGAACCAGAGTCTCTTGCATTGCAGATGGATTCTTTATCGCTGAGCTATCAGGGAAGCCCTCTTGGCAGAAGCAGAGAAGCATTTGTTTTCAAAGGACAAAGGCAGTATCTATAATATCTCAAAGTAAGAGGTTTTTAGCACAGATTAAATGAAACTACCTCCAATTTTAAAATTTTCAGCTGAGGCATTAGTGGGATTTTTTAAATATCAAGAAACAGAAACCCACTCAGATAAGTTAAATTTAAAAGGAGGCATATTAAAAGGCAACAACAAATAGTGGAAAAGAAACAGCTAGATGTGAGGGGTGATGCACTTTCTGGAGATGACAGTGGGATGGGGTAGCTGCAAGAGCAGAAGAAAGGCTGGCTGTAGACAAGGAAGGGAAGAAATAAAAAGCCTCGTGTTTAAGTCATTGAAGTGGTTTGTGGAGAAGGCAAGTGTAAGTAGGGAGATGACATAAATGGCAGAGGGATGCCATCAGATCACTGAGGCAGGACTGAGGTAGAGGGGGCTCAGATAAGCAGACAGGATGCCCAAGAGGAGCAGGGGACCTTACGGGGTGGAAAGAGCACCAGGTGTAATGATCTGGAAATAGCAGTAGGGACCAGGGAGACACAGTGTCTCTCTTCTAACCCTCAGGAACAGGAGGATTAAAGAAAAAACTGAGAAGGATGCTTGGAAGGCAGGGTTCCTGGGGACAGCTCAGTCCAACAAGGAGGTGGAGGGAATAAACAGAGAGCTTGTGAGTGTAAGGATCTTTGCTGATCACAGGCGGATGATCCCCCAGGGCACAGAGGAAGTGAGAGAGAGGAAAAGAGTGGGAGGTAAATACAGAGCAGTAAAGCGGGGGAGAGTCTGGAGACAGTGGATGACCATCCAGGATTGTGCTTGTAGGAGAGACTGAAGTAGAAGTGCAAGCCTCATGGATTGAACTGGATGCTCTCCTTGGGGAGGTCTGGTGCTAGGACCTAGCTCTGAGATCCAGGATTCTTTCTCCGGTTGTGTGGTGGCTTCCACGATGCAGCTTGTGAAGCTACAGCTACTGACAAGGGGCAGGCCACTGGGGACACAGACAAGTGAGGGCAGCGAAACCAAACGAACAGCTTTGTCCCAGAAGCTTCTGTGTGCTTCCTTATGGTTATTTATCCTCCTAAGAAGACTTTTATTCCCATTTTAAAGAAGCTGAAGCTACAGCTCAGGCAAGCTAAAAGACATAGCCAAGATGAGCCAGTAAGGATGGAGAGAAGATTTTAAACCCTGGTCTTTGCAAAGCCCCAGCCTGAGTTCTTTCCATATTCACACCGCAATGGGCATTGTCCCTACTGCAGTAGGAATAAGAGAGATGCAGTGGCTTTCTCTGAGTCTGGCTGGGAAAGATTCCATCATTTCTTGGCTGTCATTCTCATGAGACTTTGAGCTTCTCAATGGCAGAGACTGTCACCTTGTGTCTGGTTGCTAGCACAGTGCCTGCACACTTTGTAGGCGCTCAGTAATATGAATGAGGGAACAAATGAACGAATTACTTTATGTCAGTCCTTTTCTCTTTTCCCCCTCCTCTTTTTCTTCTCTTCCCTTCTTTCCTCCTTCAGTAACAGGTCAGTTGGCTCAAGGACAGCATAATGGCCCACAACTGTGATTTCTAAGACTTTGTCTTAAAGTTTCTGATCAAATTGCTTAATCTAGCTGAGATGCCCTTAACAATACAAGAAAAACCTGTGTTACTATTCTGCATTGTGGCATGGAATACTCAATTATTTTTAATAGGATATTCATTACTGAGCCTAAAAAGTGCAGTGTGTATGTAAGTGTGCACAGGTTCATTTGTGTAAATTATGAATGCATGGTCTGTATTTATTACTTTACTTTATGGCTCCAGAATGGAAGAATCCATCACTAATAGATGGTTTTCTGTGAGGATTATTAATATAAATATCTGTCAGTCCTGTGTGCTTTTGTGTTTGTACTCTAATTCCCCTCCCATGTGCATTTTATTTGGGACAGTATCAAATACTCTTTCACACTTGCGTGCACATCGTCTTAAACCTTAAGGTGGCAGCAACAATCAACTAGTATTTATAGAAAATTAACTAAAGGGTGAGGAAGTAGGGGGAAAATGAAAATGAATTCTTTCTGAAATGTTCTGTAATCCTCCATTTTCTACTCAGCAGAATTTTATTCATAGCGAGATTATTTATTATTAAGAGCTTATTACAGCCCAGACTGTGTGTGTCAGTAGATTAGGATGTGAAGGAAGATTAGTTTCTCTCAGTGGGTGACTGGAAATAAGTTCCTTATCTGGTCATTAAAATCAGTTGTTCATGGTTTTTTATCATAATTATTAATTCTGCCAGTGGCTTTTGCATGTCAATTACATTTGGTGCCTGATCTATAACGTTAGGATTCAGTTGTTCAACTCCACTTTTACACTGACAAGGCAGTAGTGGGTATATATGGGTGTGAGGGCTTCAAAAATTCTTGTCTTTGCAGTGCCCAACACTTATGTTAAAATAAGTATTTAAAAATTCAAAGTAATTTCTTTTTTAGATTTTCATTTTTAAATTGAAGTATAGTTGCTATACAACTATATGTTACAGGCATGTAATGTAGTGATTCACAATTTTTGGTTAATTTTTGAAAATTTTATATTGCAGGATAGCTGATTAACAACATTGTAATAGTTTCAGCTGGGCAGCAAAGGGACTCAGCCATCGGCAGACATGCGCCCATTCTTCCCCAGACTCCACTCCCATCCAGACTGCCGCATAACAATGAGCAGAGTTCCCTGTGTTATAAAGTAAGTCTTTGTTGGTAATTCATTTTAAATATGCAGTGTGTACATATAATACTATATGTTACCAGGGATTCCCTGGTGGCTCAGATAGTGAAGAGTCTGCCCGCAATGTTGGAGACATGAGTTTGACCCCTGGGTTGGAAAGATCCCCTGGAGAAGGCAATGGCAACCCACTCCAGTATTCTTGCTTAGGAAAATCCCGTGGATGGCAGGCTGCATGTACATATAATACTATGTGTTACAGAAGTATAGTATAGTGATTCAAAAATTTTAAAGGTTATACTCCAGGTATAAAGACTCTTGAGAGTCTCATGGAAAGCAAGGAGATCAGACCAGTCAATCTTTAAGAAAATCAACCCTGAATATTCTTTGGAAGATCTGATGCTGAAGCTCCAATACTTTGGCCACCTGATGTGAACAGCTGACTCACTGGAAAAGACCCTGATGCAGAAGGAAAGATTAAAGGCAGAAGGAGAAGAGAGCGACATAGGAAGAGATGGTTGGATGGCATCACCAACTCAATGGACATGAACTTGGGCAAACTCCAGGAGATGGTAAAGGACAGGGTAGACTGGCGTGCTGCCGTCCATGGGGTCACGAAAAATCGGATACCTCTTGGTGACCGAACAACAGCAACTCCATTCATGATTATTATAAAATGTTGGCTATATTCTCTGTGTTGTACAAAATGTACTTACAGCTTATTTTAGACCTTATACTTTGTACCTCTTCCTCTCCTGCCTTCATATTACCCCTCTGCCCCCACTGGAACCATCAGCTTGTTCTCTGTATCTGTGTCTGCTTCCGTTTTTGTTATATTCACTATTTTGTTGTAATTTTTAGGTTCCACATTTAAGTGATTCATACATTATTTGTTTTTGACTTATTTCCCTTAGCAGATAGATTTTTCATGTCTGTTAATTCAAAATATATGTGAACACTATCTTTGCTAAGAACCCTATGTAGTTGGGAAATCTAATTTCTAACTGTAATCATTCTAATAACCTTGAAAGAATAATAGTAATGGCAAGGGATATTGCACTCTAAGGAGTTCTTCCTTCCTTTGTCAAGCATTCAAAGAATATACTTCAAGAAAATATTGATCGCTGGTGAATTTAGTTACAAATCACTGAGAGAAATAGTTTGTAGTCTTGTGAAGATGTCTATGTGCCAATTTGGAAAAATGTCAAGGTATATTATTAAGCTAGCAAAAGGTGAAAATACTGTATTTAGTAGTCCCACCTGTAAGTAAAATAAATACACAAAATACATGCTGTTTTATTGTTTTTCTATTTCCTTTTCCTCTTTTTTCATAGAAGGTCAAAAGAAAGTGTTAGTGTATGACTCCGGAGAATTGGAGTAAGGATGTGCAGGGTGACCTTTTTTTTTTATACTTTCCAGGTAGCTCTGTTTCACTTTTTTGCCATATGCATGTTTTAAACAGAAGAGGCAATTTAATTTGTAGCCTAAAGGGTTGATCACATTGAGTGGTGCTGAGGAGGCAGGCACAAGTGACTTAAAAACCAACAGAAGTCTAGGAGCTATTTGTAGCAGTTGAGTTGTGGACTTTGGTTATATCACTGTGAAGTGGCGTCTTCAGCTCTAAAAATGCTTAGTAATTTTGAGACTTTTTAGAAATAATATTATTGATAAATAAAATATGAGCAGATACTATTTATTGCCTACCATATCCCTAATAGTCTTGAGCTACCTGTGTTGCCTGTTTTTATTTTAATTAATAAACTATTTTTAGGAGTAGTTTTAGGTTCACAACAAAACTGAGCAGAAATTACAGACAGTTCCCACACACCCTCTATTCCCCCAGACACTAACAACTTCCCACATTTTTGACATTCCTCAGAGCAGCAGCACATTTGTTATAATCCATGGACCTGCATTGACCTGTCCTTATTACCCAAAGTCTAGTTTACATTAGGATTCGCTCTTGACGTTGTATTAATACATTCTATTGTTGTTGCTGTTCAGTCACTAAATCATGTCTGACTCTTTGCAAGCCCATGGACTATAGCATGCCAGGCTCCTCTGTCCTCCACTATCTTTTGGAGTTTGCTCAAACTCATGTCCGTTGAGTCGGTGATGCTATCAAACCATCTCATCCTCTGCTGCCCCCTTCTACTTTTGCCTTCAATCTTTCCCAGCGTTAGGATCTTTTCCAATGAGTTGGCTCTTCACATCATGTGACTAAAGTATTTGATTGTACATTCTATGGGCTTGGACAGATGTTCTATAGTATGTATCTACCATTATAATATCATACAGAATAGTTCTGTGGCTCTAAAAACCCTCTGAGCTCTACCCACACATCCTCTTCCCTGACTTCTGGCAATCACTGGCCCTTTAACTGCCTCCAGTCTCCATAGTCTTGCCTTTTTCCAGAGTGTCATAAAATTGGAATGTTATAATACATAGCCTTTCAGGTTGGCTTTTTTCACTTAACAACATGTATTTAATTTCCCTCCATGTCTTTTCATGGCTTGATAACTCATTTCTTCTTAGCTCCGAATAATACTTTTTGATGCACCATAGTTTATCCATTCACCTACTGAAGTAGATATTGGTTACTTCTAAGTTTTGGCAATTCTGAATCAAGTTGCAATAAACATCCATGTGTAGGTTTTTTATGTGGATCTAAGTTTTCAGTACCTTGGGTAAATACCTCAGAGTGCAATTACATAATGGTGCGACAAAAGTTATATTTAGTTTTGTAAGAAACCTCTGAACTGTGTTCCAAAGTGACTGTTCCATTTTTCATCCCACCAGTAGTGAATGAGAGTTCCTGTGGCTCTGCACATTTTCCAGTGTTTGGTGGTGTCAGTGTTCTGGATTTTGGCCTTTCTAATGGATATATAGCGGTATCTCACTGTTTTAATTTGCATTTTCCTAATAGCATATAGTGGAACATATTTTCATATGCTTATTTCCTCTCTGTATATTTTATTTGGTGAAATGTCTGTTCAAATGTTTGAACCCACTTTCTTTTCTCACTGTGTTCAATATTGTGGATAACAGTCCTTGGTCAGATGTGTCTTTTGCAAATATGCTCCGCCAGCTTGGCTTATCTTTTCCTTCTGTTTTGTCTTTCAAGGAGCAGGAATTTTTAATTTTAGCTGAGTCCATTTGTCAATTATTTCTTTCATGGATTGTGTCTTTGCTATCATATCTACAAAGTCATTGCCATGCCCAAAGTAATCTATGACTTCTCCTTTGTTTTCTTCTTTGACATTTTACACTTAGGTCTGTGATGCATATTGAGTTAACTTTTGTGAGAGTTTCAGGTCTGTGTCGGGGGCTTCCCTGGACAGCTCAGTTGGCAAAGAATCCACCTGCAATGGAGGAGACCCTGGCTCAATTCCTGGGTCAGGAGGATCTGCTGGAGAAGGGATAGGCTACCCACTCCAGTATTCTTGGGCTTCCCTTGTGGTTCAGATGGTAAAGAATCCACCTGCACTTGCAGGAGACCTGGGTTCAATCCTTGGGTTGGGAAGATCCCCTGAAGAAGGGAAAGACTACCCACTCCAGTATTCTGGCCTGGAGAATTCCATGAACTGTATAGTCCATGGGGTTGTAAAGATTTGGACACGACTGAGCAGCTTTCATTTTTCACTTTCACCTTCAGACCTATGTCTGGGGCTTCCCTGGTGGCTCAGTGGTGAAGAATCCACCTATAATGTAGAGGATGCAGGAGACACAGGTTTGAGCCCTGGGTTGGGAAGATTCCCTGGAGGAAGACATGGCAATCCACTCCAGTATTCTTGCCTGGGAAACCCCAAGAACAAAAGAGCCTGGCGGGCTCCATAGGTTTGCAAAGAGTCGGACATGACTGAAGCAGCTGAGCATGCACACGTGCATGAAAGATCTGTGTCTAGACTTTTTTTTTTCCTGCTTGTTGATGACTGGTTGCCCAAGCATCATTTGCTCAATCTGTTGTCTACTTTTTTATTCCCCACAAACCCATGCAAGAGTTATCATCTTTACCTCAATATTAAAGACAAATAAGGCAAAGAGCAGAAGGATAAAATAAATTCTCCAGGGTCACAGAGCAAATCAATAATGGTGTTGGGGTTGGAAACCTGGGTGTTTCTCATTTCAAATTCCTTCTATTTTGCCCTTCAATAAAATATTTTCATAAGCCTATCCAGGAAGTAGGTTCTTAATATATCATTACAGTTTAACAAAATGAACACAGTGATCTTAACCTAGGGGTTAAGATATGTATTATTTCTGGCAAGTCAAACCTAAAGAGAAAAAAATAAATTTTAAAAAATATGTTAGATGATTTTCTCTCATTATCCAACTACACATCAAATGAATATCTGAGTATGAAACAATGTGTTATCTGTATCAGCTGCAACATTGAATATGATACCATCACACCTTTCATAGGAAAGTTATATACTGTGATAAATGTGTAAACAAAGGGCAATGTTGACCATGAAGGAAGTGATGTATTTTGCTTCACAGAAAAGAGGTTTCTTGCAATAAGCTACAGAATCCTTCACAAATGTTCTTTTGAGAAAAAAAAAAAAAAAGTCTTGTCTCAGTTACCCTTCCACCCCCATGTAAAACATTAAAGATCGCTTTTTTTTTTCATTTACTTTTATTAGTTGGAGGCTAATTACTTTACAATATTGTAGTGGGTTTTGTCATACATTGACATGAATCAGCCATGGATTTACATGTATTCCCCATCCCGATCCCTCCTCCCACTTCCCTCTCTACCTGATCCCTCTGGGTCTTCCCAGTGCACCAGGCCTGAGCACTTCTCTCATGCATTCAACCTGGGCTGGTGATCTGTTTCACCATAGATAATATGCATGTTTCAATGCTGTTCTCTCTAAACATCCCACCCTCGCCTTCTCCCACAGAGTCCAAGAGTCTGTTCTGTACATCTGTGTCTCTTTTTCTGTTTTGCATACAGGGTTATCGTTACCATCTTTCTAAATTGTATTAGTATGCTGTAATGTTCTTTATCTTTCTGACTTACTTCACTCTGTATAATGGGCTCCAGTTTCATCCATCTCATTAGAACTGATTCAAATGAGTTATTTTTAATGGCTGAGTAATATCCCATGGTGTATATGTACCATAGCTTCCTTATCCATTCATCTGCTGATGGGCATCTAGGCTGCTTCCATGTCCTGGCTATTATAAACAGTGCTGCAATGAACATTGGGGTGCACGTGTCTCTTTCAGATCTGGTTTCCTCAGTGTGTATGCCCAGAAGTGGTATTGCTGAGTCATATGGTAGTTCTATTTCCAGTTTTTTAAGGAATCTCCACACTGTTTTCCATAGCGGCTGTACTAGTTTGCATTCCCACCAACAGTGTAAGAGGGTTCCCTTTTCTCCACACCCTCTCCAGCATTTATTGCTTGTAGACTTTTGGATAGCAGCCATCCTGACTGGCGTGTAATGGTACCTCATTGTGGTTTTGATTTGCATTTAAAGATAGCTTTTATAATATGACCACCATTGGTGAGGCAGAGCAGGAAGTCTTGTTCTGTTGGCCTCACTCTGCCAAGTATCATTGTGGACAAATTCTCAAGCACACAAAGCCTATAATAGCTGGGGTGGGAGGGAGGTAGATGATAGTGGGAGGTGGTGGTTAATCATCAAAAAGTTGTGTAGAGTTGGCATGTACTGGGTTGGCCAAAAAGTTAGAGTTTTTTTTTTTTTTTTTTTTTTTTAATAAGCTGTTATGGAAAAACCCAAACGAACTCTTTGACCAACCCAATAGATACCACAGTAGAGTGGAATCCCAGTCAGGGGAATTGAAACTCAAAGTTAGAGAATGCTTTAATTCATTCAGTCATTATTTGTTATATTACCATATATATGACAGTTCTGCTGTTTGCTTTAAAATTAGGATTATCTAAATGCTTAACTATTAAGGAAATAAGTGTTTCCAGAAATTTTCTAGGTTTGAACCTGGAGGTCACCATCACATGGACCTAGTCTTAAGTAAAAGACAAGAGTGGGAGAAATAGAATGCTTGGTAGATTTTGCCCACAAAGTTCCATACAGTCAAAGCTAAGGTTTACTAGTAGTCATGTTCAAGTGTGAGAGTTGGACCATAAAGAAGGCTGAGTTCTGAAGAACTGATGCCTGAAATTGTGGTGCTAGAGAAGACTCTTGAGAGTCTCTTGGAGAGAAAGGTTATCAAACTAGTAAATCCTAAAGGAAATCAACCCTGAATATTTATTGGAAGGACTGTTGCTGAAGCTGAAGCTCCAGTGCTTTGGAGCTGACTCACTGGAAAAGACCCCCATGCTGGGAAAGATTGAAGGCAAAAGGAAAGAGGATGGCAGAGGATGAGATGGTTAGATAGTATCGCCGATTCAGTGGACATGAATTTGAGCAACCTCTGGGAGATGGTGGAGGACAGAGGAGCCTGGTGTCCTGCAGTCCATGGAGTTTCAAACAGTCGGACGCGACTGAGCAACTGAACAAGGTTCAGGTCAGTTCAGTTCAGGCGCTCAGTCGTGTCCAACTCTTTGCGACCCCATGAATCGCAGCATGCCAGGCCTCCCTGTCCATCACCAACTCCCAGAGTTTACTCAAACCCATGCCCATCGAGTCGGTGATGCCATCCAGCCATCTCATCCTCTGTTGCCCCCTTCTCCTCCTGTCCCCAATCCCTCCCAGCATCAGGGTCTTTTCCAAAGAGTCAACGCTTCACATGAGCTGGCCAAAGTACTGGAGTTTCAGCTTCAGCATCAGTCCTTCCAGTGAACACTCAGGACTGATCTCCTTTAGGATGGGCTGGTTGGATCTCTGAAAACAAGATTACTACATCCTCAAAGCATGACACAGAAATACTGCCAAGTCTGGCACAAATGTGGTTCTTCCATTTGGGTAAATTGAAGGGTCCTTATTGGCATAGGACCAATGTGGAGGGTGGGAAGAATTGAGGGATTATGGTGGAGGTGGAGGTATTTATTTTCCCCGAAATTGAAAGGCTGTACAGAGCTCCTTTGTTCATCCACTCATTCATTTATTTACCATTTGAATCATTTTATTCATTTGTTTATCAAACTCTTATATGCACTTACTATATGCAAGCATTTTATAAATAATAACTCACTTGTCTTAAAAATAATCTTGTGAGGCAAGAATTACTATTACACCTATTTTACAAGTAAGCACAGCGAGCCCCAATGATACTGAATAACTTGTCCAAGGTCATACAGGTCACAAATACTTTTTCCTTTGACAATCAAACTTACACTGAAATAGTAAATGGTGACCACATTCTGGGCTCCCCAACTGGCACTTGTGGTAAAGAACTTATGCAGGAGACATAAGAGACACAGGTTCTATCCCTGGGTCAGGAAGATCCCCCGGAAGAAGGCAAGACAACCCACTCCAGTATTCTTGCCTGGAGAGTCCCATGGACAGGGGAGTGTGGCGGGCTACAGTCCATAGGGTCACAGGGTCAGACATGCTTTAAGTAACTTAGCACACATGCATGACCATATTCTAGTTTCATGTTGACAACTGATGTTTAAATCAGCATTCCCGAGGCAGAGAAGCCTTCATGGACCTAAGCATTTGCTTCTGCTGCCCAAGCTCAGCATGGACCAATTAGCATTTTTTTCCTTTGTGGCATCAGAATATGTCCCAAGAACATGGACATGTTGTGTTGTCAGAGGTCCCACAGCTGAAGTGGAAATGCCACCAAATCCAGACTGTTAACAGCTTCTGCTGTCTGTCATGTCACTGAGGTGCTTTTCACAGCTAAAATCACACCACGTGCCTCTTATGCTCCTAAACTCACTAGGACTGCAGACCTTGCAGCAGCTCGCATACCCTACACAAATGTTATCTCATAGCCTCACTCCAGACTCAGATATGGAAAATAGCTAAAAAGATATTAAAAGGGAATGGCTCAGAGAAAGCACAGCTATATTTTGTAAAGAGCTATTCCAGCTGGCTTTGTGGCTCTTGTGTTTAATTTCAAGGAGAGGATGAGTGAACATCTGGAATACAATATGTTTTACTAAAGAACTTTAGTTGCATCGTGACACTTTTTTGCACTGGTCAGTTATAATTTTTCAGCTTGACCTTCCTGTCATTTGGCATTTGGCTTTTCATATATAGTGAAGCCCTCTGTAGCTGAGAATTTAGTAACCCTTAGGTGTAGGCATGGCCTAAGGCTGGGGTTCCAGAGTCTGACCCAACTGGTCACAGGTGTAGAAACTAATCAGTTGAGAAAGTAGATGGCACATCATTTGGGAGCAAGCATGTATGGTTGGTCCCAGCTCATTTTCCTCTCTGTATTTGCTCAGATACAAATTTTCCTCTCTGTATCTGCTCCCCATCTCCTGCCTGGGTCTTGGCTATTTGTCAAATAGAGGGGCCTGGCCATCACTGCTGTAGTTTCCTCCTCTAGCAGCCCTTGATATCTTAGAGGTGAGAACCAGGCCCCAGCATAATCTCTATCATGGTAGGGCTCACGTGAGCATTGACACCTTGAACAAATTGACTGGGCCCCAGCAGATAACAGTGCCTTCCACCACTTCTGGTCTCAGATAAAACCCCAAATGTTGGGGCATGAGAACTGGCCTAGAGCCATCAGTTTATGCAACATGAAAATGTGGGGCCAACTATGACAGGAACAAGCTGGCAGGCAGATTCTGTGCCCTTCACACCCCTTCAGGTGGTGTCCACGCACAGCGATTCCATCCAGACTCCCCAGGGATGCCCGACATGACTGAGGAGCTGGCTGGGGTTTCCTGGTGAAACCAGCTTAGCCATGTGCCTCCTCGTCGTTGGTCATTGATTTCCTGCTTCTACCTCACTTCCCATTTGTCTCACACTTGCTGCTCTTAGATGGATGCTCCTGGTAAGGCACTCACATGTAGCTTTAGTCTATTGTTTTCTTATTTTCTAG
Source organism: Muntiacus reevesi (assembly GCF_963930625.1). Taxonomy (NCBI): domain Eukaryota; kingdom Metazoa; phylum Chordata; class Mammalia; order Artiodactyla; family Cervidae; genus Muntiacus; species Muntiacus reevesi. The sequence goes on along the minus strand of NC_089257.1, from coordinate 24,412,527 downwards.
AGAACTTGGCCCAGATTAGGATGGTAAGAGGGACTCTCTTCTCAGCTTATCAATTATAATGGTGGTAGATACTAAAGATACAGGAAATTAAAGAGGGTAGTTTAAGGTCAATAGGAGGGATACCAGAAAGTGAATGGGGGAAGGTAGTTCCTTTTGAGAAAAATGGGGTAAGGTAGATTTACAAGAGCAAAACCTTGTCACAGTTTTTCTAGGAGAGTAGGGAGGGAGAAGAAGATTATTCTAGACAGTGTAATTAATGTAACAGAAAGATACAAAAATGTCATCAATTTAACAAAATGTAGATTTTTTTTTCACTCAAAGTTGTATATGGTTTTTGTGGTCCTTATCTGTCTTGTAGGTATGCAGTCTGGAGTACTTGGCCCTAAGATTTCTGGGGCTGGAGCTGGAGTTAGAGGTAAAACAAGATCAGGAGAACAAGATGGGAGAGAGAGCTGAGGGTGAGAGAAACACATGGACTCTTAACTGGCTTAGCCCAGAAGTAACACATGTCCCTTCTCCTTACAGTTCATGGACCAGAACTAATCATATTGCCACAGCCTAACTGTCAGGGAGGCTGGTAAATGTAGGGGAACAAATAGATTTTTGTTGAGCACAGACTGTCCCATGTCAAGTTTTATCAAGAGAAATTAACAGAGAGAGGAGACCAGATGGGACAGAATAATGCAAGGAAGATCTTCAAAAAAATGTCAAAGTGGGGATGAAGAGGTGGACTCCAATTGTCTATTTAGAAATAGAGGACACAAAGGGGGAAGGAAAAGACTTCTAAAGGAGGATTAGGTAAATGCTTAGATCAGAGCTGAGAGAAAGGACAGATCTTTGGAACTAACTTCTGACCGTTTAAAGGATGAAGCCACAGAGGAAGCAGTCTGCCACTTCCCAGGAGAAGGCATCAATCAGTCAAGCTGGCCACAAAATCAGACGGGACAAGGTGTGATACAATACTCCTTAAAAATAATGTTGAATGATTCACTCACCGATCCACTTACTGTGGTCAGCGTGAAACAGTGAACATGAGATGATGCCCAGTTCCTTAAGGCAATCTAGCCCCCATTTCTATGAGCCTCTCAGGTTTAGCTCTGAATTTCAGAGAGAGTACAGGTAGTTTCCATATACCCTTTACCAGCTAGCTCTGATGATAAACATGTACGTAACCATGGTACATTGATCAAGACTGAGAAATGAACATTGGAATAATCCACCAACTAAGCTACAGGTTTTATTCTGATGTCACCAGTTTTCCTACACACGTGCTACTTCTAATTCAAGATCCTTTCTAGGATGTTTAGTTCTTCTGTCTCGTTGGTTTCCTGCAGTCTGTGATACTTCTTCAGTCCTTGTTCTTCATGAGCTTGACTCTTATTGAAGAATACTGGTCAGTTATTTTGTAGAACATACCCTTGACAGCTTACAGGGAATGGAGTCCGATTCATGCTCTCCAAAAAAGAAGATTTAGCTTCGGGACCAGGCACCAGGCTTGATCACTCAAGAGCTTTTGCGTAGCAGTGTTTTATCCAAGTATGAAAACGGACAGAGGAAGCTTCTGACACAGACATCAGAAGGGGGGGTGGAGGGTGACCCCTCACTAGTCTTAGCAAGGGAATCATATACTTTTAAAAATTGGTTATTACAGTAAATCAAAAGAATGTCTCAAGGTTGTAAAGCTCTTACCAGACCCACTCCCACAATGTACATTTTTTTTTAATTTATTTATTAAAAAAATTTTTTTTTATTTTTTATTTTTCAGTGGGTTTTGTCATACATTGATATGAATCAGCCATAGAGTTACACGAATTCCCCATCCCAGTCCCCCATCCCACCTCCCTCTCCACCCAATTCCTCTGGATCTTCCCAGCCCACCAGGCCCGAGCACTTGACTCATGCCTCCCACCTGGGCTGGTGGTCTGTTTCACCACAGATAATATACATGCTGTTCTTTCGAAACATCCCACCCTCCCCTTCTCCCACAGAGTTCAAAAGTCTGTTCTGTACTTCTGCGTCTCTTCTTCTGCCCTGCATATAGGGCCATTGTTACCATCTTTCTAAATTCCGTATATATGTGTTAGTATACTGTAATGTTCTTTATCTTTCTGGCTCACCTCACTCTGTATAATGGGCTCCAGTTTCATCCATCTCATTAGAACTGATTCAAATGAATTCTTTTTAATGGCTGAGTAATATTCCATGGTGTATATGTACCACAGCTTCCTTATCCATTCATCTGCTGATGGGCATCTAGGTTGCTTCCATGTCCTGGCTATTATAAACAGTGCTGCGATGAACATTGGGGTGCACGTGTCTCTGTCAGATCTGGATTCCTCAGTGTGTATGCCCAGAAGTGGTATTGCTGGGTCATATGGCAGTTCTATTTCCAGGTTTTTAAGAAATCTCCACACTGTTTTCCATAGTGGCTGTACTAGTTTGCATCCCACCACTTGTAAAAGAATGAAACTAGAACACTTTCTAACACCATACACAAAAATAAACTCAAAATGGATTAAAGATCTAAATGTAAGACCAGAAACTATAAAACTCCTAGAGGAGAACATAGGCAAAACACTCTCCGACATAAATCACAGCAAGATCTTCTATGACCCACCTCCCAGAATATTGGAAATAAAAGCAAAAATAAACAAATGGGACCTAATGAAAATTAAAAGCTTTTGCACAACAAAGGAAACTATAAGTAAGGTGAAAAGACAGCCCTCAGATTGAGAGAAAATAATAGCAAATGAGGAAACAGACAAAGGATTAATCTCAAAAATATACAAGCAACTCCTGAAGCTCAATTCCAGAAAAATAAACGACCCAATCAAAAAATGGGCCAAAGAACTAAACAGACATTTCTCCAAAGAAGACATACAGATGGCTAACAAACACATGAAAAGATGCTCAACATCACTCATCATCAGAGAAATGCAAATCAAAACCACAATGAGGTACCATTACACGCCAGTCAGGATGGCTGCTATCCAAAAGTCTACAAGCAATAAATGCTGGAGAGGGTGTGGAGAAAAGGGAACCCTCTTACACTGTTGGTGGGAACACAATGTACATTTTAAGATGACAGGATTAGTCAGAAGGTTTTCAAGGAGGAACGTCCTCAAGCAGGATACACTTGTTATATAAACCTTGGTATAGAGTTTAAACTGAGTTGTTGTGGAATCCTCAGTTCTGGGTTTAAAGAAAAAAAAAATGTCTTATGTGATTTAGACTAAGGAATGTAGAGAAAAAAAAAAAGAAAGAAAGACATTTGTCCTTTTCTCCTCCTTGAGAGCTGCAGACCCCTCTGTCCTCCTTAGGAACCCTGGACTTCTTATCAACCTGCCTAGGAACTGACTCTCTCACCCTCAATGTGGTTTTGTCTGATATTTTGTCTGATATTTTCTTCATGATTAGACTGGGGTTATGGAATTTTACAACAATATCACAGAGACCATGTACCCTTCTCAACCCATGACATCAGAGGATACACGATATCAACGTGGCTTATGAAGTCACTTGGTTAAATTGGTGTATGCCACTATTTTAAAGTTACCATTTTTTCCCTTCCCATACTCCACTCATTTCAATGAATCACTAAGTGCACAGCAATTTCACACTCCGGGAATGGGAAATTAAGGTCTACATTATGGAAGGAAGATTATCAAATTGTGGACATATGTTAAACTACTGATAATAAATAAGTATTTAGGGAGGGGTACTTTTAAGCCACATAAATATCCTATTTAAGTTTCTCATCCATTCAAAAATTTTGGGTGCAGCAGTTATCATTGTGGTGTTCTAATGGTGATTGTCTTTGTCTCTAATTTATATCTATCATTTAGAATGATACTGTTTAAAAGTTACCTATTCATATTGGTTCAATCAGCTAGTCTCATGTATTTAATTTATTTTATTGACAAAACTAGGAGATGCTTTAATGAGGAGTAGTGTCTTCTAACTTAACACTATATGCATTCAACTTTTCTATTCTTTGGAATTGGTGTTACTTAGGAGGGAATGTAATTTTAAAAATATACAGTTAATTTATTTTTATGTTATCTTGAGTCTATTTATTGTTTAAAACTAGAATGAACAAAATAAATAATGTCTTAGTTCTAGACTATAGTTAATAAAATAACCTTATATTTCCAGTAGAATAAATACTAAGTTGGAGGTTTTAAATTAGTAAAAAGAATATGAAGTTCTTATCTAACACAAAGCATTAACAATATTTTCATAAGCTACTATTAGTTTAAAAATGTGTAGGTAATATATGGAAAAATTTAGCAAACAAGAAGTGAGAAAATTTTTGAAGTTCATATTTCTGCCATTCAAAGATAATTCTTTTAGTATCTTGACAAATGTTCCTTCCTAATTTTGAAATATTTATATACATGGGTATATGAATTTATATTTATATAACTAAAATTTTTAAAATTATATCTTGATTATTTTCCTTAACATGATGTGTGGGGCTTTTTTTTGAGCACTCTTAAAACAGATTTAAAATAGTTTAATAGTAATTTATCATATGGTTCATAATTTGTTTAAATATTCTCCTGTGATCACCAATTTAACTTGTATCCAATGTTTTACTAGTATAAAAATTCTGTACTGAACTTTTTTGGTGTATGTCTTTATATACAATTTGATGATTTTCTTAGCAAGGAAACAGTGGTGTGGTGGTGAAGAGCTCAGTCTTTAGAGCTAAATTACCTGGTTTTGTTTCCATCTATGTCACTTAACAACTGTATGACCTTTAGAAAATTCCTAAATTTCTCAGTCTCTAAATACTCTCACCTATAAATTGTGGGTAATTACAATATCTACCTTACAAGCTTGTTATGAAAATTTAATAAAGGCTATATGAAAATGTGATATGAGAAACACTCAGAAGTCTACCTTGAACTTGCTGAGCAATAAATGTTAAATAAATAAAAGAAAAAAATCAGTGTTATATGTTTTATGAATAATAGAATTGCCCTGTAAAGCCATTGGGATACAGCATTTTAAAATACCCATTTAAATTTTTTAATGGTTATTAAAATTTTTTATAAGTTTTAAAAGTTACACTACATTTATAGTTATAACAAAATACTGACTATATTTCCTATGTTGCACAATACATCCTTGAGCCAATCTTAAACCCAAAAGTTTGTACTTCCCCATCACATTGCTGGACCATATGTTAGTTCTATTATAAATTTTGAGGAATCTTTATACTGTTTTCCATACCAGTTACACAATATTGCATTTTCACCAGCTGTGTACAAGGATCCCAATTTCTCCATATCTTCACCAGTATCTCTCTCTCTCTTTTAATAACAGCAATCTGTATAATTTAAACAGGTATCTTGTCATTTTGATTTGTGCTTCCCATATGTTAAGTTATGTTCAGTATCTTTTCTATCTTATTGGCCATTTGTATGTCTTCCTTGGAGAAATATCTGTTCAAGTCCTCTTTAATATATCTAATTCTTCCATCAATATTCTTTCCAAGAAAATCTGATATGCCATATGACAAAATTGAACTGCTCTTTTTGGATTATGGTTGTGCTGGGAGGGATGAGAGAAGAGCTTTTTGCTTTTATCATTGGAACTCCCAGATAAAATATCCTGCAAGATGCAAAAGATATCTTGAGACACAGTAATCACTAGGATTAAATTACTAAGGATTTTACAAAACAAAGGATAAATTATGATATTATAGTTACTGTTGCTTTTGATCTTCCTTTGATTTCACTGATGGGCCTACTATGATGTCTTATAGTGAAACTAACTTAGATTCCTTTTGTTTGGGGGTCTGTCTATAAGACAACCAGTCAATTAAGTCATATGTCAGGAAAATTTGAACTCTAGTTACTGGCCTTGTTTCTCCTACCCATGCCTCTCAAATGTACTCAATTAATGGGATACATGGATGTTCTTTTTCTTTCCTTTCTGGTTTTTCTGTCATACTATAACTTAATGTTTAGCATTTGTACCATGGGTCACAATTTTCCAACCATTTCTTAACTCTTCTTTTTATGTATAACTTGTACAAATTGGAGAAGTTGGTATAGAAATCATTCTAAGATCTGAACAAGAAAACTGACAAAAATTTCTTCCCTCCCCAAGTTTTGATGCTCCAGAGTAGTAGTTCTCAGTTGATATCTTGGGTTATCCTGGCATTCTATGAATTGGTCTATCTGTTATTCTTCAGTGTTTTTATACTCATAATTTTCTTAAGCCTTTGTTATCTTCCAAGAAGCCCTAGTCAATGACAAAACACTTTTTAAGAGGCAAAGCAACAATGAAATAAATGGAAACATATGAGGACAACCTATTATCCTTATTTCTAAATCTTGATTTGGGCTATTTTTTAATATAGTATACTCATAATTATAAATTTATATTTTTGCCCTGATAAAATTATCCCTACTTGTGTGATATAAGCAAATTTATTTATTAGTATTTTGAGTTTTCCCAAGCCTTTGTGTATATATTAATTACATAGGAATAATAGTCTAAAATTCACTGACTCAAGTCGACAACTGCTCACAGGGCATTTCCTACTCAAGTCATGCTTGACCTGGTCTCACATCAGTCTGGCAACTCTAGTCTCCAGGTGACATAAGATGCTCACTTATTTTCTTGCTCTGATACTCAAATTTGATACAGTCTCTCTGGAAGTCACTTGGTCATGACCAAGACTGCCCTTGCACATGGTATATTTATGAAAATACCAATATTTCTCCAAAGGATTCTGTGTGCTGGTGCTCCATATGCCATCAAATGTCATTGTTTATTTTTTGCCCCTAACTGGAGAAATATCTTCTTTTTTATTTCTTCTTTTTGCTTCAAAAAGAATAATTTATCTCTGAAGTCACACAGAATCCCTCAGGAGAATGTGCCTACAGTTTTTGCTGTAGGCTCAGAAATGAGTCTAGAGACTTGAGTGGCAGCAGAAGAAATGCTTTCTTCTCTATTTTCCCCTCGATCATTATGTGAACATCTCTTTCACATGGGTCTTTCTTCCCTTAAAATCCCCTTCTGGGTGGGAAGGTACTATTCCTAGTGGTTAGGGCTGTGAGTGTTGCTGTTGGACTTCTTGCATTCACATTTCTTCTTGATCACCTACTAGCTTTGTGACTTTAGGTAACTTCCTAGATCCCTCTATACTTCAGTTTTTCCTCTAACACAGGAATTAGACTTCCTAATTTTGTTGAGAGGAGCAAATGCATTAGTCATTCAAAGTATTTTGAATTAGGCTTAGCATTGTAAATGTTAGTCACTGAGTTTGTGTCCAACTCTTGCAACCCCATGGATTATAGCCCACCAGGCTCCTCTGTCCATGGGATTCTCCAGGCAAGAATATGGGAGTGGGTAGACATTCCCTTCTCCAGGGGCTCTTCCCAACCCAGGTGTCAAACCTGGGTCTCCTGCCTTGCAGGCTGGTTCTTTAACCATTTGAGCCACCAGGGAAGCTCTTGGCATTGTAAAGTCCTTGATAAGTATTAGTTGTTATATATACCTAGACCAATCCAGCATCTTTGATGACTAAGATCAGGTTGCATCTATGAATTTATGGATTAACAGAGCCTCTATGTGCATATAACATAAATATTTTTTCCCAGGTTAAACATTTTACAGGGTTAAGAGACATAGATTTAGTACATTAGAAAAAGCTGCCAGACAACCAAAATGTAGGTGTCACACATTTCACCAGGATGTATTTTGATACTGATAACACCTGACTTTTATCTGTGCAATTTACAGTCCATAGACTCAGATTTCAGAATTTGTTTCAAGCAACTCAGAGATGTGGCTATTTCTCATTGCCAGGCTGACCAACAGCTAGAAAAGAAATCAAGAAGGAAAAAGTGATTTAAAACTTAAAAGACAGGATGTAAGATGCACATCTGACTGATAAGACCAGAAACAAAAGTGTTTAAAGATAGAATGAAATGTTAAGAGTTTGGGGCTTCAGACACATGAAGTTATGGAGTTTTAATCCTTGATGGGCAGCCTGACAAGGGAATAAATGAAGCTCCAGAAATCTGGGCTTTCTGCTGGAGGGATTTAGAGCTGAAGTTTTCTGTTCCGTGCCACATTCCTGGGGAGGAGGAACCCTGAGGCCTTTGTGTTTACTTCTAGTTGAAAACAGAGAGCTGAGAAAGATGGGAATGCTGAAGGCCACATGAGATGGAGAAAGTACTGATCTTGGCCAGCTCCCAGTTTAATGCTTTTCCACAGTGATATTGGTAAAGATTCCTAAACTCTCTAAGCCTCAGTTTCCTCATCAACAGAATAGACATGTTAATTCTGGTAATAAAGATGAGAGATGTAAAAGACAAAGTATCTATTAGATATTGCAGGTAGAGAGTCTACAACCTACACAATTTGTAAGGGCCTTTTAAGATGACTGTGTTGGTTTAGTTGCTCAGCTCTGTCCAACTCTTGCGACCCTATGGACTGTAGCCCACCAGGCTGCTCTGTCCAAGATGGAGCTATAAGATGACTGAGATATAAAATATTCTTTCCCTTTGAATTACACATTGAAAAGCTAATTGAAATTGAGAATGATTTTAAGGCCACAGTTACAAAACTCTCAGTCTTTTAAATGCCACAAAATGAGAAAACATGGAACATGGGTGCATTTTTATAACTATATAATAATGTGATGCCATGTGGCATATCTGATATTAATAGACTTAGGAAGCACTCTGTGTAATAATGGGGTGTTTGGAACATGTCGTTGTTGTTGCTTACTTGCTCAGTCTTGTCCGACTCTTGTGACCCCATGGACTGTAACCCCCAGGCTCCTCTGTCCGTGGGATTTCCCAAGCAAGATTATTGGAGTGAGTTGCCATTTCCTTCTCTAGAAGATCTTCTTGACCCAGGGATCAAACCTGGGTTTCCTGCATAGTTAGGCAGATTCTTTACCACTGAGCCACCAGGGAAGCCCTGGAACATGTTAGGTATTGAAATAGTATGAATGTTTTCCCTCTCTTGTATTTTTCCTTGGAAGTCTTTTGAAATATGGGAGAAGGTGTAAGGTTACATAATTTAAGTCAAGCATTATCCAGGTAGTCAATATGATATTGGACATGAAGTTATTACATAATAATTTATTTTTGTTTTTACTCTAGTTTCTATTTTATTCTATGCATATGGTATGCCAAATGCTCTTCTGAGTCACATATATTAACACATTCAATTCTCATACTAATTCAATGAAATAGATATGGCTATTATTCCAATTTTATGGAAGAAATGAAAAAATAGCAATGCCAGGCAATTTGCCAAAGCCACATAGTGATGAAATCAGAATTTGAACACAAAGATTTTTTACGTTGGAGCTCAACTTAAAACCACTGAGTGGGGCTTGGGGTACATAGGGTGGATATGTGCTAGTAGAGTATTTTGGGGTATGTGCTTTTTAGTTTTTAATTCAAGGAGAAAAACATTTAGATCAAACAAGTTTTAAAAATTTCTCCCCCACTGCCACAACATGCAAGATGCTGGTGATGGGTGAGATGTGACATCTTGCAAGCACAGAACACGGGGCTTAGTTAGAACAGCAGTTTCTTGTTTTCAAATATGAAGATATTCATTTAAACTTCTCAAACTTCATATAGCTCCCTGGCATAATGAGACTATTAGTAAATGATGCTCTGAGAAGATAGGTATCAGAATGGCACCAAATACATATCAGTATAGCACCTGTGTATTATTGATTGAGCCTGTCACGGCAGTGCAGGAAGCACATGTAAATTCTTGGACCCTTAATCACTCTGCACTCTCAGAATGGAGTTACAGAGAAATAATGAGCTACAATGTCACAGAGATATTCCCTTGAATTAGGTAGGGTGGCATCAAGGATTCTTCAGAGTATAGGAGAGAGAAGAAAAACCTACTTGATGCTGTTGTTGCTTTCTGAATGTACTCCAAAACATTTCTGGAGTGTAAATGAAATAAATACACAAGCAAAAACTACATGCTTAAAGAAAGCAAGGTTTCTGAAAGAAGATACCTGTACAAAAAGGATATGAGCTATCTGGAAAATGAAGAAATCCTACCAAACATACTGGAGACTCTTAGACATTACAACTTGTTTCCTGTTTTTTTTTAATGAGTCAGGAGCTACAGACTGATCTTGGAACTGGCCGTATGGTCTCTAAATTTTAACATATTCAACTGAAAAAGATTTCCATTTCAATTGTGTATTCAGCAATTCCAGCTAATTTCTTTGCTGACTCATACAGTCTAGAGTTAATGAACTTAAATATGGCTTTTTAAGTTTATTTACCTTGAAAAATGTTTATACATCTTTCCAAAATTCTACATTTTTAACTTTATCCTTAGAAAATAATCAGAGTTATGTGTAAACATACTTGTGTAAGTATTTGAAAATAGCATCATTTATTATATACAATATTTGGAAAGACTTGAATGCTTATCAATGGAAGATTAATTACTAAGTCATAATATCCTTATGATGCAATATTATCCCAGTGCTTTGCCTGGGGTCCATAGAAGAGAGATCATGAGAACAGGTTCAAGTGCTAATGCTAATTAGGTGTACTCCCCAGGGCAGCAAGGCTGAGGCAAAAAGAAAGCAAGGCAAAGGATAAAAAGCAACTGCAAGGACTTCCCTGGCAGTCTAGTGGTTAAGATCTCCTCTTTCGATGCAGGAGGTATGGGTTTGATGCCTGTTTGGGGAGCTAAGATCTCACATGCTTTGCAACCAAAAAACCAAAACATAAAAACCAGAAGCAATGTTGTAACAAATTCAATAAAGACTTTAAAGATGGTTGGCTCAAGAGGGAGGGGTTATATGTAAAATTATGACTGATATGAATTGTTTTATGAAGAAACCAACACAACATTGTAAACTAATTAGTTTCCAATTTAAAAATAAAAATTAATAAAAGAAATAAAAATGATCTACCTTAAAAAATCTTAAAAAAAAAAGGAACAAATGCAAAGTGACATTACTTCATATGGTTTGCTTTCAGACTTGAGAAAGAATTTCTCTCTTGATCTCAGTCTGTCTTTTTTGCTGGTCAAAGTTCATTGCTCAGGGAGTTAACATTCCCAAATTAGGAGTGTGTCCTTGGCTCTTTCTTCAGCCGTAGGAAAGCCAGACTCCACGCATTGGTTGCTTTATCCAAATTAGGCACTGGTGGAGGAGCCAGACTCCAGGCACGTGGCTGCTTGGCCCCATAGAGTCCTGTACCACTGCAGTGGCTGAAGCTGAGCAGGGCATTAAGTGTCAGAGGACAGTTGGAGCTGAGAGAATTCGGGGGCACATGAGACATGAACATTAAAACAGACAAAAACCAAATGGAAAACAGATGAGCACATTCAAAGTATAATGATTAAAAGAAGAAGCTATTGTATATGCAATTCAATACTGTTTTTGTAACTCTACACACACATGTTGGAGAGAAAAGGATTCCAAAAAGATATACAACAAATCCTCATTATACAATTATCTTTAGAAGATGGGGTCACAATTATACTTTGGGGATTTTCTTCTTCCATTGGGATTTTCATGCCTTCTATGTTGAACAAGAATTGCTTTTTGTTGTGAAAATAAATCATAGATGTAAACAGAAATTTATCTGCAGGGCAGTTCAATGTGCAATGTTATTTATAATAATAAAAAAATAACATTAGTTGTAATAAAAAAGCCTAAAGATTCAATGAAGTCTTTTATAGCAGTGAGAATGTATCCTGATATTTTAATGTCTTGAAGCCTGTGTAATTGTTTAAAAATATTCACTGATATGAGAAGTATTTATAATATGTTATTTAATGAATAAAAGCAAGTTACAAAACAATATGTTTGATGGAATCAACATTTAGAAAATATATTTGACTCTACAAAAAAATAAATTTTGGCGAGCCATTCCCAGATAAGAAAATAAAATTTCATAAAATTGTAAATAATTGTCAAATTATACATTGTTGATGTGATTTCATTCAGAATCTCAATTTTTTTCAAACTGAAAAGCATCATTTTAAAATTCATATGAAGAATAAATGTGCAAAATGTATGTTAATTTTTTGCATAATTTCCTACAATAAAAATAGTATAATGTCTGGGTAAGAACAGAAGAATAGATCATTTGAACAGAGAAGGAAATCTGGAAATAGTTCTAAATAGGATGAGGCCTTAACATATAACAAGAATACCTTTTAAAATCAGTACAAAATGATAGTTGACATAATAAGTGATACTTGCATAATTGGCTATTTATCTAGAAGAACAATTTTGGATTTCTACCTCATAGCATATTTTAAATACAATCCAAGTTGATTAAAGAACCAAATGTAAAAAAGTAAAACAATAAAAACATACAACACTTTAAGAAAATGTTTTTATAACTTAGGATCCAAAAGATATTCTGAATGAGTTGGGAAACTCAGAATTATGCAGAGAAGAATTGACAGACAGATTTGGTCACATATTATTAATAAAAAAAATTTTCATATTGGAAAATAACATAGTAAAGAATTGAGACAATTTATATACAGGAGAAACTATTTGCAATATTTATATTAGTAACAGACAAGGAATTAATATTTCTAATGTCCAGGTAATTCCTACAAATATCTAATGAAAAAAGTAAAGAAAATAGTATGAACAAACAATTTATGGGAAAGAAAATGAAAACTGGTAAGTGAACATACGAAAAGATAATTACATAGGTTGTAAACCAGAACCATACAATGAGAAGCTACTTTTATTTTTTTTTTTTTTTTTTTTTTTTTTTTTTTTTTTTAATTTTATTTTATTAGTTGGAGGCCAATTACTTCACAACATTTCAGTGGGTTTTGTCATACATTGACATGAATCAGCCATTGAGTTACACGTATTCCCCATCCCGATCCCCCCTCCCACCTCCCTCTCCACCGGACTCCTCTGGGTCCTCCCAGTGCACCAGGCCCGAGCACTCGTCTCATGCATCCCACCTGGGCTAGTGATCTGATTCACCATAGATAATATACATGCTGTTCTTTTGAAACATCCCACCCTCACCTTCTCCCACAGAGTTCAAAAGTCTGTTCTGTACTTCTGTGTTTCTTTTTCTGTTTTGCATATAGGGTCATCGTTACCATCTTTCTAAATTCCGTATATATGTGTTAGTATGCTGTAATGTTCTTTATCTTTCTGGCTTACTTCACTCTGTATAATGGGCTCCAGTCTCGTCCATCTCATTAGAACTGATTCAAATGAATTCTTTTTAACGGCTGAGTAATATTCCATGGTGTATATGTACCACAGCTTCCTTATCCATTCATCTGCTGATGGGCATCTAGGTTGCTTCCATGTCCTGGCTATTATAAACAGTGCTGCGATGAACATTGGGGTGCACGTGTCTCTTTCAGATCTGGTTTCCTTGGTGTGTATGCCCAGAAGTGGTATTGCTGGGTCATATGGTAGTTCTATTTCCAGTTTTTTAAGAAATCTCCACACTGTTTTCCATAGTGGCTGTACTAGTTTGCATTCCCACCAACAGTGTAAGAGGGTTCCCTTTTCTCCACACCCTCTCCAGCATTTATTGCTTGTAGACTTTTGGATAGCAGCCATCCTGACTGGTGTGTAATGGTATCTCATTGTGGTTTTGATTTGCATTTCTCTAATAATGAGTGATGTTGAGCATCTTTTCGTGTGTTTGTTAGCCATCTGTATGTCTTCTTTGGAGAAATGTCTGTTTAGTTCTTTGGCCCATTTTTTGATTGGGTCATTTATTTTTCTGGAATTGAGCTTCAGGAGTTGCTTGTATATTTTTGAGATTAATCCTTTGTCTGTTTCTTCATTTGCTATTATTTTCTCCCAATCTGAGGGCTGTCTTTTCACCTTACTTATAGTTTCCTTTGTAGTGCAAAAGCTTTTAAGTTTCATTAGGTCCCATTTGTTTAGTTTTGCTTTTATTTCCAATATTCTGGGAGGTGGGTCATAGAGGATCCTGCTGAGATTTATGTCAGAGAGTGTTTTGCCTATGTTCTCCTCTAGGAGTTTTATAGTTTCTGGTCTTACATTTAGATCTTTAATCCATTTTGAGTTTATTTTTGTGTATGGTGTTAGAAAGTGTTCTAGTTTCATTCTTTTACAAGTGGTTGACCAGTTTTCCCAGCACCACTTGTTAAAGAGGTTGTCTTTTTTCCATTGTATATCCTTGCCTCCTTTGTCAAAGATAAGGTATCCATAGGTTCGTGGATTTATCTCTGGGCTTTCTATTCTGTTCCATTGATCTATATTTCTGTCTTTGTGCCAGTACCATACTGTCTTGATAACTGTGGCTTTGTAGTAGAGTCTGAAGTCAGGGAGGGTGATTCCTCCAGTTCCATTCTTCTTTCTCAAGATTACTTTGGCTATTCGTGGTTTTCTGTATTTCCATACAAATTGTGAAATTATTTGTTCTAGTTCTGTGAAAAATACCGTTGGTAGCTTGATAGGGATTGCATTGAATCTATAGATTGCTTTGGGTAGAATAGCCATTTTGACAATATTGATTCTTCCAATCCATGAACATGGTATGTTTCTCCATCTGTTTGTGTCCTCTTTGATTTCTTTCATCAGTGTTTTATAGTTTTCTATGTACAGGTCTTTTGTTTCTTTAGGTAGATATACTCCTAAGTATTTTATTCTTTTTGTTGCAATGGTGAATGGTATTGTTTCCTTAATTTCTCTTTCTGTTTTCTCATTGTTAGTGTATAGAAATGCAAGGGATTTCTGTGTATTAATTTTATATCCTGCAACTTTACTATATTCGTTGATTAGCTCTAGTAATTTTCTGGTAGAGTCTTTAGGGTTTGCTATGTAGAGGATCATGTCATCTGCAAACAGCGAGAGTTTCACTTCTTCTTTTCCTATCTGGATTCCTTTTACTTCTTTTTCTGCTCTGATTGCTGTGGCCAAAACTTCCAAGACTATGTTGAATAGTAGTGGTGAGAGTGGGCACCCCTGTCTTGTTCCTGATTTCAGGGGAAATGCTTTCAATTTTTCACCATTGAGGGTGATGCTTGCTGTGGGTTTGTCATATATAGCTTTTATTATGTTGAGGTATGTTCCCTCTATTCCTGCTTTCTGGAGAGTTTTAATCATAAATGGGTGTTGAATTTTGTCAAAGGCTTTCTCTGCATCTATTGAGATAATCATATGGTTTTTATCTTTCAATTTGTTAATGTGGTGTATTACATTGATTGACTTGCGGATATTAAAGAATCCTTGCATTCCTGGGATAAAGCCCACTTGGTCATGGTGTATGATTTTTTTAATATGCTGTTGGATTCTGTTTGCTAGAATTTTGTTAAGGATTTTTGCATCTATGTTCATCAGTGATATTGGCCTGTAGTTTTCTTTTTTTGTGGCATCTTTGTCTGGTTTTGGAATTAGGGTGATGGTGGCCTCATAGAATGAGTTTGGAAGTTTACCTTCTTCTGCAATTTTCTGGAAGAGTTTGAGTAAGATGGGTGTTAGCTCTTCTCTAAATTTTTGGTAGAATTCAGCTGTGAAGCCATCTGGTCCTGGGCTTTTGTTTCCTGGAAGATTTTTGATTACAGTTTCGATTTCCTTGCTTGTGATGGTTCTGTTAAGATCTTCTATTTCTTCCTGGTTCAGTTTTGGAAAGTTATACTTTTCTAAGAATTTGTCCATTTCATCCAAGTTGTCCATTTTATTGGCATAGAGCTGCTGGTAGTAGTCTCTTATGATCCTTTGTATTTCAGTGTTGTCTGTTGTGATCTCACCCTTTTCATTTCTTATTTTGTTAATTTGGTTCTTCTCTCTTTGTTTCTTAATGAGTCTTGCTAATGGTTTGTCAATTTTGTTTATTTTTTCAAAAAACCAGCTTTTAGCTTTGTTGATTTTTGCTATGGTCTCTTTAGTTTCTTTTGCATTTATTTCTGCCCTAATTTTTAAGATTTCTTTCCTTCTGCTGACCCTGGGGTTCTTCATTTCTTCCTTCTCTAACTGCTTTAGGTGTAGAGTTAGGTTATTTATTTGGCTTTTTTCTTGTTTCTTGATGTAAGCCTGTAATGCTATGAACCTTCCCCTTAGCACTGCTTTTACAGTGTCCCATAGGTTTTGGGTTGTTGTGTTTTCATTTTCGTTCATTTCTATACATATTTTGATTTCTTTTTTGATTTCTTCTATGATTTGTTGGTTATTCAGAAGCGTGTTATTTAGCCTCCATATGTTTGAATTTTTAACAATTTTTTTCCTGGAATTGAGATCTAATCTTACTGCACTGTGATCAGAAAAGATGACTGGAATGATTTCAATTTTTCTGAATTTTCCAAGACCAGATTTATGGCCCAGGATGTGATCTATTCTGGAGAAGGTTCCGTGTGCACTTGAGAAAAAGGTGAAATTGATTGTTTTGGGGTGAAATGTCCTATAGATATCAATTAGGTCTAGCTGGTCCATTGTATCATTTAAGGTTTGTGTTTCCTTGTTGATTTTCTGTTTAGTTGATCTATCCATAGTTGTGAGTGGGGTATTAAAGTCTCCCACTATTATTGTGTTGCTATTAATTTCCTCTTTCATACTCATTAGCGTTTGCCGTACATATTGCGGTGCTCCTATGTTGGGTGCATATATGTTTATAATTGTTATATCTTCTTCTTGGATTGATCCTTTGATCATTATGTAGTGTCCTTCTTTGTCTCTCTTCACATCCTTTATTTGAAAGTCTATTTTATCTGATATGAGTATTGCGACTCCTGCTTTCTTTTGGTCTCCATTTGCGTGAAATATTTTTTTCCAGCCCTTCACTTTTAGTCTGTATGTGTCTCTGGTTTTGAGGTGGGTCTCTTGTAGGCAGCATATATAGGGGTCTTGTTTTTGTATCCATTCAGCCAGTCTTTGTCTTTTGGTTGGGGCATTCAACCCATTTACATTTAAGGTAATTATTGATAGGTGTGGTCCCGTTGCCATTTACTTTGTTGTTTTGGGTTCACGTTTATACAGCCTTTCTGTATTTCCTGTCTAGAGAAGATCCTTTAGCATTTGTTGAAGAGCTGGTTTGGTGGTGCTGAATTCTCTCAGCTTTTGCTTGTCTGTAAAGCTTTTGAATTCTCCTTCATATCTGAATGAGATCCTTGCTGGGTACAGTAATCTAGGTTGTAGATTATTCTCTTTCATTACTTTCATTAAGTCCTGCCATTCCCTTCTGGCCTGGAGGGTTTCTATTGATAGGTCAGCTGTTATCCTTATGGGAATCCCTTTGTGTGTTATTTGTTGTTTCTCCCTTGCTGCTTTTAGTATTTGTTCTTTGTGTTTGATCTTTGTTAATTTGATTACTATGTGTCTTGGAGTGTTTCGCCTTGGGTTTATCCTGTTTGGGACTCTCTGGGTTTCTTGGACTTGGGTGGCTATTTCCTTCCCCATTTTAGGGAAGTTTTCAGCTATTATCTCCTCGAGTATTTTCTCGTGGCCTTTCTTTTTGTCTTCTTCTTCTGGGACTCCTATGATTCGAATGTTGGGGCGTTTCACATTGTCCCAGAGGTCCCTGAGGTTGTCCTCATTTCTTTTGATCCTTTTTTCTTTTTTCCTCTCTGCTTCATTTATTTCCACCATTCTATCTTCTACCTCACTTATCCTATCTTCTGTTTCCGTTATTCTACTCTTGGTTCCCTCCAAAGTGTTTTTGATCTCATTCATTGCATTATTTATTTTTAATTGACTCTCTTTTATTTCTTCTAGGTCTTTATTAAACATTTCTTGCATCTTTTCAATCTTTGTCTCCAGGCTATTTATCTGTAACTCCATTTTGTTTTCAAGATTTTGGATCATTTTTATTATCATTATTCTAAATTCTTTTTCAGATAGATTCCCTATCTCCTCCTCTTTTGTTTGACTTGGTGGGCACTTGTCATGTTCCTTTACCTGTTGGGTATTTCTCTGCCTTTTCATCTTGTTTAGATTGCTGTGTCTGGAGTGGGTTTTCTATATTCTGGAGGTCTGTGATTTCTTTTTATTGTGGAGTTTTTACCCAGTGGGTGGGGTTGGACGGTTGACTTGTCAAGGTTTCCTGATTAGGTAAGCTTGTTTCAGTGTTCTGGAGCGTGGAACTTGATTTCTTCTCTTTGAAGAGCAATGGTGTGCCCAGTAATGAGTTTTGAGACGGGTCTATGTGTTAGGTGTGACTTTGGGCAGTCTGTATGTTGACTTTCAGGGCTATGTTCCTGTGTTGCTGGGGAATTTGTGTGATATGTCTTGCTCTAAAACTTGTTGGCTCCTGGGTGGTGGTTGGTTTCAGTGTAGGTATGAAGTCTTTTGGACGGTCTCTTATTACTTAAAGTTCCATGTAGTCAGGAGTTTTCTGGTGTTCTCAGGTTTTGGGCTTAAATCTCCTGCCTCTGGATTTCAGTTTTATTCTTCCTGTAGTCTCAGGACTTCTCCAACTATACAGCACTGATAATAAAACTTCTAGGTTAATGGCGAAAAGATTCTCCCCTGTTAGGGGCTCCCAGAGAGGTTCACAGAGTTACATGAAGAAGAGGACAGGGAAGAGGGAAATAGAGATGAGCAGGAGGAGAAAAAGGGGGACTCAAGAGGAGAGAGACAGATCTATGCAGTCATCTGTTCCTAGAGTGTTCTCCGTAGCCCAGACACCAGCAAAGATTCACAGAATTGAATTGGGAAGAGAAGGGGAAAGGAGGAAATAGAGGTGTTCTGAGGTAGAAAACAGAGAGTCAAGATTGGGAGAGAATAATCACCACACTCCTGAATAAAAATGGAAACTGAATATTGGATTCTTAAATGTTTACAGTTTATATCATATACTGAAGAACAAAAATTAAAAATCTAGAGTATAGGTTAGACTCATAAAAATACTATATTAAAAACAAAAACAAAAACACCCCCCAAAAAATTTTAGAAATATATATGAGGTTCGGTTTAAAAATAAGGCTTCTCTTCTTTTTTTTTCCTTTTTTCCTCTCCTCTTTGTAAGGTTATAGTGTATTGAAAATGAATAATTAAGGAGTAGTAGAGGAGTACTAGAGGACTTTAAAAGAAATAAGAGAAGAAGAAAAATAAAAAATAGAGGAGGAGAAGGGAAAAAAAAAAAAAAAAAGAAGAAGAAGAGAAAAAAGGAAAAAAAAAATTTTTCCCTAACTACAAAAATCGTAAGAATTTATGAAAATGAATGTTAAGGAGTAATGGGGGAGTAATAGGGAATTTTAAAGGAAAATAAAAGAGAAAAAATTAAAAAGAAAAAATAAAACTAAAAAAAAAATTTTTTTTTTTTTTCCCTGCTTAAAAAAAAAAAAAATAAAAAAAGAAAGAAAGAAAGAAAAAAAAAAGTAAAAATATATGTAGTAAGTTCTCTGGAGCTGTTGCGGTCAGTGTGGGTTCGGCTCAGTTTCAGATAGCTCCTCGTTCCAGCTTACACTTCTTGATATCTACAGGACCCTTGTGGTGTGGTCAGTGTTTCCTACAGGGATTTTAATCTGTTGCACCAGTTCCTTCTGAAGCGGTTTGGCTTCTGTTTGCCAGGCTCTTCAGGGCCTCATTTCCGCCCTGACCCAAGCGGGCGGAGGTGGACTCTTATTCAGGTAGCTAGTTCCGTCGCGCTGCAGGGAGGGGCTAGAGTTGCTCGGGCTCCGGAGCTGCTCAGGCTCCCAGCTGTTCTATATGGAGCAGCGCTGCGCGCAGTTCCAGCCCTCGGGTGTTCCACCAAGGGTCGGAACTGAGATCTGCGCCTGCTCCCTGTGCCCTCCCCGTCAGAGCGGTCCAGGCAGCCAGGGGCTTGACGCTTGACGGGCGCTCTCTCCCCGGGTGCGCCGCCCACTCCCTTCCGCGGTCCCAGTCTCAGATTCCGCCGGCGCCAGTCCGGTGCGTGCGCCTTCTGCCCGCCACGTCCCTAGACCCAGTCCCCGCCTGCGCCGGTCGGGTGCCTGCGCCCTTTGTCTCGCCGCGACCCTCCCGGCGGATGTCGACCATCCAGAATCTCGGTCCCTTTGCTCTGCGAACCGCAGGCAGCGTGTTCTGGCCGGTTAATTTTCTCTCTCTTGCTCTCCCACAGTTCAAGCTGGGAACTCACAAAAGCTCCCTCCGATTGTCCACAGGGCTCTCAGTCCCGGACCCTGCCCCAAATAATGCCGCTCGCTCCTCTCCGTTCCGCTCCCACTTGCTGGTGGCGGATGCGGGTGTCTGGGGTACTTTCCTGCTGGGAGTTGCTTTTAGGCTCGTAATCTGTGGGTTTTATTATTGTTTCTCTCCCAGTCAGGTTGCCCTCTGAGATTCAAACACTTCCCCCAGGCCCGCCAGGTTGAGGGTTTCCCGGTGTCTGGGAACGTCCTCTATTAAGACCCTTCCCGGGACGGATCTCCGTCCTTAGCTCTTTTGTCTCACTTTTTATCTTTTATATTTTGTCCTACCTCCTTTCGAAGACAATGGGCTGCTTTTCTGGGCGCCTGGTGACCTCTGCTAGCGATCAGAAGTTGTTTTGTGAAGTTTGCTCTGCGTACAGTTATTCTTTTGATGAATTTCTAGGAGAGAAAGTGATCTCCCCGTCCTACTCCTCCGCCATCTTGGCTCCTCCCCGAGAAGCTACTTTTAAACTGGGACTTCCTTGGTGGATCAGATGGAAAAGAAATTAAAAGATGAAAGATGAAATTAAAAGACACTTACTTCTTGGAAGGAAAACTATGGAAAACCTAGATAGCATATTAAAAAGCAAAGACATCACTTTGTCAACAAAGGTCCATATAGTAAAAACTATGGTTTTTCCAGTAGTCATGTGTGGATGTGAGAGTTAGACCATAAAGAATCCTGAGCACTGAAGAACTGAT
This sequence comes from Muntiacus reevesi, assembly GCF_963930625.1. Taxonomy (NCBI): domain Eukaryota; kingdom Metazoa; phylum Chordata; class Mammalia; order Artiodactyla; family Cervidae; genus Muntiacus; species Muntiacus reevesi. The sequence goes on along the minus strand of NC_089257.1, from coordinate 24,391,728 downwards.
GATTTTGAACTGTGGTGCTGGAGAAACTTTTTTTTTTTTGATTGGACTTCGTTGATATTTATAGAGCATTCCATCCAAAAGCAGGAGACTACACATCCTTCAAGTGCACATGAAAGGCTCTTCAGGATCGATGATATACTGGTCCACAAGGCAAGACTTGGCAAATTCATGAAAATTGAAATATCAAGCATCCTTTCTGTTTACAACAGTATGAGGCTAGAATAAGCCACAATAAACCATAAAAAACACAGAAACTTTGAAGACAAACAATATGCTACTAAACAACCAATAGAATGCTGAAGAAATCAGAGAAGAAAAAACAGACAAAGAAAAAACTAGAGACAAATGAAAATGAAACCCCAACAATCCAAAACCTATATGATACAGTAGAGCCAGTTCCAAGATAGAAGGTCATAGCAATACAATCCTACCTCAGTAAACAAGGAAACCCTGTCACCTAACCTTATATCAGGTTGGTGCAAAAGTAGTTGTGTTTTTGGACCATGAATTTTAAATTATAACTAGGCTCAAACACACCTTTATTAATCAAGATAGGAACCATTACAATCAACACATTTTTGCCAACAAGAAATGTTTGTTTATTCCTGTAGCATAAAAACCCATGCTTTGGGATTTGGCAAATTCTTGGAAAGCAGTTTCTGATCCCTGCTGGTTGTAGAAGCATTTTGCAAGTTGTCAAGATGCCTGAAGAAGTGGCAGTCAGTTGTCTAGAGGTCAAGTGAATATAGCAGATGAGGCGAAACTTTGTAGCCCAATTTGTTCAACTTTTGAAGCATTGGTTGTATAACATGTGGTCAGGTATTTTCATAGAAAAGAATTGAGCCCATTCTGTTGACCACTGCTGGCTGCAAGCTTTGCAGTTTTTGGTGCATCTCAACAATTTGCTGAGCATACTTCTCAGATGTAATGGTTTTGCTAGATTCAGAAGGCTGTAGTGGATCAGACCAGCAGCAGATCAAACAGTGACCATAACCTTTTCTGTGGTGCAAGTTTGGCTTTGGAGAAAGAAGAAGTTTCAAAGTACTTCCCAACCACTAAGCTGATGACCATTGCTGGTTGTCATATAAAATTCACTTTGATCACACGTTACAATCCAATTGAGAAATGGTTTTTTGTTGCTGTGTAGAATAACAGAAGACACTTCAAAATGATTTTTTTTTTGATTTGCAGCCAGCTCATGAGGCACCCATTTATTGAACTGTTCCACCTTTCCAATTAGCTTCAAGAGCCGAATGACCGTAGGATGGTTGATGTTGAGTTCTTTGGCAATGTCTCATGCAGTTGGAAGGGGACCAGCTTTGATGATGACTCTCAGTTTTCATTGTCACCTTCCAATGGCCGGCCACTACGCTTCTCATCTTCAAGGCTCTAGTCTCCTTTGCAAAACTTCTTGAACCACCGCTGCACTGTAGGTTGTTAGCAGTTCCTGGGCCAAATGTATTGTTAATATTATGAGTTTTCTCCACTGCTTTACATTTTGAACTCAAATAAGAAAATCGCTCAAATTTGCTTTTTGTCTAACATCATTTTCATAGTCTGATAAAAAGTTCCTTCCATCCAGGTTGGAGACAGTCCCTTAAATTATGTCTTTCTCCAGTCTTGGCTGCAGGTTGTGAGACAGCTGATCTTCACCCAAAGATAGATTACTGAGATAAGCTTCAGAAACAAACTTAGAGTATTCCAAATTTGTCTGCCCTCCCTGAGGAGGCAGATGGGCACAAGGGGCCTCTGCTGATACCAAAGCTCTGGTTCCTTGTGGATTTCAGGCAAAAGAAGGAAGTTCACTCTGGGTCGTATCATTGGTCATGGTAACTGTTGACTAAAAAAGATGCACAGCCTGAGAGTGGTGAGTTAAGTTTTATTTGGGGCAAAATGAGGACTGCAGTCTAGGAGGCAGCACCTCAGATAGCTCTGAGAGACTGCTCCCTGGAGAAGACTCTTGAGAGTCCCTTGGATTGCAAGGATTTCAAACAAGTCAATCTTAAAGGAAATCAACACTGAATATTCATTGGAAGAACTGATGCTGAAGTTGAAGTTCCATCACTTTGGCCACTTGATAGAGAAGAGTTGCCTCACTGGAAGAGACCCTGATGCTGGAAAAGCTTGAAAGCAAAAGGAGAAGAGGGCGGCAGAGGATGAGATGGTTAGATAGCATCACTGACTCAATGGACTTGAATTTGAGCAAACTCCGGGAGACCATGAAGGACAGGGAAGCCTGGCATGCTGCAATCCATGGTGTCGCAAAGAGTCAGACACAACTTAGTGACTAAACACACACACACACTTTTAAATGATCAAAATAAGAAAATGAAAGGGATATATAGGATTGAGCACTGGCAATGGAATAGGGCAACCGAGTATTTTACATTGCTAGTGGTGTTTCACATTATGGGAGACATTTTGCTAGGAAAAATAGTAAGGTTAAGAATACAACTAGGGCTTCCCTGGTGGTTCAAGAATTCTCCTGCCAATGGAGGAGACGTAGGTTTGACCCCTGGGTTAGGAAAATTCCCTAGATAAGGAAACGGCAACCTACTCCAGTATTCCTGCCTGGGAAATCCTACAGACAGAGGAGCCTGGTGGGATACAGTTCATGGGGTTGCAAAGGAGTCAGATTAGTGACTAAACAACAAGAATAAATCTACAAGGATTTTTATTATAGTGTTATTTGAAGGGGCAGGAAAGCCAAACCAAATGAACACTAAACTAGCCCTATAGATAACCTGAAATGTATTAGTAAGAGAATTTACAAGAGAGATTACAATATGGCACATCCATACTATGGGATATTATGAGGCTATTGCATAGCATAGCCATTGAGAAATAAGAAAAATATATGTTTCAGAAGCTTCATACCTCTGCATGTTATCTAACATCCAGAAAAATCTTTATAACCTGGAAACTTAAGACAGATGGTTATCTTAAAAAAGAGAACAGTCTATAAAAAGATAAATGGTAATAATGTGAACTGATAAAAGGAGATATATTCTATAAGTAAGGATTGTAAAAATAAGTAATAATGAAATGGCAGAGTTAGAATTCACCCCAAGGCAGCAAACAGCAGAAGTGATGCTGTGGAAAACTGGATTATTGACTCAGCTGGTAAAATTGAAAAGTGCTCCTACAATGTGGAAATCAATGAAAGACAATATAATAGCTGTGGTAGATAGAAGATAAAAATGCTTTAATAGCTAACTGGTGTTCCACATATACAGGAAAGAACAAATGAATAGAAAAATACTTAATGATATAATAATCAACATCTTTTTAGTTTGAAGAAAATATAACTGTGCATGTGGATATAAAATGTCTCATGATCTTTCAGTCAAAATTGTGAAAAGAAATTGACCTTTAAATTCATGTTGCTAAAAATTTAAATCTATAATGATAAAGAATATTGCTGTAAGCAGCCAACTAGAAAAAAAAGGAAGGAAAGGAAGAATATACAATATAGACTCTGTAGTGAAGATATAAGTACTCAAATAATTGCAACTAAAAGTATTATAATATTTTAACTGATATGTAATGTTAATGTGCCAAACAGGAAGAAGTTAACTAATTATTAAGCTCATGAAATGTATGTGAAGAAGAGATTATTAAACTGAACTTGGAAGTGAAGGAGGAACTCTGTAGGCAAAGGGGAAGCTGAAATAGCAAGTACAAAATAAGAAACTAAGACTCCACAAGCCACAAGGCTTGAAACAATCAAACAAACAAAAAACTAAAGGCCCTGGACTGAAGGATTATCATGAGGTCAGAATAGAAGGGAGATAGAATAATGAGAAAGCACCTCTAAGCTTCATCATGGGCTACAAATGTAAATAGCCAGGAAATAAAAATTTTTTACAACTGATTTTATGTGTACACATACTTACTATATATTAATAAATTTGCAAGTCTTTGTACATTTGATGAATTTCTGGGGTAATAAAATTTCTCAAACTTGATTCAAGGAAGGGTCAAAACTCCAAATAGATCAATAACCCTAAAAGAAAGAAGAGATTTAAAAAACCTCCTCAAAGATGACAATCTCACACAAATGCATAGACAAATTCATTGTTATTGAAGACAAACATTTAAACAATTCCAGGACACAGAAAAGTGAGGAAGACTTCAAGCAATGTATTTTATGAAAGAAACTTAACACTTAAACTAGAAACTAGCAAAAATAGCAAAGGGTAATCTCACTTCAGATGCTACAACAAAATTTCTAAAGAAAAGATTCAGCATAGATTGCATCCACTTATATTTTAAAGAAACATATTTACTAAGAGAAGAGTACCCAAGGGTGAAGTAAGTTACATCTGGGCACACTAGGAAGATTAGATATCATGGAATTTATTAACACAATTAATTGCAAGTGTGAAAAAAAATTTCCTTAATCTCTGAGCTATTTCCCCCTTTCACCCTCTTCTCATTCTCTTAGCCTTCTACAAACATCTACATTCTTTAGTTCCAAAAAGATGCAGAACTTGTTCTTTTTAACCTTTGATTTATTAAAGTATATTCTCCAATATTTCTCTTTACTTATTCACTTCATGACGTATTACTTCCTTCTCTTCTTTTGAGTGCCACAAGTTATATTTGTGCAGGGGAAAAAAAGAGAGAGAGAAAAAGAGAGGGAAATGGATATTGGGAGGCAGACGTTTCCGTCACAGTCCTTTGATATGTCACATGGTGCCAAAATGAGGATAGTACCCAAGCACAGTGGTGATACAAAAGAGGGATGGGCCAGGGTCTGCTAAGCCAGAGGGTGAGTGTGTGGTAGAAAAGTGAGGGGGTGCTTCAGCTGAAGCTTGAAACTGTGTGGACATTGCTGGGAAAGACATTAGAGATGCAGGAAACACGGGCAGGGCCACTGTGTGGCAGTGAAGAAGAGAGGGGAGGGAGGTGGGTAAAGAGTTTCCTTTACAGGACGTGGGAAACATGCATCCTTATGTAGTCTGAGATGTAGGAATGAGCAGAGAAGAAGCTGTTGATGATGCAACAGTGGGGACCCGGGATCACATGGCCAGATCTGGGATGCATTTGTACCCTGGGAATTAAGAATGCTTCTTCTGCTGCCAAAGATGCACTAGGTTGAGGTCAATGACAGGAAGGCTGAGGAAATGCCCATCAGGATTTTATTTTCTTTTTAAACCTGATAAAGTCCTGGGCACCTTTTAAATTTTAAAAAGTAGTCAAATCTTGTAGTGATTCTGGGTTGTGGGCCATGAGTAACACTTACCATGTCTGGTTAAGAGATTGCTAGAAAATAGAGCATTTGTGTTTGCCCCAGTAGACTATGTTTTCCTTTTCTCATGATTATACTTTAATAAAATTAGTTCACATATATACTAGCTTCTGATGGATCATTATGTGAATGTGCCTGTTATTTAAAGTACCCAGTGCATCAGGTACATAAAAAAGTGATCAGCAGCAAATATTCATTTGGAGGCTGTTAAGCAATGCAGCCCACAAACTCTGTTTTAAAGGTAGAAAACATTATGAATAACATCACTGCTACTTTCTTCTTCTTTCTAGTACTTCTTGAACTTTTCTACCCTAAGGAGGAGAAGAAGGCTCATTTTTTAAAATAAGGGCAATGGGGCTAGTAAAATACTAGTTTTGATAACCCAGGCATTTGAAGCTGGCATTTGAATTATCTCCAAATAAGTCTCCTAACACTAATCAACCTTGGATAGATGGGGCACCAAACAATTTAATGCTTGAGGGGTAAACATGAGGATTTGTATCCAACTACACCACTTTAGTTCTGTTCATACTTTATCCAGAAAGAGTTCTTAGCAACTCCTATCTTCTCTCTCTGTCCCTTAGCTCCTGGCTCCAGTTCTATTAAAAAAGCATCAGTAAGAGGTAAGATATATATAAAGACCTAAAACCCTATGCTCCAAGGTTGTACTAACTTGTGCACCATGAATTGAGAAGGATTTGTGAGTAAGAACATACTGCATAATAAGAATTTTTACCAATACAATGTTGTAAAGTAAAATAAATAAATAATTTTTTAAAAAAATAAATAAATAAAAGAAAAAAAAAAGAGCTGATAATCTGCTACTAACTTATTTTTCGGAACCATCATATAATTCATGTGGCTTTTGCATAGTGTTCATTGAATTACAGTGTAAAGAATATCATATATCAGCTACATACTGAAACCAAGGAGAGAGAACAAAAGGAATCTTTCAGTTTTTGTCCCTATTTGTTGTTTAGTCACTAAGTTATGTCTGACTCTCTGGGATCCCATGGACTAGCCCGCCAGGCTCCTCTGTCCACGGGATTTCTCAGGGAGGAATACTGGAGTGGGTTGCCATTTCCTTCTCCAGGAGATCTTCCCGACCCAGGAATTGAACCCATGTCTCTTGCATTGACAGGTGCATTCTTTACTGCTGAGTCAGCAGGGAAGCCCTTTCGTCCAGGAAAGAATACTGGAGTGGGTAGCTATGCCCTTCTCCAGGGGATCTTCCCAACCCAGGGATCAAAGCTGGGTGTCCTGCATTGCATGCAGATTCTTTACAGACAAAGCCACCAAGCTTATGGAGCCACCAAGCAAGCTGCCTGCTTTTCTTTGAAGTGGTGATGTTTTGCAATGAGCAGATAGCTATGGTGTCCAGCACTGACTGAGGGAATTGCTGTTTTAGGGCAATAATGAATTACTGAGGCGGAGAGGGTTCAGGTATGTGAGTCCCATCTGCTGTGGCATGAACTTCCTCAGTCTGGCTCAGAGGCTTCCTGCTTTTTGAGAGTATTTCAGAAAAAGGCATTTGGCCAGGGATGCTTTTTTTTTTTAACTTGTCACTGGGCACTTGGTCATATCAAGTAGTGGGAGAAGGTATCCACTGACAAATGTGGTTTCTGGGAGGGAAGTTGAGGAATTCCCCTCATCCATTGGAAAATAAAGTAATAAATTTGTCTTCCATCAGGTTGTGGAAACTGCAGTTTCATCTCTGACTTTGCGCCTTGGCTTGGGACATTGTTCATGAGTTAAAAGGAAATTTTCAAGAGAGGGCATCAGTCTTTTAAACATCATTGTGCCAGTGTTCATTGAATTATATCCCCAAATTAGATGTTAGTAGGAAGAAATAAGGGCTTCCCTGGTGTCTCAGACAGTAAAGAATCTGCCTGTAATTCAGGAGACTTGGGATCAATATCTGGGTTGGGAAGATCCCCTGGGGGAGGGCATGGCAACTCACTCCAATATTCTTGCCTGTAGAATCCCCGTGGACAAAGATGCCTGGCGGGCTACAGCTGCAAAATGTTGGACACAACTGAACGACTAAGCAGAGCACAGAACGGCACAGGAAAAAATAATAGAAAAAATTGGAGGAACTGAGTTGGCTGGGGCAAAGGAAAATTTATAGAAAACGAAGACAAGGTAAAACAACCATAATAATAGCTTCTATTTATTATTTCCCAAGCATCATTCTGGTTGCTTTTTACACGTTATTTTGTTTAATCCTCACCAAACCCTGATTTTTATTGCTGTGTTATGCGTGAGAAAATATAGGCTCATATAAATTAAATAACATGCCCAAACTCAGTCAACAAAGTAATGGGGTTGAAATCTGGTCTGGGATTGACCACTCCTGTACATGGGTAATGAGTCAGTATGTTGCCCCGCAACTTTGACAAGGTCCATCTCTATTGGGATCTGCCATGTTTTCCTTGACCATCCTCCATGTAGTGACATCAAATTCTCAGGAATCCCCTGGTGATCCAGCGGTTAGGACTCTGCAGTCTCACTACTGAGGGCTCAGTTGGGAAACTAAGATCCCACAAGCCATGTGGTGTAGCCAAAAAGAAAAAAAAAAAAATCGGCATCTCTGTCCAGGTCATCAAGGACCAGGAATAACATCCTTAGTCTTACTCACAATTTGATCACGTGTGTGTCCTTGAGGAAGTGACTCCACCTGTTTTGTTCTTCAACTGCACAGTCACAGTGGGATGGGATCCATGATTCTCCACATTTTTGAGTCATAGATCCTCCAACAATGATCCACTTTTCCCAGGTAAGTAAACTTGCTCACAAACTGTTTTCCACAATTTCACATTCTTGTGGACTTTCTGAAATTTGGATCAGGTTAAGCATCTCTAGACTAGATAGTCTTTCTATTATTTTTTGACGAGACTGCTGATTTAGACTTTTCATCTTCTTAGGTATCCCTCTTAGGAGTGAGAGGTGGTGGCAGTCATGGGTTAAGTAAAATGTCAAAGAGTAAGGAAAATATGAATCTAATATAATTAAACAAAAACTAAAATGGAGAGTGAAAAAGTTGGCTTAAAGCTTAACATTCAGAAAACTAAGATCATAGCATCTGGTCCCATCACTTCATGGGAAATAGATGGGAAACAGTGGAACCTGTCAGACTTTAATTTTTGGGCTCCAAAATCACTGCAGATGGTGATTGCAGCCATGAAATTAAAAGATGCTTGCTCTTTGGAAGAAAAGTTATGACCAACTTAGATAGCATATTAAAAAGCAGAGACATTGCCAACAAAAGTCCATCTAGTCAAGGCTATGGTTTTTCCAGTGGTCAGGTATGGATGTGAGAGTTGGATTGTGAAGAAAGCTGAGTGCCAAAGAATTGATGCTTTTGAACTGTGGTGTTGGAGAAGACTCTTGAGAGAACCTTGGACGGCAAGGAGATCCAACTAGTCCATCCTAAAGGAGATCAGTCCTGGGTGCTCATTGGAAGGACTGATGCTGAAGCTGAAACTCCAATACTTGGGCCACCTGATGTGAAGAGTTGACTCATTGAAAAAGACCCTGATGCTAGAAGGGATTGGGGGCAGGAGGAGAAAGGGATGACAGAGGATGAGATGGCTGGATGGCATCACCGACTTGATGGACATGGGTTTGAGTAAACTCTGGGAGTTGGTGATGGACAAGGAGGCCTGGCGTGCCTCGATTCATGGGGTTGCAGAGTCGGACATGACTGAGCGACTGAACTGAACTGAAAATGTATACATTTCTGTAAGATAGTATTTTACAAACAATTTTAATAAAGAATAATATTAATTTTTAACCATCGAGAGAGAGATGCTTATAAATGGGTAAATAATACCATCATTTAGTGCTCAATTTTCTCCTGTTCCTCTGTTCTTTTGTTATAATAGTGCTTATTACTAGTGATGATGATAAATGCTATTACTAATGATGATGATAAATGCTATCACACTGAACACGTATATTTAAGCATTGTGTTAAACATTTTGCATACCTTATCTCATCTTTGCAATGATTCTATAAGTACTATTGTCACTCTTTTAAGATAAGAATAGAGACTCAAAGAATTTGGACACGTATGGATGTATTTTTCAAAGAGTTTGGCTTTTTTTTGCAGTTTGGCTTCTGTAACTAATTATGGCTCTAAAGAAGCACATCATTGAACTAAATTTTGTTGTTGTCAAGTGAAAAGATATTATATGTCATTTGAGATTACGTTTGGTTTTAGCTAGTAGTAAACTCAACCTGGAGTGAATTAACCAAATAGATACTGTATGAGTCTAGCATGCCTGAATAAACCCCAGAAACTTCATGGGAATGCCAACCCTACCTGCCCCTAAAATCAGTATATTTGTTATATTCAAGGAGAAAATGGTCAGAAAACTTGAATCAGGGATTTCGTCTTCACTTAGGATATTACATTTGGAAACTTATCAGATCAGGTTGAATTCTTGCAAATGCACCTTCCTGAGATAGCAGTTTTCACCTCCATCCTTTTACTTTGCCACTGCTTTGCTGGTGCTTTTTAGGAATCACTTATGGGTCATCTTCTGAGGGAAGTAATCTAGAACCCTATTGAGGCTCTGATCTAGTTTCTCAAATGCAATTTTATAATCACCTCAGTACAGGAAACACATCAAGGCGGAGCTGTGTTTCCGTAGATGGATAGATGTGGAGTTGCTTAGCTGCGTTCACTCAGATTTCGTTTTCTTCTTCCTCCAGTACTGAATATCTTAGCAGAACCCATGGCTTCTTGGGAAAAGTTTGAAAACATTTGGGACAAATGTTTTCTTTTGCTTTTAAAAATTACATTGTTTTCTCCCTGATTTCTTCTGCCAAGCATTGTGTGTTAATTCACCATTCAGCACATATAGTAGCAGTACATTTATTTACTCTCTCAGTGAATATAGTATTTCCAAGAATCCCTCTCTGAGGCAACCAACCCAATTCCCCAAATGTAGTTATAGCTTGTTACTATTCCTCATGCTTTCCATTCCATAACTGGTTCAACTGCACATTAATGAGAATCAACTCTGTTCACCTTGAATCCTTGAATTAAGAGATTGTATAAATCCTAGCTGAAGTCAATGCTGACTGAACTTTTTTCTCCTAGAGTGTGACTTTTCATATAATAAACTTATTTAATGGACACATATAACAGTAACTTATCTGGGAGTGTGGCAGGCAAATTTTGTGGGGAAAAAAAATCAATTTCCCTCTTTCAATATTTCTTTTAACAAGGTTGAAAAATCATATATCTTAACACAGACTGTTCTTGAGTGCTGTGATTAACATGCAAGGCTGTTTCTTAACAGCTCTCTCTCACTTTTAAAATGACATTGAGAGCTTAGAGGCCCTTGTTCTTAATTTTTAAACCTACTTTCATTGTGTCTGACACAAAGCTGAACATCTTTGCCATAATTTCTGTATAACAGTTATTTTTTGCAAAGTTGTAATTTTCCTAAAATTAGCTGGACTCCCTCAATTATGTAAATTGAATCCTGAGACTTTAATGAGCATATTTGCAGGAACACACTAGACTTTTACAGGGAAATATAAGAGCTGAGGGAAACACCTCCAGATGAGACCAGGGAAACATGATTCACTACTGGTAGTTGCAGTCTCTTATGGACAGTTGGTTGGAGGTTGGGTCCTCTCTCTGCATTCCGCGATTAAAGATCTACGCAAAGCATCTGAGACTAGAATCCTGCAAAGGATAGAAGGAAGATCCAAGAGTCAAGAGTTCCAGATGACCTTGTTGCTGCATTTTGGCAAGGCTAGCCTGCATCTTCAGTCTTTATTTTCTCTTGATACCATGTCCCTTCTCTCCCACAAGCTGCCTTGTTTTGTTTATCTACTGATGTGTACCAAACTACCCTAAAATTTAGTAGTTTTGACAGTAACGTTACCTCTCATGGTTCTGTGGGTCGAGTAGACTAATTTGGACAGTTCTTGCTCATCACCTCTCATGCGATCACGGTCAGAGGACAGCTAGGGCAGGAATCAAGTGCAGACTGATAGGGCTGGACAACCAAGACAGCTTCTTCACTCACATTTCAGGCTCCTCCAGGCCCCTCGACAACATTGTGTCTCCAGAAGACTAGCCTGGACTTCCTTCATGGTGCCTCAGAGGGAAACGAGGGAGGCTGCCAGATCTTTCAAAGCATAGCCCTGCAGTCCAGGGCTTCCCAGGTAGTGTTAGTGGTAAAGATGCTGCCTGCTAATGCAGGAGACGTAGGAGTTGTGGATTCAATCCCTGGGTCAGGAAGATCCCCTGGAGGAGGGCATGACAACCTACTCCAGTATTCTTGCCTGGAGAGTCTCCATGGACAGAGCAGCCTGGAGGGCTATAGTCCATAGGTTACAAAGAGCTGGACATGATTGAGCAACTGAACTGAACTGAATTTGCCACAGCTTTCACTGAGTTTGGTCTCTGATGTGTTTTGCTTCCTTCTTTCCTCCCTTCCCCTCCTTGGTCTTTCCCTCCCCTCTTTCCCTTCTTCCTTGCCCCTTCCTTCCTTCCTTCCTTCTTCTCCATTGCTTATTTTCTTTTCTTGAAATCAAATTCATTAAGTTGCCTTACTTCGCTACTTGTGTTTTATATAATCCTTTCAGAGGAAGTTTTCAAAAATTGAACTCCTCCCACCTGATTACACATATCTCTTTCCTAACTATACTCACTTTTCAGTAACTGGATTCTCTTCCATTCTACAAACTCTTATTTCATCTTCCTGCTTCACTATCTCCCCATGAGCAAGGTCTTCTTCAGTTCAGTTCAGTTGCCCAGTCCTGTCAGACTCTTTGCGACCCCATGGACCACAGCACTCCAGGCTTCCCTGTCCATCACCAAATCCAAGAGCTTACTCAAACTCATGTCCATCGAGTTGGTGATGCCATCCAACCATCTAACCCTCTGTTGTTCCCTTCTCTTCCTGCCTTCAATGTTTCCCAGCATCAGGGTCTTTTCAAATGAGTTAGTGCTTCGAATCAGGTGGCCAAAATATTGGAGTTTCAGCTTCAGCATCAGTCTTTCCAATGAATGTTCATTACTGATTTCCTTTAGGACAGACTGGTTGCATCTCCTTGCAGTCCAAGGGACTCTCAAGAGTCTTCTCCATCACCACAGTTCAGGAGCATCAATTCTTTGGTTCTCAGTTTTCTTTATAGTCCAACTCTCACATCCATACATCACCACTGCAAAAACCATAGCTTTGACTAGATGGACCTTCATTGGCAAAGTAATGTCTCTGCTTTTTAATATGCTGCCTATGTTGGTCATAACTTTTCTTCCAAGAGCAAGCGTCTTTTAATTTCATGGCTGTAGTCACCATCTGCAGTGATTTTGCAGCCCCCCAAAGTAGTCTGTCACTGTTTCCATTGTTTCCCATCTATTTGCTATGAAGTGATGGGACCAGAATTAATGATTTTAGTTTTCTGGATGTTGAGTTTTAAGCCAACTGCTTCACTTTCCTCTTTCACTTTCAGCAAGAGGCTCTTTAGTTCTTCTTCACTTTCCGCCATAAGGGTGATGTCATCTGCATATATGAGGTTATTGATATTTCTCTTGGCAATCTTGATTCCAGCTTGTGCTTCCTCCAACCCAGTATTTCTCATGATGTACTCTGCATATAATTTAAATAAGCAGGGTGACAATATACAGCCTTGACATACTCCTTTCCTGATTTGGAACCAGTCTGTTGTTCCATGTCCAGTTCTAACTGTTTCTTCTTGACCTGCATACAGATTTCTCAGTCAGGTGGTCTGGTATTCCTGTCTCTTTAAGAATTTTCCACAATTTGTTGTGAGCTGCACAAAAGCTTTAGAGTAGTGTCTACTTATCTACACTCCAATACAGTGATTTTTCTCCCTTTTTCCCGGTACAACTGTATGTTTCAAAAAGGTGTGTATTTTACTCTAGCACTCATGATATCTGGATTATACTACACCAACTAAACAGATCAATGTCAATTCAATCATGTTAACAACAGCACCTTCAGTTAACACTTGTTGAGCGCTTGTATGTGTTAGAGTTGTTGCTATTTACATTATCTCATTTAAATCTTTAAAATCATCTTACAAGGTAGATATTATTAAACCCATTTTGCAGATTAGAAAAAAAAAGCATGAAGTAAGAAATTAGCATATTTAAGTATATTAGATAATGACAAATGATTTTCATGATGGTTGTATCAGTTTGTAGTCCCACCAGGTGTGTGAGAACACCCCAACTGGCCCCACATTTTTCACAGCATTGGTATTGTTAGATTGCTTAATTTCTGCCCATCTAGAGTGTATAAAATTGGATTTTATTATGGTTTTAATTTGTATTTTCCCAGTTGCTAATGAACTTACACGTTTCATCCTCTTTATTGGCCATGCTTATTTTCTCATCTAGAAAATAATTGTTTATATCTTTTGCCTGTTTTCTCATTAAAATTTTTTTTCTTGACTTCATGGAGTCTTTTAGATATTCATGATACTAATCTTTAAAATATACATGGCAATTTTTATATATGTGGCAAATATTTTAGAATGTGACTTGTCTTTTCACTCTCCTTTTGGTATTTCCTGACGAAGGGAGGTTCTATATCTATGTGTTTATGTACACATTTCATCTGAAGATAATGCAGATTTGTTTCTTTCTGATCTTTGCATCTTGTATTTCTCCATTTTTTCTAATTGCACTGGCTAATATCTTTATTACAAGAGTACCTATTAATAGAAGATGTAATACTGGATATCCTTGTCTTACAATAATAGAGAATGCTTTATTACATTTTACCACTATGTATATTGATTTAAAGATACATAAAGAAATTTTTTCTTTAAGAATGAATAGATTTCTAATTTTTATCTAGTAATTCTTCAATAAGTGTATTTAGCAGGTTACACGAGTTTCCCCATCAATTGTTTACTGTGGTAAAGTACCCAAAATCATTCCCAGTATGGTGTGAACCTTACATCTTTGGGATAAAATCATGTTGTCATAATGCTTTATGTCTTTCTTACATCAATATGCTTAGCTTGCTAATATTTTAAGATTTTCATATCTATATTTATGAGTGAGATTGACCTAAATTTTTAATTTCTCCTAATGTATTATTGACTTTAATGTAAGATCATATATACTTCATGTAATAATTTAAGCACTGTTACTCTTTTTCTTTCTGGAAGTCATGTAAAACTCTGAATATTTTGTAGAATTCCCTTATAAAGATCTCTAGCTCTGGTGTTACCTTTGTGGGAAGAATTTTTTAAAAGTTATTAACTATGTTTCTTTCAACTGTGCAGGACTATTCAAATATTTTATTTCTTCTTGACTCAATTTTAGTACATTATTGTTTTCTAGGAATTTGTCATTTTGTATATGCTTTCAAGGTTTTTACATAAAGATGTTTATAATATTATTTTATCATCTCTTAATATCTGCAGGTGTGTAATTAGGGCTTCTGTTAATCTGCATGATTGCTTAGCTTTATATTCTTTTTTAATCTGGATTGCCTTGCCAGTTCACTTTCTTCTACACTATCATTTTATTACTCTTTCTGCATTCTCCAGGTTTTTCCTTTTGATATGATGATTTAACTTATGAATGGTTTGCTTTTCCTCTTTCCTAGAATGATTGTCCAAAGATATGCATTTCCCTTTAAACTTGCCGCATTATTTGCTTCTTAAAATTTAAAAGGTATTTTTGTTATCATTCAGTTCTATATATTGTTTCCTTACTAATTTTTGAAAAATCTATGAGCTACTTGTAGGTGTAATTTAAAAAAATACAAGTATATAATTCTTCAACTATTCTTTTTGTTGTTGTTGTTTTAGTTTTTTTTTTTTTTCCGTAAAAGGAGATAAAGATTCAAAAGATCACACAAACATATATCTAGCTTAATCCAGTACTATAAGGCAAACACACTTGAAATCACAGTCCAGTTCAATTCGGGGTACCTTGTCAGTCACTCCAGAAGTCACTTCATGTGTTCTGTCCTAATCATAAACCTTTTATCCTTCCAAAATATTCAAAGAATTCATTATCCTAAAACTTAAAGTAGCTATTTCCTTTCATTTAACCAATCAAAATTTCATTTCTATGCCCTAATCTTTTCCATTATTTTTATTTAATATACGTTTTAATTCTCTTAATGTAAATCTTCCTCTTCTTCCTTTTCTTTTCCTCCCATTTTATCTGTTTTGGCAGAGAAGGCAATGGCACCTCACTCCAGTGTTCCTGCCTGGAAAATCCCATGGACAGGGGAGCCTGGTAGGCTGCAGTCCATGGGGTCGTTAAGAGTCAGACACGACTGAGCGACTTCACTTTCACTTTCATGCATTGGAGAAGGACATGGCAACCCACTCCAGTGTTCTTGCCTGGAGAATCCCAGGGACTGAGGAGCCTGGTGGGCTGCCCTCTATGGGGTCGCACAGAGTCGGAGATGTCTGAAGTGAGTTAGCAGCAGCAGCAGCAGTATGTTTTGGAACCAGACTCATTTATCACAGTCAAGATTTTGCTAATCCATCCTCCTGTTTCAGGGTGCCAGTTGCACATTCATGTTGCTCTATTTTCTGTATTTCCCGAATATAGGATAAAACTGTGACCAAGTAAATTTTTTTTTTCTTATTTACAGCTACATTGTGTGTGTGCCTAGTTGCTCAGTCCTGTTCGACTCTTTGCTAACCCCCTGGACTGTAGACCGCCAGGTTCCTCTGCTCATGGGATTTTCCAGGTAAGAATACTAAAGAGGGTAGCCATTCCCTTCTCCAGGCGATCTTCCTGATGCAGGGATTGAACCCATATCTCCTGCATTGCAGGCAGATTCTTTATTGTCTGAGCCACCAGGAAAGCCCCTTCATTATTCTATATATTGCTAATTCTGCTTTTAAATGAAATAAATAGTGAAGTGTCACAATGTTTTTATTTTTCTTGGTTCTTGGTTGGTACAGTTGGCAGTTGATGGATATTAAAGTTCTTTTATGTAAAAAGTACATCCCTAATAAAAGTGGGAAAAAGACTGAGACCTTTGAATCCTAACATTTTTAGGTAGTAAAGAACTTCTGCAATGTCTCCCAGATGGCTTTAGAGCTCCCAAACAGATCTTGTGATTTCCCCTCGGAAAAATATTTCTTACTACAGTTAAAAAGCTGACATTGAACAGAATCTTCCTCTAGTGACTATATAAACTTCACATGGCCAAGTTTTGTATTCCTGCACTTAATGAACTTAAAGAATAAGCATGCACATCTTTCCTCTTTCCCACAACAAAAGATATCTTTGAGATGACTCACCTTGAATCTCACAAATCTATTAAAAGAAGACCCAGTGGATCTTCAACTACTTATAACCTTTATAAACCACACACATGCATCTCTAATTTTATGGCCAATGGTAGTGAATGTTTTTAGTAACAAAATAGACAAATAGTAGTAGTTGTAACTCAGAGCATCCATCTATCCCACATTGGGAGGGAATGACCTACTCTTTCTAACTCTGTTTAATGTCTGGTGAAATTTTTTTTTTTTTTTTTTTTTTATAATAATGCTGGAGTTAGCTGAAGTTATAAGAAAGTAGGAGTTCAGAGAATCTTTTGATCACCTGGTTCAGCCTCTTCAATTTAGGTAATTGAACTGGCATCTTCAAGTTTAGGGCGTCATTTTTTCTTTCCCCTAATGGATTTTGGAAAGGATAGTAAGTGAATGAAAAAATGCTAAGCACTTGAGACACAACTTTTAAATCATTCTGCTTACAGTTCTGCTTAGGAATAATTTAGATGTGGGGGAAATCAGGTGACAAAGAATTTAATGACAGAAATCAGTTTTATATTGACGTCTGATGAGACCCTGGAACATTTAATTCTCCTTGGTTCCTGAATTTGTTCATGATTTAGTCAGTATCCATAAAGCTGAAGACTATTGGGATTTAGAAACAGACTTTTAATATTTTTTTGTCTCTTCTTAAACTTTTCAGAAAAAGTAGCAAGCTGGACTATGATTTCTGTTTTCTTATGTTTCTTTTGGTATAGTTTTATATATCAGGGCATCAGACTTCTAGAGGAAGTTCAATCAATAGCATCTGTGATAGATTTACAATGGGTGCACATTATTTTACTTTGCCTTCTATTGAAAGATGGCATTTCTCCTCTTGAATCTGGGCTTGCCTTAGAGATTTGGTTGATCATAAAATGCTGTAGAGGAAAATCCTGAGCCTTCTCAGGCTGGTTGATAAGAATTCATGCAGCTTCCATCTGGGTCTCTTTGAATACTTGCTTTTGAAACTGATCATGCTGTGAGGAAGCCCAACAAGCCCCAGGGAGTGGCCCCTGGCCAACAGCCCCAGATGAACTCCCAGCTGACACCCCCAGCAACTTGATAGCTATGTTGGAATCATATCCTCCAGACCAGTTGGGCTGCTGAGGCTTCACGGGATCGTGACGAGCCTATTCTGCCAAACTCTACCCAAATTGTAAATTTACGAGCCAAAAATATGATTGTTTTTATTTTAAGCTATCAAATTCCAGATGATTTGTTATACAGCAATAGATTACAAAATAGCATGTTATTTCCTGGACTAATTTCTCACTCAATAGGAAATAAGACAAAGGAGTCAAGAGCATGGAAACCCAGCTATTTTCTGATTTTCAGCAGTGGTTAGGTTGGAGGATTTGTCTTAGTTTGAGCTGAAGTTAGTTTGCTGAGACCTACCCTGCATTCCTGAACTTGCCCACCTGAAGAAAAGTTGAATTTTGGGGAGACATAGGTCATTGTCTCCCTCCAGTCCAGGTGGAGAGGAGAAAGAAACTAAGCTCTCCATTCTTTAGCCATTTGATAGATCAGATTCACTCATTAGAGAAACATAGACCAATGACTCACCACCAATGAGTCACTTCACAAGCCTTCCCCCTGGAGAAGAGCCTGGAAGTATTTGGCAGCAAATTGGACAATAACCTTTGATGCTGGAACTCTGGCAATATGGTCAGGGCTGAAGTCATCCATGGGAGAGTCATTATGACATCTGAATATGTGTAACCCTGACAGATCAGCTGGGCATTTTAGTTTGCTGTGGGTTGGGGCAAGATAAGCCTGGTTCAGTGACAGCATGATAGCTCGCCATGAAAAAGAGAGATGGTTGTATAGCAATGATTGACAGAGCTTTCAGGTTGGTGAATGGTTGGCAGATCAGAGAGGCAAGGAAGCTCACAACATTTGCCATAGCCTTGCCTAAGTATCTTTGATCATAAACAGCTTTCCACTGGCCACAAAGCTCAGCCCATGTTTCAGCATTAGCATCTGAAGCTCCAATACTTTGGCCACCTATGCAAAGAACCGACTCTTTGGAAAAGACCCTAACACTAGGAAGATTGAAGGCAGGAGGAGAAGGGGACAACAGAGGATGAGATTGTTGGACAGCATCACCGACTCAATGAACATATGTGTGAGCAAGTTCCAGGAGTTGGTGATGGACAGGGAAGCCTGGCGTGCCGCAGTCCATGGGGTCACAGAGAGTCACATGTGACTGAGCGACTGAACTGAACTGACTGAATCATGCAGTAAACTTATAAAAGTCCAAGTACAGTAAGAAAACAAAAAACTCCAAGTAGGTATTTAAGAGATTTGATATTATCTCAGAAATGGAAGAACTTAGGAATTCAATAGAGTAAGCAATGCAAGAAAATAATAAAGGCCAATAGAAATATCAAGATAAGTAAGAGGCATGACTTTGAGTAGGCTCTGGGAGTTGGTGATGGACAGGGAAGCCTGGCATGGTGCAGTCCCTGGGGTTGCAAAAAGTTGAATATGACTGAGCAGCTGAACTGAACTGAGGATGCCTCAACTTGTACCTATGATAACTTGCTCACAGAAAGAACATGAAGATATCGGTATGGGCATAGACAAAATGGTGGAGTAGAAGGACCTTGAGCTCAGCTCCTCTCACAAGAACCACAAAATTACAATTAACTACTGGACCACTGTCAATAAAAAAGAATGGAATCTACAAAAATATATTCTACATCTGAAGACATAAAAAAAAGAAAGTGAAGTCGCTCAGTCGTGTCCAACTCTTTGTGACCCCATGGACTGTAGCCCATCAGGCTCCTCCATCCATGGGATTCTCCAGGCAAGAGTACTGGAGTGGGTTGCAATTTCCTCCTCTAGGGAATCTTCTCGACTCAGGGATCAAACCCGGGTCTCTTGCATTGTAGGTAGGTGCTTTACCATCTGAGCCACCAGGGAAATCCAAAGACATAAAGATGAAACCAAATGAGACAGTAGGATGGATGTACTCATGATAGAATCAAATCCCACACCACCACCTCCCAAAAGAGTGACCTCAACACTGGAGAATAATTATATCACAGATATAATTATAATCATATATTATATTATATATGTTATATTTATTATATTATATAAATAACTGCTTCATCTTGTGGGAGTGAGAGTTCTTAGCATCATGTCAGGCTTCCCAGTCTCATGGTCTGGCCTCAGGAGGAGGAATTCCCAGAGCATTTGTCTCCAAAGGCCAGAAGTGCCTGACTATAGGAGCTCCACAGGACTAGGGAAACAGAGACTCCACTCTCAGAGGGTGCACAAAGGTCTCATGCACACTAGGACCCAGGAACAAAGCTGTGACTCCGTAGGAGCCTGGGGCAGACCTACCTGCTGGTCTTGGAGGGTGTCCTGGGGACACAGGGAATGGCTGTGGGTCTCTCTGGGGTCATAAAAGTTTGTGGAAGAAATATCAGGGAGTGTTCATCTACTTGAACTCATACTGGAGGCAGACATATTGCTTGGGTAATCATTACCAAGACTTGGCCTCATCCAACAGCTACTCAATAGCCAGTAAGTTCTCATGCTGGGACACCTAGGGCCAAACAATCAACAAGGTGGGACCACAGTCCCACCCATTAGCAGACAGGCTGCCTAAAGTCTTCCTGAGGATACAACCAGCTTTAGACACTCCCCTTGACACAGCTCTGCTCACCAGAGGATATGGTATATTTGTTATTGTTCAGTCTCTTAGTGGTGTCTGACTCTTTGACCCCATGGACAGTAGCACACCAGGCTTCCCTGTCCTTCACTATCTTTCAGAGTTTGCTCAAACTCATGTCCATTGAGTTGGTGATGCCATCCAGCCATCTTGTCCTCTGCTGTCCCCTTCTCCTCCTGCCTTCAATCTTTCCCAGCATCAGGGTCTTTTACAAAGAGTCAACTTTTCACATCAGGTGGCCAAAGTATTGGAGCTTCAGCTTTAGCATCAGCCTTTCAAAGAATATTCAGGGCTTATTTCCTTTAGGACTGACTGGTTTGATCTCCTTGATGTCCAAGGGTCTCTGAAGAGTCTTCTCCAATACCATGGTTCAAAAGCATCAATTCTTTGGTGCTCAGCCTTCTTTACGGTCCAACTCTCACATCTGTACATGACTACTGGAAAAATTATAGTTTGACAATACAGATACTTATTGGCAAAGTGATGTCTCTGATTTTTAATATACTATCTAGGTTGGTTATAGTTTTTCTTCCAAGAAGCAAGCATCTTTTAATTTCATGGCTTCAGTAACCATCTGCAGTGATTTTGGAGCCCCCAAAACTAGTCTGTTACTGTTTCCATTGTTTATCCATCTATTTGCCATGGAATGATGGGACCAGATGCCATGATCTTGGTTTTTTGAATGTTGAGTTTTAAGCCAGCTTTTTCACTCTCCTCTTTCACCTTTAACAAGAGACTCTTCAGTTCTTCTTCACTTTCTGCCATTAAAGTGGTATCATCTGCATATATGAGGTTATTGATATTTCTCCTGGCAATCTTTATTCCAGCTTGTGATTCATCCAGCCCAGTGTTTCGCATGATGTACTCTGCATATAAGTTAAATAAGCTCAGGGACAATATATGGCCTTGATGTACTCCTTTTCCAATTTGGAACCAGACCATTGTTCCATGTACAGTTCTAACTATTGCTTCTTGACCTGCATACAGATTTCTCAGGAGGCAGGTCAGATGGTCTGGTATTGCCATCTCTTTAAGAATTTTCCACAGTTTGTTGTGATCCATACAGTTGTGGTTCAGCTGGTAAAGAACCCATCTGCAATGTGGGAGACCTGGGTTTGATTCCTGGGTTGGGAAGATTCCCTGGAGAAGGGACAAGCTACCCACTCCAGTATTCTGGCCTGGAGAATTCCATGGGCTGTATAGTCCATGGGTTTGCAAAGAGTCATACATGACTGAGCGACTCTCACTTCACTCACACTGTCAAAGGCTTTAGCGTAGTCAATGAAGCAGAAGTAGATTTTTTCTGGAACTCTTTTGCCTTTTCTATGATCCAAGGGATGTTGGCAATTTGATCTCTGGTTCCTCCGCCTTTTCTAAATCTAGCTCGAATATCTTGAAGTTCTTGGTTCACATACTGGCATATTGAGTGCAACACTTCAGCAGTATCATCTTTAGGATTTGAAATAGGTCAGCCAGGATTCCATCACCTCCCCACCTTTGTTGGTAGTGATGCTTCCTAAGGTCCACTTGACTTCTCATTCTAGGATATCTGGCTCTAGTGGTTATCACCATCATGGTTATCCAGGTCATTAAGACTTTTTAATATAGTTCTTCTGTGTATTTTTGCCACCTCTTTCTAATGTCTTCTGCTTCCCATTAGGTCCATATCATTTCTGTCCTTTATTGAGACCATCTTTGCATGAAATATTTCCTTGGTGTCTCTAATTTTCTTGAAGAGATTTCTAGTCTTTCTCATTCTATTGTTTTCCTCTATTTTTTTTGCATTGATCACTTAGGGAGGCTTTTTAAAATCTCTCCTTGCTATTCTTTGGAACTTTGCATTCAGATGGGTATATCTTTCCTTTTCTCTACACACACACCTATCAGAACCAGTTTCCTGTATAGCTGGAACTAAAACAACATTATAAATCAATTATACTTCATTAAAAAAATAGTTTAAAAAAAATAAAAGGTCACAAGGAATCAAATGCCCCTTGGCCTCATAAGTCAAGGATCACAGCCGTGTTTCAGATTTGATTCTCAAATTGATCCCATGGGTAATGAGTCACATCTGTTTCACCTGCTGTTACTGCTCATGGTAATTTTAAGGCTTAGGCTTCCTTCAAGTTGTAGCAAGTCTAAGCATTGAGATGTTTGCTGGAGTTGTTCTCCAGGAACTTGAAGTCAGATGTGTCTATTTTAGGATGAGCCTATGAAATGGAATAGGACCACCAACCCCTCAACTGGACCTGTGCATGTCTGCTCCTAACTTTGTGAAGGTCCGGAGGCCTGTAGCCATGTTATGCCTGTGCAGAACAGTGATTCCCCGGCACCTGTTCCCCATCACCTTTCCCCACGCCGCCCACGCCTCCCTGCTGCACACCCTGAGAATGCTGGGCCTCTTCATTCCTAATCCTATAAATACCCAGAGCCCGTGGACTTCAGGAGACTGGCTTGAGGTTTGTGCCTGGGTCTTCACTCTTTTTCATATGCACTCCAGCTCTGGAGCTCCTGCGGAAAGGCAGTTTCTTTTTATTTTTATTTTTGGTCCTCTGTTTTAAGTATTTTGGGGTTTTTGAACTTAAGGATGGAGAATTGAAGCCATGGAAGTTCTAGCGAGTGGCAGTTCCCACCTTGACAACTGCGGTGGTTCCTGGGAATGGCTGGCCTCTGCTGTGTCTGGATTCCTAACTGTAGATCATAGCAAAACCTTTTGAATGAAGCTTTTAAAGAAAGAGATTGTGACCACTTCTAGACTGAAATCTTGGAGGATAAACATCCAGAAGACTGGCTCTGCCCTTGCTGGACTGGACCCTAGGAGATATAGATGGGAAATGGAGGCCAGGCTGCACAAAACCCTGGACCGAGGTCATCCACACTTGCAGTGTTCCAGACCCTGATGCTGACTTCTTCCGGGGGCAGGTGAACCGAAACAGATCTCAAGTTGCTTCTCAGAAAGAGTGGGTTTGCTGCAGTGGTGGCTTTTGGTAAATTCAAACTCTTCAGAAGGCAATTGAAGTAACTTCCTAAGTTATAAGAGTGAACTTTTCTTTTGTTAGGCCTTTGTTTCTAACCCTCCAGGCTTGCAGGGACAACTCAGTGACTAGCTTTTTCCTATTTTGGCAAAAATAGGTGTATCTCTAGCAATGGACCTAAATTGTTCAAAATCACTTCCTGTACTTGATCATGCTCACCCCTTGGTTGTGCTGGCCAGGTTTTCCACCATCCCTAACTTCGCTGCCTTAAGATATAACCTATCAATTATTAGGCTGATCACCTGTCCTCTGTCTTTCTGTCAACTGAGCTGGAACTTTGTTCTCTCTGATATTGAATCTTCATATTTAAAACAAACAAAACAGCTCTGGCATCTATCCCTGCCAAGGTTCTACCTGGTTAGGATATTGAAGAAACCATAATTTTCCCAGCCTATGTCTCTTCCATATTTAATACCTAAGTGTTTCAGCCAAAAAGATAGTGATTGAGGTATGAAAACACATAAAAAGCTGAGACACCAGAAATCCCTTCTTGACTATGTCCTTGATAAAACTGCTAAAAATTCAAAATGTTAACAATGTCTGGCATTCTTTGGGCCCCAAGGGTATATCTTTGGGGTTTGTTACTGATCTTGGGTCTATGAACACCTTGACAGCTGATTCAGAGGTGATATTTGTTTATCAAGATCAAAGTGTGAATTTGAAACCAGAAACAAGAAAATACTCTCAAGCAAATGATAGCTAGTTTCATTTTTTCAAGCCCTTGTTGGGTCTATATCCCTTATCAGCAGAAAGTAGCCAGGGCCATCCTCACCCCCTCTCCCTCCAGATTGAGGAATAATAAAAAATGGGTGTGGGTGGAGCCCTGAAGCCATGGGTTAAACCCATTCCACCTGCCATCACTAATCAAGGTTGTGAAGACTTGCATGTTCTCCAAGCAGTATGGAACCTAAACAATAAGACATTTTCTTGAGTTGTGCTTTAGGAACTTGGAGCTTCAGCTGCATCTGGTTTGGCTTGAGGCAATGAAAATGTGATAGGATCACTGACCCCTCAACTGGGAGAAGGCAGCTGTGGGTAAATCAGAGCCAGGGCACAGACTAGAGGACCATTCCAGACTGCTCATTATAGATGATGCCTCTCCTAGTGAAGCTTTGCCTGGACCACACAAACACTTTAGGAATAAAAGCCACTAATCTTCCAGTCAATCAGGCAGCCCAGCAGCTCAGGAGATTAAGCATCCCATTTACAAGCCTGGACATCTGTAAACACTAGTATCCCTGGATATCTAATCAAGAATTGAATAACAAATTGGTTTAGACTTGCTGTTGTCACTCTTGCATGGACAAGAAATGAAAGTTACCCTGGGAATTGGGTGAGGGGGGAAGCAGTGAGTGCATGCCCTTCTTACATATAACAAGTAGGCTATTTCTAGAGAAACTGATTCATAAAATATTATGACTAAAGTTTTTTGACAGTGCCTGGTTAGAATAAAAATCCAAGTCCCCATCACTGTGCCATTGATAAAAACAGTGAGGAAGTAGCAGCAAATTAATAAATAGCACTTTTATTTACACCTTGAACAAATGCACATATATCAACATAATATTGGTATATTATACCAGGACATGAATAACATTAAAAATGGAATATAATCTAGATTTCACAGGTGGTGTGAATTCTGTGAGCCTTACCTTGCACAGCAGAGGGCCAGTGAACTTGTTTTTCATTTATTCAAAGGCATTTACTGCATTCTTAAAATGGATCAGACCTTGGACTAAGTGTTCTCTTGTAGGTATAAGTGACTGAAACATAATACATGACTTAGGATGCTAAAATTTTGTCTTTAAAGTTAATTCAGGAACTTGCTAAGTATTCTTGTACACATAATTACAACAATAACAGAATCATTATGAAGGATTAATTTCTGTGTCTCATGTTTTCACCTTTCTAATAGTACCCTCGATTTTGATATTTCAAAGGAGTCAAATTATTTCCAGGAAATACATCCTTCGGAAACCACTGAGGATCCCAAAAGATCTTACATTTGTAACCTGTATGTGCTCCTAATGCCAACAGCAGTTCATGCATTCAAAGAGTTCCACAATATGTTGGTGAGCACAGTTGTCCTGTGTACATATTCACAGCAATTGATACCCCTAATAGCTAACATTTATTGAATGCTTACAGTGGACCAGGCCCTATTATATACACTTTCTTGAAATGTATTCATTTTAGTCTCACAAAATCCTATGAAGTAGTTACTTATTATATTTTACAGTTCAGGAAGTTGAAGTAACCTGGCTGAACTGTGTGTCTTATGAGAGGCTAAATCAGTTCAAACCTGGACATTGTGGGAGCTGCATCTGACTTCCTAAC
Source organism: Muntiacus reevesi (assembly GCF_963930625.1). Lineage (NCBI taxonomy): Eukaryota > Metazoa > Chordata > Mammalia > Artiodactyla > Cervidae > Muntiacus > Muntiacus reevesi. Next base: position 24,366,128 of record NC_089257.1, on the reverse strand, counting down.
CAGTATGTTCTATAGCTGGTGACATTGTGCTTGCTGTGAAAATTGATGCTGCTGCCTTTTTTTACTGAATTGTTAACTGATAGTCTGCTGATTGTGGTTAACCATGCACTTGATTTCTGTCTCATTTGGTTCACCCAACTCTGGGTTGCTCAAGGCTTCAGCTCACATTGCTGCGACATCCTCTTTGCCAGAGGAAAACCCTTTTTCCCTCTTGGATCCAGCATTTACAGTGGCGTCTTGTAGCAGACTGACTTGGTTCCCAGGGATTCAGTAATTTCACTGATGTATTGCATCATAGGGCAAAGGTAGTTGGGTAAGGATAGCAGGGAGCATTGCCCAAGAGAAGTTGACAAGCATGGTCCAGATTTGAACCAGAAACCCAGTCCTTCACCCTAATGTTTAAGCCTTGTTGCTGAATGTGGTTAATTAATTCAAGCAGACTTCTTAATTACTCGTGATTTTGGCTTAGGAGCTCACATCTTGGTCTCTTCCCCAGTTGTAGATATATTTTAAGGTCTTTTTTTGACTTGCTGTGAAGCTATGGGACTGCTTTTAAATCGGAGACTTAGCTAGCTCTACAAGTGTTTGTAGGTATCTTGTGATACAGAAGACCTTTGGGGGAGCATTGTACAATTTCATATAATTGACTGTTTAAGGCTGGCTATAAAATAAATTATATAGGGTTGCTAAGGAAACCAATGACCAAATATTAAAAAGCACATTTGTGAAATGGTAATGTATGAGACTTTTCATGAAGGTATTAAATATTAATATCTAGGAGCAAGTCTGAGTATCCTAATTTCAAAGTCATTATGAACATAAATGATGTTTCAAAATATACAGAAACTGGAAGAATGTGCAAACATCTGACTTCCCTGTGACAGTGACAGGGACCAGTAATACAACTGTGGCCTGTTGTCTCCTTTTGTGTTTGAAAGCAAATGCTCAGACTCACTTGTGACTGAAAAGAAAATGAGAAATGAGAAAAGAAGCTTTCCATTGAAGTCTGACATATTCTGAATTTTACCGTGTCCCTCTTTAGGGGACAGTCTGTACCAAAGTCTCACCTGTCGTCATCTTGCTGGAGAATAGAAATAGTCCTTCTGCGGCTTGGCAGGATAGAATAGATCATGGTCAGACAGAGGTAGAATTTGGAAGAAGATTCTTTGAGTCCTATTAGAAAGGACAATCAACAGAATTTAAGTTTTGGTTTGAGCTTCAGTTCTGCCACTAGCCATCTGTGTTACTTTGGGCAATGAAGTTTGCTTCTCTGAATCTCATGGAAAAAATAAGGAATTTGGACGAGATGACTTCACAGGAACTAGTCTGATTTCATATTCTATTATTCTGGGAATCTTTTTTCCATTTAGTTCCTCATCACCCATATTTATTCTGTTTATGATAGCAAGCAAAAACAGGAAAATGTCATATTCTTTGCCAAACTATTTCCTCAGGATATCCTTCACTTCAGAATTTCCTTTTCCTTCTGAAATAAGGACATTTCACCTGAAATATGTGTTCCTTTCATTGAATAAAAATATTTATCAGCTAAAGGAAACTTTGCACAAACAAGAGAAAAGCAAACTTAGATGTAAACTAAGTTATTTCCTTGGCTAGCTGATTTTTTTCAACTCTTTCATTGGTTACATTTTTATTTGAATTTCAAGAGATTGTTTTCTCATAGCCTGACTTTCCCTTTGAAAAATTCTACAGTGAAGTCATAACTAATAATTCTTTAAAAAGAATAAAATGGAAATGTACTAAACAAAATTAGTTTGCTACTTTCCTTCTTATTATGAAAAGGCTGAGGAAATATTTCAGGGTGATACTGAAGCAACAGATGGTCCAAGTTGAATTTCAAGCCATAGAAATATTGGAGGATTTTAATCAGTTTTGCAGGTGGTGCTAGTGGTGAAGAATCCACCTGCCCATGCAGGAGACAGGAGAAACGTGAGTTTGACCCCTGGGCCAGGAAGATTCCCTGGAGGAGGAAATGGCAGTCCACTCCAGCATTCTTGCCTGGAAAATACCATGAATAGAGGAAACTGCCTGGTTACAGTCCATGGGGTTCTTGGGCTATCTCTTGTCTAAGTGTGGCTCTTTATGAACATGAAAAATAAATTTAAATGATGAGTATAAATGAAAAAAATCTAGCTCAATGCTTAACACAGGATGAGAAAAACTGGACATTCCATGAAATTTTTTGCTTCTTCAATGTGTAAGCCTCAAGGAATTTTGACTTTCTTGGGTCCTGACTGAATATTCCATTTTAGTCCTACCATTTATTATCCAAAGAGAATCTTAATCCATAATCCAAAATAAGTCCCCATTAGGAAAAGTTGACTTTAGTCTCATTATGCTTTCTCTAGAGACAGTGATTGCTTCAAAAAGCATGCAGAGTCCAAAGGAAACACTTTTCAGATTCATTCATGCAAACTTGCAGTCTTTCCTCCTTGAAGCAGCTGTCATCTTCATATCCCTTACCTTCTCCATTCTTTTGGGCCCTGTAACAAGTCAACCGAAAGGTAAATCCAGCTCACTAGGTACATGTATATACTAGGATAATGATCATTGAAAAGATGACTTCAAGGTTCTGATCCAGGACTTCTGGTTTCTGGTCTTGCAGGCATGCAGAGAGCTTGAGGAGTTATCCCTCTGTTCTAACAAGTAAGAAGCTGAATGAACTGAAACTTAACTCTTAGATCTTTCAGAGATGTGAGGTCACAGGACAAGTCACTGCTCCCTAAAACTGGAGAGACAAAGAAGTAACACAGAGAATTATAACTTATCAGATAAGAAACCTGAGAGCAGAATCTTCTTGAGGGACTAGTGTAGGGTAGGAAAACCTAAACTATAATTGACAAATTGCTGGAGGCTCAGTATGGAGAAGTTTGAGAGTTAAGAACTTCACAAGGGAGATGGTCAGACCTGCACTTTTGTGGGTTTTACGGCTAGGAGTTCTACTGGTATTTCATACTGAATATTGGAGGCAAAGTCCCTGATGAGTCTGGTAGGGAGAGAGGAAAAGAACCGTTTTGAAATATGCCAGAGAATTCTGCTTTTCTTAACAAAGTTTCCGCTCAAGAGAAACAGTTTTACAAGAAACCTACGAAGTAATTAGCCTCCAACTAATAAAAATAAATGAAAAAAAAGAAACCTACCTATTAGGATTCTATCAGAGCCTAACTGATTTGGGGGAAGAAATTTTCCTTCCTTCTTTGTCACCCTGTTGCACCTAATTAGGGGAGGTGACTTCACATTCCCAGAGTTCAAAGACAAGCCTAGCTGTAGGACAACAGAATGCTTTTCCTTCTCCCCGCCCCCTCCCCCGCCATTGACACCCTGCCCCAATACCTTGCTGCTGCCATATCACTAAAGCTCTATTTACTGGAGTTTTTCATTTTTTTTGTTTTTATTTAGCCCATTCTGTCATGTCTTGCTTTCAACAAAAAATTATAAGACATACTACAAAGGTGAAAAATGCAGCAGAACCAGACTCAGATATGGCAGGGATATTGGAATTACCAGACTGGGAATTTAAAACAATGATGGCTAATATGCTAAGGGCTCTAATGGAAAAAGTAGACCACATGCAAGAACAGATAGATAATTCAGGTAGAGAGATGGAAATTCTAAGAATCAAAAATGCTACAGATCAAAAGCATTGAAATACAAATGAAAATGCATTTGATAGACTCACTAGTAGACAGGTCATGGCTTAGAAAAGAATATGTTTTAAGATATGTCAGTAGAAACATATAAACTTTTGAGTTGCATTTTAGCAAAGAAAAAAGTGACTCAAAAAAAAAAAAAAAAAAGAATATCCAAAAACTGTGAGACAACAAAAGTTATGCAAAAGTTATATGTAATGGAAATACCAGAAGAAAAAAAAAATATTTGAAGTAATAATGACTGAAAAATTTCCCAAATTGATGTCAGACACCAAGCCACAGATTCAGGAATCTCAGAGAACACCAAGCCTGATAAATGCCAAACAAAAGCAACAAAAATCAAAACCCAACGAATTATACACAGGCATACCATGTTCAGCTGCAAACAATCAAAGAAGCCAGGATTGGAGTAGGGGAGGCACTTTACCTACAGAGAAGTGTAGATAAGAATAACATGTGGCTTCTCCTTAGAGACCATGTAAGAAAAAGAAAGGAGTGAAATATTTAAAATATTGAGAGGAAAGAGAACTGTACTTCCTGAATGTTCTAATTTAAGGGTTGGCCAACTTGAATTTTGTATTGGAAATAGTTTGTAGCAGTAAGGACTCTGGAGTTAGAACTGGGTTTGGATTCAGCTTTGCAGTGTATGATTACAAAGATGACAATCATCATTCTTGCTTTCATAGACCTGTGGTCTTTGAAATATGATCTTGCAACCCTTCTCATCTATTTTCCAACCCCTGAATCTGAGCTGGCCTTGTGACCTGCTTTGGCTAACAAAGTGGTAGAAAGCATGGTGTCATTTCTAAGCGTAACCCTCAAGAGTCCTTGCATATAATGATTTGTTATCTAGGGACATTGCTCCAGCTGAGTTACAGAGGTGAAAGAGCCTCATCAAAATCAGCAAAACGGCCTGCTTGACCCAAAACTGACCTCAGATGCATGATGAATCCCAGGAAGAAGGGAGAAATTGCCCAGTCAAATCAAGCCAGTGTATGAATTTGAAGAATCTGAGCTAAGGAAATTACAGTTGTTTTAAGCAAGTAAGTTATGGTCTGGTTTGTTACACAGCATTACTATGTCAGTGACTATCTGGTATTTTACCAATGTATCCTCGTAGAACATGCTGATCTCACAAATATAAATTTCTTCTTTTAATTAGTTAACGTTAAGATTTATCTCATACTGTTATTGTGAGATTTTGTGACTGGATATGTATAAATGGCACAAAGAGCCATTTGAGCTATATGAGCTAGCTGTTACTATTTTCGTTCCCAATGTTAATGATCCATCCTCAACAAGGCTTCCATGGTGGGCCTTTTGGTCCTCCTGATTGATGTTTTGGGTTTTAGTTTCCTTTTGTGGAGCAAATATATCCCAAACTTTTCCTTACCAGAACAGGTGCAGGAAACAGTCAAGAACTCTGCTCTGTGAACTTGGGTAACTTTCTTTAGGCCTCAGTTTTTTCACTTGTAAAGCAAGGCTAGTAATCATACCTTCTTCTTTCACTTGTTATGAAGATTATTAAATGCTTCTAAAGTGCTTGAAGCTGGGCTGACCTATAGTAAGTACTCAGAGTACTTGGAAGTTATCATCGCCATCATTATTATTGAGATTTTAACATCTCCTAGAGATTAGTCGAGTCCCAGACTTGCACCATGCGACATTCTGCTAGAGTTTCTGCATTAAGCAGAAAAGCATTCGGCATAGTCTGTAGATCAGTGGCCATTGACTCGAGTTCAGCCATCTGGCAGGAAGTTGGCAGATGCTCTGCGTCTTCCAACTGTCAAAGGGAGCAACTGGTCCAGAAATAACACACTATAAAGACTCTGAAGGGAGCCAGGGAATGAGAAAAGGGAACGACCCACAGCTCTAAGCGAATGACATTGGCAAATGTAGATATGGATTTGAATTTAGGATCTGAATAAAGAACTGAAAGCCAAAAAATACAGTTACTAAAGGAACTAGACTGGTTGCAGGGAGCTGGTCCAAGGGTTCAGCTAAGCCAAAGGGTATGAACCTTTAAGATGGGCTGGAACATTGTCTGAAAAATCCTCTGATATATCTTTAAAAGACATCACATTGTACTTGGTAGTACAATATGTAAAAAAGGGATTTTGTATGGTCTTAAGAGTACTGGGCTTTGGAATGTGATGGAGTTCGGGTTGATTTCTGTCATTCTCATTTAATGGCTGTGTGACCTTGGGCAAGTTTCCCCTTCTCTCTGACTTTCACTTTCTTCCTTTGTGAAATTAATACAATTCCTCTCTCATAGAGCTAATGAAGGCATTAAATCACATACTATGTGAAAAGCTTAATGGTGTCTGGCCCCTAATAGGCATCTAATAAATGGAATGTGTTAATGGTGTTATTAATTAAGCATTATTCGGCAAAATCTTTATCTTGCCAGAATCTCTTCCTGGGTTAACAAGTTCTGTTGTCTCATATTCCCTGGTTTGGCCTTTCATTTCTGTGCACCCCACTGATATCTATGCCCTTCTGATACCCAATTAATGACTTTGACATCTCACAACTCATTGATTATTTCCTGGGCTTATTTTGACATTGGATATCTATATGAGTTTTACTTGCTTGCTTGTTTTAATTTCATTATGTCCTATCTCTATCTCTGTGAGTGGACTAGAGATCAAAGAAATCAGATGGGCTTGAAGAAATCATGTAAGTTTGGGAGACACTGTTAGAGAGACAAGGAGCAGAGTCTACAAGGTCAGGGAAGCAGGAAGGGGGGTACTAATTGTTAATGTGTGATGAGTGCATATCTAAAAAGTGAGAGAAACATCTCCTATGAGTGTTTTGAACTGTGAACTAGGTTTAAGAGCCAGAAATGGGCTCTTAAATTAGGGACGGAATTTAGGGTTATGTTTGGAGACTTCTCATGACTTCCCTGGTGGCTCAGATGGCAAAGTGTCTGCCTATAATATGGGAGACCCAGGTTCAATTCCTGGGTCGGGAAGATCTTCTGGAGAAGGAAATGGCACCCCACTCCAGCACTCTTGCCTGGAAAATCCCACAGACAGAAGAGCCTGGTAGGCTACCATCTATGGGGTCGAAAAGAGTCGGACACGACTGAGCAACTTCACTTTCTTTCTTTCTTTCTTTTGGAGACTTCTCAGATCACTTTCTGTTACATTTTTCAAGTTGAAGATGAATACTTGCAAAAAAATTATACTGGCATACCTTGGAAATATTGCTGCTTCAGTTCTAGATCACTGACTGAAGTTAAGCAAATATCATAATAAAATGAGTCACATGAATCTCTGGATTTCCCCAGTGCATATAAAAGTTCTGTTTATACTACACATAAAAGCTATTAAGTGTACCATCCTATTATAGCTAAGAAAAGCAATGTATATACCTTAATTTAAAAATACTTCTTTGCTAAAGTGGGCTAGCTCTCATCTGAGCCTTTAATGAGTTGCAGTTTCTTTGCTGGTGGAGGGTCTTGCCTCAGTGTCAATGGCTACTGACTGAGAGTGGTGATTGCTAAAGGTTGAGGTGAAAAAATAAAGTTTGCTGCAATTAAGTTTGATTGCCTCTTCCTTTCCCAAGCATTCTCTGTAGCAGGCAGTGATGTATGACAGTATTTTACCCACAGTGGGGCTTCTTTAATAATTGTGGTCAGTCATTTCACACTCTGCTGATTTTATTAACTGTTTATGTTGTAGTATTCTAAAGATGTTGCCAGTTCAACAGTATTCTCCAGGAGTAGATTCCATCTCAAGAAACCACTTTCTCTGTTCATCTATAAGAAGCAACTAGTTATTACTGCAAGTTTTATCATGAGATTACAGAGTTCAGTCACATCCTCAGTCTCTACTCCTAATAGCTTTCTTGCTACTCCTACCACATCTGTAGTTATCTCCTCCACTGAAATCTTGAGCTCTTTAAAGTTATCTGTGAGGGCTGGACTTTATTACATTCTTCCAAACTCCTGTTAATCTTGATATTTGGAACTCTTCCAGGAATCAAAAATGTTCTAAATGGAATCTAGAATAGTGAAACCTTTCCAGGAGGTTTTGAATTGACTTTGTCCAGATCCATCAGTGGAACTCTATCTATGGTAGCCATAGCCTTATGAAATATATTTCTTACATAGTAAGGCTTGAAGGTCTAAATGACTCCTTGATCCATGGACTTAGGAATGGATATCATTTGTATGTTCACTGGAGCAGCACATTCCATTTTTCTCAAGAACTTTTTCTTTGCATTCATAGCTTGGCTAATGGTTTGGTAAAAGAGGCTTAGCTTTCAGACTATCTTAGCTTTTAATATTCCTTCCTCATTACAATGAATCATTTCTAGCTTTTGATTTAAAGAGAGTCTTCCTTTCACTTGAACATTTAGTGGCCATTGTAGGGTTATAAATTGGCTTAATTTCAATATTGTGTTTCACAGAATAGGTAGGCCTGAGGAAAGGGTGAGAGGAAGGGTGGAATAGGCAGTCAGTGGAGCAGTCAGAACACCCACGTCATTTCTCCATCAAGCTTACTGCTTTATGTGGACTTGGTTCATGGTGCCCCAAAACAATTACAGTAGTAACACAGATCCCCATGACAATACAATAATAATGAAAAAGCTTAAAATAGTCCAAGAATTACCAAAATATGAGACAGAAACACAAAGTGAGCAAATGCTGTTGGAAAAATGGCATTGATTAAATGTTCAGGGCAGAGTTGCAACAAACAAGTTAGATAAAGCAAAGTCCAATAAAACAAGGTATGGTGATAAGGGCAAATTAGAATAAGGGGTTTCTTGGGCAGTGGATAATGTGAGATGAATACATTCATATGTCTGTTGGATCAGTGACATAGCCTCTTTGGGTTTCAGTTTCTTTAGCTATAAAATGGGGATATCAGCAATGTTCTTTCAGAGGGTAGTTTTAAAGAGAAACTGAGATAACCATGTCAAATGAAGAATATACAGGATCATATTCACCTAATAAGTGATAGCTATTATTACATTGAGATCCCTGGTAGCTCAGCTGGTAAAGAATCTCCCTGCAATGCAGGAGATCCCGGTTTGATTCCTGGGTTGGGAAGATCTGCTGGAGAAGGGATAGGCTACCCACTCCAGTATTCTTGGGCTTCCCTTGTGGCTCAGCTGGTAAAGAATCCTCCTGTGATGTGGGAGACCTAGGTTCCATCCCTGGGTTGGGAAGATCCCCTGGAGAAGGGAAAGGATACCCACTTTGTTATCCAGGCCTGGAGAATTCCATGAGACTTTAATGTACCTGTGGTTGATTGATATATAATTGTAAGGTGATTGACTTTGGTCAGACAGGCAATGCGTAGCTTTAGAGCAGGTTGGAATTGTACAGGTTAGCTGGAGATTGTTACTTACCAGTGGGACTAGTAAGACAAACTACAACCCCCCAAAAAAAATCATTTTAGAAGGAAATACTTGATAGTCAGCATTCAGTTCAGATATTTCTAGGTAATTCAGATGAAACATTCCATTATAAATGTATTGTAAAATTCTGCTTGTGGAAACTGCAGTTTTTTATCTTCTTGCAAGCGCAATTTTAATTCTCAAAGCTTAACTTGATACTAATGATCAAGTTGGTGATGGTTTCACATTAGCATTATCTGGTGAGTGCCTTTTCCCTAAGGTAATTTTAAATATTTTGCTTGAAAAGGAAATTGGGACATAAATTACACTATTTGCAACATCGCCCTATGTTGGTTCATAGCATCCACTCTTGTAACAGTAATCACATTATTGCACAACTATTTTTTTTTTCCCTAAAAAGCAGACTAGGTCTTCAGGGAAAATTAAAATCCAGTCTCTGCCCTCAGGGAATTTACAGTCATGTGGATGGACAGAGGTACAAGTAAAGATTGCCATGTAACAGGAGTTACACTATAATCAAGTTCTTGTACAGATGAAAATAGAAAGAAGAAAAAAGCCTTTGACCTAGACACAAGTATGAGTTATGCCATGGGAGCGTAAAATGATATATTTTGACCCAGAAAAAAATTTGGAAAATATCAAATCCAATTAGAGCAGGCATCAGTTTAAACTGTGACTAGAACCTCAGAAACATAACAGGAAAATTCTATGAGAAGAGAGGCATCTTTACTGTGCCTTTTGCTTTTCACAATTTCAGAGTAATAATGGGCTTCGACTTTCAAGAGGAGAAAGACCAACCGTACAGCTACCGCCAGGGCCTGAGTGAGCTGGCAGGACTCAAGAGTGGTCAGAATTCATGGATGACATCTTGGTAGAGACAGAACACCGGTTACTCTAGAAAGCAACTGGACTCCTTTAAATAAGCCTCCCCAGGAACAGTGCATAAAATGACTGCCCCTCCCTATCTGTGAATTGTTGTTGGTTTATTACTGTTTTGTTCATTGATTTATGGACATTGTTTCACATCTCTAGTCCATCTCCTCGACTTCAGATTTATGTTTCCTTTCCATGGTGGCTCTTGATGGTTCCTCGTGGAATCATTATCACATGAATAATTGAGGGCTTGCTCATGCCCATCTCAAATCCTCACATACAACATCCAGAGTAGATTTTATCAGGAGTCTCTAAGAGAAAAATATCAAGTGACTTGCCAAAAGTCTCACAGCAAGTAAGTAGCAGAACAGATATTTGAACCTAGATATCTCTGACTCTCTGATTTATGTTTTTTTTTCCTCCTTCCTCACTGTAGTACTTCTACCTAAGTGACTCTGGGAGCTACGGCCCCAGACAACTGTGTCTGATACTAATTAATTGCACTCTCTTGATGTCAGTGTATTCCACAGTCTGTCTGTACCAGGACTTCAGACAGGAATACTCCATGTGCTACAGTGAGAATTGGAGAGGCTGGTACACAAATAAAGTCCTAAATAAATGTAAAGGCAACTTAGAGTCAGAATTCTTATTTTTGGCCTAACTTGTGAGATAATGACTATGTCAACCTGTTCTTTGGAAATTAAACAATATACTTTCCATAAACCTCATTGGGCAGAGGCTCAACTTCCTCTGGGGGCGGGGAGAGGATCTCCTAGTCAAGTGCTGGGCAAGGCCAGTTCCGTTTCATTTGCCAAATACGAGAGAGGCAGCCTCTGGAAGGACATTTCCTGCCCTAGCCTCCGTTCCTGCAGCCACGGTATTTGTCTCCATTGATCACTGCCTACGAGCAAAGAATAGGTCATGTGGTTAGCACCACACTCTAGAGTCTATAATACAAGATTGTTGGGCTTGAGTCAGCTTAGTTTATGTCTAGGCTGAACGCGTAAACTGTCTCCCTTTGTCAGATATGGTGATTTCACCCTGTGCATAGCTCCGAATGGTATGTGCTATGCATCAAGCAAACAAATTAATAAATCCAAGCAGTAATTGAATTTCTGCACTAATGATGAGCATGCCTTATAAAGAAAAAGAACATTCAGCAGGGCCAAAGTAGTCTGGGATAAGCTAGCATTCTAGCATGATTTGTGATTCCAGAGGGAAACTTGGTGGGAAGGGCAACTGGAGAATGGAAAATTCTCCCAGTACCTCTATTCCACAGAGGAGCAAAGACTGAAGGGAACAGATGTTTCCTGAGTGAGATTCTTGTCCTGCCTTTTCCATGTAATTTTTCACTTGCCTGGAATCCTTTGCCTGGGAGACAATTGAGTGCAGTGATTATGAAGACAAGTTCTGGAGATAGGAGGATCTGGGTTTACATACTGTATCATTTCCTAGCATATAGCCCTAGGCAGACTTGTTCCTTGTCATTTAGATTGTGGTAATAAGCTCATTTGGGATGTCATAAGGACTAAATTGGTTTGTTTTTGTTGTTTTCTCCTGGCCAGTACCCTCCAGTGGGAACTCACAGGTGGGTCCTTTCAGGGCATGTGTAGCTGACTCAGCTATCAGGACTCTGATTTCGGTTTCTCCAGCTCTTCCAACATTCCTTCGTATATTATGCACAGAAAGTACAACAAGAGTTTCCGATCTAGCCTGTCCCATAGATGTTTGTAAATGAGGACTGATGTTCTTGGTTGCCTCCATAGCAACTCATGTCATGGTAGAGTATGTACTCCGACTCTTTGTGACCCCAGGGACTGTAGCCTGCCAGGCTCCTCTGTCCATGGAATTCACCAGGCAAGAATACTAGAGTGGGTAGCCATTCCCTTATCCAGGGAATCTTCCCAACGCAGGGGTTGAACTAAGGTCTTCTGCACTGCAGGCAGATCCTGTCTGAGCCGCCAGGGAAGCCCCAAGGTATACAGAGTATCCTTAACTAATAACAACTGTTTTCTGACAACTCCTTACACTGACCCTCTTTTAGGCTGTTCCAAAACTTCTCTCTCCTCTTTGATCAGTAGGTCATTTCTGAATCTCTCATTTATTCATGAAGGATGCTGGCTACTGATATTCTCTGAATTATCTACTGTATAATGAATACCCACCAATACTAAGATCCTTGGGCTGGGGCTGCCTTCATGCATCTCACACCTCGGACTTGGATTCTTTCAACCCCTTTGAGGATATGTCTGTCTCAGCTCAGTTCTCTAGTATTGGAGATCTTAGAACATGGATAGATTTCAGAAAAGTTAAAGTTGTGTGTGTGTATATATGTGTCTTTATGTGCATGGTCTATCAGATTCTCAGGTTGTCATTTGCCCTCCAGAGCATTAAGACCATTCATAGCAGTTGGTGTTTAGTGTCCTACGGCAATCATGGAGGCATTAACCTTTTTTTTAAACATTAATTTCTTAGTTTCTAAGTTAATTCATTAATTATTTTGACTGCACTCCACAGCATGTGAGAACTTAATTCCCCGATCCTGGATTGAACCTGCACACTCCTCCCTTAGAAGTGTGGAGTCTTGACCCCTGGACCACCAGGGAAATCGCCAAGGGGCACAGGCCTTGGAAAAGCTAGCTCTTGATTCTCTTCTAATGTGGGTCTGTGGAAGAACCTCTTTATAATCCTGTTTTTCTGCCTTTTTCTTATTAACCCTCTCACCCTACCTGCTCAGGACAAGTGTCATCTCTGGACTGAATCCTTTCCTGGGGTTGCTGCAATGCCTCCTAGTCCCTTTATCCTCCTCATGTTTTATACCACACAATTCAGTACAGAGGCTCAGTTGTGTCTGACTCTGCAGCCCCATGAAATGCAGCACGCCAGGCTTACCCATCCATCACCAGCTCCTGGAGCTTGCTCAAACTCATATCCATCAAGTCAGTGATGCCATCCAACCATCTCATCCTCTGTCATCCCCTTCTCCTCCTGCCTTCAATCTTTCCCAGCATCAGGGTCTTTTCAAATGAGTCAGTTCTTCGCATCAGGTGGCCAAAGTATTGGAGCTTCAGCTTTGTATGGGTCCTTCCAATGAATGTTCAGGACTGATTTCCTTTAGGATTGCCTGGCTTGATCTCCTTGCATTCCAAGGGGCTCTCAAGTCTTCTCCAACACCACAGTTCAAAAGCATCAATTCTTTGGTACTCAGATTTCTTTATGTTCCAACTCTCACATCCATACATGACTACTGGAAAAACCATAGCTTTGACTAGATGGTCCTTTTTTGGCAAAATAATCTCTCTGTTTTTTAATATGCTATCTAGGTTGGTCATAGCTTTTCTCCAAGGAGCAACGGTCTTTTAATTTTATGGCTCCAGCTCCAGTATTTTCAAGCCCAAGAAAATAAAGTCTGTCACTGTGTCCATTGTTTTCCCATCTATTTGCTATGAAGCAATGGGACTGGATGCTATGGTCTTAAGTTTCTTGAATGTTGAGTTTTAAGCCAGTTTTTTCACTCTCTTCTTTCGTCTTCATCAAGCGGCTCTTTAGTACCGCTTCACTTTCTGCTATCATAAGGATGGTGTTATCTGCATGTCTGAGGCTATTGATATTTCTCCTGGCAATCTTGATTCCAGCTTGTGCTTCATCCAGCTTGGCATTTTGCGTGATATACACTGCATATAAGTTAAATAAGCAGGGTGATAATATATAGCTTTGACGTACTCCTTTCCTAATTTGGAACCAGTTTGTTGTTCCATGTCCGGTTCTAACTGTTGCTTCTTGACCTGCATACACTAGATTTCTCAGGAGGCAGATAAGGTGGTCTGATATTCCCATCTCTTTAAAATTTTTCCACAGTTTGTTGTGATCCACACATTCAAAGGCTATGGCATAGTCAATGAAGCAGAAGTAAATGTTTTTCTGGAACTCTCTTGCTTTTTCTATGATCCAGTGGATGTTGGCAATTTGATCTCTGATTCTTCTGCCTTTTCTAAATCCAGCTGGAACATTTGGAAGTTCATGGTTCACATATTTTTGAAGCCTGGCTTGGAGAATTTTGAGCATTATTTTCTCAAAACAGTTTAAAAAATCACTCCCGTAATATTTCTCAAGTGGTGAAACCCATGTCACTGTTTTCTGTTTCGTTCCAGCATCTTGTGCAGAGCTTACCACACAGCGTTGGGCTTCGCTGGTGGCTCAGATGGTAAAGAACCTACCTGCCGTGCAGGAGACCTGAGTTTGGCCCCTGAGTCAGGAAGAACCCCTGAAGGAGGGAATGGCTTCCCACTCCAGTGTTCTTGCCTGGAGAATCCCATGGACAGAGGATCTTGGTGGGCTACAGTCCATGGGATCGGTGATCCCAGTCCATATTATGTGATAACAAGTGTTGACTGCCTCAAATTATATCCCCTCAGTCTACGCCTTCTGGATCAATTGCTTCATGTCTTCCTTTCCCTTGTTTTCATAGACTCTATGTCAAGATGAGGGTCTGTTTTACTTTCCTTTCTGCTCTGATGATGGACTGTATAACTTTTTAATCCCAAAGATGTTGTAGTGGATGAAGTGAAATCATGTATATCAAGCTTAGCTTGGTGCCTAGACCGCAGTGGGGATAAGTAACTGATGGCTAATATCGACAGTCGTATTCCCTAGTTTGTGTCTCAGTGGAACAGTGTTTGTGACTCTCGTGTGTTCAGTGGGTGTAGTAGTCCTGTCTTCACTCTGGTAATGTGGGGAGAAGTTTCCACACCATACTCAGCATCAGGTGGGCAGCTGACAGCTCCTGGCTCAGGCACGCACAGGCATGCACACTGCCATGAAGCGAGCGTGTCATTGTCAGATGATGGGGCCCTCAGGCTGTCTGCTGCCCAGTGTTAGCAGTGGGAAGGAGGCAACAGCTGCTTCTGATGTTTCTGGTAATTATGATGGAGGATGATTCCCTTCCGTGTAGGATCCAGGACCCGAAGGAAACAATCTGGACTAAGTCAGCATGTGCCTAATGAAAACGTTTTAGCTTGGGCTGCGGCCCTACCTACCGCAAGCTGTGATCTACTGTGTTCTAACAAAGTGGTCCTGGGAGATCATGCTGTTTGGGAAGAGTAAATGATTGGTAAAATTCACTCCTTGCATCTGATCTTCCAAATTTATACCACGACCCAAGTGACTTGTAGGTAAGACTGGAAAGTAGCTTGCTTTCTGTGGCCAGAGGAGTTTCTGTTTTTAAATGGAAGAACGTCACTTCTCCAAAGTGCCCTCCCCAAATCAGCAGGCACTTTCTCTAAGACTACTGAGTGTACCTCTTTAATGATTTCCCATTGCTCTGTATTGCTTCTGGAAGCCACCCACAATGAAACAGGTATATTCTCACATGGGTTTCAATTAGATGTTCAATTTATAAATATACTGTGGTGTGGTTGTCAGTGATTGGAATCTCACACTGTGTTAAGCAGCTGGATTCTGGGTTCATGTCTGTTTATCTCCTGCTACAGGACATCTGGCCCCATCTTTTCAAGCAACAAATGTGTTGATATAGTGATCCTGGGGCACCAAATGATGGCTCAGATGGTCATAAGGTCACTTTTATTTAACCTCTCCCTATTCTTCACTAGTGAAGAATGCTGGAAGCCTATAAGAAGGCAGTATGAAGGTATTTTGGATTTTGTGAACTCATACATGTCAGAATGAGAGGTGACTGAAGTCAACATGACTTTGTAAGTCTAGCCGTGTTGTTGTTTTTCAGTTGCTAAGTTGATTCTGAATCTCTGTGACCCCAAGGACAGCAGCACACCAGGCTTCCCTGTCCTTCCCTATCTCCCAGAGCTTGCTCAAACCCATGTTCATCAAGTCACTGACACCATCCAACCATCTCATCTTCTGTCACTCCCTTATCCTCCTGTCCTCAATCTTTCCCAGCATCAGGGTCTTTTCTGGCTAGGCTAGACTTAAGTAACTCCAGTTCAGTTCAGTCAAGTCACTCAGTCGTGTCCAACTCTTTGTGACCCCATGGACTGCAGCACACCAGGCCTCCCTGTCCATCACCAATTCCCAGAGTGCACCCAAACCCATGTCCATTGAGTTGGTGATGCCATCCAACCATCTCATCTTCTGTTGTCCCCTTCTCCTCCCACTTTCAATCTTTCCCAGCATCAGGCTCTATTCAAATGGGTCAGCTCTTCGCATCAGGTGGCCCAAAGTATTGGAGTTTCAGCTTCAACATCAGTCTTTTCAATGAATATTCAGGATTGATTTCCTTTAGGATGGACTGGTTGGATCTCCTTGCAGTGACTACAGCCATGAAACTGAAAGACACTTGCTCCTTGTAAGGAAAACTATGACAAAGTTAGAGCATCTTATGTGTTGTCTAGCCTAGTCCCCTCCATATAAACTTCTGCTTACAGTGGATATCTGTTCTGGAGTGGAGAGGATGGGGGTGGGGATGACTGAATTTCCTATTGATTTAGTAGAATTGATAGTTAAAAAAAACAAGCAATTAAAAAAGCAAGCAGACAAACAAATGGACTAATTTCTCCTTCAAAGTAAATTGTCTGCTTGTTGGACTGAATTTGATTAAATCATCTAGTTGTTCTGGCTTCATGTAGACAGCACACCATAATCTTATGTGTCAAGCTAATGAACATTGAAATAAATCGATGAAACAGCTGTTTCCAATGAAGTGAACAGCAAAGTGTTATGTAAATAGCAATTCCTACACAACACCAGGTGATTTTTTTTTTCCTCTTGTTCTCAGCAGAGACTGAGAAGTGAGGCTATAGGAAGTCATCTGAAGCTGAGATTTTAATGAATCTCTCTGGAAAGACCAGTGGGAGCCACAAACCAAGTGTGTTAACCACTGCCAGCTGAATGAGGTCTTCCCAGGTGGCTCAGTGGTAAAGAATCCTCCTGCCAATGCAAGAGACGTGGGTTTGATCCCTGGGTCAGGAAGATCCCTTGGCCAAGAAAAGGGATTTTTTTTTTTCCCCTCCAGTATTTTTCCCTGGGAAATCCCATGGACAGAGAACCCGGCAGGCTACAGTCTATGATGTCACAAGAGAGTAGGCTACAACTTAGTGACTAAACAACAGAAGCTAGTTTAATACTAGAGTGAGCTCACTGCAGCATATTCGCCTCTGAGGGGAGGGGAAAGAAAAAGAAAGAAATGAGCTGACCCAAGCCTGCACTTGGCATTTTTAGATTCAGGGAAGGCATGCAGATGGCGATCTGAAGGACATAGGTCTTTAAAAGTTATAAATCAGACTCACAAATGTTTACATAAAATATGCTCTATCCTTTTCTCTTTACAAGTATAACTTTATCAAGGAAGCCCAGGTTCAAGTTTAAAATTCTTAGATTTATCAAAATCCTGTGTTGATGGTGTAAGCGCCCAATTCCTGACCCATTGCTTGTTATCTCTTTCCATCTCCAGCTCCTTTCTACACAAAGGCAGTTACCCAGCTTGCATATCCAAACTCCTTTTGCACCCCTTAAACTACTGCCCCAACCAAATATCTTTGGGTGTGCACATCATTGGCGTGGCTGGTCCTGGGGAGATTGGATCCAGGGCTCAAGACCATTTGTGCACAGATTTCTGAAGCCCTGGATAACTGAAACATGGTCTAAAAGGGCTTTGGTGGTCAGGTCTTTTTGGCATGTGGAGGGAGATTTGGCTGGGAAAGAGTCATCCTCGTGTCTGAGTATAGTAGTGAATTTTTCTCGACTGTAAAGGTGCTAAATTTATGTCTCTGTTTTAGCTCTTCTTTCTTCTGTATGAGGATATGTTGAGTCTGTTCATATTCTGCTGGTTGATTAGCTCTTAGCCATGGGAACTTTATTCAGTTATCCTTGGATTTTCTTACAACCACAGAATACGGCTCACCTCATATCCTCACAAAACAGGGCAGATAGTAGCTTAGAAGCAGAGATTTAGATGTGTGCTGTCTCATTTACTAGCTATGTGACATCAGGCTGTTTAGTTAACCTTTTAGAATCTTAAAATGGGAATACTAACCCTTAGTTCACAAGGAGAAAGTGAGAAAAGGAATGCCATTTAACAGATATGCAATAATAGTTCATAGTAATATTAGTTATTGTTTTGTTATTATAGCTACTTGTTAGGAATGAGGACTAAGGTGTTAGACTGCCTAAACTTGAACCTCTGCTTTTTTGTGACACTGTGTAAAAGGCACAATACTGAACCTACATGTGCCTGTGTTTCTTCATTCATAGACTGGTGATAGTAATTGATTTTACTTTATAAGATTATTGCATGAGAGCTCTCCAGAGACAGGGAATAGTATATACACATACATACATGCACACGCTCACAAAAGAGGAGATTTATTATAGAAGTTGACTCACTTGGTTATGAAGGCCAAGATGTTCCCATAATTTGCAATCTGTTATTTGCAAGCTGGAGCACCAAGAAAGTCAGTGGTATAATTCAGTTCAAGTCCAAAGGCCTAAAAATTGGGTAACTGATGGTGTAAGTCCTGGTCTGAGTTTAAAAGCCTAAGAACCAGGAGTGCCAGTGTCTAAGAGCAGGAGAAAAATTCATGGCTCAGCTGGAGCAGAGAGGGAAATTTGCTCTTTCTCCATCTTTCTGCTCTATTTCAATTGGATGATGCCCACATTGGTGAAAGAGATCTTTATTGTCTGTGATTGAAGTGCTAATATCTTCTGGAAACACTTTCACAAACACACCTAGAAATAATGTGTTACTGGCCATCTGGGAATCCCTCAGTCCCTAGAGCTGACATGTAAAATTAACGTTCACAGTGGCTGTAAGTGATTTAGTACATGAAAAGTGACTTAGACATATGCATGCAGTACATACTCAATATTAATTATCATGTCTTGCCCTCTCAAGCTCTTAAACTTTGGTTTTGGTGGGAGGAATGTTGCTATGTCATGAGTGACAGGGTGAGTTCAAACACTTCAAGCATCTTTCCTACTCAAGTCCTATCTTATTTTTAAATCCAATCTTGCCAAGTCAGAAGTTTTTTCTCCCTGTGCCTATGCAGAAGCATAGCTGAGTTTTAAAGTAAAGACACAAAAGCTAGTGGGCATTGTATGGAGCTGGAGCAGTTATATAGCAGCTACAGCATCTATTTTGATGAACTTGGTGTCACTTCATTTTAGTCAAACTTCAATTTACTTTTATTTGAGGATGAGTTTATTTTTAATCTTAGGGATTCAACAACATTTTCCCAAGGATACAGAAGCAGGAGTATGTGAATTCTTCGTCTTGACAAGTATATCTGAAATGTTAAATTATGCTAAGTGCATAGATTATTCTGTATAAGACAATTTGTTTTTAACTGTATTAGTGGGTAAAATATAATTTTTTGTCATAGGATTTTTTTAAATTGGAGGATAATTGCTTTACAGTGTGGTGAGCTTCTTCTATACCACAATGTGAATCAACTATAAATATACATATATCCCCTCCGTCTTGGACCTCCCTCCACCCTCTCATCCCACTCCTCTAGGTCATCACAGAGCACCAAGCTGAACTTCCTGTGTTTTATAGCAGCTTTCCACTAGCTGTCTATTTTATACATAGCAGTGTGTGTATGTCAATGCTACTCTCTCAGTTCATGGTGGGTAAGAGATAAATTTGTACAACCCATAACTCTTTCTCAGGAAGTCTTTGGGAATAAGTGCCAGGTGTTTCGCTTGACCTGACAAGACTGGCCTGAATCCACTGCAGAGAGTCCAGCTATAGAGCCCTATCAGAGTAGAAAGCATTCCGTAAGCATGGCGCTAATGACAAAGAATCTGCCTGATAATGCAAGAGACAGAGAGATCAGGTTCAATCCCTGGGTCCGGAAGATCCCCTGGAGGAGGAAATGGCAACCTGCTCCAGTATTCTTGCCTGGAAAATTCCATGGACAGAGGACCCTGGTGGGCTATAGTCCATGGGGTCATAAAGAGTTGGACACAACTGAGCACAAACCACAGCAAAATTTTTATCTAAAACTATAATCCATCAACCTAAACCAAAAATAGTAAGCTAAGGTAGAACACAGTGGAAGATTTTTTTCTTGATTTTTTTTAAAGTGTCAAATGTTTCTTTCCCTTGAATCAGTGGAAGCACCCATGCATTAAGTGAATGAGTAGACCATAGTAAATATTCTCAGAATGGAGAAAAAATTGTGGTACTTAACTTTTAAAAAGCACAAGATGTTCTATTTCCTAGTTTGCCTATAGAATATGGAATTCTATAACTTTATCTAAAAATAATAACTATCTTATACTATTAAGGTGAAAAGACTGAATCCTAGGAGGAGAGCTTGGCTTGCTCAGATTCACACAACTCATTGATGATAGAAAAGGATTCAATTTCAAGGTGCCGTGACTTTAATTTCAATCCAATGTTTTTAATATTCAAAATCAATTTTGTAAGGCATTAAGTTTAATGTAAGCATTCTCAGTGTAATAAGTATCTTGGAAATAAATAATCCCTTATTAAATAAATGAATGGGGTTAACATTTTTGGTAGTGACTCATATCTTGTGGTTCTGGGGTGAAAATCAGTGGTCAGACTTCAGAGGATGCATATAGACTTCTTTTATACTTTCTAGAAAGGGCCATTTTTGACTTGAGAAAAGCCAACTTAAACAAGCAAACTTCAAGGCTTAGATACAATCTGGGGGACTAATACAGGTCTGATCTGTGGAGGTTTTCCACTGTCTTTTTAATTAAAAAAAATTATCAAATCACCAGAGCAGTAAAAAAAAAAAAACTTCACTAATAAGGCTACTCAACTATTCACAAGCCCTTTGGGGCTTAAATTTCATTTAAAAATACTAGCATACAGATAATCTTCTAATTACCAGTTTAAAATAGTTTCATTTCTAGGCGATTCGGAAAAGGCCTTTAGACTGTGCTAATGATTCAAAATAACACACAGCCTAGAGGCGACTCTATATTTTTGTATTTCTCTGACTTTTCTGCTCTGGGGAAATGTTGAGAAGCATCTCACATCATGAAAATACCTTTTAGATTAGGGGAGTGTTAAAAAAAAATGGATTCATTGTCTGGGTAAAAGTAGGGTATTGGGGATTGGGCAAAGATATTTCTCCATTGGAAGGTGTATGAACATATCTAATTTAATATTCTGACATCATAGTACCATTAGTGTGAAATAAGATATTAAAACACACTCTAAAGACATGTACATTGTCCAGAAACAATCACCTTTGAGTGGTCCATGAGCACAGTTTTGTTCTTTCTGAAATTTCTTCCAAATTCTGCAGCAGTCAAAAAAAGTATAAAATAATGTTCACTATTTTGGATAACATGAAAAGAAGGCAGATGGGTTTTAATCATAGATTCTAAAAAGGATTAGGCTTTTTGGATGATCGGTACAAAAATAAATGGTACAATTTAAATTATGGCCATAAATGTCTTCAGATTCTTAAAGGGAACAGCTGATCAAATTTGTAGTTAATTAGTTAATGATATTCTGCGTGGCCACCATTTCTGTGTCTGGTTTATACAACCATATGTAATCATGACAAGAAATCATAATTATGGAGACCTTAGAAATGACACATCCCTACCTACTTGTTGCCTAGAATCTTTTCACAGTTTCTCCTACTGATGTTATCATGCTCCTGTCAAATTCCTCTAGCAAAGGGGAGCATGTTGCAACATGAGCCTCACCGTTTCATTTCTGCTCAAACACTAGGTTTGGAACTTTTTCTCCCTGAAATTGACCTGAGTATGAGTTCTCTGTGGCATCTCTCATCTGACATGAAAATGTGCAAGAATGGAGTCGCTTTGGTAAGAGAGTGTCTGGAGGTCTGCTAACTGAATGCCCGCTCTGGAAATCTCTATGGAAATCACCACTGTAGATTCCATAGCAATGGTTTTCAGTGTGGGTCATATATCCCCTTGGGAAGATTTGGCAAAATCCAAAGACATTTTGGAATTTCTCAACTGGATGCCACTGGCATCTAATGGGCAGAGGTCAAGGATGATGCTTAACATCTTATAATGCATAGGGCAACAGAAACTATCCAGTCCATAATTTCAGTAATGCCAAAGTTGAGGAACTCTGCTGTAGAGTAATGCAAGGTATGTCTAAGCCCTCTTCTTTGTGAGACATGCTTTGCTGTGTGAAGACAGTTATAGGTAATCTCTTAGCTTTTTCTTGTTCAGACTACACATTTGTAATTAGTTTCAATGTGGTGATTAGTTTGTCATTACCCATATAGTGAGCTCAGCTGTTGTTCTCAGGGTGAAGTCCTCAGAGTCCTTACTTGGAACCCTCTTTTATTTCTCAAGATCTTGTTCATAATTGAGTGAGTGAAGTCTCTCAGTCTTGTCTGACTCTTTGCGATCTGATGGACTGTAGCCTACTAGGTTCCTCTGTCCATGGGATTTTCCAGGCAAGAATACCATAGTGGGTTGCCACTTCCTTCTCCATGTTCATAATTACATGTTCCAAATCGCAAAATTTTCATGGCTACTCTTACTGAGTTTGGCATAAGACCTCAAAATACTTATTAAAGGATACAGTAAATCAAAGAAAATACTTATTAAAGGATACAGTAAATCAAAGAATAAGAGTGGGAAAATGTAGAGCCTTGAAATTCCCTAATGAAATCCTTCTGTTTATGAGGATTATAAAGAAAACTCAGTTGATGAGCATTTCTTTAAATCCTAACAGCCATTAAGGATAGCTCGCAATACAGTAAAGTTCCAGTTGGGGGAGCCCAGCCACTAATTCAAAGACTGGGAGGAAATGGATCTCAGATTTAACTACAAATTTCCTTCAAATTCCTTGAGGGAAAAGAAAACATTTTCTCTTTTTGATTTGTTTATATACATGATACATGGACAGAGCATAATAATGCCACTTTGATCTTATAGTCTAAGAAAAACATAAATTCCAGAATGAGAACTGTGTATCACCCAGCCTTAGAAAATGTGTAGTTTCTTTTTCAGCCTGTTCCAATGGGAAACTCAAACCCATCCACTCCTAATGGTGAAAAGCGCCATTTAATTAGAATACACCTATTTTGAAGCAGATTTAAACTTTCTGATTTTGCTCTCTGAGTACTAGCACGAACAGAGTCAGAGTTTGGAAAGGAGCAGAGAGAATGGTGGGATGGGAGGAGAGAAAATATGCCCTCTGATTTTTTTCTGGATCAGTTTTCTGGATTCTGCCCTGTGTGAGACAGTCATGTGGTGGGGAACTTCACAGATTGCCGTGTGTCAGGGAGGGTGTGTACAACACAGGAGCCTTCCCTCCACACGGGCATTCCTGCTCAGTCTTTGTGAGGTCTCTGATGAGGAAAGCGAATACAGTTCCTTCACATTCTCAGGATCATTTCCCGTCTCAAGGAGCAAGATCTATTTTACATTCAGGTCCATTCTGAGCCAAAGGAGGAGGCAAGTAGGAGGGTATGAGCACATTAGGGCCAGTTCTTGCTAAGGGCCATCCCCAAGATGTGGTCCACGGGTGCTCAATCATATCTGACTCTTTTGATGCTCCACGGACTTTAGCCCACCAGTCTCCCCTTCCTACTCCAGGGAATCTTCCTGACCCACGGATCTAACCAGTATGGCTTGTGTCTCCTGCATCAGCAGGCGGATTCTTTAGCAGTAGCACAACCTGGGAAGCCCTAGGTATGCAGTGGTCCTGCTCCACTTCTCCTTACAGACTTTCATCGCTGGGAATGAACGGCCTTGAAGCTTTCTCTCCAGTCCTTGCCTCCTCACATGCGATGTCCGTTCCTCCCTTTCCTATCTGACCTAAGTGTTTTCCAAGCCGTTTGCCTCTTGCTCTTCATTTCTCTTACTGAACAGAGATGATTTAAGGTTGGCCACCAGGTGTGTCCATCTGTCTTGTTCCTAACCCAATTTAGCAGACCAGCAGTAGCCTGGGGGTGCTCACTGCCCCAGATTATAAGCTTACACATGAACTTATTCAGCTTCTGTACATTTTCATTCTCTAGAGACAGGCCAAACCTGGCAATTTTTCTGAAGAAAGCATGACCTAGTAGAAAGTACGTGGAGTTTTGAATCAGAGAGACGTGGATTTCATGCCTCGCTCTCCAACTTCATGTTCAGCAGGGTTGTCCTCTGACCTCTATATGCTACATTTAAAAAATAAAGTAATAAATATACATACAAATGTATGAAGAAAAGATAATGCACACAAAGTCACTTTATAAATTATAAAATGGCATATGCATATTTATGTCATGAAGCAAGCTGATTATCTTCAAGACATATCAGTTCAATCCTAGTATGCCATTATTGGAAATTAAAGTTGTTAAATCATTCTGAATAATTTCCAGGGAAATAGCTTACAGGTTAATTAGAGACAGATGGGATAATGGAGTGGCCTCATATGGAACCATAATAAAAAGCAAATGGGAACTGATGTTAAAGGGAGGTTACCTATGGGAAACCAAAGGAAATGTCACCCCAGAAAGCAACAGAGATATTTTTGTGCAGAAGAAAAGTCTCACCTGTTAAACTCAAAAGAACTTGGTACTAGTTTTCATCCTTGTGTAGCAAATCAACGTTAACACAGTATGCAGAGTGCAGTTGAGGGGACTTCCCTGGAAGTCCAGTGGTTACGTTTCCAAGTTAGGGGATGCAGATTCAATCCCCGATTGGCGAACTAAGATCCCATGTGCTGTGCAATGGGGCCAAAAGGTTAAAAAAAAAAAAAAAGTACGGTTGAACTGTTTACATAGCTGAGCATTAAGAAAGATGCAAAGAATCAAAGCAGAATTTTTGAAATCCAGGTAACAACTGGCAGGGAGGAGTGGATTCTTGGGTCTGTCTTGCTTTTTACACTGGATGTCAGACAAATTGATTAAATTCTCTAGGCTTTCATTTCTTAATTTGTAAAGTTGGTGCATAAGATGATCTCGGCAATTCTGACTTAAATTCCTTAACTAATGAGACCTTTTCATCATCTAAAAATTCTCCCCTTTGTCCATGGTACTGTTTAAATTTCTTACTTACGTTAAAAAGTGACAAAAAAGCATTTTTACTGCTCTTATGTTACAGTTTTATATAAAATGTGATAGAGTTGTAAATCATCAGGAATTACAGGTTTCTAGACGTGACATGTCTGCATTCAGATAACACTGTGGTATGGGGTGGCTTCACCCTGTCCCAGTTTGAAGTGAGGAAGACTCTCAAATTGGCTCTGGTCAGTCCCAGCCAAGTACGGGTGCTGGATGCTTCGTGGTTCACACTGCTACCTCTGAGAGTTCAGGATTCCTGTGTCTGTTTTACTGGTTTAGGATAGCTTGGACCATGGAACAGGGCATTGTAATTAGAGGATATTTTGCAGGGTGAGCAGAATTTTGCATCATAGTTGGAGAAGGTCATGGAGAGAGTGTGACCTCCTGACCAGAGAGCTGGAGCCAGGTGAGGGAAGGCTCCTTATCCCTTCTCTCTCCTTGGAATGTACATTCTGCCCTTCATCCCCAGCCTAGAGAAGCCAGTTCAAGGATGCAGCCTTGAGAAAGGCAATGTGTTACTGAGACCATCTGGACTGTGTATGTGACTGAACCCCGCTGAGGCCTCCATACAAACTTATAAGATTCTTTCAGACCAGGGCAGAGATCCACTTGTCTTATGGCTGCCCAAGGCAAGCCTCCTATGTAATTCCCCTCCTAATTAAATCTGCTACCTTCCAACCCAAAGAAATCTGCCTCTTTGCTCTCTCATTGCCTTCTGTGTATGGAGCCAGTTTTGAATTTCACCCTGGGACTCCTGAGGTTTCAAGCCAATTGTAGTTGACCACCCACTTCTGCTGGGCAGTTGCTTGCAGTGTTCAGGCAACTGTTAATGAGATGCTCTTACCCTTGGGCCAAGAGAGGGAACATTAAAATTGTAGGGAGAACTAACCCAGGCTAAGTGGGCATACGCTGGAATGATCAAGAGTGGCCTGTGGGTGTTGCCTTGGTTGTCACAGGCTCAGGCAGATGTTCAGTAGGCGATGCTGGACTTACCCTTTTCAATCATCCCCCCTCTGGTCCTCCTGGCTGTCCTTCCAGGGCCCTCCCTTTCTTTAGCCACCTGCACAGAGCTGTCTTAAGTTTACCACTTGGGTGGGGTCCCTTAGCTTTTCATTTCTATTTCTTCTGATCTGTTTTTTTGTGTATATATTTTATGCTCTGCTTCTTTATGGCTTTCCTTTCGGATGCAAAATCCCTTTTCAGCTTTTTTTTTTTTGACCTCTTTAACATTCAGTTCTCACTTAAACGCTTTGACTTTCAAGAGTATTGTCTTTGAAACAGGCTTCAAGTGACTATTTTGGAAGTCAGATACTGAATAGTGACACTTCTGTCTCTCTGCTTTCCCCCTCTCACAATCCTCATTCTTCCTGAGGCAAAGGATGTCTCTGCTGAATTGCAGGTAGTTAAAAAAAAAAAAAAAAGAACCACACACTGACAGAATTTAAAGCCTTATTTCACAGCATTGCTACAAGGCAACTCACACAGACACATGGCTCCCTGATACTGACAGGCAGTTTTTAAGGCCCTACTGTGTGTCGAGCATGTTAAAGAATTATTAAAAGAATGAGACTCAGGATCTGTTCTCAGGGAACTAATAATAATGAAATCCAAGAACTTAGAGATATTGCTATTTTTCACTTATTGTTCTATTTTACATATGCTAACCTCTGGGGATGGAAGAGTAATTCTGGAAAAACTGACTCTGAAGCAGATGAGTGAATATGTCTTATTTAAGTGACCTGGGATTACCTCTTACTTGAATGGGCCCTGTAGTGAATCTTAGAAACATAAAGTCAACCACTGACTTGCTTCATAAAGTAATTTTCATTTTTGTCCTTATATTAGCTTTGCTTAAAGCAAACATATTTGTATGCCTTGTGCTGTTCCCCCTCCCTCCCTGCCTCCCTCCCTCTCTCTCTCTCTATGTATGTATGTGTGTGTGTATATATATATATATATATATAATATATAAATATGTATAGGATGTATTAAATCACATTTTTTCATAGTTTTTCCTTCGAAAGTTAGGATTGTGTTATTTTTCTGGGAACGAAGTAAGGTCATGCATTTACTTAAAAGTAACATAGTCACTGTATTACTACTTTTGCTCACAGAGATGGCAAACTGTTTCACTAAATGCATGAAGTGAAGTGAAAGTCACTCAGCGTGTCCACCTCTTTGTGACCCCACTGACTACACAGTCCAGGGAATTTGCCAGGGAAAAATACTGGAGTGGGTAGCTGTTCCCTTCTCCAAAGGGATCTTCCCAACTCAGGGACTGAACCCAGGTCTCCTGCATTGCAGGTGGATTCTGTACCAGCTGAGCCAGCAGAGAAGCCCTTCACGAAAGATACACATTAGCCATATAGTCGGAAATTTTATAAAAGATAAGTTTATCCAAAATTAATTTCAGCTTTATTTGGAAGTCTCACTACCTCCATGAATACTAAATTTTTATATGGTTGGATTGGTAATTCAATCCTGGGTGTGGACGTAGTCCCAGAATATAGTCTCAGTTCCTTCTTAGACAACTTAATTATTTAACAGATTTCTTAAGTGCCAGTAGAGGAACAAATGTGTATTTTTGCATAGCAAAATAAAAGTATACAAAGGAAAAAAAAAAGTATACAAAGAATGTGGCTAGTAAAATATTTCAATGTATAGTTTTCGAGTTAAATCATTATCATGAATGCAGTGATATTCCATGTTAGAAATTAACATAGAGATACACAAAACAAAACATTTATTGTTTAAGAAATATTTATTGACTACAAATGCTGTACCATGGGCTATGACAGAGAAGATTCAGTGATGAAAAAAGGATGCACATTATTCCCGTCTGAAATAAGTATTTTTTGAACATATATTGGAAAGTATAATCAGCCAAAAGAATATTTTTGTGACATCATCTGTTTTAAGTCTTAATTTCTGTCTTTACAGTTTGGTTTCTTCTAGTCACCAAATTGTCATGGAACAATTTTCTGATTCATATTGCTTCACTTACTGAGACTTACAATGTGAGTGAAATGAACTGGAATTTGAATAAGAATTTATTCAGCTAATGTGAGTGTCCATTCTATGTTACACACATTGAGAAAAGATGACATTTGTCTTTATCTATTTAAATGTTTTTAAGTGTTTTTAATATTTATTTTTAAAATTGAGATATAATTGACATGTAACAGAAGTGACTTAGCAACAACACCATTGTATTAGTTTTGGGTGTACAACATAATAATTTGATATATGTACATATTGAGAAATGACTGAAGTCTAATTAACATCCTTCACTACACATAGTCATATTTTTCTTGTGCTGAGAGCTTTTAAGATCTACTCTCTTATTGACATTTAAATATGTAATAGAGTATTGTTAACTATAGTCATCACACTGTATGTTACATCCTTAGGATTCATCTTATAACTGTAAGTCTGTACTTTTTGACCAGAGTCACCAGGTTCATATACTTCCTACCCCTGCCTCTGGTAAAGACCGATCAATTCTCTGTAACCTATAAGTTTGTTTTTTTTTTAGGATTCAACCTAGAAGTCAGATGGTACAGTGGTTGTCGGTCTCTGTCTGACTTATTTCACTTAGCATATGGTAATACCCTCAAGGCCCATCCATGTTGTTGCAAACAGTAGGATTTCCTTCATTTTTGTGCTGAATAATATTTCATTATATTTTGTTGTACTTGTTTGGTCGCTCAGTCATGTCTGACTCTTTGCAACCCCATGGACTGCAACACACCAGGCTTCCCTGTCCTTCACCATCTCCCGGAGCTTGCTCAAACTCATTTTATATATATATGATTGTGTATGTATATATGTATATGTGTGATATATCATTTGTGTGAGACATACATAAAATCAGTACATATGTAACCCATTTTTATTTATCCATTCGTTTGCCAGCGGACACAGATTGTTTCTCTGTCTTGACTATTGTGAATAACGCTGCAATAAACATGCAGATATCTTTTTCAGAAAGTGATTTTATTTCCTTCAGATGAGTACCCCGAAGTGAAGCTGCTGGATTATATGGTAGTTCTGTTTGATTTTTTGAAAGACCTCCATAGTGTTTTCCATAGTGACTGTGACAATTTACATTCTCACTAATAGTTCAGAAGTGTTCCCTTCTGTCCACATCCTCATCAACATTAACCTCTTGTATTTTTGATAATAGCCATTCTAACAGATGTGAGGTGATGTCATGATTTTGACTTGCAATTCCCTGGTGATTAGTGACGTTGAGCACATTTCAATGCATCTATTGACCATTTGTATGTCTTTGGAAAATGTCTATTCAGTCCCCTTACTCATTTTTTAATTGGGATTGTTTGATTTTTGTTATTGTGTGACTTCTTTATATATATTTTGGATATTAATCCCTTAGATAAATGTTTGGCAAATAATTTCTTCCTTTCTGTTTTATTTTGTCCATTGCCATTCCAACCAAAACCATTTCGTTGATGGTTTCTTGTGCTGTAAAGAAACTTTTTCTTGTTCAATATAGCTCTAGCTCTACTTATTTGTTTTTTCTTTTGTTGCCTTTATATTTGGTGTCAGATTCAACAAATCATTACCAAGAGCAAGGAGGAGAAACTTACTCCCTATGTTTTCTTTTAGGAGTTCTGTGGTTTGAGGTCTTACAGTTCAGTTCATAATCTAACTTGAGTTGATTGTCCTCTATAGTGTTAGAAGGGTCCACATTCATTCTTTTGCATGTGGCTTTTCCAGGTTTTCCAACCTCATTAAGTGAAGACACTGTTCTTATCCCATTGTATATTCTTGGCTCCTTTGTCATAAATCGATTGATTGCATATGCATGGGTCCATTTCTGGGCTCTTGATTCCATTTAATGCGTTTACTCCCTCATGCCTCTCTGTTATTAACTACAAGTTTTTAGTCATTGGTTACTCCCATGCCATACTTTCAAGTGTTGGTGTTTAGTTGCTAAGTCATGTCTGACTCTTTGTCATCCCACGGACTGTAGCCCATCAGGCTCTTCCCTTCATGGGATTTCCCAGGGAAGGATATTAGAGTGGGTTACCATTTCCCTCTCAGGGGATCTTCCTGACCCAGGGATTGAACCTGTGTCTCCATGTCCCCTGCATTGGTAGGTGGATAATTTACCGCTGAGCCCCCAGATACTGTCAAATACAAACAATTAATTAGTCCCAAGCACAAAACATATAAGACATTTGTTCCTGATCGGGGCTTCCCTGATAGCTCGGTTGGTAAAGAACCCACCTGCAAGGCAGGAGACCCTGGTTCAATTCCTGGGTTGGGAAGATCCGCTGGAGAAGGGATAGGCTACCCACTCCAGCATTCTTGGGTTTCCCTTGTGGCTCAGCTGGTAAAGAATCTGTCTGCAATGTGGGAAGCCTGGGTTTGATCCCTTGGTTGGGAAGATTCTCAGGAGAAGGGAAAGGCTACCCACTCTAGTCTTCTGACCTGGAGAATTCCATGGACTGTATAGTCCATGGGGTCACAAAGAGTCAGACACAACTGAGTGACTTCACTCTCACTACAGATTCCTGATAAACTTCATCTTGTTAGAGCCTTTGTAATGCTGGTTCTACTTAGGTTCTTTACCATTCCCACTGATTTTAATGGTTTAATGCTTTTTGAGAATGTCTTTATTTGAATGTTTGAGAGGTTATTCTAAACGTGACTTCCTTGCAGGGATTTGGACAATCCAGACTTCAAATTGATGACCAGAATTTTGTTTTTAATTTTAAAGAAAATTAACTTGGGAGATTTGCGGTTGTTAAAAGTAACTTTATCGTTCTGATAGGGATAATAAACTCTTCTTCTCTCCTTATACACTCATCATAGATATCTGAAAATGGTCAAACACTAGAAATAGTAAGCATTAGAAAGGTTTTACCATAGATTAATTATAATGCACAACTGAGTGTTTCTTTGTACACAGTTTAATTAGAAAGAAGGAAAATTTGTAGATACTTTTTGCCTTTTCCAATACACTCTGGCTTATTTTTGGAAGTGAAAATAATGCTACTAATGAAGATATCTGTATTTTAGAGAGTGGTTGCTCTGTCAGTCATCTATTGTCTGAATAATGGTGTGTTCTGCATGATCACCCTAAACCATCTATTTTGCTTGCAAGTCTGTAGTTTGGCAATTGAGTCTGGCATTGGCCTGGCTATTCTTTGATTCTGGGCTGGGCTCATTTGGCCACCTGGCATCAACTGGCTGTTGGCTGATCTAGGATAGTCTTGGCTGGGGTGACTGGAGCTAATCACGCCTGGAGCAGACCTCCTCAAGCATGTGTTAATGGCAATCACAGAGAAGCAACGGAACAAACTAAAACACGCAAGTATTCTTCCAAGCCCCTGATTAATTCACATTGTTCAGCTTGTTGACATGGCTGAACCAGTCAAGAGGTTAGGCAGTACATCTCCCTCAGGATAGGAGAGCCTTGCAAAGTTATATGGCAAAGTGTGTGAACACAGGATGGGTGAAAAATGGGGGCTATTGATCCATTACAATGGCCAGAATGAGAACTACTGTAGTCAACAGGAAGTGAAATGTAATGAAATATGAAAGAAAGTTTGCGGTCACAAACTATATCTTGGCATATCTGGGTGAAATAAAATATAGAAAAAAACATAGAAAATTATTGAAAGTCTTATTATGTTGGTTCCCAAGTGTTCAGTTTTTAGGGATTTATGATTTGATTGAGAGTGGTTTGATTGGCCTGGTTTGGTTTTTTTAAAGTGAGAGTTACAGACTATTCTTGCTTATTAATTTTCCTTTGCTCTAAAGATTGTGGCATTTCTTTTGAATTACAAACCAGTCTTGATTAGGTAAGGGAATAAACACAGGATAATCAGCTTAGGTACTGCATCCCATAAATATATTAAGTTCATGTATTTTACTAGAGGCATTGGCAGCTTATGTTTAATTATTTATAGTAAGACGATAATATTCTAATAGGTGTCTGGCCATATATTTGAGAGGTGGAACAGCATCTTTCCTTAGTTTTAAATTAAAGGTTTCCTGTGATAAAACTGGTTTTGTGGGAATGTGGTGAAAACTACTAATTTTACTTTCTAAATTTTAAGGACAAGTTTATACTTAAAAGTAGATTCTAAATTTGTTTATGTTTTAAGAAAAATTAGATTTAGTTACTCCTAGACTCTTGGATCTACTACTCTTTCAGTTCAGTTCAGTTCAGTCGCTCAGTCGTGTCTGACTCTTTGCGACCCCATGAATCACAGCACGCCAGGCCTCCCTGTCCATCACCAGTTCCCGGAGCCTACCCAAACCCATGCCCATTGAGTCAGTGATGCCATTCAGCCATCTCATCCTCTGTTGCCCCCTTCTCCTTCTAACCCCCAATCCCTCCCAGAATCAGGGTCTTTTCCAATGAGTCAGCTCTTTGCATCAGGTGGCCAAAGTATTGGAGTTTCAGCTTCAGCATCAGTCCTTCCAATGAACACCCAGGATTGATCTCCTTTAGGATGGACTGGTTGGATCTCCTTGCAGTCCAAGGGACTCTCAAGAGTCTTCTCCAACACCATACTACTCTTTACAGGTGCCTATAAGAATATAAGGATTTTTTTTTTTTTTTTTTTTCTAAGGCCCACTTGACTTCACATTCCAGGATGTCTGGCTCTAGGTGAGTGATCACACCATCGTGGTTATCTGGGTCATGAAGATCTTTTTTGTACAGTCCCTTCTGTGTATTCTTTTTTTTTTTTTTTTTTAAAATATTATTTTATTAGTTGGAGGCCAATCACTTCACAACATTTCAGTGGGTTTTGTCATACATTGACATGAATCAGCCATATAGTTACACGTATTCCCCATCCCGATCCCCCCTCCCACCTCCCTCTCCACCCGACTCCTCAGGGTCCTCCCAGTGCACCAGGCCCGAGCACCTGACTCATGCATCCCACCTGGGCTGGTGGTCCGTTTCACCATAGATAGTATACATGCTGTTCTTTCAAAACATCCCACCCTCACGTTCTCCCCCAGAGTTCAAAAGTCTGTTCTGTACTTCTGTGTCTCTTTTTCTGTTTTGCATATAGGGTTATCGCTACCATCTATCTAAATTCCGTATATATGTGTTAGTATACTGTAATGTTCTTTATCTTTCTGGCTTACTTCACTCTGTATAATGGGCTCCAGTTTCATCCATCTCATTAGAACTGATTCAAATCAAATATTATGGCTGAGTAATATTCCATGGTGTATATGTACCACAGCTTCCTTATCCATTCATCTGCTGATGGGCATCTAGGTTGCTTCCATGTCCTGGCTATTATAAACAGTGCTGCGATGAACATTGGGGTGCACGTGTCTCTTTCAGATCTGGATTCCTCACTGTGTATGCCCAGAAAAGAATATAAGGATTGTTATACTTTACCCAGTGCTTTAAAAAAATATGTATATATACATATAGAAAAAATAAAGGTAGGTAAACCAAAATATTAATGATACTTACCTTTAGAAAGTAATATTAGGGATAATTTTAAGTTCCTCTTAGAAATAATTTTCAAATTTTCTAAAAATAAATACTACTTTATTTAATCAGACTTAAAAATTGATTAAATTTCATTTAAGGTATTATGTGTCATTGCCTTCAAAATTTAGAACTATTGGTGAATTATTCTTTTTACATTAATACAGATATATTTAGCTGGTAAATATACTTTCTATAAAATTAACTACATTCCTACTGGCCATTCATCTCATATACGAACTGAATTACCTGGATTTCTCTGAACTTCCTTTTCTGCCTTTTCTCTCCAGGGCTCTGCTCAGGCTCTTTTATACCTTTCAAGTCTTACAAAAATATTGCTCACCTATGTAAACCTCTTCTGATTCCCTAGACACATTGCCCTCCTTAGCAGTCATCACAAGTATAATGAAATGTTGTTTAAGTAATCAGGTAACCATTCAAGGAAGCTGGTCTTCCTTCTAACTTGGTAGGTAGAGGTAGGTACCTTCCTTCATAATAGTAAGACCCTGTTTAACTGTATTCATTACTATATTCTCTGCAACTAGCACAGTGCCTAAAATGTAGACATTCTAAAGAAATGTCTTTTCAGTAATTGGATCAGTGGTCGAAAGATAGACAAAAGGATGATTGATTAGATAGAGGGATGGACTGAATCTGCTCTTTCTAGAGAACCTAGTCAAGTGCACACAGTCTTGAGTGCTCCCTCCCCTGTCTTCCCAGGCAGACCTGGTGCATTGCACCACTCACTTGGTCAGTAATTATTGACTGAACCCTGACTAAGTGGCAAACATTGCATTATAGCTGTAGATTAAATGGTAAAGAAGATGTATTAGTTCTTTGCTTTCATGAGGCTTATATTCCAATAGAGATAATTAAAAAGTAAAGTCAATAGAGCAATTTCAGATAGTAACAGGTGCTAAAAAGAAAACTAACTGCACAAGAGTGGAAATATCTTTTCAAGATCTTGATTTCATTGCTTTTGTGTAAATCCCTAGAAGTGGAATTGCTGGATCATATAGTTCAGTTCAGTTGTTCAATGTATCCAACTCTTTGTGACCCCAGACTGCAGCACATCAGGCTTCTCTCTCTATCACCAACTCCTGGAGCTTGCTCAAATTCATGTCCATCAAGTCAGTGATGCCATCTAACCATCTCATCCTCTGTCGTCCCCTTCTCCTCTTGCCTTCAGGCATTCCCAGCACCAGGGCCTTTTCCAATGAGTCAGTTCTTTGCATCAGCTGGTCAAAGTGTGGGAGCTTCAGCATCAGTCCTTCCAATGAATGTTCAGGACTGATTTCCTATAGGATGGACTGGTTTGATCTCCTTGCAGTCCAAGGAACTCTCAAGAGTCTTCTCCAACACCACAGTTCAAAAGCATCGATTCTTTGCACTCAGCTTTCTTTATAGTCCAACTCTCACATCCATATATGACTACTGGAAAAACCATAGCTTTGATTAGGATCATGTGGTATTCTAGTTTTAGTTTTTGGGGAGATGGTCCACAGTGTATTCCATAGTGGCTATTTATTGCAATGTGATTCACAAATTCAGACTGAAATTGAAGAAAATGGAGAAAACCACTAGACCATTCAGGTATGACCTAAATCAAATCCCTTATGACTATACAGTGGAAGGGAGGAATAGATTTAAGGGACTAGATCAGATAGACAGAGTGCCTGATGAACTATGGACAGAGGTCTGTGACATTGTACAGGAGATAGGAATCAAGGCCACCCCCAAGAAGAAGATATGCAAAAAGGAAAATGGCTGTCTGAGGAGGCCTTACAAATAGCTGTGAAAAGAAGGGAAGTAAAAAGTAAAGGGGAAAAGGAAAGATATACCCATTTGAATGCAGAGTTCCAAAGAATAGCAAGGAGAGATAAGAAAGCCTTCCTAAGTGATCAATGCAAAGAAATAGAGGAAAACAATAGAATGGGAAAGACTATAGATCTTTTCAAGAAATTTAGAGATACCAAGGGAACATTTTATGCAAAGATGGTCTCAATATAGGACAGAAATGATATGGACCTAACAGAAGCAGAAGATATTTAAAAGAGGTGGCAAGAATACACAGAAGAACTGTACAAAAAAGATCTTCATGAGCCAGATAATCACAATGGTGTGATCATTCACCTAGACCCAGACATCCTGGAATGTGAAGTCAAGTTGGCCTTAGGAAGCATCACTATGAACAAAGCTAGTGGAGGTGATGAAATTTCAGTTGAGCTATTTCAAATGCTGAAAGATGATGCTGTGATGGTGCTGCACTCAATGTGCCAGCAAATTTGGACAACTCAGCAGTGGCCACAGGACTGCAAAAGGTCAGTTTTCATTCCAATCCCAAAGAAAGGCAATGCCAAAGAATGCTCAAACTGCTGCACAATTGCATTCATCTCACACACTAGTAAAGTAATACTTAAAATTCTCCAAGTCAGGCTTCAGCAATATGTGAACTGTGAACTTCAAGATGTTCAAGCTAGTTTTAGAAAAGGCAGAGGAACCAGAGATCAAATTGCCAACATCTGCTGGATCATCAAAAAAGCAAGAGAGTTCCAGAAAAACATCTATTTCTGCTTTATTGACTATGCCAAAATCTTTGACTGTGTGGATGACAATAAACTGTGAAAAATTCTGAAGGAGATGGGAATACCAGACTATCTGACCTGCCTTCTGAGAAATCTGTATGCAGGTCAGGAAGCAAAAGTTAGAACTGGACATGGACCAACAGACTGGTTCCAAATAGGAAAAGGAGTACGTCAAGGCTGTATATTGTCACCCTGCTTATTTAACATATATGCAGATTACATCATGAGAAATGCTAGGCTGGAAGAAGCACAAGCTGGAATCAAGATTGCCGGGAGAAACATCAATAACCTCAGATATGCAGATGACACCACCCTTATGGCAGAAAGTGAAGAGGAACTAAAAAGCCTCTTGATGACAGTGAAAGAGGAGAGTGAAGAAGTTGGCTTAAAGCTCAACATTCCGAAAACTAAGATCATGGCATCCAGTACCATCACTTCATGGCAAAGAGATGGGGAAACAGTGGAAACAGTGGCTGATTTTATTTATTTATTTATTTTTTCATTTATTTTTATTAGTTGGAGGCTAATTACTTCACAACATTGCAATGGGTTTTGTCATACATTGACATGAATCAGTCATGGAGTTACATGTATTCCCCATCCCGATTCCCCCTCCCACCTCCCTCTCCACCCGATTTCTCTGGGTCTCCCCAGTGCACCAGCCCCGAACACTTGTCTCATGCATCCCACCTGGGCTGGTGATCTGTTTCATTTATTTTGGGGGGCTCTAAAATCATTTCATATGGTGACTACAACTATGAAATTAAAAGACGCTTACTCCTTGGAAGGTAAGTTATGACCAACCTTGATAGCATATTTAAAAGCAGAGACATTATTTTGCCAACAAATGTCCATTCTAGTCAAGGCTATGGTTTTTCCAGTTGTCATGTATGGATGTGAGAGTTGGACTACAAAGAAAGCTGAGTGCCTAAGAATTGATGCTTTTGGACTGTGGTGTTGGAGAAGACTTGAGAGTCCCTTGGACTGCAAGGAGATCCAACCAGTCCATCCTAAAGGAGATCTGTCCTGGGTGTTCATTGGAAGGACTGATGGTGAAGCTGAAACTCCAGTACTTTGGCCACCTGATGCGAAAAGCTGACTCATTTGAAAAAACCCTGATGCTGTGAAAGATTGAGGGCAGGAGGAGAAGGGGACGACAGAGGATGAGACGGTTGGATGGCATCACAGACTCAATGGACATGAGTTTGAGTAAGCTCCAGGAGTTGATGATGGACAGGGAGGCCTGGCATGCTGCAGTTCATGGGGTTGCAAAGAGTTGGACATGACTGAGTAACTTTTGAACTGAACTGATTCACAATAGTCAAGAGGTTGAAATAACCTAAATTTCATCAACTAATGAATGGATAAGAAGATGTGATACATACACACAATGGAATATTATTCAGCTCTAAAAACGAAGGGTATTCTGTACTATGCTGCAACATGGATGAACCTTGAGAATATTACACTGATCAAAATAAGCCAGCAACAGAAAGCCAAATACTACATGATTCCACTTACATGAGGTAACTAAGTTAGTCATACTGACAGAAGCAGAGAGTTGAATGTTGGTTGCCAAAATTGGGGCATAGTGAGAAATGGGAAATTGTTGACTGGATGTAAAGTTTCAGTCATGCATGATTAAAAAAAGAAAGTTCTGGCAACTTACTCTACAATAATCTTCATAAAGTAGCAACATGGTACTACATGCTCAAAACTTTATTAGAAGATTTCATGTTACATATTTTTTTTTTTTTTTACTATAATAAACATTAAATGAGAGTAATGTGAGAGTGACTGGGTAGGTGTGTCTTCTTGAGAATGATGGTCAGAAAAAGAACTCTTTGAGGCAAAGACAATGATCTGACAACAGAATGCCAAGAAGAAAGTATGAACCAGTTAGAATTTTCTAGACTAGAGCTGTCCTATAAAAGTAGTGTGAGCCACATAAGTAATTTTAATTTTTCTAGTAGCCACATTAAAAAGAAACAGATAAAACTAATTTTAATAGTGTATTTTCTAGAAATCAGTATTTTCAAAATATTATTTAATCATGTAACTATCTTAAAATATTCATGGTGCATTTTACATTTCTGTTGTACAACGTCTTAAAAATCGACCTCTTATTTCACATATTTCAGTTTAGGGTAAACACATTTTAAGTCCTCTATAGTCACATGTAGCTAAGGGCTACCCTACTGGGCAGTGTAGGTGTATAACAAAGAGACAGCAGGGGGAAATGAGCTCTACTCGGAAAGGCTTTGGAGAGTTGAGAAAAAGACAATTCAGAGTAGGTGGAGAGATGGGAAGAGGGGGAGGGGATGAGTTGGGGAGAGAAATAGGGACAACTTTGCATGCTTTCCTTGCAGCCCTTGTCAACCACATCAGGCTCTAACAGGTTATAAACTCTTCCTTTATCACAGGATTCTTTATTTACCTCCCAGCAGCTCAAGATACAAAGTAGGTGACACATACATATTATTTGATGAATAAGTGAATTGAATAGATGAATAAATGCAAGAGAAATGGCTTATTTAGCAAAACAAACAAACTTTTTTTTTTTTTTTCTCTCTCTGTCATTTGTGTTTACCCTCTTAAAAGCATCTGAACCTTAGACTCTGGTACATGCATAGTTTCTTTCAGCCTGTTTATTTATGCCAGGTTTTGCAAACTCCTTCTGAATGTATCATCATTGTTGAAGAAATAATTGCCAATTTGGAGTCAACATTTATTGAGCAGCCTTAAATAATTATCCTGTGAGATGTGTTTTGGAATTATCTTCCATGTTGTGTGCAATGTTTTATGAAATAACTGGTAGCTGGTACAATGCCTCATTGAAATAACTAGCTCTTTAGTGCGGTATTGTCACCCAGCGATTGTTTATGCTTTGCAGAGTTTTCAGTTGCCTGGAATCTTCTTTTGTATATTTCATTAAAGATTTTCTGTTCTGCATAATGGGAAGATGAGTTGCTGGAGCTTTTAATTACTAGGTATGGCTGTATAGCTTATTAAGTAATGGAAAAAAAAAGAAAAAGAAAAAGAATTGTATCCTTAGGTACACATTGCCTCACTCATGGCTCCAGCTGAAGATGAGCAAAACAGGCTTGAGGCTATTAGTACTGTTTTATGCTGTTCATTAAATGTCCACTCCTGTTATTTGTGTTATCAAGCTAAAAATATAGAAGCATAGGCTTTTGGTTTTTACTGTGTTGTAGATACAATTCTCTGGAAGCAGAGAACTTGGGGTGTAAGATGTTTATTTGAGATCAGTATCTGTAGGAGAAAGGTGGAGAGGACAGGTCTGGGTGGAAGGAAGGAGTTGAACTCTGATGCAGACCAGTAGTACCTCAGTCAACCTGGCAGGGGGCTCTGGGTGAGCATGGCTTGTCAGAGCTGTCCCCCATCAAGCTGAAAGGGGGGGCCTTTGTACCCCCACCTTGCACAGCTGCCAGATGCAGGCTGCTCCAGGAAAGGCTCCACTTCGGGCCCGCAGGCTAGAGCTGAGGCTCACCGTGAAGAAGGTGACAGCTGGAGCCTGCGCCCTCACAGCTGGTCAGCATGTCCTTCCTTGAAGGGTGCGCCTGGGGGCACAGCGGACTGTGGGTCACATGCTGCTAAACCCAACAGTACCAACTTTTCACCGTTTAAAATAAAATTGTATCCCATTTTTAGTTTTACATTCAATTCATTTAGCCTAATGAATTAATGCCTAGCTTTATTTTATGCTTGTATACATTTACACTACACTGTAATTAACATAGGTCAAGGCTGCAGAGGAGTCAATGGCAATTTCTTTTAAAAAGACTCTTTACATTACTTGAGTGTGAGCAACAATGCTTTTGTTTTCACAAAGTAATACATTTGCTTTGTAAAAAAGTTACAAAAATACATACATTAAAATATGCAAGATTCTCATAGCATTCTTCAGTAAAACAATCCTCCCTGCAAAGAATTTGCTTGTTACCAAAGGAGTTAAGTTGAGTAGGATACTGGGGAACCAAGAAATACATGTGCTCACTACCTTAGTCAAAGTAGATATGTAGGTTATTACATAGACATTTGAGGCATATGAGGCACATAGCGTGTTGTTGTGGCTTATTTATCTCCAAGAAAATTTCTTTACATGGGAAAGCATATAAAGATGATGAATGATATAGATTAGGTAGGTAGATAGATAAGATAGATCAGTGATATAGATAGGCAGATGGATGGACAGACATATGTCACATCCATAGAGAAATTCCCTCAGACTGTGGAGTCTTTTGTTGTTTAGTTGCTAAGTCATATCCAACTCTTTGTGACCCATTGGACTGTAGCCCACCATGCTAGTCTGTTCATGGGATTTCCCAGGCAAGAATACTGGAGGGGGTTGCCATTTCCTTCTCCAGGGGATCTTCCTGACCCAGGGTTTGAACCCATATCTCTACATTGGCAAGTGAGTTCTTTACCACTGAGCAACCAGGGAAACACATGGAGTCTTTTACTCTATGATAAACTTCAGAGAGATAACACTTGAATCCAATTAGGTAGATGGATGGATAGATAGACTGATAAAATTGTTGGACACACTTCATTTCATGTGTTCGACCATGTTCCACCCCCTCAACTATCCTATAACATCATTGGTATAATCCTCACTTTACAGTTGAGGAAACTGAGGCAGCTACATTGACATTAAGATATTTGCCCAAAGAAACACAGCAAATAAGTATGCAGAGTTGAGTTTCAAATCCAGGAAATTTCCTTTGAAAAACTACCTTCCATATATTCTGTGCTCGAAATGTGCAGGCAATCTGGCTGGTTAAAGATTTAACAAGGAGTAGTTTATTTTCATCGCTACCTAGGATATGTCCCTGTTGCCTTTGAGCTACCTGTAGAGGAATTGCTAAGTGACGCATTATCCCATAATTGCCCTGTTTTATCAGGCCAACCCTTCTAAGAGTCAGTGGCACTTGTTTTGTTGGCTGAAGTTGAGTGTTTATTGGGTTCTGATAGCCCAAAGCTAGAACTTTTCTTTGGCAGCATAGAAGGGATAGTGTAACATCCACTCCAGAGCCAACTGCTTATTTCTAAGTGCCTAAAATTTTTGTTACAAATCAGCAAAGTCTTTGTAAGACACTTTCAGTGCTAGATCACTTATCATTTACATTTGCAAGCTCTTAACTCCTGTGAGGATTGGTGTCTTCTTTATAAAAATGAGGTTAATAATTTATGCTCTTCTTACCTAGCTGAGTGGTTGGATCATGATTTTGAAGCACTTTGTAAACTGTATGACTTCCCTGGTGGCTCAGATGGTAAAGCTTCTGCCTACAATGTGGGAGACCCAGGTTCAATCCCTGGGTCGGGAAGATCTCCTGGAGAAGGAAATGGCAACCCACTCCAGTACGCTTGCCTGGAAAATCCCAAGGATGGAGAAGCCTGGTAGGCTACATTCCATGGGGTCAAAAAGAGTCGGACACAACTGAACAACTTCACATGTCCATTGTAAACTGTAAACATTTTAACTGGATAATCTAAAAATATTTTATGAACAGTAAATATGCTATGGTTTAATTCTTCTTTGTATCTTATTAGTGATTTTCTTAAAATTTTTTTTTAAATTAATTGCTTTATTTTTGGCTGCACTGGGTCTTCATTGCTGAGCACAGGCTTTCTCTA
The DNA here is from genome assembly GCF_963930625.1 of Muntiacus reevesi. Lineage (NCBI taxonomy): Eukaryota > Metazoa > Chordata > Mammalia > Artiodactyla > Cervidae > Muntiacus > Muntiacus reevesi. The sequence continues at coordinate 24,324,484 of NC_089257.1, read as the reverse complement.
GTTGTGCTGAGGCAGAGCTACTCTTCATCGTGGGGCACCCAACCCATGTCCCCTACATTGGCAGGTGGATTCTTAACCACTGGACCACCAGGGAAGTCCCAGTAATTTTCTTTATTAAGTCAGTCAGTCATTTTGTCTTTACCATCTACCTAATGAGTCCTGGGTATGCAAGGGACATGTGGTGGAAACCAAGATATGTTCTTATTCTCAGGTGCACAAACCCTGCAAATGCAATACGGTGTGGCAAGTGCTTTGTTGTTTTAATTGTTAGGTCGGGTCTGACTCTTTGAGACCCCCTAGACTGTAGCCTGCCAGGATCCTCTGTCCATGAGATTTCTCAGGCAAGAATACTAGAATGGATTGCCATTTCCTTCTCCAGGATTTCTTCCTGACCCAGGGGTTGAACTGCATCTCCTGTCTTGGCAGGCAAATTCTTTACCACTGAGCCACCAGGGAAGCCTGTGACAAGTGCTATGATCACTTAAATTGGAGTTTCTTAATAGCAACCCTGCTGACATTTGGGATGGATGATTCTTTGTTGTGGGAGCTCTGGTGCACATTGTAAAATGTTTAGTATCATCCTTGGTTTCTACCCATTAGACGTCAGTAACAACCTTCCCCCAAGTTGTGACAACCGAAAATGCTTGTAGGTACCACCACATGTCCTCCGAGCGGAAGAGCAAAACTGTACCCAGTTGAGAACCACTGGTATAAATGAAGTGTGTCTTGACTTCCTTCAAGAAGTGATCTCAGCTGAGATCCTCACAATAAACAGGAGCTGAAGAGAATAGGTAAAGGGGAGGGTGTGTACATGAATGCCAGAAGCAATGTCCTAAAAGTCAAAACATTAGGAATTACCTTTTTCCTTTTGCATCTGACAGCTGGTGAATCCGAATGGTCATTAAATTGTCCTGCATTCAAACATTTACCTCGTCTTTAGTGCTAAGTAGATTGCAACTTGGTATATATTGAAATACTATCAAATATGATCTTTTCTACTTAGTACATTTACAAAAGAAGAGTTTAAAGAATTGAGGAGGTCAAAATAAGTAAAGGGAATTACCAGAATTTTCCAACAATTAGAAAAATTGGAATTTCTTTACATGCTAGAATAAGGGAGGGTTCTATAAGCATGAATAAAATGCATGCTTACCATGATGACAGAAGTATACACATTTTTAAAGCTTAAGAATTCTTATGAAATTTCTTCTTCTGTGCTAAAAGTAGGGCAGAATTCTCCAGAATGAAGTAGCCTAGAATCATAGGACTGTTCATTTTATAATTATATATGTTCTTTCCCTGAACTGACAGTTTGGATATAGATTTCTAGAACTAGATTATATCACAGGAATGATCTGAAGCTGTTCTTTGAAGCACAGAACATTAAAGCCTGCAAGCAGCTAGAGATTGTATTGTCTGAATCCCAAGAGGTCAGATGTCTGTGTAAGTTCAAATAACTACACAGTTGAGTGTTTGGGTTTATTTTTGGCTTCCAGTCCATTTCTGCCATATGTGATACCTTGGTGTCTTTTCCATTTTCTGAGGAACTCATGTTTTGCTCTACCCAGCGGGAAGTGTTTATTTCCCATGGGTCTAATCAAACCCTGGACAGAGTATTTAGGAGATGTTTGTGGTTTCATACAAAATCCAGTGTGATAATTATTCCTTAAAGTAGATGTTTGTTGGTGCTTTAATAGTTTTAAAAATCAGTCATCTTATACATCTTATTTACTAGATTATCCTATGTAATATCTTATTATATTTATTTATCCTAAGATCGCAAGGTTTCTGTGTTGGTAATAAACGCTGGAGTAAAAAATTTAAGGAACTTAAGTCTCTTTTTCCTTAATTTCATCTGTTGGTCAGTTCCTCTTGCTTTTTTTGTTGCTTGTTTTGTTTTCTGATTTGGGGGAAACCAGCCCTCTGATAAAAGTGTCAGATGTAGCTTTTTCTGGTTTTATATGTGAAGTTAAAGTTGTAATTCTTAAAATCTTCAATTCATGGGTTATAAGTCATTTAAGGGGATTTCCTCCCAATGATTTCTCCTGAGATACATTAATATAAGGTCATAAAGAATCCATACCTTCTTGTGTCAATTTATTTCAAGATTTATTAAGCTTTGACTTTTAGAAAGGACTTGATATTTATCGTGCTGAAACCTGTTCCTGGGCCTTTGAATTTGTGGTTTAATTCGTCCCCTTGAGCAATAAGCCGAACAGTTCTAATCCTCTTCCACATGACAGTCTATAGAAAAATTATAGAAGCACAATAATGAAAGTTGCAGAGGCAAGCATGAACACTTCGAATTTTTCTACAACTTCATTACTAGGAGTTTTCTTTCTTTCTTTTTCTATTACTAGGAGTTTAATAGTATAATAAAGATAATATTTTGAAAACACTGAATTAAAGTACGTTTCATTCTTCATTCCTCCTGCCTAGTTTTATCCATGAATGGATTATTACTGCAACCATATTCTGATAGATACATAGTAATCGAGGACTCCTATCCCTCAGGGATGAACGGCTGGGTTACTCCTCTAGTCAAACAACCTAGATCAGTACAAGTGTTAGCCAAGATTGGAAAAGATCCCAAATGGATGTAGAAGAGGGAGGTGTTGGATAACAAAGCCTCAGCATTAAATTAAGCAGGAGAGATTGTAGTTCATGTCACCAACTCTCCTATTATCAGTTTTTCTCTAGAAACTATGGCCAACTACCATCTTGAAGAAACCAGGAGCAGATAAGATGTGAGCCCACCGGAGTGCTAGAAGAGGTGGGTTTTAGTGGTTGCCGTTGGCTCTCTACTCAGATCTTTCAGATTGTTTCCTTCAGCTTGCACCCCCTCTAACCCCCTACCCCACCCTGCCCAGCATGGCTGAGATTTTGACTCCAATGACTCATGTCTGCCATGTTTCTTTGAAGTAATGTCATTGAGCAACAGAAGCGTCTTATCAAAATGTTTGCCACAGAATTATCATTCAGGAAATGTTAGCTGTCATTCTTACCATTCTCCTGCCCAAAGAGTTTTGGAAACCATGCCACAAAGAAAATAATTTGAATGGATCAAATGCTTCCATATTTTCATTTATGGAAAAACAAAGACCTCTCTATAGGTTAGTGTTCCCTTCTTTAGAAGAGTCTGGACCAGCAGGGAACATTTAAATACGAATTGGAAACCTGTGTCCCATCCTTGCCCCCACCTAATATAGACCACATATTCCATACATGTAAAACAACTCCTTGCCTAAAACAGATTCAAGGTCTCAGCTAAAATATTACCTCTTCAAAGACTTCTATCCAAGTATCCCACCTACCATGAAATTATTGTCCAACTCTTCAGAGTGCTTATTTCCTTAACTGCACTTATCCAGCCCATAATTATCTTGTTTGCCTCCTTCTCCACCTTGTCAGCATGTGATCTTGATAGCATGTGATATGTGATAGCATGGATCACATTCATCTTTTTGAGCTCCTTCCTCCCCAGTGCCTAGCACTGTATTTGGTCCATCAGGATCTTCTGTTCATGGGGTTTCCCAGGCAAGATTATTGGAGTGGGCAGCCATTCCCTTCTCCAGGGGATCTTCCTGACCCAGGGATTAAACGTGTCCCCTGCATTGCAGGCAGACTGTTTACCATCTGAGCAACCAGGTAAACCCCAGTACTATTCAATACATATTTATAAAAAGAGGAAATAAAAGAGTGAGATTAAGATTTGAAATTATTCTAGTTATCAATTGCTGGATTAAAAAAACACCCCAATATAGTGGGGAAAACTAGCCATTTTGTTATGCCCACAGATCCTATGGGTCAGAAATTTAAATAAGGTACAGTGATGACAGATTGTCCTTCTTCTGTGAGGTCTTGGGATCCAGTTGGGATGACCCAGACTGGGAATGGCTCAAAGGTTGTGGTCTAGAATCATCCAGAGATATCTTTACTTACATGTCTGATAGGAGGTATGGGCTCTTGGTTGGACCTAAGAGGCTGTTGCAAATGTTTTCTTAGGTTCAAAGTGAGGGGCTTTAGACCCTGCCACTAGATATTGAGTGCCAAGGTCACATTGTAAGAAGAGGGTGTGGGATGGAAAATGTTATTGGAGCCATTCAATAACATTGAATAATATTATTCAATACATTGAATAACATTCGATAACATTGGTAAATTCAATATTCCACAGATACATATGTAATTTGATTGTTCCAGATTCTAATCTCTTATGAGAGTTTAAGAAGCCAACGTCTGAGTTAAAGTCCTTATTTCTACCCCAGTATTCTGGAACCTCAGAGCCATACGCATAGTTTAGAAAAGTCTTGTTTGGGGCAGAAAATTAACTTTCCAATATAAGCATTCTAGCATGGATGGCTCTGTGTTGTTGCAGTTACCTGCATTCCTAAGTGGTTTAAGACCATATTAAAAGAAAATCAAACCTCTGTTTAAAAATTAGTGAACATCACCATCTGTGTGAATGGTTACAATTTCTTCCGAACGAAAGTCCTAGAGTTCCCATTCACTTTTCGTTGTGTTTTTTGCCGGAGCCACACTGGGTGGACACTGATGTTTCCTTGGTGAGTTGCAGGACACATCATGTTCCCCTCCTACCTTTTTCTTAATGCAGTTCATTCTCAAGTACCTGGAATTAATCCAATGCAAACCCTCAAAGTTGGGGAGGGAGTGAGTGAAAGTCACTCAGTCGTGTCCAACTCTTTGTGACTCCATGGACTGTAGCCTGCCAGTCTCCTCTACCCATGGAATTCTCCAGGCCATAATACCAAGTGGGTAGCCAATCCATTCTCCATGGGATCTTCCTAACCTAGGGATCAAACCCAAGTCTCCTGCATTGAAGGCAGATTCTTTACCATCTGAACCACCAGGGAAGCCCCAATATTGGAGACAGGAATGGCAACCCACCCCAGTATTCTTGCCTGGGAAACCCATAGACAGAGGAGCCTGGCAGGCTACAGTCAATGGGGTCACAAAAGAGTCAGACACGACTGAGCAACTAAACAACAACAAGCTCCTCAATATATGGGTTTGTCCCTAAATGATGTCTTGGATTTGGTGGTTGTTTGTGGTTTTAAGCATAGAGTTTCATTGTTCCCTTGCCTCCCTCCAAATCAAGAAGACTCTGTTAGCCTCTGTCTCTTTACTTTCTATATATAAACATATAATTATGGAGAATGACCTTTATTCTTCAGAACATCACCCCCGCCAATATACTAATAAAATCCCCACTCATCAACCAAAACAAAAAAGGTTATTCTATTTTATTCAGAAAATAGAAAATAGTACTCTTTCGAAGAATGAGTTCTTGAGTATTTTGTATGCTAATGAAGTTTACAGTACTTTTCAAAATGATGAAAAGAAAGGAGATTTGATCACCCCAAGTGGAATAGTAATAAGATGTCCTTACTCAGAAATCTTCAGTTTTCTCATTCCTTGTATGAATGCTTTATGGAAATAATCATTCATTAATAGGTAGTTATCAAGTGATTTATAGATCATGTTTCCAAGGCTTTGCAAATAACAAGATAGACTTGTAGTCATTTTAGAAAATCCTTGCTTTTCCAGTGTGCGGGGGTTGCGGGGGGTGGGGGGAATGGATCTGTGCTATTCTGATTCACCCTTTTTTGATCTACTTTTTTGTGATCTGCTTCTTTCTTTCGGGGGACAAATATTTGACTTTCCCTTTCTCTTACTTGTCTCTGAGAGTTTCACTAACCCCGAGGGAAAGAAAAACCATCTTATGTTGCCAAGCTTTGAAAGGTCAGAGATGTACAGGCTATCTGAGGCAGAGTGTAAAAGCCGTTAGCAGCCTGATATCTCATTTGGTGGCTAACAATCCGAGAGGAATACCAAATGGCCTCCCTCCACATTAATCCTCTAGAAGTAAAGGATCCTAATGAGAAGAGAATAATGTTATCCATTTCTTCCGTTCTCATTGAACTCCAAAGGCTGTAATCTGGTGGCATCCTTATTTTTATACCAGCCAGTGTGAGAGAGATACAGCAGGTAGAAAGGAACAAAGTGGTAAAATTAAACCAAAATAGAGCATGGGGTGGCTTATTCATATGTATATGTGAATCAAGAATATATATATATATGTGTGTGTGTGTGTGTGTGTGTGTATTTATATGCACACACAACTTTAATTTATAAAAGCTCAATATACAAAACTTTAACTTATTTTCCCATTTATGTGTCACTGGTGTCCCACAGCAAACCCACAGGTAGAAGGCCAGAATTTCCACCCCCTACCTTTTCTCTTACTCTTTCTCTTCTATCTGGGTCCTCTTCCCGGTTCTTTCCCTGCGTGTGATTGCCTGTTTACTTTCCAAGACCTAGTTCAAGCCGTATAACCTTTATGTAACCCAGAGTCACCTTCCTGTCATTTGAAACCTTACTGGCCATACTGCCTATTTGATATTTTGTGTATAAGACAAGTATAACACATTTAGGACAATGTCCTTATTTGTCTCATTGTCACAATGTGTATTTATTTATTCACTCACTTATACATGCATTGACTAAGGAAACATCCCTAGGGCACATATTCTGTATCCAGTATTGTGCCAGATGCTGGAGATGCAAGAATGAATGAAATCCTATTTATAATTGACTAGGGCATGAAAATAAGCAAATCCAGCTATAAATGCTATGGTAGAAATGTGAACAGGACACATTGAGTATACAAAGGAGGACCTAATCAATACTACTTGAGAAGAAGAGAGACCTAAAAGATGAGCCTTTAGCGATACACAAGGAGGTGTTTGTGAGGTGGCAGAGAATGGACAGAAGCGAGGAGGAAGGCTGGTGAGAACAGGGAGAGGAATTTCAAGAAGATGGCACTAAGGCAGGCTCTGATGCAGACATGTGTTCATGGAAGGATGTATAGTTTTGAGCAGGGGAATCTGTGGATTGTGAAATGGGACTGGAGTCATGTGAACTCAGAATAAGGTAGACAAGGGGTAAATCAACATGGAAGGCTTTGTTCAACATGGAGAGAATCCATGGGCAATAGGAGGCTTTGTGGTTTTCTTTGTCAGATTTTCAAAGTTCACCCTGGCAGCAATGCGGAGAATGGTTGGTAAAGAGATGTGACTGGAGGCAGAAAGAACTGTTAGGAGAATCTTGGAGATAGAAGAATAGCTGTAATAAGTTATGAGAAAATTTGTACAATGTTTGACTTTGTAGGGGTAGATATTTCATTTTCTACACAGTCTTAAGCACTTATAAAGATGTCAGGATAATATTTGCTAGATAGAATTAAACTTTATACTAGTATAAGAAAAGTCATTAAAAGGGTGGAAGAATTTATGATGTCCCCTAGTAAATTAAAGGCAGATTTTGTTCTACAATTGAGATTATGTTTTATGAATTTTTGGCCTGGGAGACTGAGAAATTAGAATTTTCATGTGGACACCACATTTCAGGAGACAAAGGTTAAGCTACTAAAAAAATTTCATAAGATAAGTTTTACATTGATGTATAGTGGAGATGACACCACCCTTATGGCAGAAAGTGAAGGGGAACTAAAGAGCCTCTTGATGAAAGTGAAAGAGGAGAGTGAAAAAGTTGGCTTGAAGCTCAACACAACATTCAGAAAACTGAGATCATGACATCTGGTCCCATCACTTCATGGCAAATAGATGGGGAAACAGTGGAAACAATGGCTGACTTCATTTTTGGGGGCTCCAAAATCTCTGCAGATGATGATTGCAGCCATGAAATTAAAAGACACTTAGTCCTTGGAAGGAATGCTATGACAAACCTAGATAGCATATTAAAAAGCAGAGACATTATTTTGCCAACAAAGGTCCATCTAGTCAAGGCTATGGCTTTTCCAGTGGTCATGTATGGATGTGAGAGTTGGACTGTGAAGAAAGCTGAGTGCCAAAGAATTGATGCTTTTGAACTGTGGTGTTGGAGAAGACTCTTGAGAGTCCCTTGGACTGCAAGGAGATCCAACCAGTCCATCCTAAAGATCAGTTCTGAATATTCATTGGAAGGACTGATGCTGAAGCTGAAACTCCAGTACTTTGGCCACCTCATGCAAAGAGTTGACTCATTGGAAAAGACCCTGATGCTGGGAAGGATTGGGGGCAGGAGGAGAAGTGGATGACAGAGGATGAGATGGCTGGATGGCATCACCGACTTGATGAACATGAGTTTGAGTCAACTCCAGGAGTTGGTGATGGATAGGGAGGCCTGGTGTGCTGCGATCCATGGGGTCTCAAAGAGTCAGACATGACTGAGCGACTGAACTCACTGACTGCTAGTGTTAGTCACTCAGCTGTGTCCAGCTCTTAGAGATCCCATGGACTGAAGACCACCAGGCTCCTCTATCCATGGAATTCTCCAGGCAAGAATACTGGAATGCATAGCCATTCTCTTCCCCAGGGTATCTTCCAGATCTAGGGATTGACCCCAGTCTCCCACATTGCTGACAGATTGTTTTCATCTGGGTCACCAGGGAAGCCCCACATTGATATATATCAAGGTTATTTTGTGTTATGTTGATATAAGCTTGGGGTTTGACCCCAAATAATCCTAAACCAGTAGATTTGTATTAATTGTTCCTAGAAATCATAGACCAATAACATTCTGAGTCTTCCTGGACCAGGCAACAAAGTAATTGAATGAGAAGGAAACTTCCAGATTAATGCAAAGATTGATCTTCTTACTTCAAGGAGAAAATTCCTTGATAAAGGTAGAATCTGAAAAGACCCAAAGCCATTATGAGATCCTCCTTTTCTCCCCATATTGCAGGTGATCCTAACAGCAATTTTTGGTATTTTCTGGTACTAACTATCAAATTACACTTTGATATTTCTTTTGTAAGAACAAAAGATAGGAGTATAGGAGTATAAAATACTTTGAGATAGGAGTATAAAAATGTCCATTGCATATATGAAATTCAGTAATCCTTTGCATAATTGAAATTCACAATTGAGAATATTTTCAGTGTCTTTTACCAAGCCATAGTGATTTCACTGCCTTCTCTTTTCATTTGGGAAAGAAGTCTGGCCCCTAAGCTGGATAACCTCAAGCATTAATGGAGAAGTGTAATAGGTTTGATAGTGGCATCATTCATAGGATGTCTTTTGGAATGTGATTTAATGGATACTCTCATCAGAGGATAGAGTCTGGTTGCCCACTCCCCCAAACTGGTCTGGTCTTATGACTTATTTGTTTCAGAGAATGCAGGTAAAACTACATTTCAGGCCTGAGCCTATATCTCAAGAGCACTATTCGGCTTCTGTTCTCTTTTGGATCCCTGGTTCTGCTTGAAGTCAAGCCTGGGCTGCCCTTTTAATGACTGGAGTCCATCTGGAGGAGATATATCCCAGGTAAAGCCACTCTAGATTATCCAGGCCCCAGATAATATACCAGCCAACAAGGCTTATGGGTAGTTCAGGCAAATTTTGCTCACAACAGCAGAACCATGCAGCCAACTCATAGCCTTGTGAGCATAAAAAATGTTTGTGATTGTAGACTGAGTTTTGTGATTGTGTTGTACAGCATTATGGTGGTGAGACATGACTGATACACCTAGGAGATACTTGTAGGGCAGAGGTGAGATTAAACCACTTTTGGGTCAGAGGCCAAGACTTGTATCAAAATCCTCTAGATAAATAGAAATAGTAAGTTGGTCACAAATATAGAGATGTCTAGTCCACTGACTAAATTGAAGAGATTCAGATCAAACCAGAAATAACAAGTGGTGTATTTCCCAGGTGGTGGCTAATGGTAAAGAATCAGCCTGAAATGCAGGAGACACGGGTTCAATCCCTGGGTCGGGAAGATCCTGAGGAGTAGGAAATGGCAATTTGTTCCAGTATCCTTGCCTGGGAAATCCGGGACAGAGGAGCCTGGTGAGCTATGGTCCATGGGGCTGCAAAGAGTCAGATGTGACAGCACACAGCGCACACACATACTTTTCCCTATAGAGAACTTATTCTGACAAGTCTGAAACAATAGTGAAGGAGGCTAATAGCCAAGACAACTGATTTGGGAAACAGTTCAAGTTTTAGTTTTGCCATTACTGACTTTATATCTACAGCTAATATTTATCAAGAGTTTTCTATGTGTTAAGATAATCTTACTTAATTCAGTGCTCACAAAAATTCCTTTTCAGTTGGAAGCATTATTATCTCTCCTTGCTAATGAGGGACTAAAGTTGAAAGAGATTAAGAAATACTGTATCATACATCATGTGAAAGTGTTAGTCACTCAGTCGTGTCTGGCTCTCTGCAATCCCATGACTGCAACCCACCAGTCTCCTCTGTCCATGGGATTTCCCAAGCAAATGTACTGAACTGGGTTGTTATTTCCTTCTCCAAGGAATCTTTCTGATTCAGGGATTGAACCTGGGTCTCCCACATTGCAGGTGGATCCTTTACTGTCTGACCTACCAGAGAAGTCTCAAGGTTTGGGGCAAATGTTACATGAGATAATGTATGGAGGCTTTCAGTCATTAGTGCTATTATAAATTGAATTATGATATTATCTTCAGAACTCCAGACATATTTTACAGGCTGCAGCTCTGCTTTGGAAACTTTGTAACTGACTTAATCTTCATGGAGTCTGGAAATCATTGTTTTTATTGCAAAGAGTTTTTGGTCATCTTTTTCTGTGCAGAGGGAGCCTTTTTCCGTCCTGAGCTATAATCTGGCAGACTGGCGAGGGGAGATTCTTCATTTTCCTTGTGCATCTTACCAAAAGGCCTGGATGGAAAAAAGGATTCTCTGTTAACAGTGAGATTTGTGATATCCTCTGCTGATAGGAATTGCCAGGATTTAAGAGAAGTGTTCAGGAAAAAGTTACACATGATAAAATGGGAAGACTGTTATAAGAAAAACAAGTTTTCTCCTATGTATATTGGAGCTTATTCCTATAGGCTTCTATACTTAAGATTACCTCTACTGTTAAGTCTCTTGTGATTGAAAAAATTAATCTGTACATTCTTATAGGAGACATTGAATTCCACAAGCAGGGAGTCAAGGATATTCATAGTCTGATCATGGAGTGTGTGTACCTTCATAAATATTAGAGTGGGAGAGGCCGTACTGGTCCTTGTGGTGGTTTAGTTGCTAAGCCGTGTCTGACTCTTGTGACCTCGTGGACTGTAGCCCGCCAGGTTCCTTTGTTCATGGGATTTTCCAGGCAAGAATACTGCAGTAGGTTGCCATTTCCTTCTCCAGAGTCTGGGTCTTTTGCATTGCAGGCAGATGCCTGCATTGGATGGGCACATATGGGGATGTCTCCATTAGATGAACTTTCAACCACTGCTTGAAAGCTTCATTGACTGAAAACTCCGCACCTCCTGAGAAAGGCTATCATATTTGTGTAGAACTCTCAGACACCACCTCCATTTCTGTAACTTTCACTCACTGAGCTCTAGCTTTCTGGCTTAGAAAATACACCAGACTAGTCTCAACATCCTATTTTCATGGCTCTTTATAATGGATGCACTTGAATAACTTCCTCTCCTATTTGTCTGAAGACTGCTTGCCTCCATTTGGTTCCCAAGAGGAGTGGTGGCTGTTTGTTAAGAGACATTATCCATTGGTGATGATCAGTAACACCAGGGCTGGAAGCCTTATGCTAGGTGGGCCATCAGAGTCACTTTGTTGTTTTTTTTTTTTCCTCAGAGTCACTTTGAAATTGGGATTTCATTAAGTTTTATAGTATAGCATTAATCCCATGAGACATTTAAAAAATTCTTTGTCCACCCTCTATGCTGCGATTTTTACATAGCACAAACTTTCAGAGTTTTAGCTGCTCTGGAGAAATGAGAAGATATGACAACCCTGGGCAATCATTTCCACAGCCTAGCAATTGACCACAGCTGAGTAAGTGCTGACCGCTCTGCATGTCTCTTGCACTCCCCAGCTTTTCATGCTTCCCAGCTTCTTGGAGAGCCCCAAACCATATCTGCTTTACTCATTAATGTCACCTGCTTGAACACTTCAAAAATCTGAGTTTGCATCAATTTCCTGCTTTGAGTGCGTTTCTGTACTTGCAACCAAGAGAGCCTTAAGCAAACTTTACATAATTCAGTGGTCATAACCCTGGCTAGACATTAGCAGTAATCTGGCCAACTTTCAAAAAGAGATCTTGGATCAGACTCCGTAATTACAAAATAAGAACCTCTGTAACTCTTACTCTCATCTGGTATCTCTGGATGCTCTTATGGCTGGGATAATGTCATCTTAAAAAAAAAAACAAACCTCTGCAGATGCTAGCCATGGTTAATAACCGTTGATAAAACTGATGACAGAAAACATGGAATTCGTCACCCATTTTTTTTCCCCCTCTGATGCATGAAATTTGTGTCAATAGGCTAGCTTTTTTCAAGCTAAGTATCTCTGGCTGCCCACCTGGAAGGAAGTGCTTTAAGATGCTTTCAGGTAAGAGCTGCCAAAGGCTGGATGCAGCTTGCTTGGATTTAATTTTGCTCAGATGACTTATAAACTGAGCACTTGGAAGACAGGAAGATGGGATGACAAGTAAGGAGATGTAAATAACCAGCAATCCTAAGGTGCATTTCTTCTGGGATTCACCTGAAGAAAGTGATGATGAGAAATCCTAGGACGTATTCAAGGATCAGCCAGCTTAATAACGGCTTCACTCAATGTAACTGAGAATTAGGCCTAGACTTAGACCTGCATTCCTGCTGAGCCACCTCTTACTGACTTATGGGTTGTAGTTTCAAAGACAGTAATTAAACTCTTCTCACAAAGCCAGCTTTAAGTGCTCTCCTAATTCGACTAATGAAAAAGTGCCTACCGTGCCAGTTTCGGTAGTAAATCATTTCTGGTCCTGCGTCTTGGCTCTCAAGAATTCGTGGCCTGAGAACTTTCTGCTCACCTTATGAGACCTCCTGTTTCTTTAAATAATGCTTATTTTCGTGGCATTCACACCACTGCCTGTCCCTACTTTGTCCAGACTCACCAAGTTGCTTGGCTATGTAGTTTACTCAGTATTTCATGTCATTTGAACTCTATCCACAGCTTTATCTGGGATCTTAAAATGATCCAAATGTAAACAGTATCATCATGGTAATATGTAACACTTATTAAATACTTACTTTATACCAGGCACAGGCCTCCCTGGTGCCTCAGATGAATCTGCTTGCAATGCAGGAGACCGCAGTTTGATCCCAGAGTCAGGATGATCTGGAAAAGGGAATGGCAACCCTCTTCAGTATTATTGCCTGGAGATTCCCATGGACAGAGATGCCTAACAGGCTACAGTCCGTGGAATCACAGAGTCGGATGCACTGAGTTCCTTTCATACCAGACACTGCTCCCATGTAACCCTTACGAAGAATCTACAATGGTGGTATAATTATAGATGAAATAGCCAAATCACAGAGAGCCTGTCAGCCTTCAAGCCTTTCTGTGATTTTCTACTGCCTTTTGGTTAATGTTCTCTATTCCTAACACTGCCTTTCAGACCTTTCATATGACCTCTGCATTTTCTTCTAGTCTCCCACTTACCATTCAAGCTTCTTATTAGAGGCACTATGATTATTTCCCCCTTTTCCTCTTTTAGGTCTTCACATGGTTTTCCTCTGCTAGAAACTCCTAGCTCATTTCTTATCCTCATCAATGGCTAAATAATACTCACCATTCAAATCTCAAAATTATCTTCCTCAGTGAGGAAACCCTGGCCCCCATGTTAATCTTCTTTCAAGTGTGTTTTGCAGACAATCTGTACTGGTATCACTTGGGGGTGTGTATTAAAATTTAGCTTTCAGGGCATCTCTTCAGACCCATTGACTTAGAAGGTAGGGGGCAGGCATCTACATTTTGAGCATTATCTCTGGCAATTGTTACGGACTATGATGTTGGAGAACCACTTCCACAGACTAAGTTAATTTCCTTGGTTAATAGGTGCCATAGTATCTTGTCCCTTCTCTTTCCAAGGTAGCCATCACATTCAGCATGTTTATTATTTATGTTCTCCATTAGATTACAAGGAAAGAAGCCCAAAGAAGCACAAATCTTTGCTAAAGCATTGGTGGCTGGTCACCAATCATTTCAGGAAGAGTTAAAGCTGAGCTGATTCTTTGTAAGAATAACCAACATCTTATTTGCAGATTATCCATAGTGAATTTTTAATCAGGTTCCTGCTTCCTGTCAGTAAAAGTGTACCTCTTCAACCTTAGTTTACTCATCTATATAATTTATCCAATGTTCCGACCTCCTTGACTTGGAAGGATCAATTAGGGTAATGTATATGAAAATGTTTTTGGTCATCATTTGGTGCTTTTGAAGATAGGTGAAGGATAGAAAGGAAGGATTAGGGATTGTTTCACTTAGATTAGATACAGATAGGGAAAAATTGACCCAGCATCTTAGAGAGGACCAAAACAAGATTGGAACTCTAACCTCAACTAGATTGTTTCAAGTGACTGGGCTCCTATCACCTGCCAATCTATGAATCTCTTCTATTTTCGATTCCTAAATTCAGGGGAGGCAGAATCTGATTGTAACTGAATGTCATCTTTGTTCAATACACCATGACCAGAGTTATAGGGTGTTGGAGTTTAAAATGACTGTTGATAGTTTAATATATCTGAATAGCGGGAGTCATTTGAAACCAGATAGAGTCCCAAGGATATTCACTATAATAGAGAGCAGGAAACAGGAGTTCTGACAGAAGCTTTAGGAAGGGAGCAAAGCGACAAAGACCACTTTTCCATCAGGGGTCATACCTGATGATAGGAGAGCCTCTGGTTTACCAGATGAAATTCTGAACATGCAGTCTTTTACAGAATTAATGGTCAGCATATAGATGCAGTTTCAATCAAACTTCTCTAAAATACTTGCAGGCATGAGATAAAAGGAGAAATAGCAAAAATTGCTTGCTCAGCACAATTGATTATCTCAACTATATGAAGAATAACTAGGAGAGGGGAGTTAAAAAATCATCACAGTATAAACATTACGATGGGTTTAAAATATAGATTTTGTCTATCTTTTAGGTTTTTTTTGAAGATGACTTAGAAACTCTGAATGCAGAGTTCCAAAGAATAGCAAGGGGAGATAAGAAAGCCTTCCTAAGTGATCAATGCAAAGAAATAGAGGAAAACAATAAAATGGGAAAGAGTAGAAATCTCTTCAAGAAATTAGAGATACTAAGGGAACATTTCATGCAAAGATGGGCATAATAAAGGACAGAAACTGTATGAACCTAACAGAAGCAGAAGATTTTAAGAGGTGACAGGAATACACAGAAGAACTTTGCAAAAAAGGCCTTAATGACCCAGATAACCATGATGGTGTGATCACTCACCTAGAGCCAGACATCCTGGAACATGAAGTCAAGTGGGCCTTAGGAAGCATCACTATGAAAAAAGCTAGTGGAGGTGAAGGAATTCCAGGTGATCTATTTCAAATCCTAAAAGATGATGCTGTGAAAGTGCTGCACTCAATATGCCAGCAAAGTTGGAAAACCCAGCAGTGGCCACAGGACTGGAAAAGGTCAGTTTTCATCCTAATCCCAAAGAAAGGCAATCCCAAAGAATGCTCAAACTACCACACAACTGCACTCATCTCACACGTTAGCAAAGTAATGCTCAAAATTCTCCAAGGTAGGCTTCAACAGTACATGAAAGTGAACTTCCAGTTGTTCATGCTGGATTTAGAAAAGGCAGCAGAACCAAAGATCAAATTGCTAATATCCATTGGATCTTTGAAAAAGCAAGAGAGTTCCAGAAAAATATCTACTTCCACTTCATTGACTACACTAAAGACTTTAACTGTGTGGATCACAACAAACTGTAGAAAATTCTTCAAGACATGGGAATACAGACCACGTGACCTGCCTCCTTAGAAATCTGCTTGCAGGTCAAGAAGCAACAGTTAGAGCTGGACATGGAACAATGGACTGGTTCCTAATTGGGAAAGGAGTATGTCAAGGCTGTATATTGTCACCCTGCTTATTTAACTTATATGGAGAGTACATCATGGAAAATGCCTGGCTGGATGAAGCATATGTTTGAATCAAAATTGCTGGGAGAAATATCAATAATTTAAGATATGCAGATGATACCACCTTAATGGCAGGAAGTGAAAAGAAGCTAAACAGTCTCCTGATGAAGGTGAAAGAGGAGAGTGAAAAAGCTGGCCTAAAACTCAACATTCAGAAAACAAAGATCATGGTATCTGGTCTCATCACTTCATGGCAAAAAAATGGGAAAACAATGGAAACAGTGACAAACTTTATTTTCTTGGGCTCCAAAATCACTGTAGATGGTGACTGCAGCCATGAAATTGAAAGACACTTGCTCATTGCAAGGAACACTATGACCAACCTAGGCAGCATATTAAAAAGCAGAGACATTTTGCCGACAAAGGTCTATCTAGTCAAAGCTAAGGTTTTTCAAGTAGTCATGTATGGACGTGAGAGTTGGACCATAGGGAAAGCTGAGTGCCGAAGAAGTGATGATTTTTAACTGTGGTATTGGAGAAGACTCTTTAAAGTCCCTTTGACAGCAAGGAGATTAGATTAGATTCCTAATCCTAAAAGAAATCAGTTGTGAATATTCATTGGAGGACTAATCCTAAAGCTCCAATACTTTGGTCACCTGATGCGAAGAACTGACTTGTTGGAAAAGACCCTGATGCTAGGAAAGACTGAAGGCAGGAGGTGAAGGGGACGACAGAGGATGAGATGGTTGGATGGCATCACCAACTCAATGGACATGAGTTTCAGCTTGCTCTGGGAGTTGGTGATGGACAGGGAAGCCTGGCATGCTGCAATCCATGGGGTTGCAAAGAGTCGGACACAACTGAGCATCTGAACTGAACTTGAAACTTATATGAAAATATCCTGCTGTCCAGAATGGAAATGCACTCTGAGGATAGTATGTTATTTACCAGTGCAGTTTCCAGAACCAGGACCATGTTTAAGTTCTGTCTCTTTAAGCATCAAATATGTAACCTTTGTCAAATATCCTATCACTGCAAGATTCGTATTGTCATTTGTGAAATTAGACTGATACTATTGTATAGGAGGGTCCTGAGGATTAAATGAAATGTCATAGTGTTTAGCATAATGTCAGGCATGTGGTAAAGGCTTAATAAATGGCAGCCATAATAGTTGTTTTATTATCATCATTCTTATTTTGTAATTCTATGATTTTAAAGAATGCCAAATCCTCTAATAGAAGACAAAATTTGCTGTAGTTGCTTTATGGAATGCCATCAATGATGAAAATAAATCAGCTACATTCCCATGTATAAGCATAGATAAATCTTAAAAGCATAATGTTGAGTGGAAAAGCATGTTTCAAAAGACACATTCAGAAGTATATCATTTGTACACAATTTTAAACACACAAATTTATAGTTTTTATGAACACATTTTGCATCAAATGTTATTTGCTTATTCAATATTTCATTTTCTCTTTCTTGGTTACTAATATTCTGTTTTGTTCAAAGGAGTGATATGGCCATTTATTCACTTCTTCCCACTATTACAAACAGCTCTGTAATTATCTTTTCTGTATGTGTCTCCTGAAAATGTGTGAATGTCTCTTTAGGGTAAATTTCTAGAAAGAGAAGTGCTGAGTGACACATTGTGTTCCTTTTCAAGTTTGCTAGCTATTTCCAAATTACTTTCTAAGATTATATTCCCATTAGAAACATATGAGTTCTTGTTTTCCATCATCTTTGTTAACATTGGTGTTAATAGACTTTTTTTTTTCAATATAATGGGTGTGAAGTAGTATCACCACTTTTTCTTTTTTAATTAGTTTTTGACTGTGCTGGGTCTTTGTTGCACAGGTTTTTCTCTAGTTGTGGAGAATTGGGGGCTATTCGCTAATTGTGGTATTCAGGCTGCTCATTGAGGTGGCTTCTCTTGCGGAGCACAGGCTCTAAGGCATGCAGGCTTCAGTAGTTGCGATGTGCAGGCTCAGTAGGTCCATGGCATGTGGGGGATCTTCCTGGATCAGGGATCGAACCTGTGCTTCCTGCATTGTCAGGCAGATTCTTTACCACTGAGCCACCAGGAAAGCCCACCAGAGTTTTTTTTTCCTCCAATATTTAATGTTTCCATGAAAATATTAAACACAAACTGAGTTACATGTTTTAAAGATCTGTTATTATTAATATATATAATAATAGCATATATTTAGACATAATAACTTGTTTCTATCTTTTTATAATAAAATGTAATATCTTTGCTTGCTAGCTTGGCACTATAATGATTTTTAATCTTTGATTTTTTAAGACTATTTTTTTAAGAACAAGGTCAAATTCACAGTAAAATTGAGAGAAAGATATTTCCCATAAGCTCCTCACTACACAGATGCATAGTTTCTCTGATTATCAACATCCCCTCCATAGTGAACATATATTGACACATCATAATCACCTAAATTTCATGGTTTACATTAAGGCTCACTCTTGGAGTTGTACTTTCTATAGGTTTGGGCAGGTGTATAATGACATTTATCCATCATTATAATACCTAACATAATGGGTATTTTCACTGCCCTAAAAACTTCTTTGGTCTGCCTATTTATCCCTCCTTTCACCCCAATCCTTAGAAACACTGATTTTTCTGTTTTCTTCATAATTTTTCCTCTTCTGGGTGGTACCTGCTGATAGTCCAGCTACTTGAGAAGTTGTTATTCAGTCGCTGGTGAAAGTAAAGTTGCTCGGTCATGTCTGACTCTTTGCAACCCCATGGACTATACAGTTCATGGAATTTTCCCGGCCAGAATACTGGAATGGGTAGCCATTCCCTTCTCTGGGGGATCTTCCCAACCCAGGGATTGAACTCAGGTCTCCCACATTGCAGGTAGATTTTTTACCAGTTGAGCCACCACGGAAGATGTTCAGTTGCTAAGTCACGTCCAACCCTTTGTGACCACATGGACTGCAGCCCAGCAGGGTTCCCTGTCCTTCAGAGTTTGCTGAAGGACAGAGTTCCCTCTCTCAGTTTGCTCACACTCATGTCCATTGTGTTGATGATGCCATCCAACCATCCCATCCTTGGTTGCCTCTTCTCCTCTTGTTCTCAATCTTTCCCAGATCAAGGTTTTTTCCAAGAGTTGGTTCTTCACATCAGGTGGCCAAAGTGTTGGAGCTTCTGCTTCAGCATCAATCCTTCCAATGAATATTCAGGACTGATTTCCTTTAGAGTGGACTGGTTTATCTCCTTGCAGTCCAAGGGACTCTCAAGAGTCTTCTCCAACACCACAGTTGGAAAGCATCAATTCTTTGGCACTCAGCCTTCTTTATGGACCAACTCTCATATCTGTGCCAGGTAACACCACACTAATGGCATAAAGTAAAGAGGAGAAAGAGCCTCTGATGAAGGTGAAAGAGGAGAGTAAAAAAGCTGCTTCGAAAGAACAGTATGTATATTATCTGTGGTGAAATAGACCACCAGCCCAGGTGGGAGGCATGAGTCAAGTGCTCAGGCCTGTTGGGCTGGGGGGATCCAGAGGAATCGGGTGGAGAGGGAGGTGGGATGGGACACCGGGATGGGGAATTCGTGTAGCTCTATGGCTGATTCATATCAATGTATGACAAAACCCACTGAAAAATAAAAAAATAAATTAAAAAAAAACAAAAAAAAACAAAAAAAAACTCAACCTTCAAAAAACTAAGATTATGGCATTAGAAGGTATGGAAATTAGAAGGGAGACAAAAGGAAGCTGTGACAGATTTTATTTTGGGGGGCTCCAAAATCACTGTGGACGGTGACAGTAGCCATGAAATTAAAGATGCTTGCTCCTTGGAAGGAAAGTTATGACAAACCCAGACAACATGTTAAAAAAAAGTCACTTTGCAAACTAAGGTCCATATAGTCAAAGCTATGATTTTTCCAGTAGTGATGTACACATATGAGAAGTCAAGGCCAGAGGATTTCTTAGGCCCTGATGTTCTGGGCTATAGTACACAATGCTGATTCTTTGTCCACATTGAACTCTGTATCAATCAATATGTGACCTCCCAGACTGGGGGACTACCAGATTGCCTAAGAAAGGATTAACCAGTCCAGATCAGAAATATAAAGAGGTCAAAACTGGCATGCTAATCACCATCATTTTTTTTAAAAAAAATGAGTTTTCCTATTTATTAATCAGATGGAGTACCTTTTTATACTTAGGCAATTTTAGCTTTCCTTTTTGTTAACTTACCCAATCATATCCTTTATCCATCTACTATTTTTATTTTATACAGATTGAAAAAAATTTATGTTCCAGAGAGTCTTTGTTTAAGATTATTAGCATTGTAAACAGCTCCCCTTCTGTTTCAGTTTAATGGTTTTATGATGTTTTTATACAGATATTTTTGAATTCTAAAATAGTACATTTATTATTTTTTTCTTAAAGATTATAATTTTTTGAATCTTGCTAAAGAGATCTTTTTCTGCTCTAGATCCACATTTCCTTCTAAAAGTTGCATTTCAAATTTAAGTTCTTTACTAATATAGAATTTACTTTTGTATATGGCAAAATGTAAGGAACATAATGTTATTTTGGTACATTTGAATAATCACTTGTTAAGCACTGTCTATTCTGTGATCCCTCTTCTGTTCCATTGTTCTGTTTGCCTATTTCTGGCCCAACGGCACACTGACTTTAATTACCTATGCCTTCATAATGACTTCTGATTGCTGAGAAGGCAAGCTACCTATATTGATCTTCTGTAGGAGTGTTTTGTCTGTAATCGATCCTTTACTTTTCCATGAGAATTTTAGAAACCCTTTGTCATTTCCATGAGGAATTATGCAGGCATTTTGATTTTATTTCCTTTGAATTTATAGATTAATTTGTCAAGAATCAATATATCTTCATGGTTTTATATTTTTTACTCTCTGTGACATATCTCTCAAGTTATTTAGGTCTTATTGTCTTATTTTATGTCTTTTAATAGATCTTATACATGTGTTTCTGCAAAGGTCTGAGCATATCTTTTGTTAGACCCTAGATATTTTATGGTTTTTATTGTCATAATGAATGACAGTTTAAAGTTACACATTTCTAATTGTTGATGTGTAGGGGATGCTATTGACTTTTTTGCGCTGAATTTATATTCAGCAGTTTTAGTGACTTCTTTTAAGAATTTAATGATTCATGTATTTAGGTTTTCTATGTAGACAATTGTAGCCTGGGGTAAATGTCAGTTTCATTTGTTCCCTTCCAAATACATTTTTTCTTCATTTTTTCTCGTGGTGCCATTTGTCAATGCCTTAACTATAATACTAGCAAGGTAGACATCTTTTTACAGTTCCTGACATGAAAGTGAAGACTTCTCATGGTGTTGCTCATTCCTTGCTAGATACCTTTGCCTTTCTTGCTGACTACATGTTGTCCTATTCCATCTTGATGGATCCCATTGCCCAGGGTGAAAGCAGTGGCACATAAACACCAGACCTCCTGGATTTCTCTGAGCTTCTACTTAGAACTTCAAGAGAGAGCATCTTCTTCCCCAGCTCAGCATACCTGACTTCAAGATTTCTTCTCCAGCAGTAAAGCTAAGGAAGACCATAGAGATCAGATAAATAGGTATCTCTATGATACAGCCTAGTGGGCTGCTGTCTATGGGATCGCACAGAGTTGGACACGACTGAAGCAACTTAGCAGCAGCAGGATACAGCACGAAGTACCAACTCTGCAAAAGCTGATGGGAGAGCAGCTCCTTCAGTAATCACAGGCTCATGTTACACATGGTTACCTTTCTTACAGTCACTCATTACTTCAGCACAAACTGTGAGGCTGTCATTGGCACAGCCTAGCTGTATCTTCATCCCTGGAGCCTCAGGATGAAGTTAGCACCACGGGGGTTGAAAAGGGGAGAGATGTGGCTTCCCAAAGCAAACCCGGAAAGCTGTTCCTAAACAAAGGTAAGTAGGCAGGTATGAAGAGGTCCACTTCAGATGCTGTGGTTTCAGATCCTTATCTCCCGATTCTGACACACTCTTGTATTAAGGCTGCCCTGTTGCCTCTGTCAGGAAACCACAGAGAACATTCATCTTCTGCCTTCCTATCTATCCTGGCTTCAATTTAACAGCACTGGCAATTTAACATTATATTTTAGATCTATGGCAAAACTTCCCTGGTGGCTCAAATGGCAAAGAATCTGCCTGCAATGTGGGAGATCTGAGTTCGATCCCAGGAAGATTCTCTGGAGAAGGAAAAGGCAACCCACTCCAGTATTCCTGCCTGGAGAATCTCCATGGACAGAGGAGCCTGGCAGGCTACAGTCCATGGGGTCACAAAGAGCCGGACGTGACTGAGCGACTAACACTTTCATCTTCTTAGGGCTTCCCTGGTGGCTCAGAAGGTAAAGAATGCCTGCAATGCAGGGAACCCGGGTTCATTCCCTGGGTTGGGAACGTCCCCTGGAGAAGGAAATGGCAATTCACTCCAGTGTTCTTGCCTGGAGAATTCCCTGGACAGAGGGGCCTGGTGGGCTACAGTCCATGGGGTCACAAAGAGTCACACATGACTGAACGACTAACACTTTTAGATCTGTGTTGTCTTACATAGTCTAGGACTGTAATACTATAAACATAACCACCCCCTCTTTACTGGATTTTGTTTTACTTTTATGCACAGTGCTTCTCATAGAAGCTATCAGGTATTTGATCTTTATTTCATATTTCCTCCTTACTTTTTAAAACCTAGCAACAATGGAATGAAACTTTCTGGATCTACTTGTACCTAATCTAAATTCATCCCTGATAGCAACAGCAGGATTGACTTCAAGGTTAGCTTTAGGTCATTTGAAATAAAACACTCTGATAAAGTCCCTAATTTCTTTGTTTATGCCACTTATTGTATTGTTAGCTAAATTGAAAGCCAGCTAACCAGAACTTTTAATTACTAAGTTCTACTTTGGAAAATAACAAGAAAACAAACTGATAAAAGAAGTTTGTTTATGAAAGATAGCTACAAGAATACATTTTATAAAACAGAAAAAGGCCAGTATCCTATGGTTAATATATCAAAAATTATACATCTGGATCACAAAAAGTAAAGAGGGTATGATATATTTCTGCTGAAGAATAATTAGGCTTATCATCCTCATCGTTAGTAGTTTTATATTCTAAAGGTTAGAAAAGATCATTTTTAAAAATTTGTAGTATTTAATTAAAAAAAAAACAAACCCTGACAACTCAGTCAACGAATCCTGTATTAGCCATGGAATTCAGTTAATAGTACCAGCACACTCATACATGTCAGTTTATAGCAGTTTTACGGTATCCTGAAAACCATGCTTGTAATGAAATGTATGAAATTAAACCAAGAGTGGCGTTGCATTATGTTCACTCTGAAATTCAAATAGGGGGCTCAGCTGTACCAGTGATCACTTCATTCTCACAGAGATTTTATAGCTTTATAAGCTCAGAGCCATTATTATTTTGGAAGAAAATCAAGTATTAACATTTCTAAAAGCTTCTATTTAGTCTGTTTCAGTGCTAATGGGTCCAATCCTTTACCGTGTTAAACCTGTATCAGAATGCCTGTTTTGATTGCTCACTCACTTAAATCTTAATCCTTGGAATTTGATATGTGCCTCTGATCATAGGAAGGATTTTTATTTTATTAGCAAAAAAAAAAAAAAAAAAAAAAAAAAAATCAAGATTAAAGCAGTGCTTTGGGTGAGTCTGTACAAAATACCCACTAGTGAATTTAAAGCTTTGAAGGCCTTTTGTTCAACAGATGGAGCACTTCTCATATATGAGTCTGCCTTTAGTAGCATTTATTAATCAAAACCTATTAAATAGAATATAATGTCCCCAAAACCATAACTCATGTTCTTTAGGCAGATCTGTACTATGGAGTTAACCAAAAGGAGTACCTAATAGGCAACTTTCTGTATTTAAAGGGTTTTCTTCCCCCCGATGTATAATTGGCTCTTTTCTTTTAATTCTCACATTTCTCATGACCATGTTAAATTACGCCACAAACGTTAAACTCTTTGTCACCTTCAGTGTTATCTTGCTACAAAGCTAGATTTTCGTGTCCTGCTACTGAGCCTGACTTTTAGGACACAATCAGAGTTTGCTCACTAAGATCCTTTGGAGTCTGTTTTTCTAGGTCCCCACTTCCAACTACCCATAGAAACTTCCAACAGTGGAGTTGTTTGCAGGGATGGAAACTAAGATGGAAGGGGCCTTTTGTAATACTTAGGTCACTCTTACCTAAAATTTTCTCTGTGTAGTTTTTCTGAAATAAAAAATATTGATAGTTCTCACACTTGCTTATTTCAAGGGGAGAAGCTATCCTGTAAAATTAGTGTGTGTATTGCTTCAAGGGTGGCCTCACAGGTCTATTTCCATCTCTGAAAGGTGTTGATTATAACTAATATCTAAAACTCATGGACTTTTTTCCTGAAGAGCAGTGCAGTAATTCCCATAACCCTAAATTATAATTGGTGATGCTTTAAATTCTTGGACAAGGAGCAGCAGTAGGAGCCAAATTTGGATTTATGTGGATGGATGGAAGCTGGAGAATCTGAAGAACTGTCAATTACAACTGGGGATAATAAAGGCCTGTGTGTTGCTTGTTACATTTTGGAGTATGTGTGAGCCAGGTATTATTGAGTGACAGTCAGTGTTAACAAGCCATTCCTACTTACTCTGAGTACCTCTTTTTAGATTTCTTCATTTTTCCCGCCAAGTGTTTGTTAAGCATTTATTTCACCAAACTGAGAATAAGCAGGAGAAAGGTGTTTCTGACAATTGTTTTAAACCATAGGACCCTAAATGATAGAATAAATATGAGGTGATCCCTAATTGCATATGTGGAAAGCATTGAAAGAAATATCAGAAATGATTGCAGCTTAGAGACTAGTAAATTAGTGAATGGTGCAGTATTAATAGCAACAGAAGAAATGATAGGAAAACTGAATGAGAATTATTAGACTTGTTTTTTTCAAAGTAGAGACCATGTCTTCATTTTTTTAATCTTTAGATCCTTGTATTGCTAAATCCATGCTATGCTCTCATTGTGCATTTTGTTCTACCATTTTAGTCTCAAAGAATATTCTTGTATAGGTTCGCACAATTCAATGTATGGTTAGTATAAACATTTTCTTGTTCTGTTTTAATAACATTTATGTGTGCAACTATAAGAGTAACATAGAATCACTGACAAAACATACAGAGGAGCATTAAGAAGAAAATAGAAAACAGTTTCACAAGCCAGAAACAACAGCAGCTAAAATTTTAGTGCATAACTTTACCTTTGCTTTTATAAGCTCATATGATTTCTTCAAAGACCTCTGGCAAGGCCGTTACCTGGAAATGTATATTGGGAGGGAAGATGCTCTTTAAGTCAAGCCTGAGTAGTATCAGCATTGTTTTCATTAGAGGATAAATGCCGACAATATTCTCCTTCTAGGATTTTAACTTTAGAAGAATTTCTTTAGGCGCAAAGGAAAATCAGAAAGCTGTGTTTTCCAAGAGTTTTCAGGCATCTGCTATTTTCCCCATGTTACTTGAGTTGCCATTCTTACATATAAGATGTGATAATATGCCAATAACACAGCCTCTATTAACTCAGATTGTTTCCATGACCCAGCAAGTCTTATAGGACAATATTGAATGCCTAAATGAACTAGACAGATTGAATTTGCAAGTTACTTTTGCAATGTTTGCTGTCTGTTCTATGTTTTGAAAAGCCAGGGAAGAGAAGTCAAAGTTGAAATGGAATAATTGAACCAGACAGAGATATTATGGTCCATATCCTGTTCAGTACGTCTGTAGTGATTACACTAGACCCACACTTAAGATCCAGAGACTTAGTGTTTCAGTTAAGCAGGGACTTATTTGATCGGAGATTTGGGAAAGATTGTGACAGCAGCTTACAACAAGGGAGGATTTAAGAGCACAGTTTCTAGATGTTGGTGAAAGAGGACAGACTTAAGATGAATAAAATCTGGAGATCCAAGGTACAGCATAGGGATTAGGACTAATAATTTGCGTGTGTGCACACATGATTTGAGTGCTCAATCATGTCCGACTCTTTGTGACCCCATGGACTGTAGGGGTCTAAGAGGAGAGCCTGTAGCCTGCCAGGCTCTCCTGTCCATGGAATTTTCCAGGCATGTATACACGGGTTTGCCATTTCTACTCCTAGGGATCGTACCGACCCAGGGATGGAACCTGTGTCTTTTGAGTTTCCTACATCGGCAGGTGGATATTTTACCACCTCGGAAATCCCAGAGTTAATAATACAATATTATACATGTGAAAGTTTCTAAAAAAGTAGATCTTAAATATTCTCACCACACACACACACAAAATGGTAACTATATAGTATGATGCAGGTGTTGGTTAAAGCTATGGTGGTAATCGTTTTGCAACATAAAAATTCATCAAATCAACATGTTGCATGCTTTAAGCTTACACAATGTAACATGTCAGTTATATCTCAATAAACCCCAAAGAAAGTTTTCTGCCTGGTTTCTAGGGTAAGACCTCCTGAGTTGAAATTCCTGCTCTGAATTCAGATTGTGTATTTTTGTGCAAATTATCCACTATTTTATTGGCTTCAGTAGGGTAAAATTAGGATAATAATGGTACCTTTCTCATATGACCGTGTGAGAACAAACCCAGGTAAAGCATGTAACCACATCAGACACATATTTTCCAAAAGTTTTAGTAACTTTTTAAATTATTCAGAATGCCATGCCCATGGAAAGTATATAACCACATGATAAAATCAATACTCAGTGCAACTGAAATGAAAAATCTAAAAAGTATTATTCTTTCTACTCCTCATAGTGGGGTAATTGTGCTCTTTAAGGTGGCTGTGGGGAAGATTTAAAACCAGGACCCTGGAGGAAGGGCTGATGAAACTGGAATTGTTATACCCAATTAAGAGAAAGCTGAATCTCTTTTGAAACACAGGTTGCAATCCTGCCTCTGTTGTTTACCAGATGTAACATTGAGAAAACACTCAATCCTCTGATCTCAGTTGCCTCATGTTCTCTGACTTAGAGAGCTAATATGGTGATAAAAGTAGGATAGATAATGTAAAAGAGCTTGATTAACTTTAAAAATATTATACAAAAATACAGAGTAGACACTGTACTTTATTACTAAAGACTACTTGCCTAAATACACACTGTCATGAAATCTTTTAGTCAAGAAGGCTTGGAAGTTCATCAGTCCAACCATCCTTCTAATGCTTGACTCCACTTGGCAACTCTGCTTCCCTTCCCCAAGTGATCATTTGTCTATTAATTGAATTGCTTCAACGAATAAAATTTTAGAACCCACCATGTTCTATGCAATGTACTCGTCATTAGGCAAAATTGTATTTACTTATTAGTACTTTGCCTGACTTTTTCAGGAAGGATTTCAAATATCTTAAAGCTCAATCAAGCATATAATTATTTGTACTGACTTTAATCATGATAAAGCATTCATTAAATCTGGAGGTAACCCATTTCATCTTTGAACTTCTGTGATTATTAAGGTGTTCTTCATTTCTCCCTGTAACTTTGAAGTACGGATACTGCTGCTACTGCGTGGGGTCATACCAAATGTGTCAAAGCCATCTTTTACATCTCAGTTTTTCAGTCCTTTACTACTTGAAGATAGCTCTTCTGTTGCTTGAGTTTCTCTTCTCTAGACTAAACTATCTCTGTTCCTTAAAAGTTTTCATAAAATGAAGTCAAGTCTTTTCACCATTCTGGGGGCCGTTTCTAAACTTGTTATTTGCCTTCTGAGAGCATTTAAATTCTGTAAAGTCATCACTCCAGTATTCTTGCTAAGAGAGCCCCATGAACTTTATAAAAAGGTAAAGTCATCAACCCCCTCCTGAATACCATGCCACATAACCTAGCTTACTCCTTCTCTAGACCTTTTACAATTATTTTTCTCTAATTCCATATAATTCGTATTTCTGTAAAGACTTTTCCATCCTGACTTAAAACACGGTGCCATGCTATGCTATGCTACATTGCTTCAATCGTGTCTGACTCTTTGCAAACCCACAGGCTGTCGCCCTCCAAGCTCCTCTGTCCAGGGGGTTTTCCAGGCAAGAATACTGGAGTGGGTTGCTATGCCCTTCTTTGGGGGATCTTCCCAACCCAGGGATCTAACCCAGGTCTCACTGTGTCTCCCATGTTGGCAGGTGTGTTCTTTACCGCTAGCATCGCCTGGGAAGCCCCTAAGCTTACAACTTTCCTATAAAATTTCCATGACCTCTGATTTCCAGTTAAGTCATCATTGTTGATCAGTTTCCCTAGTAACTCTTTTCTTGAATAGACAGTGTCTATAAGGAAAATCAGAAAATTAGCAGATACTCAAATCTTTCATTAGCAACAAAGATAAAAAAATTAATATCCCTAAAATGGATAGTTGATGGAGGGGCATATTTATAACTTTGAAGATAATTTAAGAGAAACTAGTATTATGGTTTCCAATAAAATGACTCTAAATGCCTCTATGAGCTAAAGAACATAAAGCTAGGAGAATATGAGAGATTTAATGCAATGAATGGTTTACATGTGTTTTCTTCATAAACAACTGAAAATTATTTAATAGCTCTATGGATTTCAGATGATTTAGCTGCTGCTGTCCTTTGAAGCTTCATTTATTTGTGATGGATTTCTGAGTGTTATCAGTTTTTCAGAGAATAGCTAAATGGAGCAAGAATAAAAAACAAATTTTCTTCCATTAATCACTATCTCAATTCAAAAAAAATTCAATTGAATAAAATAAAAAGCTATTTAGAAAAATTTACGTGAAGGTCTTTAGTTTTAGTTCCAACATACCAAGAACTAGATGTCATTGCTCTTGTCCTTCCTACCAAAGCTAGCCAAACTGAAAATTAACCACTTTTGTGGATCCATTAGAGGACTGAGGTTGCAGAGCATGCCACCACTCAAATCCTAAAGAAACTCATGAATCCAGAGAGTCGTAGCTGAGATCTGATTTCCTGGAGCAGAAGCTGCCAAGTCAGAAACTGGTAGAGAAATATAAGTGATAATTTTGGAGGAATTGCTGGAGGTTGGGTGTGGACTCACATGACAGGAAGGAACTCCTGGGGCCTCTCTATTAGAAGGGGGTGCATTTTCATGGATTTTCCCTCAAGGAACCCCACCAGGATCTCATCGTGAATCTGAGAAAGATCTCTCTTAGTCACTTTGGAAGGGGAAGGGGGAAATGGATCATTTTGAAATAATCCCAGAGCTTTTTCCATAACAAAGACCTAGTACTCCCCGGAGACACTTGGTTGGAGTATCATGGCAGTTAGGGTAGGAGTGGTGTTCCTTCTCTAGCCTCCTTGTCTCATCTGAGAGTATTCCAGCGAAGGTGTGTTGTTTCACATTTTAAAAGTATTCCGAAACATGGCAATCACATGCTTGAACTTAGAATATAAAACATCAAACTCAATCACATAAATAAAAATTGCAATTTAGATTTTTGTTCTATTTTATAATCAGGTTAAGGAGTAAGGAGGGATGAATAAAAGGGAAGGAAAAGTTACGAGATGTTATGAAGAGATATGTGTTCAGGAAAAAAGCACGTAGAACAAGAGACAGAGTGACACAGAGACAGAAGCAAGGAGGAGAGCCCTGTAACTAGTTACCCGGGTGCTTATTGTCACTGAAAAATTAAAAATCAGCCCACCTAAGAAAGAAATGGAAACTTTCATTTGAGCCAGCTTTGAAGATTATAACCTGGGAAGATCATCTCAGAAAGCTTTGAGAGCTCTTCTGCCTGTCAGAAGTCAAGACACAGTTTATATAAGTTTTTTGAGACAGAGGGCTGTACATAAAATGACCTATTATTGACAGGTTACACAATCCAGATCTACACATCACTGTAGTGAGTAATGTGATCCCTTAGAAGATCAAGAAAGAATGTTATCTTTTATGGAGTCATCTTATTGATGTTGGGGGAATGTTGCTATTTATGATTGAACAGGTATTCCTGCCAATGGGGGAGGTCTGGTCAATGTATAATGCCGATACACAATGCACGTTGAGGGAGAGAGGAGGCCTCAGGGCAGAGAATTTTTATGTTAAACTTTTTTATCTTGCCATAAAATATGAATTTTACTTCACGCTGTATTGAATAATAATTCTAGCATTTTTATAAAGTGATTTGGGGCAGGTTAAATTCTTAATTTTTTGATCTGTAAAATGGGTAAAATAATGCCTCTCTCATGATGTTATTAGGAAAATTAATTATCTAATACTGATATTTTTAAGGTGCTCATCATGGTGCTAGGCACATAGAAAGTTTAAGTGGTAGCTATTCCTATTAAATAATCACATAACAAAGAAAACTAATGTCATTTGGAAAGAACAAAAACCTTCATTGCCAAAACACTTGTAGTTTTGCAGCTGTTTTGAATTTTGTATCAAAAGTCTTTTAAACTTAGGTTATGTTTCTTTCAACTTCAGGCATAAATTATATCATCAGCTCTTACCAATTACCCTGGAAGTGTGAATAGAAGAGGATGCAGGTCTCATTTCCAGGAGATGAGAACAACTTTTCCCATGTTTAACTCATGGATACCACCCAGCAATTTAGCACAAAACTGATCTGTTTGTTTTCAATCCAGTAATTCACATTTTTATTGTATTAGCTAATTTGGTCAATGATTTTTTGGCAGTGTTAAGAGAAATTTAATTGTATGTTCAGTTTTTACTACATGTGTCTGTAGGAAAGTTAAATTAAGCTAAAGTACTGCCATACAATATTGAATTTGCACTTCAAATTGAACTTCCAGTTGCAGAATTAATAGGATAGAACCCAAGGGTCACAAAGAAGAAGAAAGAAAAGCCACTGAGCTTGCTCCTTCCTGCCCAGACCCACAAATGCAACAGCCTCGGGCACTGGGTATGTCAGCAGTATTTCTGCAGAAACTTCAGTTAACAGCTACCCCCAGGTGTCCGAATCTGTTATGAATATGACCCCTGGGTCAAAGAGTTAATGTCACAAGTCACTTACTCCTCCTGGCATAGAAAGACCAGGCAGAGGGGAAATGAGGTTCAGAGAAACGTATTTTCTTAATGTGTAAAGCAGCTTATACCTACCTTTGCAATTACCAGGTGTTTTTGGATGGCAGATGGAAATTCATGAAAAGAAATGTGAAAATTTTTATTGAAAACAGCCTTTACAGTTTTAAAGTAAAACTTTGTTCTTGTTGTTGGGGGGAGAAGAGCATGTCTTCCCTCTCAGTTCCTTTGTCAATTAAATCCCTATTCTCACTTCATGAGACTGGGAGAGTGCCATCTATTAAATTAAACTGGAAAATTTGGCAACTCACTAATTTAGTCCATAATAGTCAAGAAGTTTGCCGATCTCTGTTGAATAGCTTGAGTGGAGCCCTTTAAAAATTCTTTCCTAAAAATAGAAATAACCCAAACATTCAGCCATAGTACCATGGATGAGCATTCTCTTTTATTCAGTTGATGAAATACAGTATATCATTTAAAAATATTAAACTTTCACATTCATGTTCAATATATCAGAGTACAGAAGTGTGTATATGTATGATTTTACTAAATAAAAAGTCTTTTGTAGACCAACATTCACAAATTCACATGGAAGAACAGTTGGAAGGGCAGACACCAAAATTCTGAACTTTTAGATAATACCAATATGTGTTTTTCACCCTTTTCCTCTGTTCTTGAATTTTGCCAACTTTCTATTGTGAAAAAAAGTAAAGTGATACCAATATGGGGTTTTCATAATTTCCTCTATTCTTGATACACTTGCCAACTACAGTATATCTAAAAGAAAAAAAATTGCATCTTAAAAAATTATGGTTTGACAAATACTAATTGAAATCACAGTGGTGTCAGTGAAGCCCTGTGCTGAGGTCCATGGATGGATGGGATACAGCCCTATCCTGGAGGGACCTACAGTCCGAGGAGAAGGCAGACAGTTAAAGAAATAATAAGCACTCTAAGTGGAATGTGTTAATAAAACATGTGCAGTATTATCTTTGGACAGAGACGGTCCAGAGGAAGGAGTGTTCTCCTGGTAAAGAGGGAGACATTAGGAAAACTGGTTCCTTGTTGTCTTGTTAATTTAATTGAGCAGCACATTTTGAGCACTTGTTGTGTGCCAAGTCTCATTTCTGAAGAATGTACAGCTAGTAAAGAAGGGGACAAGGGATGTGTCAAGTGCTGCTGATCCACGTGCAGGCCACTGGGGATTTGACTGAGCAGTTTCAGTGCGGAGATGGAGTGAAAGCTGAAATAAACAAGGCTGAAACGTGAACAGGAGAGACCTCATTGGAAGAGCAAGTATAGACGTTTCCTATCAAGTATCAGAGATATTTCCTTCAGTGCTTGTTGGAGTGTTGCTAAGAAATGATGTAGTTGTTTGTGAGGTACAGAGAAACTTAAAGCAGGAGAAATTACAGCACATAATCAAGTAGATTGTGAAAATCTGATGGTAAAG
Organism: Muntiacus reevesi; assembly: GCF_963930625.1. Lineage (NCBI taxonomy): Eukaryota > Metazoa > Chordata > Mammalia > Artiodactyla > Cervidae > Muntiacus > Muntiacus reevesi. The sequence continues at coordinate 24,292,069 of NC_089257.1, read as the reverse complement.
GAGAGATCAGGAGCATTGCTGGAGCTATATCTTTGAGTGAGTGAGTGGTAGCTTGAACACAGTGGAGACATCAGATTTAAATAGGAGTGTGGATGGTTCATCTGTGGGACTGGGTAAGGGGAATAGACTGTGGGAGTCCAGATGCTGGCAGATACTTAGATGGAGTGGCGGTATGTGAAAGTGTTCTTCTGATGGATTCCTTTTTTCCAGTCTAGTGGGAAGCAGGGTTACCAACTGAGAATGATGCTGAGAGAAGGAGGTGTTGAGAGTTTGAAGAAAGGAGACTGTATTAAATAGGAGAGTGAAAGTGATTGTACTAAGGAAAAATAGTTGTCTGTTTTTACAGTTGTTTCTGGGTATCTGCCAGGGGTTGGTTTCAGGACTCCCATGGACAAAACCCACAGATGCCCAAGCTCAAGTCCCTTATGTACTTGTGCATAATATATACACATCCTTCTGTATACTTTAAATCATCTCTAGACATTGCTTATGAGGAGAAATATTAATCTTTGCTATATACTACCATACCTTCTGGGCTTCCCTGGTAGCTCAGCTGCTAAAGAATCTGCCTGCAATGCAGGAGATCCCAGTTTGATTCCTGGGTTGGGAAGATTCCCTGAAGGAGGGCAAGGCAACCCACTCCAGTATTCTTGCCTGGAGAATCCCTATGGACAGAGAGCCTGGTGGGCTACCGTCCATGGGGTCTCAAAGAGTTAGACACGACTGAGTGACTAAGCACACAAATTACTTCTAAAACGTAATACAGTGTAAATACTATGCAAACAGTTGTAAATACAATGTAAATGCTATGTAAATAGTTGGTAGAGCCCAGCAGCAAGTTCAAGTTTTGCTTTTTGGATATTTCTGGATGGATGGACCTAGAAATTATCATACTAAGAGAACTTAGAAAGAACTAAGTCAGAAAATGCCATTTGCTATCACTTATATGTAGAAACTAAAAAGCAAATGGACTTATCTACGAAACAGAAACAGACTCACAAAGAGAAAAGACAAGTGTGGTTGTCAAGGGTACGAGTGGGAGGAGGGGGAGGGATTGGGGGTTTGGAGATAGCAGATGCAAACTAGTGTATCTAGGGTGGATAAATAACAAGGCCCCACTGTGTACTTCCCCAGGTGACTCAGTGGTGAAGAATCCCCCTGCTGATGCAGAAGCGGAAGGTCATGGGGGATTGATCCCTGGAGGAGGAAATGGCAACCCACTCCAGTATTCTTGCCTGGGTAATCCCAAGGACAGAGGAGCCTGGTGGACTACAGCTCTTGGGTCGCAAAAAGTCAGACACAACTGAGTGACTGCACACTCAAGCACAGGGTAGCACTGGGAACTATATTCACTCTCCTGAGATAAAAGCAGAATGAAAAAGAATATATATATATATATATATATATATATATATATGTAATGCATACATTGTATATATACACACACACCCATATATATATATACATGTACAGCTCAGTCACTGCTATACAACAGAAAGTAACACAGCATTGTAAATCAACTATACTTCAATAAAATTAAGCAATTATTAACATGGAACTTTCTGGAATTAATACTAGATATAGATATTTTGGTCTGCAATTGGGAGTAAACCCACAGGTATTGAGGGCCAACTGCAGTTACCTGGCATCTCCAAGTGCCCAGCTGAAGTTCATGGTCATTAAGTTAAAGAACCCAGTGAGTGTGGTAGAATGTTTTACTAGTCTCATTTCTGCAGCCTTGCCCAGCTGCATAGGTGTGGTTAAGGAGTAGGCAGGGATAAACCAAGGTTGTTTCTTTGCCGAGAATTCATGTTGAAATGGGAAGGGCAAAGGAGGTGACGGTACTTGCAAAGGGCTGAAAACAATGATGACTTAGATTAAAACTGGACTAGGGGCAAGAGGACATCAACTTGGCAGTTCACACTGCCTCACAGCCTGGTGAGGAAGGGCAACAGGTCCATTCGTGCCTCCCATGAGTGTATGTGTATATGTGTCTGTGCATGCATGTAAGGCTGTATTAGCAAACGTCTGATGTGAGGATAAGCAGGAGAGAAAGTGACAGGTTTCTTACTCTGTGGTTACTGACGTCACTAACCTTTAAGCCAGTCTTGTCATCATCCAAGCTCTAGTCTTTGGAGACTGTGATGGCCTTGCTGGTGCTTCAGCTGTGTCCCTCTGTTATCAGTTCAGACAGGGAGACAGCAGACCCAGGCTCCCTTAGGAACCATGGATAGTTACGGCTGAGCCTGCTCAGTTGATAATGGTATACTGATCAAAGTAGAATATAAATAACTCTTTCAGCTTGATAAAATTTTTCTCCGGCCATCTAAGGTTTGTTTACTTTTCTTAATCATGTTGAATAGGCAGTTTCATTTTGCAAGAAGTTTAATTTCAAATGAAGAATAGTATACAATTCTTATAAGACATTAAAGTCTAAAGCCTTAGAGAAAATTCAGGACATTTTACCTCTTCTCCAAATTATTTCAAGGTCTTTCATACTTTAAATTATCTGTGCTTGAATTAATACCGAATTATAAAGAAGAAAAAGCAAGTACATAGACAGTGTAAACACACACAAACACACAATTTGCTTTTATGTTCTATGCCTATTCAGTTCTGTGCTGCAGGCCTTGGATGGGTTTGTTACCTAGAAACATTGTTTTAAACTAGGTGATAACAAAGTTCACAGAACTTGTGAATTAATATAGAATTTCTATTGCTGAGTTATTTTTTTTTTAATAAAAATATTTTAGAGGCATTCTACAACATACTTGATAATTGATGTTTGATGTAGTAGTACCCATGAATTTCTGTAATTTTTAAAAGATGGGTAATGGCACTATTAAAAGCAATAGTTTTGTTGAGTAGTTTTCAAAACAAATAACTTCGAGTGTTACTTCTGTATTAGAAATACAGATAGGCCATTTAGCATTTAGAGGATATCAAATATAAATTCCCTTGGCTTTTCCTGGCTTCCAGGCTTCAATTGGAGTCCAAAAGGAGACCCCCCCCAACCAAGTTCCACATATTTGTGATAAGATCACCCCACCCTCTACTTGACCTTTAGCGGAAGAGGCATCTCAGCCTCCCCCTTTCCAACCTACTACCAATGCCCTAACGCACAGAGCCTTGATGAGACCCCCCCATCATGAGTCTGTTAGAACTAATTCCATCACGTCTTTAACATTAGCTCTTACAAGATAATCAAATAGCATTTGCATTTTTTAAACCATTTACTTTATATTGTAATATAGTTGGTTAACAATGCTTTAATTTCAGGGGTGCAGCAGAGTGATTCAGTTATACCAATACATGCATCTGCTCTTTTTCAGATTCTTTTCCCATCTAGGTGGTACCATAATTTTGAGCAGCATTCCCTGTTCCATACAGTAAGTCCTTGTTGTTTATTCACTTTAGACATAGCAGAGTGTACGTGTCCATCCCAAATTCCCTAACCATCCCTCCCATCAACTCTCTGCCCCTGGTAACCAGAAGTTCCTTCCATAAGTTTGTGAGTCTGTTTTTTCGTTTGTCTGTTTTAATTGGAGGCTAATTACTTTATACTATTGTAGTATTTTTTGCTATACATTGACATGAATCAGCCATGAGAACACATGTTTCTGTTTTGAAAATAAATTCATTTGTATCATATATATTTTTTTAAGATACCATAGAAAATTTCTTTTTCTCTCTCTGACTCACTTCACTCAGCATGGCACCCTCTAGGTCCATTTGCAGTAGCATGGATGAACCTAGCATTTATATTTTTAAATTCAAATTCCAAACATCATTCCTTGTTTCATCTGAGCAGTCTGCAGTTTTTGATGCAGCTAAGCATTTATTCCTTCTTAGAGTACTTTCTTACCTAGACTTCAGGATGCTATACTTTGCTTTACTTGCTTCAAGTGGATTTTCTTCCTTTCTCTGTAGGTTCATCATTCATGTCTCAAACCTGTGAGCAATAGATTGCCCCAGGGCTCACTCCTTCAGTGATCTCATCTAGTTTCATGGTTTTAGGTAGCTGATGGCTCTCAAATGTGTAGCTTCAGTTCCTTGAAATTAAGACATGTATATCCAACTGCCTACTTGATATATTCACTTGGGTTTCTAATAGACATCTCAAATTTAATATGTCTAGAAACCAATCTCTGAACCTTTTTTTCTGTTCTGTTCTTCCCTCAATTTTGCTACACTCCTCCCCCACTTTATTCAATCAACTATAAATAGTTTTCCATTATAGTGTTGTTTTGAAAGTATTTTGTAGGTACCTTAAAGTCAATAATCAAATTTATGTAAGGGAGGGGACTTCCCTGGTGGGCCAGTAGTTAAGACTTCACTTTCCAGTGTAGGGAGTGTGGGTTCAACGATCCCTGATCTGGTAGCTAACAGCTCAGGTGCCTGGCTGCCAAAAAGAAAAAACAAAACAAACCCCAAAACATAGAAACAATAAAGACTTTAAAAAATGGCCCATGTTAAAAAGAAAATCTTTAAAGAAGATAAAAATGTGAGTGGGCCTGATCCAATCAGTTGGATGACCTTAAAAGTAGAAATAAGGCTCCCTTGATAAAGAAATTCCATCTGTGGATAGTGCTCCCTGCCTGACAGTTCCAGCCTGACCTTCCTGGTGGTCTGTCCTAGGGACTTCAGACTTGCTGAGTTAGCCCCCATAATCCTTGGAGTCAATTCCTTGCAAGAAATCTCAAAGTATACCTCCTACTGGTTCTGCTTCCTTGGTTGAACCATAACTGAAACTGATCTCGGCACTAGAAATTATTTTAGAAGGACAGTCTTAAAGGTGAGTTTTCCAACTGTGTTCATGTTTTCTGAATTGCTTCTGGACTTTCTAAAATTGGTTCTGTAATCTGATTAGATCTAAGGACACATGCTTCTATTTCCTGTGGTAAGGAGAATATTAGTAGCATGCAAATGTAGGAACAGAGAGATAAAGAACTTTATTATTGGATACCCTAGCCAAATATCTGTGTGAGGTAAAATTCTGAGTAGCCATGTATTTGATGGTGTAGAACTTTTCAGTCAAACTAGAGAGATTAATGGACTTGACTAGTTTTTCCACATCTGCCTGAAGAGATTAGTTCTGCTTTGACTGAAAAACCTACCAAAGTCCCCTCCTTAAGTAGTTGCCTTACAAAGCACTGCTGATTCTCTTAAAATTCTATACTTGTCATGTTCCTCTGCTTCTACATCTATAAGTAGACTCAAGCTTCAGCTTCTATGGTGGCTTAGCTGGTAAAGAACCTGCCTGCCAGTGTAAGAGATGCAAGAGATGCAGGTTTGATTCTCAGATCAGGAAGATCCCATGGAGAAGGAAATGTCAACCCACTCTAGTATTCTTGCCTAGAAAACTCCATGGATAGAGGAGTCTGACAGGCTACAATCCATGGGGTCGCAAAGAGTTGGATATGATTGAGCACATACACACAAGCTTCAGAAGGGCTGAAGGGGTGAAGTACAAAATGTGATCCATGAAAACGTTCACTATACATCAAGATGTTATGAAAAACCCAAATGAACTTTTTGGATAGCCAAAAGCATCAAAATAGAATAGATCTCTTTTTCAAAGCATGAAATATATATTGAATATGTCATTTGAAGGAACTATTAGATTCAGAAGATGGCAAAAGATTTATATCAGAATGAAAGGATTCAGAGGGGATTATGAAGAAACCGTGCTTTGAACTGAATCTTTAAGATCAGTTAGTCCCATTCGGAAAGGCAAAGAAAAGAAATCCGATTATTTCATACCAGTGATATAGCATAAATGAATACTGGAGTGGAGATTTCATTTGGGGACTGTGGAGTAGAACTCGTGGCCAATCTGTAGAATGCCTGCAATGGTCTTTGGAATTTAGATTTTATCCTGTAAGAAATAGGAAGTTAGTGATAGTTTATAAACTGATAACTACAGGATTAAAATAAAATTTTAGGGCATATTGCTTACAGATATATTGGGAAAGAAATCACTTTTCAAGTATAGAAACCAGGTACTCTGCTGTTATATTAGTTCGGATATAATTCTGGAGACAGCTGTTTGAGTCTTTTCTGTAATCTCAAAGTACAGAAGATCCTTCTCTGTCCTAACCCCAGAGCCACAACCATTACGAGCTTCAATCTGTCAGAGGCTAGAATACCAACAAACAGCTGAATCAATTAGATAAAGTTTGGTTCAAACTTACATAGCCACATGCTTCCCTGGTGGCTCAGATGGTAAAGAATCTGCCTGTAATCCATCCCTGAGTTGGAAGATCCCCTGTAGAAGGGGATGGCTATCCACTCCAGCATACTTGCCTGGAGAATGCCATGGACAGAGGAGCCTAGCAGGATCACAATGAGTTCAACACAGATGAACAATGAACAGTTCCACAGATGATAAGGGAATGAAACCTGATATCCTTATAAGAATACAAGATGGAATAAAAAGGGTATATTTAACAGTGAATTCAAAGGAAAAACTGAGAAGACTTTAAAGTGGGTTGCGTACTTACAGATACCAAGGAGGGAAAAGGAGGGGGATGACTGGGATTGACATAATACTCTTGGCTGTGCTCAGTCGTGACCCCATGGACTGCAGCCCATCAGGCTCCTCTGTCCGTGGGATTCTCCAGGCAAGAACACTGGGGTGGGTTGCCAGGCCCTCCCCCGGCGATCTTCCCAACCCAGGGATCAAATCTAGGTCTCCTGTGTTGCAGGCAGATTCTTTACCATCTGAGCCACCAGGGAAGCCCAACATAACACTCCACTATGTATAAAATGGATAACTGATGAGAACTGACCGTATAGCACAGCAGACTCAATGCCCTGTGGTAACCTAAATGGGAAAGGAATCTAAAAAAGGGGGGGTATATGTGTATGTATAATTGATTCACTTTGCTGCCCAGCAGAAGCTAACGCAATACTGTAAAGCAACTATACTGCAATAACAATTAACTAAAAATAAAAATAGGTTGCATAGTATGCATGTTTTGTGGTGTGTGTGTGCATGTGTATAGCGTGGGAATGATGAAAATAAATTTTGTATAATGTGTGCATGTGGCTGTACAGTTGAGAAGATAAAAGAGAAAGATGACACTGTAATGTCTTGTGTTGCATAATTGAGACAAGACAGTATTTCCAATAATGGAAATGAAGGAAGAGAAAAAATTACATCCCATTTCAGATTAATACCTAGCACTCACTTTGAAAATGTACTATGTGTCAGGTATGGCTCAAGGCATATGTTTTATATGCTTTATGTAGTTTGTATGTAAATCTGATGGCGGGAGCCATTCTTCTATTTTATAGATGAAAACATGAAAAAGAAACTGAGTCACAAAGAGACTAAGACATGTGTAGAACTGAGGTCAATGGAAACATTCAAGAGGAAATAGTTTAAGTACAGGATGAATGAAGGAGAGTATGAAGGAGATGGACACATTCCAGTTATGTTTCATGTTTTATGTATGGATTTCTGAAGTTGGAATTCTGGATTGAGACCCTGGGTATGAATGAAAAAAGTCATTGAAATAATCCCTTTTTAAGTATGAGGGTTCAGACCAAGATAGATAAAGGGGCATGGCTCTAGCCGACTTCAGTTGATGTTCTTAATTACAATATTATTGATCTTTTGTAAGAAAACCTTGAGGCAGAAGCAAAATTAAAATGAATCATCTTGAACACTAAAATCAATGAGCAAAAACATGTGAAAATTTGCAGCAATAGCTCATAGAAATCACCTTCTTGTTGCCCTAATTCACCACATACTCACAGGTTAAAAAAGGAAACTCTTAAATACAGGTCCAGATGTTAATACATTTTAAGCCTGTAGTTCATTTTGTATGTGTACCATACAGATATTTGTAAGCAATGCTCAGTTAAGAACCTTAAATTATTGACCTTTCTATGAGTTGGCGATTTGGAATTTTAAAGAGATGTGAGGTTTCTTCTATGAAACCTAATTCAGTAAGTGTACCATGTACAGTACTTCTTAAAAGCGCTGTGGTCTTGTAAGTAGAGAAGTGATGGCTTACACACACTTAAGCTACTTTCTTTCCTGCAGCATGTCTTGAAACTATTGCTATGCTAGTGTGAACTGTGAATCAGTTAAGTCAGGCAGCGAGTATGCAATATTTCCAAAACTGATTTCTCCACCGAGGTCTTTTTATGAGTGTCATCCTGATGAACATGTATTAAACTAATACTATTTTGGGAAAGACTGATAAGTTTCCTAAAACATAAGAACAGAAGTATATTACATGTATATAATATATATTTAATATCATACATCTTATACACTATCATGTTGTATAATATTCACTCTTTATAATGTATAATCCTCTTCTAATATATGATATTATTTATGTGTATAATTAATATTTTAATTATAAATGATAGGAAATACAGAAAATTATAAGAAATATAGTAAGAAAAAAATCTCTAATCTTCCCACCTAGAGATGATTACTATCATCCTTTTACATGTTTATTCTCTTGTTGAGATTATACTTTGTATTCATGCTTCTTTTTCCACTTAACATCCGAGTGACTTTCTTATTCCATCAAAATAGATCTTGAATATATGGATAATTTTTGACTTATTCTCACCTCTGGATGTTTGCCAGCAGGTACAATGAAGAGGAGACTGGGTGTATTATGGGGAGACCCAAGTTTGATTTCAGTCTTTACTGCTAATTAGCTGCATGGCTATGACCTAGCCACTTAACATATTAGGTTCATAGCTTTTTCTCATTTGTTCCTGTGATACTCCCACTGGACGACTACACACTTGGATGCTAAATACCACTATCTTATATTCCCCATGCTTTATCAGACTACAGGGGTGTCTGAGTTATCGGATATTAGAAGATTAGCAGCATTTTGTGGCCTCTTTGCATAGCTGTTGTTCAGTCATTGAGTTGTGTCTGATTCTTTGTGACCCCTTGGATTGCAGCGCACCAAGCCTCCTTGTCTGCCACCATCTCCTGGAGTTTGCCTTAGTTCAAGTCCATTGAATGAGTGATGACTTCCAGCCATCTCATCGTCTGTTACCCTGTTTGTATAGCACTGTGACTGTATCTTATATGGTGACTCATAATCAACTACCCATCAGTATTAATTAGAAGAAAGGCATTATTGCCTATGAACTCTTGCATATTCCACCGTATACTGAAAAAAATCATGAAAATTTCAGTTAAGAAAGAATATCAGTTTATGTATTCAGTTTAGAAAACCTTAATTCTCAGAATTAAGAGGCTTATTAATAGGATAATCTTCTCTTTTGCTCTTACAGTGTAATGGATAATTGGTTACACATATAAATTTTTCCTGAAAAGATGAATGAGAATTGGATGTGTTTGAAATGATTTAGAATGTGCTATTTTCTGTCAAAATTTGACTGATCCTATTTGTCAAACCAAGAGACTAGTATTCAGGAAAAGTAAAACTCTGCCATTTTGGTCCAGACCCTCCTTCTCTTGTGACTCCTACCCCTAATAAAAATACTTTTTAAAATAACAGTTTAGCTGTATATATACATATATCCATTCTCCCTCAAATACCCCTCTCATCCAGGCTGCCACATAACATTGAGCAGGGATCCCTGTGCTACACAGTAGGTCCTTGTTGGTTATTCATTTTAAATATAACAGTGTGCGCATATCCATCCCAAACTCCCTAACTACCCCTGCCCTCATCTTCCCCCTAGTATTTGCCTCTGGTAATCATAAATTCCTTCCCTAAGTCTGGGAGGCTGTTTTTGTTTTATAAGTAAGTTTATTTGTTTCACTTTTAAAAGATTCTGCCTATAAGGGATATCATACAATATTTCTCTTTATCTAAAAACTGTTTTATTTGTGGTTAGAGGCCATATCAGCAAGATTTTATTTTATTTTTTGTAGTCAACTGTGCTGCCTTAAATCATTTTCTCTAAGTGATCAAAAAAAAAAAAAAAAGGAAAGTCTTTTTTTTTCCAGGATGCTTTTTTATATGCTCATATAATCTTCCTGTTTTTCTTTCTTTTTTTTTTTTAATCTTCCTGTTTTTCAAAGTGGGTCAGTAGGCCATTTCATTAATTAGGTGAACTATCCTGTGGGACTAATCATTATTTTTCTTTTTTACTTTTGTAGTACCTTCCAGATAGCCCTATTTTATACATAAAATAAGATGGATGATGATCAGATGGGTACCTGGCGATTCTTTCCTTCATTGACTTAGGACCTTGCCCCTCTGATAGCCCCATATGGGGAAGCTGTCACTTTAGGAAGTGCAGTTTCTGTGACCTAATTTTTAAATTTTTAGTCAGTTAAGCATTTGGAATTTGCTTAACAGTTTCTGAACATTTCTGAGAGGCAAAGATGCAAGGTAAAGAGCAAGTTGGTACAGAGATGGTACCAACTCTCAGTGTAGTCTGCTGTGAACAATGGATGTGCCACATGAAGTTGTTCCATGTAAACGGCATGTATTTCTTTCTTTTTGGCTGTGCTGGGTCTTCATTACTGCGTGTGGGCTTTCTCTAGCTGCGGTGGGTGGAGGTTCCTCTCTGTCGCAGTGTGCGTGCTTCTCACTGCAACGGCTTCTCGTGTTGCGGAGCACAGGCTCTAAGTGCATGGGCTTCAGGAGTTGCAGCACGTGGGCTCAATAGTTGTGGTGTGTGGGACCTAGGGTGTGCAGGCTTCAGTGACTGGGGCCTGGGGGCTTATTTGCTGGGACTCTTGGGTCCTAGAGCCTGTGGGCTCAGTAGCCATGGAGCATGGGCTTTGACTGCCTGTGGCATGTGGAAACTTCCCAGACTAGGGATCAAACCCATGTCTCCTGCACTGGCAGGTGGATTCTTATCCACTGTACTACTAGGGAAGTCCAAACTTGCTCTTTTATGAATAGAAGGAGAACTCTACCTATACTTCCTTCAAGCACTTTCTATTTAAATGAGCACTTCTTGGCTACCTGGCCCTGTTTGTGATATGTAATGTTTTCCTTGTGCTGCTTTTCCTGAATGTCTATAAGGGACTGAACAAGGGAGGAGGCTTAAAAAGGAATGCTTTGAAAACAGTTCTATCAGGTTTCATTTATTCAAAAAATAATGTTGCTACTATAGATAAATTACTACCTTTTGGACTACATGCCACATCATATTACACAAAGTGATTAACTGAAACAAATATGATAGACAAATAGTTTCTCATTTGTAAAAAGCTCATACAAAACAAAGTGCTAATGTCCCCATAGAAAAATAAATTACATGAGTAGACAGTTCAAAGATAATGAAATCCATAGGATCAATATACATATAGAAATGTTTAATGTTTAAGAAGAGGTGGCAAGAATACACAGAAGAACTGTACAAAGAATATCTTCATGATCCAGATAATCATGATGGTGTGATCACTCACCTAGAGCCAGACATCCTGGAATGCGAAGTCAACTGGGCCTTAGGAAGCATCACTGTGAACAAAGCTAGTGGAGGTGATAGAATTCCATTTGAGCTATTTCAAACTCTAAAACATGATGCTGTGAAAGTGCTGCACCCAAAATGCTAACAAATTTGGAAAACTCAGCAGTGGTCACAGGACTGGAAAAGGTCAGTATTCATTCCAATCCCAAAGAAAGGCAATGCCAAAGAATGTTCAAACTGCTTCACAAATGCATTCATCTCATATGCTAGCAAAGTAATGCTAAAAATTCTTCAAGCCAGGCTTCAACAGTACGTGAACCATGAACTTCCAGATGTTCAAGCTGGATTTAGAAAAGGCAGAGGAACCAGAGATCAAATTGCCAACATCTGTTGGATCATTGAAAAAGCAAGAGAGTTCCAGAAGAAAACACCTACTTTTGCTTTATTGACTACACCAAAGCCTTTGACTGTGTGGATCACAACAGACTGTGGAAAATTTTTTAAAGAGATGGGAATAGCAGACCACCTGACCTGCCTTCTGAGAAATCTGTTTGCAGATCAAAAAGCAACAGTTAGAACTGGACATGCAACAACAGATTGGTCTAAAATGGGGAAAGGAGTATATCAAGACTGTATATTATCACCCTGCTTATTTAACTTATATGCGGAGTACATCATGTGAAATTTTGGATGAAGCACAAACTTGAATCAAGATTGCCAGGAGAAATATCAATAACCTCAGATATGCAGATGACATCACCCTTATGGCAGAAAGCGAAGAAGAACGAGTCTCTTGATGAAAGTGAAAGAGGAGAGTGAAAAAGTTGGCTTAAAACTCAACATTCGGACAACTAAGATCATGGCATGCGGTTCCATCACTTCATAGCAACAGGTGGGGAAACAATGGAAAGCGTGAGAGAATTTATTTTTTTGGGGGGGGGCTCTAAAATCACTGCAGATGGTGACTGCAGCCATGAAATTAAAAGATGCTTACTCCTTGGAAGAGAAGCTATGACCAACCTATATAGGATATTTAAAAGCAGAGACATCACTTTGCCAACAAAGGTCCACCTAGTCAAAGCTAAGGTTTTTTCATTAGTCATATATGCATGTGAGAATTGAACTATAAAGAAAGCTGAGCACTGAAGAATTGATGCTTCTGAACTGTGGTGTTGGAGAAGACTCTTGAGAGTCCCTCGGTCAGCAAGGAGATCCAACCAGTCAATCCTAAAGAAAATCAGTCCTGAATATTCATTGGAAGGACTGACTGTGCAGCTGAAACTTAAATACTCTGGCACCTGATGCAAAGAACTGACTCATTTGAAAAGACCCTGATGCTGGGAAAGATTGAAGGTGGGAGGAGAAGGGGATGACAGAGGATGAGATGGTTGAATGGCATCACTGACTCGATGGACCTGAGTTTGAGCAATATCCGAGAGTTGGTGATGGACAGAGAGGCCTGGCATGCTGCAGTCCATGGAGTTGCAAAGGGTTGGACATGACTGAGCAACTGAACTCAACCGAATGTTAGTATCATTCAAATAAATTTATAACAAAAGAATGCCATTTGAATTAATCAATTGATGATTTTAGATAAACAATGGTGGTGAAATTGACCTCTAAGTGGGAGTCAGATGGTTATAGATTTTCTGGATTTTGCAATGTGCATTAGCTTTCTTAAGATTTCATACTATTTGACCCTATAATTTCAATTCTAGAAATTTTAAATTAAATCAGAGGAAAAGCTTATAAATAAGTGCATTCATATTTATAGTTGAAAAGTATTGAAAACATCTTGAGTGCCCAACTACAGGGATATGTTTAAATAAATAATACTGCTTCCATCAGTAAAAATTTTGTTTACTCATTAAAGAATCATGTTCTAAATAGCAGTTAAATATGTATAGAAATGATCCTGATATGATTCTGAAAAAGAAATACAAAACTGTATATTCAGTGTTCTCTCAGATATATATCGGAGAAGGCAATGGCAACCCACTCCAGTACTCTTGCCTGGAAAATCTTATGGATAGAGGAACCTGGTAGCCTGCAGTCTGTGAGGTCGCTACGAGTTGGACATGACTTCACTTTCACTTTTCACTTTCATGCATTGGAGAAGGAAATGGCAACCCGCTCCAGTGTTCTTGCCTGGAGAATCCCAGGGACAGGGGAGCCTGGTAGGCTGCCATCTATGGGGTCGCACAGAGTTGGACACGACTGAAGCGACTTAGCAGCAGCAGCAGCAGATGCATATATTTTCTACTCCCACCCCCCAATTATATGCCTTTTAGGGCACAAGTCAGTGTGGGTAAGAATGGGCTTGGGGGGAGTGGAGCAAATAGAGAATCGTCAGCACATGTATTTATAAACTCCAATATTCTAGATATAAAGCTCCTGTTAATACAGTCTTAGGGCTTAAGTTTCAGGACCAGTTACGTAATTAGCAAGACCCAGTGCAAAATTAAAACTCAAGGCCCCTTGAGCAACAACTGTTCAACATTTCAGGAGGGTGGAACAGGACATTAAATCCAGTACAGAGCCTCACTGAGGTTCCAAAGGCTAGGCCTGTGTGACTGTCCTGATCTCATCTTCTAGAAGTTGTCCCTGGTAGGGACCACTTTATAACCCCCTTTCTATTATAATGCAAGGAATCTGAAAGTTGACACATACTTGATCTTCCTGAAATCTATGTCTTTCTTTCACCAAGAACCACTATTAAAAAAATGCTTTCTACCTGACCTGTATGACTGATTATTTAGAACTAAATGCATGTTTCCATTCATATCTCATAAATGCAATCATGTTAGCTAGCATCTACCATCAACCTATCAAATTCCTTTTAGCATTCAATTTTGTCATCTAAAATTTCCCTTTGTCATTGTCTCAATGAACTATTACAGATAATACAATTAGAAAGAAACTATAGAAACTTCATAAAACCTTGTGTTTCAAGTTTCATTTTAGTCATTAAAATACATAAAAAAAAAAAAACCATCTTAATACTTTAGGCAGCTGGAGGCATTTATTCTTAGTCATTGTTCCAAGTAGCTCAGAATAGGAGATCTGCATGAAGAACCATTAACCTGATCTGTTTCTAGACATTTAAAGTTCTGAAATAAATGTACCTTTAGGATTAGATGGTTAGATAGCATCACTGACTCAATGGACGTTGATCTGAGCAAACTCAGGGAGACAGTGAGGATCTGGTAGCCTGGTGTGCTGCAGTCCATGGGGTTGCAAAGGGTTGGACATGACAGTGACTGAGAAACAACATCAGGTCCATTAAGATCTGGGGGCACCACATCTGAAAATTATAAATGTACCTTCAATTATACTCTTGATTGGGTCTAATAAACCAGGGATGTTTTGATTATATGGGATCATTAAGTAGATGATTTCAGAGGTGGAGTTTTATCAGTTATATCAGTTCAGTTGTATCAATTTGGGGGTGGAGTCGTATCACATCACTAGGTGGATGATTTCAGGGGTGGAGTTTAAAATTAAAGATGTGGTATTTTATTTCCCTTGAGATGGCCATGGAAGTTGTTAACATTCTATGAGGTGCAGTTAATCCTAGAACTCCCTTGCACTGTCTGCATTTGTGCCTTCACGTTCTCTTAAACTGTGATGAAGAGAGAGAGATGAACAAAGATATTTTTAACTAACCACTACCTTTTAGAGAAGAGGAAACTGTGTCCTAGACAGGCAATTTGAACTTCATGTAATTTTCATATATCACAAAATGTTGTGTTTCTTTTGATTTTCTTTTTGACTATCAAACTTTAAAAACTATTTTCAGCTAACAAGCCATGCAAAACCAGATAGTGTGCTGGGTTTGGTCCTTGGGCTATGGTTTGCTGATCTCTGTCATGAAGCATTCTTAAAAATAAGTAGTTGGATAAAAGAATAATTGAAAAATGGATGGCTTGATGAAAAAATGAATGGATTGTCATTAATATTATATAACCTGGATAGTAATTTTGAATCATTATTCAAAAATAATCTTTAATCATGTCAGACCTAGTTAAGTTCTACTTAATTAATATACTAATTTTAAAACCATTAAAGGTACAGATAGTATTTTAAGTGAAGTTCATTTTTTTATTATATAATATATCCAATTATTATAGAAAATTAGGAACATTTAGAAGAGTAGAAAGATTAAAATATTAGCCCTATTTAGAGATGGCACATTAATTTCTAATATATTCTATATTATTCTTCATATATATGTATACATATAGTAATATTATATAAATGTAATCAAACTGTGTGTATAATATATTACTCTATTGCTTTAATATAACAATTTCCATATTGTTATAATTTTTCTTAAGCATCATTTTAAATGATGGCTTTAATTTAATAACATTCTTTATATAATGACTTCTTTAGGCATGAATTGTTTCTCTTATTTACATTAGGTATGTAATTATTAAAAAATAAAATTCAGCTCCATTTTCCAGCTTGTGGGTCAGAGCACAGGTATATGTCAATATCTTTATGGTTCTAAATTGCTTTAGAACCTCATTCCCTTGAGTCATTTCCTTCTTTTTTTGTTCTATTCACCAACCCAGGCTGGATGCATGAGACAAGTGCTCAGGCCTGGTGCACTGGGAAGACCCAGAGGGATTGGGTGGAGAGGGAGGTGGGAGGGGGGATCAGGATGGGGAATACTTTTAAATCCATGGCTGATTCATGTCAATGTATGGCAAAAACCACTACAATATTGTAAAGTAATTAGCCTCCAACTAATAAAAATAAATGAAAAAAACATGTTTGTTTTTGACTGTGCTAAGTCTTAGTTGTGGCATGTGGGATCTTGAGTTGCAGCATGCAGGCTTATCTGCAGTTGTGGTGTGCAAGCTCAGTAGTTGTGGCACATGGGCTTAGTTGGCCCAAGGCATGTGGGATCCCAGTTCCTGACCAAGGATCAACCCTGCATTTTCTGCATTGGAAGGCAGCTTCATAACCACTGGAACACCAGGGAAGTCCTATCCTTCTCTTCCATCCCACCTACTTTGGGCTAACTTACTCCCATATGCGAGGGATCTAAGAAGCATCAAGCGCTGCTCCCACTCTACTGTACTGATGCCCTGACCTGTGTGGCCCATACGGCACTCTTCTCTCCTTTTTGCCTCCAGCTCACTTTACACTAGTTGATAGAGAAAAGCCCTTTTATGGAACAAGTGTTTTTCTGAGTGTGTTCCAAGATGCTCCAAGGAAACAGCACTCTCAGGATTCTTCCCTAGGCAGCTAGCACCCAAACTGCAAGTCTGCCCATGCGAAGGTTCTGTGGAAAGAGCCACAGTCTTGGGATCCCTTTCCGGGATCATGATCCATGATATGTCCAGCTGTGCTTGCCTAGTCACAATTCCCCATGCCAAGCTGGAAAAAAATGGGGAAATCACTTGCTTCCTGCAGCTTCCAAATACCTGTTAGTTCCAGTGTGCGGCAAGTGATGTCTTCCCCAGCTGTCCGTTGTACGGTGAAACCCAGCAAGGGGTCTGCTTTGCTTGAGAGTCCTTTTGCCTCAAGGGTGGGGCTAGCTGCTCTGTTAGAAATCTGTTCATGCAGAATGTCCTCTGACATGACCTTCATCCTGCTTAGCCGTGCACATGCCAGTCAAGGCAGACCAGAGTTTCCTCCTGTCTGCGTGGCCCTTCCGGTTCCCATGTTCCCTTCTCCCTCTCCGGGCTGAGTGTGGTTGATACCATTTCATTGCTCTGAGACCGAGAACTCTCCTAGGCTGCTTAAGTACCTCTCTGCAGAGACAAACTTGGTATGCAAACTACGCATTTTGTCTACAGGGATTGCACTTTCCTGGGTGAGCCTTAGAAACCAGAAAAAACCAATGTCTGTACTCACACTAGTTTATTTTTCTCCCCCCTGCCTTCCCCATAGTCCAGAAAAACCGTGTTTTCTGAGTGGGTGGAGACTGCAAGCACAGTTTCTACTACTGTTAATTTTCCCAAATCGTTTGTCTCTGCCTCTAGTCCTGCCTTTCCTCTAAGGTCTTATACTTTTGGAAACCAGCAGCAGGATGGCAGCTATTTTCTCTGCTTTCCTCCCTAAGGCACTGCACACAGAAAGCAACAGCGACTTTAACTGGAGCAATGCAGGAGTGGGCAGAAAAAGCCAAGTGTCTGGAGAAAAAGATACCGGTTCATATCCAAAATATTGTCCTCCTACGTTTGCTTAACATTGATTTTGTTTCCTTAACTTAGTACCAGTATCCTCAACCTATTAAAAATAAATTAACACCTTCCAGCATCTGCGGAACACATTATAAGCTTGTGCTGCTCTACAGCATTATGCTTTTCAAAGCACTCATGTTTATAATCTCATTTCAGGTTTTCTCCTGTAACAGAAACCTAAGAGGTGTTAGCGGTTTCCTTAATTTCTTCCCAGTGACCCAGGGGAGGTAAAAAACAAAAGGGTCAGAAACAGCCAAGATCGAAAGTTTATTAATCATCACAGCTCAGGAAATGCTGACACAGTGGTGATTAATTAATGCAATGCATATTGATTAAGCAATACCATGTATCAAGTGCTGTAATAGGCACACACCTATTTATACCAGAGATTTCATTGTAGTTAGCAAGTCTTGGAAAATATAGATCCTATTCTCACAAGCCAATGTTCATTTTTCTCTGAGGGTTTCTTGATTCTACTTCTCATTTCCCACCATGGCTCATGAGCATTTGAGGACAGCGCTGTCCAGAATAACTCTCTGTGAAGATGGAAATGTTCTGCCTGTGCTTTCCAATGTGTTAGTCGCTAGTTACATATGGCTATTGAGCACTTAGCATGCATCCAGGGCAGCTGAGGGGCTGAATTTTTGTTTGTAAGTCACTTTAGCTGAATTCAATTTAAATTTTCCGTAGCTTTATTGAAGTATAATTGCCAAATGAAAGATATATATATATATATATACATATGTGTGTGTGTGTGTGTGTGTGTGTATATATATATATATGTATATTTGAGGTATACAGCAAGTTGTTCTGATACACATATGCATTGCAAAATGATTACATCAAGCTATTTAGCATATCTGTCACCTCACATAGCTACCATTTGTGTTTGTGTGTAGATGAATACTTAAGATCTACTCTCTCAGCAAATTTCAAGTTATAGTAACAGTATTACTAACTATAGACACTACATTGACCATTATATCTCCAGAATATTCACCCTGCATAACTAAAACTTTAGTTTTTAAAAACACTGCTTTGACCAATATCTCTTTATTCCCCACTCCAACCCCACAGCATCCAATATTCTATTCTAAGCTTTTATGAATCTACTTTTTTTTTAATTAGTTGGAGGCTAATTACTTCACAACATTTCAGTGGTTTTTGTCATACACTGACATGAATCAGCCATGAAGTTACACGAATTTACTTTTTAAAGATTCTACTTGTAAGTGGAATCATGACCTATTTGTCTTTCTTTGACTGGCTTGTTTCTCTTACTGTTATGTCCTCCATATTCATCCATGTTGTTACAAATTTACAGATGATGAGATTTTCTTTTTTAAGATTGAAAAACATTCCTCTGTATATAGATATCTATGCATTTTATTTAGATATAGATACCTATATCTCAATCACATTTTCTTTAGTCAATCATTCATAGAACAACACAAGTTATTTCTATATCCTGACTTTTGTAAATAATGCAATGAACATGGGAGCTCAGATAGCTCTTCAAGATACTGATTTCATATCCTTTGGTTGTATACCCAGAGTTAGAGTTGCTGGATCATAATGGTAGTTTTATTTTCAGCTTTTTGAGGAAGCTTCATTCTGTTTTTCATAATGGAAGTACCAATTTACATAGCCACTAAGAGTATGAAAGTTTCTCTTTTCTCTACACACTTACCAACACTTGTTTCTTGTCTGCTTGATATAATAGCCGTTCTGATAGATGTGAGTGTTCTCTGATTGTGATTTTTTTGTGTATTTCCCTGATGATTTTTGATGTTGAGGACCTTTTCATGTAGCTCTTGGCCATTTTCATATCTTTGGGAAAATGTCTATTCAGCTAATCTATTTTTTAATTGAATTGTCTGTTTTTTCCCCTATTGAGTTATGCAAGTTCTTTTTATATTTTGGATACCAACTCTCTACCAGATATATGATTTTCAGATATTTTATTCAGTTCCGTGGGTTGCCTTTTCACTTTTTTGATTATTATTTTTTTTGCCATACAGAGATTTTTAGTTAGATGTAGTTCCACTGTTTATTTTTGCTTTTATTGCATTTACCTTTAGTATCATATCTAAAAGAATCATTGCCAACACTACCATCCAGGACCTTAACTCCTATATTTTCATCTAGGAGTTTTATGGCTTCAGGGTTATAATCAAATTGTTAATCCATTTTTAGCTGATTTTTGTGTATGGTATGAGATAGTAGGCCAGTTCAATTCTTTTGCATATTCCTGTCAACTTTTCCCAACTCCCTTTATTGGAGACTATCCTGTCCCCACTCTATATTCTTAGCTACTGTGATATAGATTAATTGGTCATATATTCATGGGTTTGGTCAATTAATTTATATCATAGTAGCTCAGAATATAGTATAGGAAAAGGATAGTCTCTTCAATAAAGGGGGCTGGGAAATGTAGGCAGAGCTTGTGCTTCCTTGGTGGCTTAGACGGTGAAGAAATTGCCTGCAATGCAGGAGATGCGGGTTGGATCCCTGGGTTGGGAAGATCCCTTGGAGAAGGACATGGAAACTACTCTAGTATTCTTGCCCAGGAAACCCATGGACAGAAGAGCCTGGTGGGATACAGTCTATGGGGTTGCAAAGAGTAGGGCATGAACGAGAGACTAATGCTTCCACTTTCATGCTTGGATTTATTCCTGTTCATTGATCTATATGTCACTTTTATTCTAATACTATCTGGTTACTATAGATTTGAAATATAGTTTGGAAGTCAGAATGCCTCCAGCTGTGTTCTTTCTCATTAATGCTTTCCTTATTTAAGATGTTTTGTGGTTTCATGTGAAATTTAGAATTTTTGTACTGTTTATGTGAAAAATATCATTGGAATTTTCATAAAGATTGCACTAAATCTATAGATTCTTTGCAGAGTATGGACAATATTAACTCTTCCATTCCATGAGCACACAATATCTATTTATTTTTATCTTCTTCAATTTCTTTTATCAGTGTCTTATAGTTTTCAGTGTGCAAGTCTTTGAGTTCTTTTGTTAAATTTATTCCATAATATTTTATTTTTTGATACAGTTTTGCATTGGATTATTTTCTTAATTTCTGTTTCTGGCAGTTTGTTGTTAGTGTATAGAAACACACCTTGGAATTTATATATTGTTCTTATAAACAGCCATTTTGCTCTATTCATCTATTAGTTCTAATAGCTTTTTTTTTTTTTTTTTTGTAGTGTCTTTAGGGCTTTCTCTATATAATGCCATCTGCAATAGAGATTGTTTTTTCTCTTTTTTTTCAATTTGGATGCCCCCCCCCCCTTTTTTCTTACCTATTTCCCTTGCTACAACTTTCACTATTGTGTTGAATAAAATCGGCAAGAGTGGATTTTCTCTCTTGTTCCTAATCTTAGAGGAAAAGTTTTCAGCCTCTCTCCAGTAAATGTTATGTTAGCCATGGGCTTGCCATATATACCATTTGTAATGTTAAAGTATGCTCCCACTATCTCAGACTGTTGAGATTCATTATGAAAGGATGTTCCTTTTTCTGCATCTGCTTAGATGATTATATGATTTTTACCCTTCATTTTAGTAATATGATATTCAAGTTGATTGATTTATGGATGTTGAACCATTCTTGCATCCCTGGAATAAATCTCATTTGATCACGGTGCATGATCTTTTTAATGTATTGTCAAATTTAGGTTGTTAATATTTTGATGATTTTTGCATCTATGTTCATCAGAGATATTTACCTATAATTTTCTTCTGTTTTCCTTTTCTGATTTTGGTGTCAGGGTAATGCCAACCTTATGCAGTGAGTTTGAAAATGTTCCCTCCTTTTTTACTTTTGGAAGCATTTGAGAAAGATTTGTTTTAATTCTTCTTTGACTGTTTGGTAGAATTTTCCAAAAAATAATATTAATGTCATTGTTTATTCATTCAAATATTGAATGCAGCCACTAGGCACCACAGCTGCAGTAGTTGAAAAAAAAACAAGACAAACAAAAACTTGTTCTCATAGCTTATGCCTTCCTGAAGGAAGCATAGTGAAATAAATGAAAACAAGACCGTTACATATTAGATCATGAAGTATGCTAAGGAGAAATGAAGTGTGGAATGGGCTGTAACACACAGGAGTCTTTGAGATTTGGGATATGGCAGCCAGAGAAGGCATCCTCTCGCTGGTGACTAGTGAATAGACAGGTATCCCTGGAGGAGGCAGCCAAAGACAAAGGCTGTCAGATGCGCTTGTGCCACATGTGTTGGAGGGACTTACAGGACTGAGGGAAGAGCCAGAAGATGAGGGCGTAGACGTAAGGGAAGAGTGAGTGTCATGTAGAGTCTGCAGTTCCTGGTTAGGACCCTGGCTTTCATCTTAAGTGAGATATGAAGCCACTTGAGAATTTTGAGCCAAAAAAAGTGGCAAGCTCTACTCTACATCATAATAGAGTCTCTTATTTTGCTGTGCTGAAAACTGTCTGAAGGCAGTAAAGGAGGTATCTGAATAGCCTTTGAGAGGTTATTACAATAATTCAGATAAGATACTGTGGTGGCCTATATCAGGGTGCTGGCATGGAGATGACTTCTTGACTTGTATTGAAGGTAGAATCAATATGATTTGATGATAGACCAATGCAGGTGTGAGAAGAGTCAAGGAGAACTTAAAAATGTTATTTTGATCTAAGCACAGAAATGATAGAGTTTCCTTGTAGGAAAATAAGGATGCCTGAAGGAAGAAGTTGCTGAGTAGCATAGTATAGTCTTATTTTAGAGAGTGTACATGTATATCCACACATGCTATGAAAGTTCATAGAGAATTGATATATGCCAACTTCACTTAAGTGGTTTCATCTAGAGTGTATAATTATGGAGAGGGGAGGATGAGGCTTCATTATTTTATTTTGTATCCTTACATTTTGATAGATTTGTTTACCACATACTTGTGTTTATCCATTTCTTTGCAATCAATAAAAGGACACCCCCATTTACTGGAGTTCTTGGGTAAATCCTTTTCAAACAGGATCTGCAATTCTGCCTTCAGAGTTATGTGAAATTAGAATGTAGGCATTTTCACAATTTATAGAAGACATTATGGACATAACTCTCAGTTTATGCCTTGTTTGTGGAAATTGAGCAAACTATGGACTAAAGAAATATTTGTGCTAGTCACTTACTGTATTTGAAAATATGCTGTTTTCCTGATTCATCTTAAGTTGTTACTGATGACTGAATGACAAATCATAAGCTAAGGCTCAATTTACTGGTGAACTTTCTGCAGTAGGCTTGGCAACATTGAGGGCTCCATTAATCCTCTGAGGGTCAGTGGGTCTCACCCTGAGAACATTTCAGTAGCAAATATCTGACTTCTGTCTTCTCTGTGGTCACGGAATAAGCAGCGCTTCCTAGCAATGCCCAATACATCTTACTCGAAGGGAATTAATAGATTCAGATTTTCACCACTGACTTGCTCTGTGACCCTAGACAAGTCATCTGAACTCACTTGCTCTTTCTTAATTGGGAAAGAAAATGAAGAAATGAATATCAGTTTCCTTCATGCCTTGGGGATAACTGATGGGAGTGTCAGAGGTACAGTAATCCCTTAATTAACAGATTGCTTGGGAAGAGACACTTTGATACCTGCATTTAAAAACATCAAACTTGAAAATCAGAGCTATCTGCTTTTACAGCGTGTCAATGACCATGCACTTGCATAATTCTCTTTGTCCTTGCAAAGGGTTTACTTTTGACATCAAAAGGTTAGGTTAGGACATGAAACCAAAATTTAAAAGGAACCAAAGTGTAAAATAATGATGTAAAGGGGAGTGTCATTCATTACTTTCACAGTTCAAAGAATTTTTTAAACTTAAGATCAGTTTCCTCTTCTCAAATGCCAGGGCTTTCCTGCTATTACTCTATAAAGTGTATAGGTGCCAAATCATTTTCTTGGGATGACAGGTGTGAAGGGGAAGTCAGAACAAAATCTGATACAAACATACCTCACTCCGGCTGAGTTATCAACAAGTGAGATGCTGAAAACTGATGGGGAGATAACTGTAACAGGCTCTACACTTATGTGGCCAGAAGTTTGCCCTTGAGTAAAGGTTGAGGGAGGGGCAGGTAAGCAATGACTGAGCACAGAAAGAACAGGTTCTAAAATAACATTGTTCACAGTGATTGGTCACTAGGATTTTGTTGGTGGGTCTTCTCTTGGGTCTAACTCCTGGTATATTTCTTTACTACTCACCAAACCTTTCTGTAAGTATAGAAAACTTCACATCTCTCCATGTATCAGAAGGGCTCTATTACTCCTATTATCTAATATACATTTTTACTTATTTATTTGGCTGCATCAGGTTATTGTTGCAGCATGTGGCATCCTTTGTTGTAGCATGTGAACTCTTGTGTGTGTGCATGTGAAGTAACTTTAGTTGTGTTCGACTCTTTGCTACCCTATGGAATGTAACCCACCAAGCTCCTCTGTTCGTGGGATTTTCCAGGTAAAAGTAACGGAGTGGGTTGCCATGCCCTCTCCAGGGGATATTCCCAACCCAGGGATCAAACCCAGGCCCTCTGCATTGGGAGCACTGAGTTCTAGCCACTGAACCACCACAGAAGTCCCCTCTATCACTCCTCTTAAACACTATGTTCCTCTTGTTCTTTCACAAAAGACCTTATTTGGTTTGATAAGTGGAAGAGACAATTTGGATGAAGTAGTCTCCATTCTTTATATGGGTGGTGACAGTGGAAGGTGAAGAGGAAATTTAGGATGTTTGCCTTAAGAAGCTGTTTCCTTCCATTTGATATTCTTCAAGAGATGTAGTAAAATTGGAATCAGTGGCCACTTTGGAAAGCTGGTTGCTATTCTGGTTGCTGTTCAGCCACACTGCTACTGGCCCAGATCCTTATTCTAGATTGAGAGACTTATTTTCCTAGTTGCTGGAAGGGATGGGATTTGGTTTCGCCCCAGCCCTCGGTACTTTCTAGGAGCTGCCATCAGATGATGGGAGACTTTTCATACAATGTCCTCCTTCCTGGGGAAAACTCTAATCTATTGGCTTGTTAATGGAGGTATACAGTGACTAAGTCCCATTTCTCAAGGGTCAATGACCCTGAAGCATTGTCAAAGCTTCAGGGATCTCCAGGGAGTTGACTTTAGCCTTGTTTTGCCCAATCTTGTTTCCTGTAGGTCTCACATGGGTTTTTTTTTTTTTTTTTTTAATGTATTCATTCATTTTTGGCTGTGCTGGGTCTTTGTTGCTGCACAGGCATTTCTCTAGTTGCGGCAAGCAGGGGGCTGCTCCCTAGCTGTGGTGCACTGGTTTCTCACTGCAGTGGCTTCTCTTGCTGCAGAACGCAGGCTCTAGGGTGCTCGGGAGTCACAGTTGTGGTATGTGGGCATGGTAGTTGCAGATTCCGGACTCTGGAGCACAGGCTCAATAGTTGTACTCATGGATGGGCTTAGTGACCCCAAGGCAAGTGGGATC
Source organism: Muntiacus reevesi (assembly GCF_963930625.1). Taxonomy (NCBI): domain Eukaryota; kingdom Metazoa; phylum Chordata; class Mammalia; order Artiodactyla; family Cervidae; genus Muntiacus; species Muntiacus reevesi. The sequence continues at coordinate 24,267,022 of NC_089257.1, read as the reverse complement.
TTGCCAGTGCAAGTCCTGCATTGGCAGGTGGATTCTTTACCACTGAGCCAAAAGGGAAGACTTGCTATGTGGATTCCAAGTTTGTAAGCCCTCCACAGTCAAAAATTCCTGCATATAAATCTCTGCAGAGTTGTTTTTTTTTTTTTTTTTTCATGGAGAAACCAGTGTGCAACATGCAATAACACTTCTCTTCACAAGTTGGAGAGAAGTATATTTATTTTCCAGCAATTCTAAGTATATTCCTTAAAGAATCTTGCATATATTTGGATCAAGATCACATATGAGAATGTTCATAGCAGTGTGGCTGGTAAGAGCCCCATAATGGAAAAATCTAAATAAATCTAAACATCCATCAGTAGTAGAATGTATGAATAAATCATGATAACATCAGACAGTTAAATGCATGCACAAATAATAAAAATGAAAATGAGTGACCTGTAGTTTTACATGCCATATCATGGATGAATCATGTATAAATCTGTATGTCTACACATCTATATCTATATGAAAAGAAAAAAGCAAAACACTGGAAAATGTATTTAGTAAGACACATATGTATGTGTGCACATGTGCAGGATTCACCATAGGCATAAAATAAACTGTATATTTAGACATGTATACATAGGTTTAAAGCTATAAAGGAAAGTAATTAGTATGAATTTCAGGATAGTGGTTACTTTTAGAGGAGAGAAGTTTTATTTTTTAAAAGATTTATTCATGTATTTAAATAATTTTATTTATTTATTTTTGGTCGTGCTAGGTCTTTGTTGCTGCAAGGACATTTGTCTAGTTGCTGCAAGTGGAGGCTACACTCTAGCTGCCATGTGCGGGCCTCCCATCGTGATGGCCTCCCTTGTTGCAGAGCACGGGCTCTAGAGCACACGGGCTTCAGTAGTTGTGGCACGTGGGCTCAATAGTTGCGGTTTCTGGGCTCTAGGGCACAAACTCAGTAGTTGTGGTGTACGGGCATGGCTGCTCTGTGGTGTGTGGGGTCTTCCCGGATCAGGAATCAAACCCTTGTCACCTGCATTCCAGGCAAATTCTTTACCACTGAGCCACCAAGGAAGCCCTGTTTCATTTTTTAAATATATTTATTTTTGGCTGTGGTGGACCTGGACTTTCTCTAGTTGCAGTGATCTGGGGCTACTCTTCCTTGCAGTGTGTGGGCTTCTCATTGCAGTGGCTTCTCTTGTTTTGGAGCACGGACTCTAGGCATGTGGGCTTCAGTAGTTGCAGCGCCTGGGCTGGGTAGCTGTGGCTCATGGGCTCTAGAATGCTGGCTCCATAGTTGTGGTACAAGGGCTTAGCTGCTCTGTAGGTACAGCATGTGGGATCATCTGAACCAGGGATGGAACAGATGTCCCTTACATTACAAGGCAGATTCTTAACCATTGGACCACCAGGGAAGCCCCTAGAGGAGAGAAGTTTTAATTCATTAAGTATACACAGTGAGCTTCTGAAAAGTGAATGTTTCCATTTCTATACTGAGGTGCTTTCAACTACTTTTGATTGAGGAACTATACTTTTAAAATGCAACTGTCTAAGGAAGGATTGGCAAATAGATGGGGAAACAGTGGGAACAGTTACAGACTTTATTTTAGGGGGCTCCAAAATCACTGCAGATGGTGACTGCAGCCATGAAATTAAAAGATGCTTGCTCCTTGGAAGAAAAGTTATGATCAACATAGCATATTAAAAAGCAGAGACATTATTTTGCCAACAAAGGTCCATCTCGTCAAAGCTTTGGTTTTTTCTAGTAGGCATGTATGGATGTGAGAGTTGGACTATAAAGAAAGCTGAGCATCGAAGAATTGATGCTTCTGAACTGTGGTGTTGGAGAAGACTCTTGAGAATCCCTTGGACTGCAAGAAGATCCAACCAACCAGTCCATCCTAAAGGAGATCAGTCCTGGGTGTTCATTGGAAGGAATGATGTTGAAGCTGAAACTTCAATACTTTGGCCACCTGATGCAAAGAACTGACTCACTGGAAAAGACCCTGATGCTGGGCAAGATTGAGGGCAGGAGGAGAAGGGGACAACAGAGGATGAGATGGTTGGATGGCATCACCGACTCAATGGATATGAGTTTGGGTAAACTCTGGGAGTTGGTGATAGATAGGGAGGCCTGGCATGCTGCGGTTCATGGGGTCACAAAGAGTTGGACATGACTGAGTAACTGAGCTGAAGAGATTTTCTGAAACTTATCTATTTTGGTGTACATCCTTGGGAAAATCAATGGATTAAGAGCACCCCAAGCATAAACCACCTGGAAACTGATTTTTTTCTTTAGTCCTGAATGGTCTTTTAAAGAAATAAAGTCTTGAGCCTTAAAATGTAAGGCTGGTTCACACAATCAAATTTAATTGGAAATGTTTTGCTCAAAACATTGGCTTCAGATTGGCTCTTATTAATAACTAAACATACTTTAAAATGTGTGTATCTCTTAGGCCTAGGTGACCCTGCCCCAGTGTGTGGCTGTCCTTACTGTCCCCAGGAAGTCCAGGTTCTAAATGTGGTTCTAGCTGATCAGAGTCAGGGCTGTGCCCTTGCTGACTTATGGTGGGGGGACAGATGGCCTGCTTTCCTGAACAGCTCAAGGCTACAGGACAAACAGCTGGCCTGTGCTTCTTTGGTTGCACCTGCCGAGACCCACTGAAAGTTTTGTTCCTCCATTTGGTCAAAGACCTTGCAGGCTATTTAAAAATTTAGTCCCACGGCCTCCTTTCTTCACTCTTAATGATCATCAAACCTTACTTAGAATCATGAGAGATCATGCCTTTAAATGCTCTCTTTTGAATTATTCATTCATTCTTTCATTTGATTCATTTAACACATATTTATCAAGTGCCTACTTTGTCTTGGACATTATCCTTAGAACTTGAAGTACACGGACAAGCATAAAAATACAGACAAAAATTTCTGCCTCTGTGCAGCTTGTATTGTAGTCAAATTTCATTCACATTATTCCCCCTGCATCTGAGGAGGATAGAGCACATGACTGAAGCTTGCTTTCTCTTCTATGTGAAAAGTCTCTTTTTCATAGAAAAAAAAAGAGAGAGAGAGAAAGAAAAGAGAAAAAACAAAACAAAACTAAAAAGCAAAACCTTTTTCTGGCTCACCTCTGAACTTAGTTAGTCTATAAATGGATAAAGAAATGATCTGTATGTGTTCTGTGTTATTTTTAATTTCAATTATGAAGTTTCTGCCAGATATGAGTATGAGCAGACTATGAAACCTCACAATTAACAAGATGGGTAAATCATAGTCTCTGGTTATTAAACAACCTGTTTTGAGCCTTCTTCTATTCTTAGTATCAGAGTGAGTTTTGAAATGTTTCTCATCTTCTTTAGTCTTTTGAAATTTGGAGTCTTCAGTGTTTAGCACGTAGGATTGCTCTGACGGATAAAGGAAATCGTGGATTTAAATTCCTCGTGCCCAGAGCACAAACAGTTCACAGTCTCACTGGCATGCATTTCCTGCATTTCCATTCCTAACAAGGCCTTCATGGATTGCCCAGTCATACTGTCTTGATAGATTTGATGCCTATTTTCAGGGTCAGAATTTGGCCCTGGATAGTTTAAACTGCTCAGAGCCTCTCATTTTTCTAGATAAATATAGAAGATGACACTTAGTTTTGGGCAACGAGACTCAAGGGATATTTCCTGTGGGCTTCAAAAATAATTTCTTACTCTTCTGTGTGAACTCCCCAAAGAGATACCATTTACTTCTGCTGGAAAAGAGTGAGGAAGTGTAGTCACTGCTGGCCACCATCATGTAAGGAAGCCAATGTCCTGAGAAACAGAACAAGAGAAAGAATATAGTTCAGTCTTTGGAGATGGTATTGAGTTATGAGCCCAAACACCTTCCTTGAATGTGTTATGTGAACTTACATACTAGTTCAGTTTTTCATTAGATTTTCATGCAATTAAATTTAAGTGGAAATGTTTTGCTCTAACCATTAGCTTCTGATTGGCTTTTTAAGCAAATATATTTTTTAAATGTTTGCATCACTTTTGCCTACGTGACCCTGTCCTATGGTGTATGTGTGTGCGTGCTGGCTAAGTCGCTTCAGTCACGTCCGACTCTGTGTGACCCTCCGGCCTGTGGCCCGCCAGGCTCCTCTGTCCATAGGATTCTCCAGGCAGGAATACAGGAGTCGGTTGCCATGCCCTCCTCCAGGAGAGCTTCCTGACCCAGGGACTGAATTCACATCTTATGTCTCCTGCATCGGCAGGTGGGCTCTTTACCATTCTCGCCAGCTCGGAAGCCCCACTATAGCATGTATCTGTCCTTAATTTCAGTTTTTTGTTATTTCTCGTTTAAAAAGTTCTGAATCTCTAGATACCATAATAGCTGTTCATTAAGGGCAACAATTGTATTTTTAGTCATATAGCAAAATATTTTGAGTTAACTGATAAAATTATTTTAAATACCAATGAATTTTAAAAATATGATAGCATATGGCCTGTAAAATTTCACTAACAGTTTTAATTTCTCTTCGGGAATGGACTACTAAAAAAGAGAAGACCTGAAAGGAAATACCTAGATTTATATTCTTTAATTTACCATACAAATTAAAATTTTGCATATCTAGGTTTTCATCCTAGTAATACCTGACTCCCTTGCTTACATACCTCCCTGCTGCCTTTTATTTCACCACCACTTGCTCCTTCTGCCCCTGGAAAATGTCTGTAAATCCCTGAAACTGTCAGATTTCACAGGCGTGTAATTTTACTTCAGCGAAATTCTAAACACCAGTAAGAGGTGAATTTGACATGGGAACTGTAAAAGAGTCTTATCTACAGTGACACAACTGCTACCACCCTAATATCTATTAAGTAGCACAGGATTACAGTGTAACAGCTCTGAAATTGCTTGTGACACCTGCATGAATACCAAATAGATTCGTTATGTTCCGACTTATCACAAAAAGCACTTTCTGAATTTTAAATGATTAAGACTCTTACACATTAATAGCTACCAAGTGAGTTTACTTTCCAAAGGTACATATATTATTGAAAGATCACAATTCAGCTAAATGTAGGCAACGATGCAAATAATATGGCCACTTCATAGAGAGTGTTGTTGAGAACAATATTCCTAATTTTGAAAGCTTTCAAATGGCATTATTTTAAGAAAAGTACACCTCCCCCCCCACTTTAAGTGCTACATGTCATATTCCCCTTCTCTCAGGAGATGTAGGGGGAAAAAAAAAGATGGAAGAAAGTGATAAATGTCAGTATTATGCAGAATTTGCCTTTTTGAATTCCCATTCCCCATTCCACTAGCTGGGATTTTATAGAGATATAAATCACAAAGAAATAAGAAGCCAGTAATGAGATAGAAGTATATTTGAAATATGGATGCAAATTCTTACCACCTGCTGAGCAAAAGTAGTCTGCAGAGACTGTCCTGGAAATCACAATGCCATTAGCATCTTGTAAGCTCTAAATTTGCAGCAGAAGAATAGAGGAATTATGTCTGTGAAATGCCAAAGGCCGCTCTGATTTATCTCTCAGCAGAATGTTTCAGCCACATCTACATAAATATTTTAACAGGAATTTAATTTTCATTTTAGTCACACAATAAATCTTTTTATTACACACCATCACTTTGTCCTAAATAAGTTGCCTTTTTCATGCAATTTGTGTTCATCCTTTCTTGTGTATTTGATAAATGCAATCTTAATATACAAAGGAATAACGGTTTTATTTACACAAGAGCCTTGCCATAGGCTGTTTAATTTTAGCCATGAATTCTATTTATTTTAATACAATTTATAGTACCAATTGGTTTATATACAACTTCAGCATCTGTTCATAGGTCTTCAGGGCATGAGGAAAATAGGGGTAGTGGGAGGATGTGGCGCTCAAGTGATGCTCTAAGTGCATGTTCTGATTGGATATGAGTGTAGGTGTATTGGTTGGAAAGGTACACTCACTTGGTAAAGGTACAGGCGTTGCTCTGGACTTCTTATTGGCAGTAGGTTTCATCAAATAGAATGGGACAATTGTGGGCAGTTTGGGTTTGATGGAATCGCATCTTATTTAAACTTCATGTGTCACGCTGATTTCTTGACTGTGATGACATCGTAAACACTGAAGGTGATGGTCAGTCCTTTTGAACACCCCCAGAAGGCCTCAACGTCCCAGGTAGCTCAGTGGTAAAAAAAAATCTGCTTGCCGATGCAAGAGACATAGGAGACATGGGTTCACTTCCTGGTTGGGGAAGATCCCCCGGAGAAGGAAATGGCAATACACTCCAGTATTCTAGCCTGGAAAATCTCATGGATGGAGGAGCCTGGCAGGCTACAGTCTGTGGGGTCTCAAAGAGATGGTTGAGTGACAAAGCATGTATGCATGCAGGAGAAAGAACAAGAAGATATTGCTTTTCTGTACAATTTTGAAGAAACAGCACTAAGCAGACCTTATAGATGTAGAGTGGATGTTTATCGTGGAACAAATTCCTCCAAACAATTTGACAGTTGTGGTCAAGATATTAAGTTTGCCACTTACAAATGGGTCAACCAGCTGGTGCTTTGGACAGCCATAACTGTAATCTCTGCCAGAATCATCGCCCTGTCAGTTTTGTTTGAACATGTTTTATACTATAACTTTTTAATTAAAAAATTTAGATTTGAGAATTTAGTTTTGAGTATAAGGGTAACTAAAAAGCATAATCCAATTATTAAAGTACTAAATCCTTGAGTCTGTATCACATCTTGTTGAAGTTGAAACAGTGTGAATGAGAAGGAAGAAAAATATGTTACCTGGGGGACAGGTAACATATTAAAAGTTAAGACATGACTTGTTATTTTCAATATTTCTACTTCTATCTGAAGGAGAGGTAAAATTCTTTTTTCTGATTAGTCTTTGTTTGAAATGAAAATGGTGGGACTTCCCTGGCAGTCCAGAAGTTGAGATTTTGCTTTCCAGTGCAGGAGGTGTGGGTTTGATCTCTGGTTGGAGAGCTAAGATCCCACAAAAATCTTAGCCCCCCTCCCCAAAAAGAAAGAAAACCAGCAGAAAACAGAAACAATGGACAATAAACGGGAATAGTGACTCATTCGAAGTCTTGCCATCAGAAATGGGGCAGATGCAGTCACGCTTGTATCTGTCTGGCTTCAGAACTCACACTCTGCCATGCCGTGCTTCTTAAAAGTTTCCTTCGGAGCATCTCCAAGACTCCTGGAAACATGTCTGAGGGCAAAAACCAGAAGTTCTTGCTTCATGTTGGCAATCTCTTTGGATACTCAGGCTTTTATTGTTTAAAAATATAGTGTTCTTTCACTGCTCTGTTAAAAATGGACCGCCAACAAGGACCTACTGTATAGCACATGGAACTCGCTCAGTGTCACAGGATGGCCTGGATCGGAGGGGGTTTCAGGGAGAACAGACAGGTGTATGTATGGCTGGATCCCTTTGCTGTTCCCCTGAAACTGTCACAACATTGTTTATTAATCGGCTATACCCCCCAGTACAAAATAAAAAGTAAAAAAAGAAAAAAAAAAAACCACAGGAGCAATACTGTAACAAATCCTATAAAGATTCTAAAAATGGTCCACATAAAAAAAATCTTTAAAAAATTATTGAATAAATAAAATATAGATGGTATGATGCAGGTTAATCACAGCCAGAAACCTAGTTTTTGTTCCCAAACATTTGCTCTTTCATTTTTTGGTTTTGTTTCAGTAGCTTATTGTATGGTCTGAGATCCAACAAGAATATTTGTTCTCATCTGTAAAATAAACATGTGTGTCTCCCTGAAAAAACATAGTGACAACAGAGCAAGAGAACTGTGCCTAATTTTTAATAAATGAGCACTTGCCTTGAAATTCTCCAGGCAAGAATGCTGGAATGGGTAGCCATTCACTTCTCCAGGGTATCTTTCCTGACCGGGGGAACAAGCCCGTGTCTCCTGCATTGACAGGTGGACTCTTTACAGTCTGAGCCACCAGGGAAGCCCAGATGGATATTGGTTGAGGAAAATTTATTAACACAAACTTACAGCCACACTTATTACTCACAGATGGGCCCCTGTGACTTTTTCAGTTTCCTCATATACTGCTTTGAGAAGGCAATGGCGACCCACTCCTGTACCCTTGCCTCAAAATCCCATGAATGGAGGAGCCTGGTAGGCTGCAGTCCATGGGGTCGCTAAGAGTCGGACGCGTTGGAGAAGGAAATGGCAGCCCACTCCAGTGTTCTTGCCTGGAGAATCCCAGGGACGGGGGAACCTGGTGGGCTGCCGTCTATGGGGTCGCACAGAGTTGGACATGACTGAAACGACTTAGCAGCAGCAGCAGCATATCCTACTGTGTTGTTTGAGAATTCTCCAAAAAAACTATATATCGGTGTGGAGAAATATTGTTTTCCTTCATTTATACACAGTTGATTAGTGTTGTTTGTACTATGAATTCCTTTTATTAGCTCTGTCTGAAAGTTTTCATTGATCCACTTTTGCATGTGAATCCTAGCTGTGTATTGAGGACATTTTTTTAAAGATTTTTTTTTTTTAAAGTGTGGACCATTTTGAAGTCTTTACTGAATTTGTTACAATATCGCTTTTGTCTGATTTTTTGGCCATGAGGCATGTGGGATTTTAGCTCCTCAACTGGGGATCAAACCCATACCTCCTGAAATGGAAGGTGATGTCTTAACCACTGGACTGCCAGGGAAGTCTTTTGAGGACCATTTTGAAAGCTGCTTTTGATCAGTCATTCATTTACACATGTACCTGTTCATTCATTCATTGCTTATTATGAACTGCACATGGTTCTAGACAGTATGGATACTCCTCTGAAGGAAGGAACAGCTCTCTCTTCAAGTTCCTGAAACATCTCTTTTTAATATCTCATACTATACTATAAGGTCTTTGAGACTGTATCTGTTATTTGACTGATCTTTGTATCTCTATTTCCAAGACAGTACCTTGCACATCCTAAGCACTTGAAAATATTTGTTGAAAGAAAGTAAATTACCTTGCACTGCTTATGAGAAACTATTGGATTGGCCAAAAAGTTCATTCAGGTTTTTCCATAAGATGTTATAGAAAAACTCAAATGAACTTTTGGCCAACCCAATAGTTTGTTAAGTATAAAAAATCTTAACCCCCAACATTTTTCTTGTTTTGTTCAAATTAATAAAGTAAAGATAAATATGATTTGATGACACATGGGGATTTTTAATTAAATTAAATTTTATTATTTAAAACATTTTTATTATTGTGGTACAATTGCTTTATAATATTTCTGCTGTATGATGTATGTCAGCTGTACATATGTGTATATGTCTTCCTTCTTGAGCATCCCTCCCACCTCTGTAGGTCATCACAGAGCATTGAGCTGAGTTCCCTAAGCTACACAGGTGCTTCCCACTAGGTATCTATGCTACACACTGTAGCATATATATGTCAATGCTACCATGTCAGTGTTATTCTTCCAATTCGTTCAGTGTGGTGTACTGACTAATAGCTGTGGTTTCGAGTTCTGAATCTACCATTCATTAGCTCTATGACACTATGTCTCAGTTTCCCTGTTGTTAAACAATAGCTTCTAAGTAGTTGAGATCGTTACTATTCAAATGAAATGGATTGCAAGGCCTAAGCATAATGCCTGGTACATAATTAATTCTCAAAAATTCATAGTACTGTTAGTATTTTTATTAGTTGCTTTTTATTATTGTTATTAATATTATTTCAGAAGTCTTGGCTTATATTCAATTTCCTCTCTTACCAACTCCCATGATGAAGCAAGATTATCTGGTTTTGGAATTTGTACAATCACAAGCTTATTCAGAGACAAATATCTATATATTTAAGCTGCTTGAAGGTAGCTGGCATCCTGGTTAAACCCAATTTGTCAGGTTTAATATTAACTGCAGTGTTTGAGCTGTCACATGATTCCACAGTGAAAATAAGGTAAATAGCTTTTTATATTATCCCATTCCTCATGATGTTCTTTTATACTCACAAATAATCATAGAAAATATTTCCTCTTTCACTTTTGTTAAATCTGAGAAAACAGTCTTTTCTATTCTGATTACCAAGTCTCCTGTTTGTTATTTCTCTTCCAAAGTTGAAAGGATGTAGCTTTTTAACACGGAGAAAATTCATTTGAGCTCTGAATAAATACTCCTGAAGACTCCTGTTTGTTATTTCTCTTCCAAAGTTGAAAGGATGTAGCTTTTTAACAAGGAGAAAATTCATTTGAGCTCTGAATAAATACTCCTGAAGAAAGGGAGCTGGAAAAGGTAATAATAGTGTTAAGGGTTTCTTAAATGGAAAGTATGATGGAAATAGGAGTGTTGGCCAACCTCTACCTTCATCTCCCTGATGCCGTTAAGTGAGATTGAAAGTAAAGATTTCTTGCCGCTAACTTAAAGAAAGGTTAGTGTGCATGGTTTTCATTCATTCTCTCTTTGGATTGTGGTCTGAGATCAGGAGAGGAAGACATATATGATAGAGCAATATTGACTGTTGAGACCTCGGTTTCCAGAGATGCTGTTTTTAACTTTTGGCTTCCATTCATTTCACTTTTAAAATGTAAAGATAAAACTCTGGTTCATTGATGTTTGAATAGATTGGACTTTATGAAATCTGTTTTGCTCCACTAAGAATTTCAATTTACCTGTGTCCCAGGGTCAGGGTGACAAAATGGATCTCATCATTTAGAACACAGTTTCTCACCGTGGCACTACAGAAATTCTGAGCCAGAAAGTCACTTGATCCAGGGAACTGACCTGTGCCTTGTAGGATGTTTAGTGTAATCCCTGGTCTGCATCCAACCAGATGCCAGTAGCACGTCTTCAAAGTTGTGGCAGTGAAAATTGTCCCCAGACACTCTCAAATGCCCCATGCATTGGAAAGGGAGTGTAATTATATTCCAAACACTGGGCTTGGAGCTTTACGTTCAGTCCTTACAATGACCCTGAGAAGTAGGCATCACTGCCTTCACTTTATACATGAATACATAGAAGTTCACAGTGCACATGTGATTTCCCTGTGGTTACATATAAATGGCAGCCCACTCCAGTATTCTTGCCTGGAGAATCCCAGGGACGGGGGAGCCTGGTGGGCTGCCGTCTATGGGATCGCACAGAGTCAGACACGACTGAAGTGACTTAGCAGCAGCACATATATGGTAAATGCTCAATTTTTTCTTCTTTACTATATTTTCCATTCTAATATTTCTTTTGACATAGAGACAGAACTTCCAAATCTTTCTTTAGACATAGAGATGGAGCTTCCAAATCTTAAAGATGGCAAATTATGGAGGAAAAGGGATGTATACATTTCAGATAGTCTCAGTTTAGAATAAAGAAAAAAAAAAGATATAGTGCCCATTATGAGGTATAAAATGTGAATGGTAAGAAGGCACCAAGATATTATCACTAATTTATATTTAGTTCATTTTGGAGTGGTAAGATATAAAAGTTCCTTAATATTAAGTCAAGTGGGCCTTAGAAAGCATCACTACAAACAAAGCCAGTGGATGTGATAGAATTCCAGTTGAGCTATTTCAAATCCTGAAAGATGATGCTGTGAAAGTGCTGCACTCATTATGCCAGCAAATTTGGAAAACTCAGCAGTGGCCACAGGACTGGAAAAGGTCAGTTTTCATTCCAATCCCTAAGAAAGGCAATCACAAAGAATGCTGAAACTACCGCACAGTTGCACTCATCTCACAAGCTAGTAAAGTAATGCTCAAAATTCTCCAAGCCAGGCTTCAGCAATACGTGAACTGAGAACTTCCAGATGTACAAGCTGGTTTTAGAAAAGGCAGAGGAACCAGAGATCAAATTGCCAATATCTGCTGGATCATTGAAAAAGCAAGAGAGTTCCAGAAAAGCATCTATTTATGCTTTATTGACTATGCCAAAGCCTTTGACTGTGTAGGTCACAATAAACTGTGGAAAATTCTGAAGGAGATGGGAATACCGGACCACCTGAGCTGTCTCCTGAGAAACCTGTATGCAGGTCAGGAAGCAGCAGTTAGAACTGGACATGGGACAACGGACTAGTTCCAAATAGGAAAAGGAGTACATCAAGGCTGCATATTGTCACCCGGCTTATTTCACTTATATGCAGAGTACATCATGAGAAACACTGGTCTGGAAGAAACACAAGCTGGAATCAAGATTGCCGGGAGAAATATCAATAACCTCAGATATGCAGATGACACCACCCTTATGGCAGAGAGTGAAGAGGAACTAAAAAGCCTTTTGATGAAAGTTCAAGAGGAGAGTGAAAAAGTTGGCTTAAAGCTTAACATTCAGAAAACTAAGATCATGGCAGCTGGTTCCATCACCTCAAGGGAAATAGATGGGGAGACAGTGGAAACAATGTCAGACTATTTTTCTGGGCTCCAAAATCACTGCAGATGGTGACTACAGCCATGAAATTAAAAGACGCCTACTCCTTGGAAGGTAAGTTATGACCAACTTAGATAGTATATTAAAAAGCAGAGACATTACTTTGCCAACAAAGTTCCATCTAGTCAAGGCTATGGTTTTTCCAGTGGTCAGGTATGGATGTGAGAGTTGGACTGTGAAAAAAGCTGAACACCGAAAAATTGATGCTTTTGAACTGTGGTGTTGGAGAAGACTCTTGAGAGTCCCTTGAACTGCAAGGAGATCCAACCAGTCTGTCTTGAAGGAGATAGGTCCTGGGTGTTCATTGGAGGGACTGATGCTGAAGCTGAAACTCCAATACTTTGGCCACCTTATGTGAAGAGTTAACTCATTGGAAAAGACCCTGATACTGGGATGGATTGGGGGCAGGAGGAGAAGGGGACGACAGAGGATGAGATGGTTGGATGGCATCACCGACTCGATGGGCATGAATTTGAGTAATCTCCGGGAGTTTGTGATGGACAGGGAGGCCTGGCGTGCTGTGCTTCATAGGGTTGCAAAGAGTCAGATACGACTGAGCGACTGAACTAACTAACTAATATTAACTAGTTCTGGCATCACATAGATGGAAAAGACCCAGGAGAGGTAATATAGGCAATATTTCATAATAACTTAAAATGTAATATAACCTATAAAAATATTGAATCACTATGCAGTACACCTGAAACTAATATAGTATTGTAAATTTAAAAACTTATATTAAATATGTTTATATATCAAATAAGGTATCAATCTAATACCAAAAAAAAAAGTCCTAGGCAATGTGAAAACCGAATATACTACGGAAACTTTGTTAGATCCTGGAGCAGAAAAAGACATTAATGGAAAGTTGATATCTGTAGTTTATTTCACAGTATTGATCCATTGATAATTTCTTTAGTTTTTATAATTGTGTGATGGTTATGCAAAATGTTAGCATTAGGAGAAGCTGGGTGAAGAGTTTATAGGAACTCTCTGTACTGGTTTTGCAACTTTTCTGTATATACAACATTTTAAAAAAACTAAATGTTTAAAATGCAGGAGATAAAATACATTAATAGTGAAAACAATTTACAGTAAATTGTATCAAGAAGCAGGAGATCTGCATTCTACTGTTCTTCAGCTCTTTTACTAGCATTGTTACTTTGAGCAAATGGTTAAAATCTATAAACTGTGGGTGTTTCCACTATCAAAACAGGTGGCAATAATATCTAACCAATTCAAAGGCCTGGTGGTAGGCCAGATAACCTTGTAAGGTTGCTCTGATAAATAATCACCTGCCTATGTATGCATATCCATATGTATGTATCATATATCTGTCTCTAGATACCCATCTAAAACACATGCACATACATTCACAAAGCTTTCTGTTAATATTCATATCAAACTTGAACTTTGGTTTTTAACTGTAGAGTGTAAAATGAATATTTCAGAGCCCTGAGAATGAGTTTCACTGGCCAAAAGGATTTAGCATTCCATTATTCTGCCATCACCCTGTGCGGTTTTCTCAGGCAGATGAAAGATTATGAGGTTGTACTCATAATGAGGATGAGACTATGTACCTGATGTTCTAGAACTGCTATTAGAAAATGCAAGTATCACTGCTCAGTTCTGCTGAACTGTTCTCCCTTGCAACTTCCCTCGTAAGAAACTTGGAGTAAAATGAGCTTTCTTGGAAAAGTTTGTGATTTCAGTCTTAGCACATCATTTATCACAAGACACCCCAGTATCTACTCCCAAAGTCCATATAAGAGGTGCTGGTATTTGGTCAACACATTAGGAGTTCAGTATAACACTGAGGTATTATATAGAGGTATATATATAGAGAGAGGTATCTATAGATCAGTGCTTTTAATGCCTGAAGGAGGTTTTAAGTATAAAAAGCCAAGATTCAGGTATAACAGTGGAGGTTGGTTTTAAATAGTGAGATCATCCAGATCTAACCGAGCTCCTTGGAAGTGCTCTCAATAAGAGCTTACCAAGTATTGCATGTCACCATATTGCAAAAACATTTAAAAGTTGTATGTTTCTGGATGGTGGCCAAAATACTAATTTTAATTTGATTGACTGCAAGGCGATAGCCCAGATACAGATGGAAAATAAACAGGGCTTCTTTTTCAAAAGCAGAGGAGTAGATTTCCATGCAAATTGACAGTTGGCAATGCCAAGTGCAGTTGTAGCCTTGATAGTGTAGGCAGTGAGGATTTTTGCATTCCATAAAAATATTCATTTTGGCTGTGGCTTCTGAGATTCTGAGCAGTTTCATATCGATGAGGTAAGCTGTTTCTCCACTCTGTTCTACAAGGCAAATATAAGAAATGATGCTTGTATTGGAATAGTTATATTTTACATCTTAATTTGCCCTTGGGGTTCTTGAGTTTATATGTTATTTCTCTTCCTTGGCCCTGGCATTACTTTTTTTCCTCCTTAGCTTTGAAAAGACTTAATTATTATGATCTTTTATGCTTCTTCTGTCCTTCTATATATTTCATGGTATGATTCTAACATTGTTCCTTTAGTTGAAGTCAGAAATGATGTGTTACTGTTTATAAGGAATCAGAGAAAAATAGGATCAAACTCACTTACTCAGTATAGCATTATGAGAACATCCCTAAAGAATCTATATCAATCTATTTATCTATCTGTCTATCTATAAGAATCTATAATCTTCTTCTCCCACCCTAAAGCAATTTCCAAGTCATTTTCTCTTTGAAATATAAACTGAGAAGACAATGCTTTCTATGAAACTTTACTGCGCCTCCCCACCTACCCATCTCTATTTTTGGTTTTCAGTACTACTAACAGAAGTTCACTCATCTTTCACAGTAATATGACCAAGGAATTACCTTGTATTTCCCAAATAGTCAGCTGGGCGAGAAAGGTTTCTTAGAGAACACATTAAGTTAGTTTGTTTTAAAGCATTTGGAGATAATCTAAAACTAGGGCAGGAATCTCCAAAAGGAAGTAGCCACAAAGAACAAAGAGGATCTCAACATCACTGATGCACTCACTGAGATGCACATGCAAATTACAATGACATCTTACAGTTTCTGATGTGGTTGTTCTGGTAGAAATCAGATCTGGGCCACAGCCCTGTGAATAGGGGGAAGTCTTGCCAGAGAGAAGGACATATTTCTGATTTTAGTCATTTTGGGAAGAGGCTGACCCTAAGACAGAATATAGAGATTTGGAAGGGAAGTCTCGAACAGGAGAGAGAAGGAGTACTTTGAGAGCAAGCCTTTCTTGGATGTGTATTCTAAGGATTTATGATATTCAAGAATGAGCTCTGGTTGGGAGGGAAAGAGGGGTCTCTGCCGTGTAGAATTTACTGTGAACTGGACCTCATGAGAGTGGTTTGGGCCAAGTGGGCTCCTGGGAGAAGCACCGTCTTATTGTCAGGTCAGTTAGGTATATTTGCCTTTCTGGAATTTTCTCCATTAGCCTAAATCATTACTAAAGTCTGGTTTAAATGCAAAAACTCAGCCAACTATGACATTGAGATTGAGGGAAATGATCAGTTAATGCTGGGGAAGATGAACACCAGAGATAATCATCTTGTCCCTAGGCAAGAGTAGGGATTTGCCATCTGAAGATTTTCTTTTAATTGCCATCCTTGGAGGATAAGGATTTGATTCTGTTGTGACTTAGCAGCAGCAGCAGCAGCAAGGTAGCTATAGGTTTTTTTGTTTTTTTTTCCCAAGGTGAATTAGAAACTCTTAGTACTAAAAATGAAAGTTTTAACAGCAGTTTGGACCATCTGAGTTCCTTCTCAATACACTCCTAAAGGACTTTTCCCCCCTCTGTGTGATGAATTACGACCCAACTTCATCAGCTCCTCTCAATTATTTATATTTCATTCTCTCTTCCAGTTCTTTAATTTCTTGTTAGGACAGGTGATGCATTGGTTTCTTGGAGATTAGTCTAATTAGGATAATTAACATTCTTTCATTCTCAAGTTTTATTCAGGGACTTAATCTGGTATCTTGTCTCCGCTCTCTCCTTTCCTGTTTGTATAGGAAAATGCCAAAAATAAAATAAAGATTCATTTAGTAGTTCACTAATATTTTTCTCATTGTTTGTCTTCTGATATGTAAAAAGCAACTGACAGAGACCAATCTTAGTACCTTTAATAATTACATAGTTTAGCATTTTGCAATGGTATGCTAGAACTGACTGGCCCACAAGGGCTGGCTGATAAATATTCAGGAATCACATGAGCTTGGTGTTAAACTATTAATAAGTTGAACTTGGCCGTGGGAGTAGTGTTTACATCAGCATGAAAACTGGATATTACTATAAATCAGAGCTCCTCCTCTTCCTCCATTTTTCCTGCTAGCTGGCCTACCAAAACATCCTCAGATTAGGTTGTTGGCATCATAAATGTGAGAAGAAATACTTTATTATATTTTAAGTGGATCAGTTTTCAAGAGTAGGTGATTGTTAGAGGAAAATCTCAACTTTTTAATGTATGGAATATAAGTAAATAATGTTTGTAATTTGTTGAGTTTTTTTTTTTTTAAATAGATCTCTGAGAGAAAAGGGTTCATTTCCAAAAAACAATGAAATAGCAGCCAAAAGTAGGACACGATAGGGGATACATTCTGAAAAAAAAATTTATATTTGTCCCTAAAAATGAATTTGTCTGTGATGTTTATTATATAAGCAGATGTGCTATTTGGGTACTCGAGTTGAAAACTAGCCCCAGGGAATGGAATTTATAGGACTAGTTAGCTGACGTCCTACCTTTTTGGAGGTAACAAGCCAGAAAGTCTCTGGCATTGGCCCTGTTGGTTACCATTAAGAAACTCTGAGGCTTAATGGATGTATTTGTAGTTCACCTGTTTTCAGCAGTGGGCGCTGTACTCCTTTCCAATGGTGCTGTAAGAAATTACCACAAACCTGGTAGCATTAAATAACAAGCATTTATTCTCTTAATCTGGAGGTCAGAAGTTCAAGATCAATTTCACTGGGTCACAGTCAAGGTGTCAACAGGACTGTGCTCCCTTCAGAGGCTCCAGGGAAGAATTAATTTCCTTATCTTTCCCAGCTTCTAGAACTGCAAGTTCCTTTCCTCTACCTTCAAAGCCATCCACTTAACATCTTGCTTCATTTCACATGCCTTCTGTCTTGCTGCTCAATCTTCCTCTGCCTCACTCTTAAAAGGTCATACAGGATTACATTTAGAGCCCACCCAGATAACCCAGGACTATCTCCCCATCCCAAGACTCCCAACTTAATCACATTTGCAGAGTCTCTTTTCATGTATAAGGTAATATTTGAAGGTTCTAAGGGTTAGGACCCAGATGTGTTTGGAAATCAATATTCAGCCTGCCACGGGCCTTTCAGAGGAGGAACAGACAGCATGGTATGCCCCCTTTGGGGTGAGCAGGAATCTCATTCGGGAAGTCTAGTTTGCCTCGTGTGTGTTAAGTTAGTCACTCAGTCATCTCCAACTCTTTTCAACCACATGCACTCTAGCCAGGTTCCTCTGTCCATGGGATTCTCCAGGCAATGGAGTAGGTGGCCATTCCCTTCTTCAGGGAATCTTCCCAACCAGGGGTCAAACCCGGGTCTCCTGCATTGTAGGTGGACTCTTTACCATCTGAGCTATCTATCAGGAAGCTCCCAGTTTGCCTTAAATATTAAATTATATATATATGTATATAAAATTATGTGGGATCTTTAGTTAAAGAATGTGGGATCTAGTTACATGACTGTGGATCAAACCTGGACCCTCTGCATTAGGAGTGCAGTCTTGGCCACTGGACCACCAGAGAAGTCCTAGTTTGCCTTGAAATTGTAAACTTTGGTTTCTTTTCACTGCTTCTATCTACATATCCTACCTGCAGAGCTCAGGAGCTAAACCACAGTGAGTCCAGACATACTTTCCCTACCCCATGTGAAACAACACTGGGCCAGGCAGGAAAAAACAAACAAGCAAACAAACTTAGCTGCTTCCTGTAGGAAGAATTTGTACCTGGCAGATAAGAACTTAATTTATTTCACAAGACTCACTCAGGAACTTCACCTGGATGTGCTCATCAGTCATCAGCTCGACACAAACCCAACATTTCTCCTCCTTGAACAAGTCACCTAAAGTCATCTGGTCATGACCTGAAACCATATAAATGTCATTACTAATTTCTTCTTTTTGAAAAACTTCTAAGAGTCTGTCTAGTGTTTTTCTTTTATAGTAATGCTAATGAGGTTTTCTTCATGAATAGGTTTTTTGGTGGTCTTTTGAGGAGTCCCACCAACATGAACTGTTGAAATTTCATAGATACCTTTCTTGTAGCACTGTCGACAATTTCCTCAGGTACCATCTTAATCCTCAAATGTACCTTTCACTATGAGGGTAATAAACATAGTAGAGGTTACTTCTATAAGTTATCTCTTTTTACACAAAGGTAAATAATCAAACAAGTAGCATAGAGATCTTTGTTTGCTTTAGAAGATGTCAGGGGCAATAAACTTTTCTTTTTTTTTTTAGTCCTCCCTTAAGCCAGTAAATAAAACAAAATAAAACCTTTTTTTTTTTTTTTTTTTTGGAGGGAGGGTATTTACTTCAGGTCAAGTGCTCTCTGTTTATGACTTAAACTTTGCTAATAGGGTCCATGCTCAGCATTCTGAAGAGATGACTCCAGAGAGCTGAAAATACTACAATTGAGAAGTCAGTGTCAGGCTGTAGGCTTCTTTATTAGTTACAGAAATCACTGCAACACACAGCATTCACTCAGTTTGCAGTTCAGATTCTTGCCTGGTGTTTTTTTTTTTTTTTTTTAAATAAATATCATCTGACTTCACTCTCCTTACAACCCTATTGGTGGGTTTAATGGTCTGATAAATCATACCATTCTTACCCAAGAATTCTGAGTCGATCGATCATGCGTGTGCGCTTAATCATGTCTGACTCTCTGTGACCCCATGGACTGCAGCCCGCCAGGCTCCTCTTTCCACGGGATTTCCCAGGCAAGCGTACTGGAGTGGGGTTGCCTCCTCCAAGGCATCTTCCCCACCTCGGAATCGGATCCGTGTGTCTTGCATCTCCTGCATTGGCAGGCGGGTTCTTTATCACTGTGCCACCGGGGAGGCCTGCCGCCTGTTGATCCCTATGCAGTTAACATATATTGAAGGACCTTAACATATCGTCAGCAGAACTGAATCAGGGCTCATGGTATCAAACTGTGGTCAAATGAGTTTCCCAATATTTTTATTAAATAATTGGATTTACAAACCAGGCATGGAGAGGGAGCTTTACATCCAAGTAGCAAGCACTGGCCACATGGGAATGGAGGAGACTGCTAAGACTCAGGGTGGTCTTGGATCAAGTTCTTCCCAAGCTTAGCAATCAGTGAGTCACTCCTCTTTGACCAGGATAATAAGGTGCGGAGGGGAAATCTGGAAGTGTTACAGGAATAGTGTCCTTATGGGAGTGTAAGCTTCCCCTGGAAACGAGAAGACTGGAAAAATCAGTCCTCTCTAATGTAAGTGTTTTCTCTCTTCCCCTTTGTGGATCTTTGGGATAACTCTGGAATATTTGACACTTTAAATGTTAATTGAAAAATGCCAGAAATGGTTATGAACCTTAAAATGATTTCTGTGTTCCTCCCTCTTACCCCTCCTTCCTTCTGCTGTAATTCAAAATTACAAAATTGTTTGTATTATAAAACATGAAGTATTTTATAAATGTCAATTAGATCAAATTGATTGATGGTGTTGTTCATTCAACTATGTCCTAACTGATTTTCTGCTTGCTGCATCTATTAATTACTTTTTTTAAAAAAGAGTTGTTAAACTCCAACTACAATAGTGGATTTGTCTCTTTCTCCTTGAAGTTGTCAGTTTTATGCATTTTGATGTCCTTTTGTTATGTGCATACACATTAAGGATTGTTAAGTCTTCTGGGAGAACTGACAGCTTTGTTGTGTAATGTACCTCTTTGCTTTCCTGACGGCTCAGTGGTAAAGAATCCACCTGCTAACCCAGGTTCAATCCCTGGGTCAGGAAGACCCCCTGGAGAAGGAAATGGCAACCCACTCCAGTATTTTTGCCTGGGAGGTCCCATGGACGGAGGAGCCTAGCAGGCTGCAGTTCATGGTGTTCCAGACAGTCAGACACGACTTAGTGACTAAACACCACCACCACCTCTCTTTAACCCTGAAAAATTTTCTTGTCCGAAGTCTACTTTGAAATTAATATAGCTACTCAGATTTTCTTTTGATCAGTTTAGCAAGGTATCCCTTTTTCCATTCCTTTTCTTCTTTTCTTCAAGTGTGCCATTTTTAAAATATTATTTTTTTTAGAAATAGTTGCTTTACAATATTGTGTCAGTTTCTATTATACAGCAAAGTGAACCAGTTATTTGTTGTTATTCAGTCACTAAATCATATCCAACTCTTTGCAACCCCATGGACTGCAGCATGCCAGTTTTCCCTGCCCTTCGATATCTCCCAGAGTTTGCTCAGATTCATGTCCCCTGTGTCAGTGATATTATCTAATGACCTCATCCTCTGTATCCCCCTATTTCTCCTGCCCTCAATCTTTCCCGGCATCAGGGTCTTTTCCAATGAATCTACTCTTTGCATCAGGTTGCCAAAATATTGGAGCTTCAACTTCAGCATTAGTGATTCCAATGAATATTCAGGGTTGATTTCCTTTAGGACGGACTGGTTTAAATCAGTTATACATATACATATATCCCCTCATTTCGATTTCCTTGCCATTTAGGTCACCACAGAGCATTAAGAGTTCCCTAAACTACACGATATGTTCTCATTAGTATTTCATATTTAATATCAGTAGTGTATATATGTCAATCCCAGCCTCTCAGTTCAACCCACTCCTGCTTCCCGCTTGGTATCCATTTATTTTTTTCTCTATGTCTCTTCTATTTCTGTTTTGCAAATAAGTTCAACTGTATCCTTTTTCTAGATTCTGCATACAAATGATATTATGCAATATTTGTTTTTCTCTTTCTGACTTCTCTCTGTGTGAAAGTCTCCCGGTCCCTCACGTCTCTGCATATGACAGTCCATTCCTTTTTATAGCTGAGTAATAGTCCGAGGTCTCTATGTACCACATCTTATTGATCTGTTCCTCTATTGATGGACATTTAAGTTGTTTCTGTGCCCTGGCTATTGCAAATAGCGCTGCTGTGAACATGTTTCTCTTTGAAATGTTCTCATCCATTTTCATGGCTCAACTCACCTTACTAATATTGATCTTGGCTATGGGGGTTACTTTATTCAATGGAATATGGAAGAAGAGAGTGTGTCAGTTATGAACCAAGGCAAGTTTCCACCAGAATTTTTGAGCTTCTTACCTTCATCATGAGGAAGGCATACCCTTGATAGATACAACTTCTTGCATATGGCTTATAAGAGTGATTTTTCAACTTGTTTAATCTTTTCTATATATGCAGGCAGTAGCTCCATTCCCACCCTCCCTAAAGTAGAGCATCCTCTACCACTTACTATACCTACTTATACTGAAAGACTGAGGTTTACCCACTGGGGATTTGAATCCTGAAATAGTTTACTTGGTCTCTGTAGGTAGCAATAGACCTGTCTCTGTGATATAACTATCTCATTTACATGTGCTACATTTTCTTAGAGCTTATTTGTAATCACATTTTGAATATGAGGTAAAGATATGTGAAAATAATTTTTGACTTTAATTTTTAAAGTTTACTTTTCTATGTAAGGAAAAATGACCTTTTTAAATTATATATATTTCTTTTCATATTGGTTTGATGAGAATTCAAATTATTTGGTTCATTTGATATATTACCTGAGATTTGTTAGATAATAAATTAGACAAAAACTCTTCCCCCTTCAGCAGTGTCAGTCAGAATATTAGAGACACTGAAGTTCCTCTTGGATAGAATAGTAAATTCTGGGCAGAGTTTTGGTGATAAGTGGTTAAGTCCTAATTCTTTCATTGTGAAAGCTATATGACTTTAGGGTGATCAATGAAACATCTTGCCTTGGTTTCCTTAAATATAAAATAAGTTGTTTAACTGGAGATTCAGTTAAACCCTGAAATTGTATTAATAGGAAGAAAACCTTGCATTAAAATAGATATGGACAAAAAGCTGAATTCTCCAGAATGCAAAGGATACTAGGAAGTTTATAGAGTGAGAAAAATTGACAGTTCAAAATGTGAAGAGAGGAAAGAAATGGCATCAAATGAGATAGTTACTGTAAAAAAGAGTCCATTGAAACAAGAACATATGGAGGATAATGTCTGCCATATTCAAATTAGTGCCAGGTTTTTGCGGCTTGTTGGACACTTTTCCGTAGACTTTAGAAGGAAAAGGAATACAGCTGTGAAAACCCCCTCTTCACCTTGGCTGAGGAACTCTCCAGGAGAGCAGATGGTTCTGAGTTTCAAGCCATGAATCACTGTCAGGAGATCTCCTCAAACTGCCACAAGCAAGAAGAATTGACAAACCTCAATGGGTAATATTTTTATTACTGTTGGTGTCATTCACATCCATGCCCTTGCTGTAAGGATCAGGCTTATTATTAATAAAGTTACAATTTGGAAACAAAATGTCAAAAGTCAGCAAATTAGTTTTATTTAATGTCTAATGGATGTTTCAAGACCTTAGCATTCCTCTCTCTAATGTTCATCCCTGAAGAGAGTGAGAGTAGCCACGTCTCTCTCTCCATTTATTTTTGTCTGATTTCAACGTTGGCCAATGGATAAATGTCTTATATGTTTTGATGCCTAAAGCTATTTTTTTGAGTCACTGGTACTAATATTATTTTGTAGAGTGTGATCTGAATATGTTATACTTTGTTATAACGTAGGTAGATAAGTGAGAGTTTTATTTTGACCTGGATTATAAGTATTTAATTCTAATGCTGTGGTTCTTATAAGTTATATGCTATTTGGAGGAACCAAGGTGAATTAATTTGACTCCATTAGGAAATTTTGGATCAGTGGATTCTTTAAGGTAGAACTAAATCAACTTGGCGCTCTGCGTTAAAACTCTAACATACTTTTGTTGAGTGAACTGTGTTTCAGTTACTTTAGTTACTTTAGTTAAAGTCACTTTCAGCAGCTTTAGCTGAAATTTTACCTAAAATATCTTGGTTTTTACATAGAATGTAATGACTAGAATATGCTTCAATGATCATTTTTAACATTTTCAATTGCAAAATGTTTTGGGCCATTAGGTTTCAAAACCAGAAATCTAATAGAGGACAAACGTGGTTCAATGTAGAGAGTTTTTCATCATGTGAAAAAGTCAATATGAGATAGATTCGAAGTATTTGTAAGTGAAAGAGAAAAAGGCTATTTTAGAAGCACACCCACTTTTTACCTCTGCAGAATTTAGTCAGAGAGAGCTTCATGATAGTGCTTTGAGGAGCATTACTTTTTCTGACATGAAGTGTGGAGGGGTCAGGTGCAAAAATCAGGGGATTTGAGTCAGCCAGAACTTTAAACCATGTGACACATTGCAGATGTCTTTAAAGTACTTTCCTCAGCTATAAAATGGTGAGAATAATATGTACATCAATAGTTTGCAGTGTTGTTGTGAGGAAGAAAGTCAGGAAGGTAGAGTCCTTTGGATTTTATCCGGCGAGTGCTGGGGACTCAATTATAGTAGGCATTGTTAGTGTTTTCTTATTGTACTGATTTCTAATTCAACTCTCATCATTTTAGTCCTGCGTAATGTGCTCCG
The DNA here is from genome assembly GCF_963930625.1 of Muntiacus reevesi. NCBI lineage: Eukaryota > Metazoa > Chordata > Mammalia > Artiodactyla > Cervidae > Muntiacus > Muntiacus reevesi. The sequence continues at coordinate 24,242,941 of NC_089257.1, read as the reverse complement.
GCAAAAATAATGCAGATGTTGAAGAACATATACAAGGTGAAAGCAAAGCAAAGAGAACCAGAGTTGGATGAAGTACTTAGAAAACAGGTTTCTGGCTCTGTCACTGTTGAATTTTATCACCCTGAGAATCCTCATTTATCCTTTCTGTGGTGTGGCTCAGTTGCTCAGTCATGTCTGACTCTTTGCGACCCCATGGACTGCAGCACGCCAGGCTTCCCTGTCCTTCAGCGTCTCCTGCAGTGAGGAAATGAAATGAAATGAGTTATCTGAACTATGTGCTGGAGAATATTGATACTGATAATTATTCCCAGAATTAAAAGTTCCATGACAAAGCAAATCTAGAGAAAAAAACAAAAGCTTGCTGTATAAGAATCTTTTTGGAAATTACCTTGCTAATTAGCATATTAAAACATAGTTTAACATGGTTTTGGTAAAGAAATATGTTTATCTTGGTATAACCCAATCTCCCAAACATTTAACAAGAGTATCCCTTATTCATAGAAAAAAAAAAAAATCTTGCTGAGCGCTTTCATGTAGCTTAATTTGAAAATGGTATGCAGGAAGTTTCCTATGGTTTATTTTAATTCTAATATTTTGTGACTCTAAGTAATTTCCCTGAAGGAACATGTTGATGGTTTACGGAGAGTATAACTTTTAAAAATTTATTCTGTATGAAAGAATAATTTCTTACTGGACCAGTAGAGGAACATGTTTATGAATTAAGGCTAGGCTTATGAGTGAAATTTTAACAGTTTTTCCATAGATGACATGGGTTTAAAGAGGAAAGTATTCTAACTATCCACTTGTGTTTTAATTTTCCTTCAGTCTGTGAATTAAATTGACCTTGATAGAATTTGCCAGTTGATTATACAATCTCGACTCTTACAAAAATTATTTCTTAAAAAATATGTAGATACAAAAGCCCCCACAATAACATAGATAACATAATATATATGGACATAAAGCATATGGAATGTACATGGTCCTGCTACAGGGTTTAAATTTATTCACTGTGATGACACCATTGCTTTTCCTTAATTTATACCACATGTTTCTTCTATATTTAGCTTTTGATTGTGTAGAGTGTGGAGATATAAATTGTATGAAGGATGTAAAATATAAGTTATTCCAGTCATGGGTATGTGGTGGCCTCAATTTGCTAGAATAATTTTCACCTGTCAGTTTTTCAAATAATGGTGGGGCTCTCTTGTTGAGCCTACAGATTCAGTGCATTTGTGGAAGAATTTTTATGTGGTCTCTTGCTGTTTCTTCAAGAATGAGGATACTTCTGTGAGGAAAGCAGGAGTTATCATCACTGAGATAGGTACAGACTTCCCAGAGGTTCTGTGTCTCTCAGGAATTTACAGCCTGGGAGTAACCATTATTCCTTCCTGATCAGACAGGGTATCTGAGCGAAGTCATAACTACTGTCAGGTCGTGGGTTACCTTTGTATGTATAACACAGTAAGTCCCCTACATGTAAACCTTCAAGTTGTGAACTTTCAAAGATGTGAACACATGTTCACGTGTCCAGTTACCCAAGTTGATTCATGTGTCTGGTGTACGTTGTCACGTGTGTGCATCCTCTACCGGTGATTGTGCTGTGTACTTTTGGAAGTTCGGACCTGGAGGAGGGCATGCAGCCCACTCCAGTCCTCTTGCCTGGAGAGTCCCCATGGACAGAGGAGCCTGGGGGGCTAGTCCATGGGGTCACAGAGAGTCGGACACGACTGAGCGACTCAGCACAGCGCAGGAAGTTTGGAAGGAAGTGTAAAAGCAGTGGTGATGTCACTGGTACCACTGTGCTTCTAAAGGTAACATACTATAAGATTTCTCTTTGTGGTTTTTTTTTTTTAATGTAGTATTGGTGTGAAAAGTCGGAGAAGGCAATGGCACCCCACTCCAGTCCTCTTGCCTGGAAAATCCCATGGATGGAGGAGCCTGGTAGGCTGCAGTCCATGGGGTTGCGAATAGTTGGACACGACTGAGCGACTTCACTTTCGCTTTTCACTTTCATGCATTGGAGAAGGAAATGGCAGCCCACTCCAGTGTTCTTGCCTGGAGAATCCCAGGGACAGGGGAGCCTGGTGGGCTGCCGTCTATGGGGTCACACAGAGCCGGACACGACTGAAGCGACTTAGCAGCAGCAGCAGCAGGTGTGAAAAGTATTATAAACCTATTATAGTCTAGTATTATATAGCCAGTTGTTAGTTGGGTACCTAGGTTAACTTTGTTGGATCTAACAAATTGTACTTACAAACGTGCTCTCTGAATGGAACATGTTCGTCTGTAATGAACTTACTATAGTAGCTGCCCTCCCCCACAAGCCCCAATATTCTTAACACAGTGAGGAAAAGGAAAGTGACCAGTTGTGGACTGTTCCCTCTGGTTTTTCCTCATATCTTTCATCTAATCAGGTATTCATCTGCTTTGATTATGCCTCATAAAAATCTTTTCAGTGTTTCCCTGGGCTTCACTTTTGGCTCTATCAGTTACAAGCTCTGATACTTCATTCAGTTTTCTTAACCTCTTTAGATTGCATTTCCTCATCTATAAAATGCACATGTTGAAGATGTAAACTATACGGGAAGAGAAGTATGGTTGATGGAAAAAGAAAAACAGTGAGATAAATTGTTCAAATGTTTCCCGTGGAGTTTGACATAGAGGGAATGCACAGACAATGCTGGCTGTCTTTATTATTTTTATTGTTAGTTAGGGTTTTCATTATATTTTGGCTCTTAAATCATCTCTCTGACTCACAATCTCTTCTTCATCTCTCCAATCCTCCATTAAACTTCCAGAATGATCTTTTAAAATTGCAGATCAAGCTATATAAAAAATCTGCTGCTTAAAATCCTATAATGGTTCCCAGTTCCTTTTAGGGTGGAGTCTAAACTCAACAGAGGATAAGGTGGTTGGATGGCATCACCAACTCCATGGACATGAGTTTGAGTAAGCTCTGGGAGTTGGTGATGGACCAGGAAGCCTTGAGTGCTGCAGTCCATGGGGTCACAAAGAGTCGGACAACTGAGAGTCTAAACTGAATTGACTAAACTCTATAGCATGACAGACTATGTCCTTTTGGACCCCTTGTTCAACACCAAGCTCAAGCTAAACCACTTGCAGTTACATTTTTGTGCTTCCATAGATTTGCACATGCTTTTTCCTTGTCTTGAATGTATAAGTGACTATGTTCTATGTCTGCCCTTCACACTGCCACATCCTGTTTTTCAAGACTAACTGTTGGATCACAGAGTAGCATTCATCCTTCCTCCTTGCCAGGACTACTTTCTCCATCATAACGCCTCCTGAATTGTATTACATTTACAGGAGTTCACCTCCTTTCCTCTCTCCTGTGCTCCCAGAGGAAAGGCAGTGATTCTTATTCCCCACTGTGTCCCAGGATCAGAGATGCTACTTGATAGATGTTTGTTGAGTGATTGGCTGAATGGGAATTATTGAGCTGGCCAAAAAGTTTGTTCAGATTTTTCCATAAGAGTATACAGAAAAACCTGAATGAACATTTTGGCCAACCCAACATCATGGGACACAGTGCACTTTCCCTCCTAATCTCCAAAACATTAATGCATCCAAAGCACTACATGTTTGGCAAATAGTAGGTACTCCGTGAATAACTTTGAATTAACTCATTTGTTTATATACCTACTTTTGATCTGCAGAGCTTTAATAGAAGGAAATTAGAATAACTTAACCAAAAGTTCCAGATGTGGTGGTATGACTGAGTTAAGCACAGAAGTCTTGAAAGAATAAAGCCTTAGAATAAAGTCACTTGCTGCTATCGTTTGAGTTCTCCTATTCTTCCCACATGTTCTCTGATTTTTTTAGATATCATAATTTAGGGGTTCACCGTTCATAATTACTTAAATATATGAAGTGTACTTGCCATTCTTTGAAAAGGTTAGTGCTATCATAGGACGTGTAAATCTTCTTTTATGAAAACGATGACAAGCAAAATTATGATCCAAGTCAAGGTTTTATAAAGCATTGACTTAGATGTGGTTGCTTTTAAAGTAATTTTAGTTTAATCCCTCATTGGAGACTCAGTCCTTATTTATGTATGATGATCAAGCTGATCATATGCTTGAGTCATTGATGAATGGACCAATGGAAATAAGGTCAAATATAGAATTTTCTTCCCTTTAGAATTACTGAATATTTTACATTCCACATTACTGTTTTATAGACTTTCAATGACTAGATAAATAGGGCCCTAGGTTTTACATTTATGAAGATATTAATAAATGAGCAGAGATGTGTCAAAATTGCCTAGAGAAAAAGGATATAAATGGAGACATAACCATAGGAAATATAGAAACAAAGAAACCAGCCCAATCCCAGTGAGCGCTGATGGCAAAAGAACAAAGTCAGCTTTGATCAAGTCTCAGAGTTTGGCTTGGTCTGAATGGAACCAAAACCTAAGCAGAAAGGCAGGAAAACATCTGTTTTAGGGGGTATTTTGCCATAATATTCCCAAATGTGTTGTATTTTCCAAAATTCCGCTTTGTAGTTTATGCACCCAACTTCTAAGATTGCACTTTCTCCTCATGCCACTCTTTTCCATATAATCTTTGGAGGCTCTTTAAGCCTGAGCTCTCAGTAATGGCATTCTCTATTATATAACACTCTGTGGCGCCAACTGCAGCCTCCAGGCTCTTCTGGTTAATGTAACACCGTGTTTGTTCCTGAAGCACTGGGTGGCAGAAACTGCTAATCTCAGCAAAGGCTGGTAAAGACAGAGGTAGGGAGGTTTTCAGGAAGGTTTTGTAGAGCCCATCAGTGTGACATTTGCTACGCTTTGCTACCATTTACAGAGAGTGGCAGAGAATGGGTAACTGGACCCAGAAATGGCAAACAACTCAGATGAAGTTGTTTATTTATGAAGTTTATGAAGTTGTTTATTTATGTTTATGAAGTTAATTATGAGAGTATAGAGTGTTGGGAAAGGTTTGGGCTTTGGAGTCAAGTGCCCCTGAGTTAGGCTCCTGGACCTTGGCCCAAGGTCCTAAACATGCTGTGTTTCCTTTTCCTCTCTCCTCTGTGAAGGAAGGGTGAGGCACTCTAACATCTTCCCTGACGGCTCACTGGTAAAGAACCCACCTGTCAACGCAGGAGCCGAAGGTTCAATCCCTGGGTCGGGAAGATCCCTGAAGAAGGAAATGGCAACCCATTGCAGTATTCTTGCCTGGGAAATCCCGTGGACAGAGGAGCCTGGTGGGCTACAGTCCAAGGACTTGGAAAGAGTTGGCCACAACTCAGTGACTAAACAACAATAAGATGCTCTAACAGATGCTTTCAGGGTTTCCCCTAGATCTCCTGTATCCCTGTAATTGTGACAGATGGCTACAAGAGTGTGGATGGCCAACTCCCTTGTTCTCAGGAGCACACATTTGAAGGGTAATTTATTCTTCTGAGTTCTCCTGTGGGTCTGAGGGACTTGGCCTGAGATCATGCCTGTGGTCCATTTCTTCATATCTATGTCCTGCTTTTTACTGGTTTCTTGAGAGCAGTTACTTAATAAGTCAAATGCACACAAGCTTCATCTCAACTTCTTCTTCTTCTGGACACCCAACCTAAGCAGATATCAACTTTGAAAGTTCCTGATGTGGATTAGAGATAGCAGGTATAAGTTATCTACCAGAATGTAAAGGGAAAAAATACTAATGATTCTTACTCTCTTATTTAGTCTTATTGATTTTTTTCTGTTTTCATCCTGCCTATCTCTATACATATTCTCCTTTTGGAGATTAAAGTTCTAAAAATCTTCAATTGTATACACTTTTTAAGCTCGAAAAGTGATTTCCATACCAAACCCAATGAGTGATCATATTTTCCTGTGCTAATGACTCTTGGAGTCTGATTCCTCTTGATGATCAATACAGAACTGAGTCAGTTTTGGTTGTTAAATTATTGCTTCAACTCAATGGCTATGTTCCATGGTAGCCAGTGGTTAAGAATACAGGTTTTTAGGTCAGATGGAGCTGAATATGAATTTAGATGATTTCCTTAATATGTGAGATAGCTCTCAAAATTGTCACATTTTAATCAAATGAGAACTTGGAGAGTGCCTGAATGGCTTTGTTGTTGTTGTGGCTTATTTTTACTACTACTGAATTTTAGTTCCATTCTAATATTCTAGTAGCTTGTTGCATTCACATTTGATAAGATTCTTACAGATAGACTGCTCTTCCATGATAGAAATTCACTTTCTGTCCAATGTGCTTAGTGACCTTCTACAAATGGAAAGATTTTTTTTTAAAGCTAATATATAATTTGGGGGGTTTCTCTGGTCTACTTTATTGAATTACTGTATTTTAGGGGAAGAAAAATAACTTTCCCTCTGCCCTCTGGAGTTCTTGTCTGAGGACACTGAAATAAAAGTTTAACAAGAGAAAAACAAACACAAGTTTATTAACACATATACCCCATGTATTTATGGGAGATATCCAGGTTAAAATAAATAGCTCTAGTGGTAGCTTAGAACTCTAGATTGTATAGCATCTTTAACAGAGAACATTTGTGTAAAAATGACATTACAAAATAAAGTAGTTTTAGGGTGTCAAGGATGGAGATAAAGGAAAGTCAGTAAAGTTTGTTATTTAGATTCCTCTAGTGCCATCTCCAACCCACTCCAGTGTTCTTGCCTGGAGAATCCCAGGGCCAAGCGATCCTGGTGGGCTGCCGTCTATGGGGTCGCACAGAGTCGGACACGACTGACGTGACTTAGCAGCAGCAGTGCCATCTCCAGGCTAATAGGATCTAAGGTTGTCTCCACTGATTAACTTTTGTTCTTGAAAGAATTGGTTAAGCAGATAGGGGAAGTAAGGAGCTTTTCTTATATCTGCTTCTCAGTTGCCTTCAATTCATCGTTCAGTTCAGATCACTCAGTCAGGTCCAGCTCTTTGTGATCCCATGGACTGCAGAACGCCAGACTTCCCTGTCCATCACCAACTGCTGGAGCTTGCTCAAACTCATGTGCATTGAGTCGATGATGCCATCCAACCATCTCATCCTCTGTCGTCCCCTTCTCCTCCTACCTTCAATCTTTCCCATCATCAGGGTCTTTTCTAATGAGCAGCTCTTTGCACCAGGTGGCCAAAGTACTGGAGTTTCAGCTTCAGCATCAGTCCATCCAATGAATATTCAGGACTGATTTCTTTTAGGATGGACTGGTTTGATCTCCTAGCTGTCCAAGAGACTCTGAAGCATCTTCTCCAACACCACAGTGCAAAAACATCAATTCTTACACTCTCAGCTTTCTTTATGGTCCAATTCTCACATCCATACATGACCACTGGAAAAACCGTAGCTTTCAGTAGATGGACCTTTGTTGGCAAAGTAACGTCTCTGCTTTTAATATGCTGTCTATGTTGGTCATAACTTTTCTTCCAAGGAGAAAGCATCTTTTAATTTCATGATTGCAGTTACCACCTGCAGTGATTTTGGCCAGACCTGCCTTCAAATCATAATCCTATACCAAATTGGAAAATTTGGGGGTGGTGTACTCTGCTACCTTTCAGTTTTAAGGGACACATCAAGGAAAAAGTTCAGCTTGTCTTGACAAAAGTATTACAGTAATAATCCAATTACACTAGAATTTTGCAGATTGCTCCTGTGGATAATTTCACTAAAACAATGAATTATCTGAGTTATTTTTCTTCACTTGATATTTTTCAGAATGTTGTACAGCTATAGATTGTGCTGCCAATGGATATTGATAATATTCTCTGGAAAATAGTAAGACCATGATAAAAATTTTTCTTTACAGGACAGTTTAGATTAAGTCCTCCTTAAAGGCAGGAAGTTTACCTAAAATAACTTTTATGACTTCTTCTTGTTCTGTTGTTCTAAATTTATTGCAGTGACCTTTCCAGTAAGCCCAAGGTAGGGACATTCAATTTTTCTTTCTATTTTGATTATTTTAATATTGCCTCTAATTACCTCTCTCTGCCTCTCTTAATTTGAAAATAGGCCAATTAAAAAATAATAAAGATGGAGTAGATGCCATTTTCCTAAAAATATGAGCTTATAATTCAATTTACACATTTCCTTAGGAAAATCTTTTGCATAAATAAGTTCTTTCTATCTCGGGGCATCCAACCTTTTCTCTTTCCCCCCACTCTGGGGGTAAGTGCTCCCTGGGCTAGATTCCTGAGTATCACAGTACCGCAGGTGACGATGGCTTTTAAACATATGTCCTTCCGGACCTCTGGTTGAGTGTACCTACTGAGGTCTCACCTGGGGCCTGACTGGCTGAGGCCACTCAAGACTTTTCTAAGGCACTTTTTTCTAACGTTTTTTCCATGGGGCGCTACAGATGGATCGGAGCCAGGCAGTCATTAGCTAATGTGAATTTCTTTTGGTGCTTCACATTTCAGAGTGTGTTCCTTTCCTGTGAATTATACTTGCCTTATATTGAGGATCTTTGGAGGCAATAGATTGTCTGGAAATATATATATATATATATATGTTTGTGTGTATACATATATATTTATGTGTATGTATATATGTTTTATATAAGTATATGTTTATTTATATGTGTATATACATTTATGACTCCTCCTGTTATTCTAAATTTATCTAAATTTGTTGTATATGTTTATAATTTGCTTGATGACTTAAATGCAATACACTCTTCTAAAATTTGTTTACTTCTTTGGATTTTAGGAAGGTGCCGGTGAAAACCAGTCACCTTAGAAATTATTCAGTAATGCTGGGCAGCTCTGCTTACTTAATGTGGTTGTTCTGAAGATTCAATATTTAGGTATTATTGGTGGCAACTTTAATCTGCAAATTTCTGTTAGATGACTGAACAAAGCAAATGAAGATTCATGCTTTTGTGAAATTTACATTCTAGTGATAAGGGGTAAAATAAATAATAACATCACTTTTATAATATATTACCATGTAACTAACTACCCCAAAATAATGTTGTGGCTTAAAAAATGGTAGTAAGTTAAGTGGTGGAGTAGATACAGACAAACTTAAACAATCATATATTATGAATAGGAATGTGAAATAATACTGTCACTTTGGAAAACAGTTTAGAAGCTTCTTAAAAAGTTAAATTACCACACAATGCAGCAGTTCCACTCCTAGGTGTCTACTGAGAGATATGAAAACACATGTTCACAAAGAAGACTTTATGAGTGCTCACAGTAGCATTGCTCATAAGAGCAAAAGGGGAAATAATTCAGATGTCTATGAGCTGCTGAAAGTATAAATGAATAGTGGTATATATATATACAATAGAATGCTACCTAGCAATGAAAAGAAATGAGGGACTGATGCATGCTAAAATGTAGATGAATTTCAAAAATATTAATATCATTAAAGAAGCCAAATGCAAAAAATCCACTGGATATATTTATTCAGGATGGACCATCTATCCATCTAAACATCTATGTATTTAGGCAAGTAGAAATACATTGATAGGAATGGGTCACTTTCTATTAAAATATTACTTACCACCAAACACTATATTTTATCTTCATCCCTGCGGTCTTCCTTATCAACCCAGCTTTTGACTAATTTAACTAGGTTCTGAACAAGCTCAGAAAATATTAAATTCCTTGGCAGAGATATGGCTAATGACAGATGGAACCATTGGTGATAGTCATGTTCCTATGATTTGTTTATCTTTGTGCCCATCTATTCTATTCATCATCCATGATAAAAGTGTCAAGGGAAGCCCCAGTGGCTCAGAATATGCCTTCAATGTAGGAGATGCATGAGACACAGGATTGGTCCCCTGGAGAAGAAAAATGGAAAATCACTCCAGGATTCTTGCCTGGGAAATCCCATGGACAGAGGAGCCTGGCTGGCTCCAGTCTTGGGGTTGCAAAGAGTCAGACACGACTGAGCAACTGAACACATACACACATAGGTGTCATATCTTTAGTCATATAAAGATCATTGGATGGACATACTGATATTGAGGAATTGAATCAGAAATCTGTAATTATTATCCTGAGAGACATGCCAGTACAACAATGATTAACACAACTGTCTACTAACAGGAGGTCATGCTAGATTCCATCAGATCATCTAATTCAATACAGAAACATGGCAAGTATCTTATGTAGTTGTTATCAAGTGGCTTTCACATAGTCACATCCTTAGAAAGGTTAATCCTCCTTTAGTATATTAAATCTGATTATTTTTTAGAATACGTGTTTGGTGTCATACCATTCTGTTTACAAACATTCCTGATGCATGTTCTGTGGTGTGAAAAGTTAGAAATAATATTTATCTCTTCAAGTAAAACATTTTAAAATATGTTTATTTTGATCTTGAATTATATATATTTCAAGTAAGCAGAAAATTTCAGAAAAATGTGATAATAGATACTCATGCACCCAGAATCCAGATTTTATATATATATGTGTGTGTGTGTGTGTGTATATATATATATATATATATGTTAACACTTTATTGCTTCAGATATTTCTTATTTTATAAATAAGGAAACTATTTTGGATACTTTTAAGGTCTCGCCTATCTTATCCTTTTCTCTCTTGTCCAGAGGAAACCTTTCCAGAATTTGATATGTGTCTTTTGCATGCATATCTTTGAATTTAGAACAAATGTAGGTATTCATAACCAATACATGTTTTTTGTGTCTTCAAATTGTATATTAATTGTATCACTTTGTATACCACAGGAAATAGGACAGTAACATTTGATAATTATGTAATATTTACTAATTACTAAATATTATATCATATTTAATAATTATGATAGTATCATAATTAAATATAGTAATTTAAATTTTTAAATCAATTGAAAAATGATAAGAGGCTAGATAAAGCTTCATATGAGCTAAAAAATCTTAGAAATATCCACTGGTTTAATGTTGATACTGAGAGAAAATTACATGATGAATTTGGGTAAAATAGCCATTATCCTCTAAAAATGACATGATGACACTGGACTCACTTTCAAGCAGAACTCCATTAGGAATGAGAGATATATTCAGCATCTAAATCCAAAATCTAGAATTGCAAATATTAATATTCATCTCTATGCAGTAAGTTCTGCCACTACAAGATGATTCCTACAACTACATACTCAATAATGATATTACACACATTTCTCTCTTTTGGCCAGTGACTGAGTAGGCCTTTACTGAATACAAAATAAATTAAAACTAGAATATATTTGTGATTGCTTTAAAAGAAAGTACACTGTGAATATTGTCTGTTAATATTCAGAGAGTTAATTCTTACCATTCTTCTAGAAAATGTAAGATTCAGGAGGGATTCAGAGATTTACTCATTCATATAGTGTAAGTCATAGACGAATGATGGGATGTAGTAGTTCAGTTCAGTTCCGTCGCTCAGTTGTGTCTGACTCTGCAACCCCATGGACTGCAGCATGCCAGGCCTCCCTGTCCATCACCAACTCCTGGAGTTTACTCAAACTCATGTTCAGTGAGCTGGTGATGCCATCCATCCATCTCATCCTCTGCTGTCCCCTTCTCCTCCTGCCCTCAATCTTTCCCAGTATCAGGATCTTTTCAAATGAGTCAGTTCTTCGCATCAGTTGGCCAAAGTACTGGAGTTTCAGCTTCACCATCAGTCCTTCCAATGAACACCCAGGACTGATTTCCTTTAGGATGGACTGGTTGCATCTCCTTGCAGTCCAAGGGACTCTCAAGAGTCTTCTCCAACACCACAGTTCAAAAGCATCAATTCTTTGGTGCTCAGTTTTCTTTATAGTTCAACTCTCACATCCATACATGACCACTGGAAAAACCATAGCCTTGACTAGACGGACCTTTGTTGACAAAGTAATGTCTCTGCTTTTTAATATGCTGTCTAGGTTGGTCATAACTTTTCTTCCAAGGAGTGAGCGTCTTTTAGTTTTCATGGCTGCAGTCACCATCTGCAGTGATTTGGGATATAGTAGGTATTTGGTAATTCTTGACAATGTCTGTTTGCAACTTGCCTTACAAGTTCAGCACTATGTCCTTTTAACTCATTATTGATCTGGGGATTTTTGCAGAAACTAACGCCTGTGGCTGGCCAAAAATTAATTCTGTTATTTCATTAACACTTTATGGGTTATTACATTCAGTAGTTATACATGGCACACTTGTAAAGTTTTCTCCAACATTGTGAGTTTTATTTTCACTTTCCATATTAGAATCAATCTCTAAGGATTTTTTGTTTTTGGTCTAATATTCACATTGTCTGAACCAGAACAATATTCTGAAGAGCTATCATCTTCTGAAACACTAGTATATATGTTTCTCAGACAATCAGAGAAAGTATCTGCATAAAATTCACCAAAAAATTCTTCACTTAAAATTTTGCAGTGCATCATTTTTGAAAATTTTACAGTGATTAACTTGTGTTTGTAACACAAGGATAGAACAAAAAACTAACAAAGCAAAATGTAAATGATAGCAACAATCGTAAGTCGTATATTGAAATCTTGATCAATTTTAAGCTCTAACAACTTTCTAACAACTTAGTGATATTAATTGTATCACTCTCTAAAAGCATATGAATACACCTCCAGTCAATAATGTGTTTCTATGTTTTGACATGTAGATCAGCTTCATTGTTTTTAATCATAGTATAAGACAGACACACAAACATGTACATACCCAGATTTTTCCAATTTCTCTTAGGGATGAGTTGTTTTCACTTTTTTCTTATTACTAATCATGCTGCAGTCACATCTAAGGACATAAACTCTGTGTAGCAGTGTCTCTCGGACAGAAATCTAGCAGAATTGTTGAACTGCAAGCGCAACTGTCTTCATTTTTACTGAGTATTGCCAAATTGGTTTCTAAAGTGTTGTATGAATTCCCACCAACTGTATATCTTCATTAATTTTTGGTATCTTTTCATCAATTGATCATTTACCTTGGTCAATTTGTAGTTATGAAATGTATTTTGTCTTTAATTTGCATTTCCTTGAATCAGTAATGCATTTAAATATATTGTCAAGTTTATTATTTGTGCTTATGTTTTTGCATTTTTCTATTGTGCTTTTATCTTCATTTTACTGTTTTGTGGAAGTATTTTCTATATTCTTCTAACATTTATGTACAATTTACATTCTAGCTATCTTGTCAAAGTCTTTGGCTTGTCTTTTTATTTTTCCGTGAGATCCTCTGTTATACAGAGGTTTTAAATTTAAGTGTAGTCAGTACTATCCATTTCTCTCCATTATGATTTGCAATTTCATCTTTATTCTAAAGGTTTTATAGTTTTGCTCCTGTATTTAGGTCTTTATTGACAACTTGGTTTTGTGTATGATATGAGAGAATGTCTATTTTTATAAACACAAATAGCTTTCTTACAGCTTCATTTACCACAGGGTCTGTTATTTACCTTGGTTTTTGTAGTGGAGTCTTATTAACCAAGTCTCTATATAGATGCACCTCTGTTTTATTCCATTGGTTAGATGGCCTCTTCCTATGCTGACACAATTCTGTTTGTATCACTGAATATTGATAGTGTATTATCCTATTTTTTATTATATTGTTGTTAAAATTGCTTTGGTTAATTTTAATTCTTCTTCCATGTGAACTGTGTTTATGCTCTGCTATTTAATGCTATGTTAATCACAATTTTATTATGATTTTTATGAAAATTGCATATATAATACTTTTAAGAGAATTAGCATCTATCCCTGAATCTGATAAAGCTCTCCATATAGTTTGGGTTTCCTAGGTGGTTCTAGTGATAAAGATTGTGCCTGCCAGCGCAGGCGATGCAGGAGACTCGGGTTCAATCCTTAGGCTGGGAAGATCCTCTGGAGGAGGACATGGCAACCTGCTCCAGTATTCCTGCCTGGAGAGTCCCATGGACAGAGGAGCCTGACGGGGTCTGTGGGGTCACAGAGTCAGACACGACTGAAGCGACTTTAGCAGCACACAGCATAACTTCGAAAATCTTGTAAGACATTAAATAGCAAATTTTACATATTTTTCTCTATAAGGTTATTCCACGTTATAAGATTTAATCTTAAATATGCTTTTTTATGCTTTTATGCTTTTTTTTTAAAGTGACATTTTCTAATTGTTGTAAATCGTTGAGTTGACACTTAACTGGTTAATAGCTGATTAAGAATTAGAGCTTCCTTTCTCTTGTTACCTTCTTCAACATACTGAAAATCTTCTTCCAAGGAAGAGTTCTTGGCCTTGTGGCATTATGGAGGGAATCTGTCTTACATGCTTGTTGGAGAACATAGTGGATGGTAAGGCAGATCCTGGTATTGAGAAGACTGCATGGCTGACAACTTCTTCCAAGGATCCAACTGAATACATTTTGTGCCACAGGCTATTTGTAGCCTTTCCCAGTGGCTCAGCGGTAAAGAATCCTCCTGCGATGCAGGAGACAAGGGATATTGGGTTTAATCCCTGGGTCAGAAAGAGTCCCTGAAGGAAGGCATAGCAACCCATTCCAGTATTTTCGCCTGGGAAATCGCATGGACCGAGGAGCCTGGTGGGCTACAGTCCATGGGGTTGCAAAAGAGACACAACTTAGTGACTCAACAACAACAAGCGGGTTCTGAATGCCATCGATCAATCAACAAAGAGTTGCCAGTAAAAGACACTGATGTTATTGTCTACTGTGGGTTTGTGGGAAGTATTTGATGCCCACCTAAAAGAATACCAACTGTTGCCCGGATGCTTGAATGTGATCTTCCATGATAAATGTCAGTGAAAATAATACATATTTCAATCATTCACTATGTCTGCTTAAGGTCAGAACATAGTCTATTCTTTTTCAGGGTCAGTCTCAATTATCATCTTCTGTGAAGCTTCCTGAATTTTCACTATGTTGAATTTCTCTTTTTTCTCTGAACTCCAAGATATTGTTTTGGTTCCTTTACTACACTTTTTACTTCATCTGTCAACAGTGGAATATTTATTTCTTTATTTCTTTAGAAATATTGGGGTCACATCAGAGTAAACATAGGTTTCTACAATAGTTAGCTAGCTTTAAAGGGATCTGGAAAAGGGAAATTGAGCAATTCTTTTCGCAGCTGCTCATGAAATATTTTGTGTCTCTTTAGAGGGAGATCTGTTCAATCAAAAGTTAATTTGAGATGCTGAGTAATCAAATGCTATTGATTCAGAAACTGAGAACCTGGCATTTCTACAATATTTCTAGTTATGGGATATGTCAAGGCTCCTCTTCTGCTTACTGAGTTTTCAATGCTTGGTTCTATGCATAAGGAGAAATTCTCTGATAATGTTAATTCAGTTCGCTAGATAGTTCATCCATTTTAAAAATTAATTAGCTAGCCATTTTGTACTTGCTGAAGCCCAGGCTTAGATGCTCATTATTATTGTTGGTCATGCCTGATGATGAAATTCTTGTAACCCCCAAGTAACTCAATCATTTGGAATTCTAAGATGCCTACCTCTCTAAACTGATTATTACACACAGAGATGTCTTTCTAGCACCACTCATCAGGTCGAAATATAAAATTACCTACTTTGGATGGGAGGAGATGAATCTGATCTTTGAATTTTTCCTACAAATTAGCTACTGCCCAGGTTTAAAGCTTATGTTAAGGCATCACACACACACCTGCACACATACACACAATAGATGAACATGATTATAAGTGCATTCAAATTACTGTCATGCAATGTAGTATGATTCATCTCAGGAAAGAGATGTTCACCATTGAGTCTAAAGTTAGTATGGTCTGACTGTAAACTTCACTGGTTGAGTTTGCAAAATTCTTTCTTTTTTTAACTTTTTATTTTATTTTGGAGCATAGCTGATTGGGAATTCCCTGGTAGCTCAGTTGGTGAAGAATCGGCCTGCAGTGCAAGAGACATGGATAAATCCCTGGATCGGGAAGATACCCTGGGGAAGGAAATGCCAACCCCTCCATTATTCTTCCTGGAAAATCCCGTTGACAGAGGGGCATGGTAGGCTACAGTCCATGGGCCGTAAGAGTCAGAGGCGACTTACAAACGAAATCACCATAGCTGATTAGCAATGTTGTGGTAGTTTTGAGTGTACAGCAAAGCGACTCAGCCGTATTAATTCTCCCTCAAACTCCCCTCCAGAATTCCTTCGCTATGGAATTCTGCAGTGTATTTCCAGTGTACGATAGGCTCATGCCAAGTATGCATTGGCTTCTGCTCGTTTTCTGAAGCTCTCTGTTGTATGCAACTTACCTCCCCTTTTATTGAGTTCCTCTGGCCATTTTATAGATAATTACCAACCCCATAAATATCCAGAACAATATGCTCATGACAATACATGAAATTCATTGCATAATTTGTAGATGCAAACTAATTTAATTGATTTCAAAAAATTTTCCTAAAAGTCACTGATGAGGAGCTCTACATTATGGTGAATGTTGGAGATACAAAGAAGGGAAAAAAAAAGACAGACTTGGCGTCTGCCCTCGCAGAGCTCGTTCACTCCACACATGCTGTGTTGTTCCTGCAGGCTTCATCTACTTCGTGGGGCAGGTTAAATCAACCTATTTTTTCCTGAGTTTATGACCAACTCCAAGCCAGCCCAGCCTTTATATTTCTGCCAAAGTGACTATTGGTGAACTTATTGAGTATTTCAGTGAGTTATCCAGGAATGAACCAGAAGATGGGCTCAGAGCCCAGTTACTCTCAGGTGAAAGCTGTAGCTATTTAAATAAAAGGCATGAGAGTGTTGGTTCCAGTTGAACCTCCTCACCCTTCCTGCATGAACCTGCCAGTAGCATTGTCTGGGATGGATGTTCCTTAGTATTGGAGCAGTTTCTCAGGCTACATCAGGCTCCTGGGGAAAGCAGTTGTGTACCAACGCTGCATTCATGGGTGTTCCTTTATGTTTCATGTTAAAAGGCCAGTGACTTCAAAACTGGATTTTTTTTTCCCTTCCTATTGCTGTGAGCCTGAACAACTAGAAGCTGTATAACTACCATCCATGGAAACTCAAGGCTTTTTTCAAGCCAGAGAAATGCCAGAAAATATTTGTTGTATTGAAACTTTGTTGTTATTTTTGTTCAGTTGCTAAGTTGTGGCCGACTCTTTGTGACTCCATGGGCTGCAGCACACCAGGCTTCCCTGTCCTTCACCACCTCCCAGAATTTGCTCAAATGCATGTCCATTGAGTCAGTGATGCTATCCAACCATCTGTACTGACATCGTCTATTTTCAATTCATCAGTTTATAATTTGACTAAAAAATGAAAGAAATGAGAAAAGCCTAATTATTAAAATGTAAATTACTTCTTTTTTCTAATTCTGCATGTTGTTTAGGCAAGACAAATTACCCTTCAAATATTTTGACCATTTCTGATGTTATTAAAATTGTTTATTATTGTTACCCAGAATTGGAAGTGAGGCAAGCTTTAAATTAGATGTCTTGATTAGTAAATGGAGTTCTTCCACTAATGCATAAAATTCAGCAGGGAACACAAGGTGTAAAGATGTAAATGCAGAGTTATTTTGCAACCACAATTAAAAGGTAAATAAGGCATAGTGAAATGACAAAATCTTAAATTCATATATGATTTCAAAACCTGTGTTGTCACATTAGAGAAAGATTTGTACTAAGCTTTGATTACATATTTTTGAATAAATTATCATAAATGTCATCACCATAATTTTCTTTAACAAGATATTCGGCCTTCAAACTACATCATTTTTTCACATCCAGTCTTGAGAGACTATTTGATCACCTCTGATTCAAGAGTCAGAGATGACTTAGAAACCAAACCACCTAGGGTGGTTTAATCCAACCCAGGTTTGACCCTTGGATTGTGAAGATCCCCTGGAGGAGGGCATGGCAACCCACCCAGTATTCTTACCTGGAGAATCCTATGGACAGAGGAGCCTGGCGGTCTACAGTCCATGGGGTTGCAAAAAGTCAGACACGACTGAAGCAACTTAGCACACAGAGGGGGGAAAAGGGGGATACATTCTTTAAAAAGTCTTGCTAGTTTATATTTCCTTGAATGTATTGTGGAATTGAGGTATTAGCACCTGTAAGTATTAGAACCTTGATCTAAATAGCAGTTGCTATATTCTGAATGTTTGTGTCTTTTCAAAATTCACAGCCAAAACTTAATGCCCAATGTAATACTGTTATAAGGTGGGGCCTTTTAGAGGTGATTAGGTCATGAGAGTGGAGCCCTCATGACCAGGATTAATGCTTTTACGAAAGAGATTCCATAGAGCTCTCTAGCCCCTTCCATCATCTGAATATACAGTGAGAAGTCTGCAACCTGGAGGAAGGCTCTCACCCTATAATGTTGGCACCCTTAACTCAGAGTCCAGCCTCCAGAACTGTGAGAAATAAATTTATGTTGTTTATAAGGCACTCAGTCTGTGGTATCTTGTTATAGCTGATCAAACAGACTAAAGACATCTGTTAACCAACTATTGCTAATTTATTAGTATATACCACACGTTGCTCCAAAATATATTTGTTTTCTAGAAATAGTAAAGTATTAACAACTGGTAAAGAATCCACCTGTCAATGCAGGACACAGGTTTGATCCCTGGATCGAGAAGATCCCCTGGAGAAGGAAATGGCAATCTACTCCAGTATTCTTGCCTGGGAAATGCCATGGACAGAGGATCCTGGAGGGCTACAGTCAGAGCCAATTTATTAACTAAACAGCAAAGCAAACAGAAATTTAAAGGAAGATTAGGAAATATTAAATGGTAAGATAAAAATAAATTAGAAAACATTAATAGGTGAATTGTTGGATTATTTATGAAACTTCAAGGGAAAATAGGATGATGAGGTGTATTGAAGTTCACCAGGTGTGGTAGGCAGACTCTAAGATTACCTCTGCTTGAGTGTGGCCTGGGATGGTAACCTGCTTCTAATTCGTAGACCACAGCAAAGGTGATGGTATGCCACGTCTGTGACTAGGCTACTTAAAAGTGTGACTACTGTTCTGCTGGCTGTGACAGGCTTTCTCTCTTGCTGGTTTCAATAACATAAACTATCATGTCGGGGACATCCACATCACAGGAACTTTAGGGCAGATTCCAACCAATAGCCAGTAAGAAAACAAATCCAGTAACCCTTAGGAACCCCACTTTAGCAAGCAACCATGTAAGCAAACTTTGAAACTCCTTCTCCAGTTGAACCTTCAGATGAGAACTTAGCCTGACAACACCTTAACTGCATCTTCATAAGAGACTATGAAGCAGAGGACTCCACTGAACTGTAGCTGGATTTGTGAAATACAGACAGTGAGACATAATAACTATGATATTTTAATATAATTTTATGATAATTTTTATAGAACATGACATAATGAAGAGAAAGTTAACTTTTTTTCTGCAAGTAATATTTCCTATAGACCTATAAACAGGAATTCTGTACTACATAATGTCTTTGCCAACAAATTAATAGGAGATGGAGAAATGTGAATTAGTGGATATTTTCTAAGAGTCTTCTATAAAAACTAAGCATGTAAATCTATAATCTTATAAATTTTTGTAGGCTTTAACTCAAATTCTTTAAAATGCTTTGGGGGTACAAATTCAAGATAATAAAGGCAACAATAGTTACTATCTCATGAGCCAATTTAACATAGGAGTAGCACATGAAGAATCTACATGAGTGAGTAGCTATTACATCCTTTGTGTGTGTGTGTGTTCAGTTGTTCAATCATGTCTGATTTTGGGACCCCATGGACTGGAGCCCGCCAGCCTCCTCTGTCCATGGGATTTTCCTAGCAACAGCAGTGGAGTGGGTTGACATTTCCTCCCCCAGGGAATCTTCCTGACCCAGGAATCCAACTGGCATCTCCTGCCTCTCCTGCATTAATATGTCAAATGTGCTCTTTGCAAATTTTGGGCTGTTGTAAATCCTTGGCTGAATCCTCTCAGGAGTGCCACAGTGTAGATAATCTTCACTGTCAACTAAAGTGGCATCCGTATGCTTTAAATGTGTGGCATGCAGGCAAAATGCCTGGCATTATCATTGGAAAATTCAAAACCTGGCTCATACTCTGATCTTGACAGAGGACCATTCGACTTCTACTTGGAGGAAGGACTGCCAGGGTGCCAGAGGGTAGAATTATTTTTTCCCCAAAAACATTTTTGAACTTGCTCGGGTGTTTGATTAAGGTGGAGAAGAAAAAGGCAACCCACTCCAGTATTCTTGCCTTGAAAATCCCATGGACAGAGGAGCCTGGTGGGCCACAGTCCATGGGGTCGTGAGAGTCAGCAACTAAACTACCACCGCCACCATTTGACTGAGGACTCTGAGATTCTAGCTATCTATGTCATCTGCATGGAGGATGTTTTCACCTTAATAAAATATTAAGGGTAGTTATTAACCAATTAGTTCCCAAGACATTAAAAGGGTTTCAGTTATACCTATATGCCATCTGTTTTTCATGAGGATTTTGGCCTGGTATCCATGCCTGGATGTGTCAGCTGCAAATCATAGCTTCAAAGAACTGAATGATTAGATGTCTTGGATGAAGGCATCTAGAACTCAATATTTCTGCATTTGAGGAAGACTAATGGACATTTCTTATAACTTTGATTTTTACGTATACTTTTCTTCTTTCTCGGAAGCATGTCATATAATTGATAAATCATTGAAATATACTTACTAAATTATTTCTATTGAAGCGGTACACTACCACAGTTGGCTCAAAGGGCCTGCTCTGAAATCAGACTTCCTAGTTTTGATTCCTACTCTGTCACACACTGGTTGTGTGAGTCTGGGTGAGTTATTTGATTCATCTGTCCTTTATTTTCTTCCCTGTAAAATGTTAGTAATGGTACTTTTTCTATCTAGGGAATTACATAAGTAAATATATGCAAAGTCTTTTATTTGGCACATACTAAGTGTTCTCTAATTATGAGCTATTAAATACTTAGCTAGTTGATACTGTTTTTCTTTCAGATCACAGATCTGTTACAAGTTCTCTTATGTGTTAAGGCCTCTCCTAACATGCTATAATAAAGCCATGTCAGCAGAGTAGGAAAACATGGTTCCCTCTGCAGAAGGAGCAAAATTCTCATCAGTAGTGTTGAAAAGCTACACCAGGGTAAACTGTAGTTCTATAGTGCCTCGTGAGACAATTTCTGGATGTCAAGGTGTGCGAGGATCAGCTCTGTGGTAATTTTCAGCGCGGTCCACCAAATAGTCCAGACTCCTCCTTCCAGACACAGGGCTGAATTGTGCCTCCTCACACCCTTGAACTTAGGCAGGGCCAAGAGATATGCCCTTCTACAGTGCATAAGCAGTCTGGGTCTTGTTTTCTTTCCCTCCTTTGTGCCGGCATTGTTTGCAGTAAGGAAACCTCCAATCAGCCTCTTTCACAGCGTAAGGGTTGTGTTGAACAAAGCTAGGACTTTGTCCTTAGGAAAACTAGGAGGGGGACTTTCTGGTGGTCCAGCGGATAAGACTCTGTGCTCCCAATGCAGGAGGTCAGTGTTCGATCCCTGGTCATGGAACTAAGATTCCATACACTGCAGCTTTTGAGCCTGCATACCTTAGAGACCACATACTGCAACAGACCCAGAGCAGCCACAAAATAAATTCTGAGAAGAGTTTGGCATCATCTAGAATAAAGCTGAAGACACACAAGACACAGAAATTCCATACCAAAAGAAAGAAAGAAAGAAGGAAAACTAGGAAGACTTTAAAACATCTAGAATAATTAGCAATGCTTCAAGCCGTAAAATGGACTCCCCAAAATGAGGAAAGACAGGTAAATGCTGAGGAGAAGGCCATTCTAATATTGTGTGAATACTGAAAAAGATTTAATAATGATACGAGTAGAATGAAAGAGATGAAAAAGAATCCAGAAGAGATCATAGAAACAGTTGAAAATGATTTGACATCTCCATCAATAGAAAAAGAGAACATAGAAGAAAAAAATCATACTGTAGGGAAAAGAAGGGTTCAGTGTGATAAATACTGAGGTTTTAGATACCTATCGAAGAATGCAAATCAAAATGCCCTGTAGTCATTTGGAAATATCAGAGAAAGAGTGATCAGAATGAGGACTAGAAATGTAGCACGTAATGATGTTTGTGGAGGAGAGATTTTCAAGAAAAGTATGATCAAATTTAAAAAAAGGGAGAGGAAGAGAGAGGAGGAATGATAAAACTAAGGGTCATTTAATTTGGTTGTCCAATTTTATATTTTTATCTGGTTTAGGAGACTTAACATACAGTCATCTCAACTCTAAAACTCTGGTGCCACTGAAGTTTCTAAGGCACATGTCTCTAGGTGTCTTGGCTGGTTCTTCTGAACAATTCTGAAAAATACTGGCTAATTTCAAGTGCTACATTTGTTTTAGATTTTTAGCTTCTACTATATTACTAGTATTATCTGTATTTTTTTTTTTGCCTTTCCTAACTAATAATATCTGCAATTTTACATTGCTTAGTTTTGTTTTTTTTTTTTTTTTTTTTTTTTTTTTTTTAATAACTTTAAGTATTTCCATCTCCCATGGAAGTGAAAGTTGCTCAGTCA
This sequence comes from Muntiacus reevesi, assembly GCF_963930625.1. Lineage (NCBI taxonomy): Eukaryota > Metazoa > Chordata > Mammalia > Artiodactyla > Cervidae > Muntiacus > Muntiacus reevesi. The sequence goes on along the minus strand of NC_089257.1, from coordinate 24,220,476 downwards.
TGTCTGATTCTTTGCGACCCCATGGACTATACAGTCCATAGAACTCTCCAGGCCAGAACACGAGTGGGTAGCCTTTCCCTTCTCCAGGGGATCTTCCAACCCTGGGATTGAAGCCAGGTCTCCTGTATTACAGGCGGATTCTTTACCAGCTGAGTCCCAAGGGAAGCCCTCCATTTCCCATATGCACAGTGAATTTGAGGGCAACCAGTGCATCTCAAAAAATAGTCAAAAGCTGGGCCTGAGAATAACTCTATCTCCCTTCAGAAATAATTTCAGTTAAGATGAAATATCTTCCCTTGGGAGTCTGACAGATGCATTATCTGCATTGTTTCTATTGGTTGGTATATGTAAGGGAGCAACACCGCCAGCAGACTGCTCACATTCAGAAACATTTTTTGAGTTTAGGCGGACACTTTTGGATGCTATTTTAATCTGATCTTTCAGAGGACAGTGGGTTCAGAAATTACTTGAGAATGCTTAAGCACTTAGAGAAAATTGTAGGTATCTATCTATATATATATGTATGTATATATAGGGAGGTATAGATAGATAGATATATAAAGGTTTTACTACCTAAACCCCCTTTTAAAGATCAGATTCTAAGGGATAATTGAAGTGATCTTATACCTTATCCTGGGATTTGAGTCCGTAGAATACATTCAGTTATTTTATTACTAATATTATTTTCTCTATCAACACAAAGTATCCAAATACTACACATGCATGAACCAGCAGAAACAAACCAAAATTAGTTGCTGAACTTGAAGATTACTCTAAAATAAAGCAAGGAAGAACAGTAGAAGAGAGAGTAGTGAGTATGTTTTGTTTTTTCAGCAGATATTGATAATCTAAGTTCTTTCATGTGGGGACATTTACTTGAACAGAGGAAATGTGAGTGAAAGTGAGTCAGGTGATACTTCACAGGAAATAACAGTTTATAAAAAGAAGCCTAACATGTAACTATATGGCTGATTCATGTCAATGTATGACAAAACCCACTGAAATGTTGTAAAGTGATTGGCCTCCAACTAATAAAATAATATTAAAAAAAAAAAAAAAAAAAAAAAGAAGCCTAAGAGGAGTTCAAGACAGTAATATCAACTCAATATAACTCAGTGGCATTTTTTTTTTTTTCTGGGCTGAAGACGTATAGAACCAGTGAAGAAATTGTGTTGATATAGAATGCTTGAGAGTTATTAACTTATTTGTTTAGCGCCTTATCCATGAAAATAGTTTTTTTAAAAAAGATTTCAGGCACTGCAGACCAAAGCTCTTCATTTAAGCCTTTTAAAAATGATGAGGAAATTTAATTAAGAAACATGAGCATGATCCTTTAAAAATCCAACACTGTAATCCTCACAGTAAGTAATCTGATAAACCACGTGGTAGTTCCTGAAACTTGTGATTTTTTTTCTAACCTTTGGGAATTTTTAGGAAAGCAAAGGTTAACAAAATTGTGGATGGTACTTTTTAAACACAATTTTCTTTTCCTTTTTGTTTTGTTCAACTCTTGCTGAGCCCCCCCCCCCCCCATAAATCAATTAGTTTGGAAACAAATAACAGTAAAAAGAAACATCTTATCAAAGATTAAATTGCATTAATCTCCCAGAAAGGAGTGTGCTCTGCTGGAATGGACGAAGGACAATGAAAAGATGCTCTGAGTTGAGCAAGAAACCAAGTGCTGCTTGGTGTATTTATTAAAAACTTTAAAGAAGAAGATTCTGGACTCTAGCAGCCTCTCTTAAAATTGAGACCTGAGCTTTTGGAAATTGAATCCATGATTTTCTGTATGAACTTGCCAGCTCATCTGTATTTTCCTCTTTTTAAAAAGAAAACTTTCTTGGTTATACCTGGTTATCTGGATTTTAATTGCTACACCATTATTGCTTTTAGAAGACTGCTGTACACTGCTTTTTTATACAGAGGGAACTTAAATTTCATTTAAAATATTATGTTATTAAGTGAGAGACTTTTGAGTGGCCACTTTCCTATGATAGGATTTTGTTAAACAAGTTATTTTAAAAGGAATAAAAAGTGGGAAGGGATGAAGTGTAAGATTCTTTTCCATTAGATTAACACACATCACGTGCAACTCTTTAATATGCTTTTATTTTCATGGGAATAGGTTGGTATAAATAAAAATAAAAATATCATAGAAGAACTTCCTTGAATTATGGAACAGTCAAATGGAAATGAACACACAATAACCTCGTGAAGTTTGATTTCACTGAGTTTTTCAAATGTAGATCATTAAGAAATATTAATCAAAAATGTATTCCACCAGGGTTTTGTCTACAGTATTGTCATCAATTGTGTGAATTTTCCACAACCAGTAGTTGTCATCATTTTATTGGAGCATGTCAGGGTGTGTGTATACTTGTGGCGGTGGGTGGTGCAGACAGGCAAGAGCAGGTGAGAGTATTTTTAGGATGGAGATGAGAGGACAGTGGGCAGGCTGAATCCAAAACTGTGTTGTGTTTCTGAAGTTAAAAATCAGGGTCCAAAGAGGTTCTTCAAAGATTGAGAAGCCCATAGGTGATTGCCAGCCTAAAGCTAGGAGAACTGGAGCTAAATGGTAGGTGATAGAAAGTCTTGGCCAAATCCTGGAGATCCTGGAAGGCAGCTCTGTTTAAGGGCCATAGCGACCAGAGAGTCAGGAAACACAGAGGTGCTATACATGGATATTGAAAGTGTGTAGAACATCCGACATGCTGATTTTACCCTTGCAATGAAGGCAAGTAATGCTTCTATATATTAACTTCCATGTATTAAAACATTAGCCCAGCGGACCCTAGAGCTCTGTGCTTTGGGACGGTCTGGTGACTGGTATTCCTGCCTCTCTCGTTTCCCTTTGGTCCACTCCAACGCAAATCACACTGCTTCCTGCCTTCCAGGTCCTCGGGGTGCTGCTCACTGGCCTTTTCAGTGGCTACTTCACTTCCTTACGGTCTCTTGATCAGATGTCTTTCCTGATAATCCCTTCAAAATAGCTTGTCACCCTTTTTCAGGCATCTGCCTAGTTTTGACTGTAATATGAACTCTATAAGAATAGAGATTTCTTTTTGTTCGCTACTGAATCCCCGGTATCTCAAGCACTTGGCACATTAAATAGTCACTCAGAAACATGTGAGGAGAGGAAAATTGTTACATTATTACTGTTCTCCTCTGGATTAAAGATAAGAAAGCTTCATCATTATATGCACATTGAGATGCGGATATCTCTTTATTGACTCCGAGGAAGTAACAAAGACAGATGTTCATGCACAAAGCATTTATTCACAGCCCTGCTCATTTTACTCTCTCAGACATCCTTAAGCAACTTCTAGCAGTGGCCCAATTTCAACAAATCCTTGGAATACACTTTCTTCTTCTGCACCTTTGATATTTGCCAGTCATCTCTCCTTCAGCATTCTGCCAGTCCATGACCTTGAAATCACTATTGCCCTGACTTTGGCAGACGCCAGCTCATTACTGTCTCTGCTCCACAGGCAGCCTGACTTTGTGAAGTTTCAAGGGAGGAAGTTTGTAAGGAACATAATTTAAATTACAAGGCCCTAATTCGGTACAGTATGTAAAAGAAAATGAAAGTCCTTTCTAAATTTTGTAGGGCTGACCACAGCTGAAAACGTTTGGCCTCCTTCTAAGAATACCCAGTTCCTGTCATTTGATTCTGCTAGCGTAATTGAGTTTCTAGAACACTTGCAGTGCTGTTTGGAAGCCCAGGGGTAAGAAGCAGATGGGGGAGTCATTAGGGTAAGAGTGGGAAAGAGCAGTCACCATCTTCCAGCTTGACTGTCACCAGTATCCGCCACTGAGCCCTTGAACACGTTCCCTACCCCGTGTAGTGTTGCTACTTAAAAAAACAAATTCCTCTGTCAGCTTTCTGATCAGGTCCACAGTCTCTAGGGCTGGGGAACTGCCATGGAGCCATTTATTTTCTCAACTGTGTTTATGGACTCAAAAGAGGATTTGATTCTCAAGACTTACCACCTTATAAGATATATATCTACCTTTCAGTGAAAGCAGACTGCTTAGTTTTGAATAATGGTCTCTTCTCAGTAGAGTGGTCAAATACTTTATTGTCCAAATTAGGCTTCTGAAAATAAAGAAGAGATACTAAGATTAATTATAATTGTATTTGTACATATATTTATATATAGGAATGTTGCATAGCATTCATTTTTTCTAATTTAAGAAATAATTGACATGCATGACTATTTAAGGCATATGGCATGGTGGTTTGATGTACATATATGGTGAGATGTTTATTGTAGTAGCTTCAGCTAAGATCTATATTTTCATATAGGTATAATTTTTAAAAAGAAGAAGAAAAGAATAAAGGCAAAACTTTCTTCTCGTGGTGAGAACTCCTACAATTTACTCTCTTAACAATTTTCCTGTATATTTTGTGGCAGGGTTCGCTATAGTCATCATGTTGTGCATTACACTGCTAGTGCTTATTTATAATGGAACTTTGTACTGTTTTTTTTTCTTTTTGTTTTTAGTGACTTAACACAATAATCCTTTTATTTAGTTTATAATCACGTAGGCAGTTGGATGGGGGCTTCCCTGGTGGCTCAGTGGTAAAGAATCCACTTGCCAGTGCAGGAAAACGCATTCGATCCGAGGGTCAGGAAGATCCCCCAGAGGAGGAAATGGCAACCCACACCAGTTTTCTTGCCTGGAAAATCCCATGGACAGAAGAGCCTGATAGGCTACAGTTCTAGGGGTCGCAGAGAGTCAGACACAGCAACACACAACAACACAACTACACCGCACAACACCACTACACAACAACATGACAACTACACTACACAACTACACTACACAACACTACACAACAACACAACTACACTACACAACAACATGACAACTACACTACACAACAACTACACTACACAATTACGCTACTCAACAACATGACAACTACATGACACAACTACACTATACAACTACACAACAACACAACACAACAACACAACAACTACACTACACAACTACACTACACAACGACATGACAACTACACTACATAATTACACTACTCAACAACATGACAACTACAGTACACAATTACACTACACAACATGACAACTACACTACACAACAACTACACTACACAACAACACAACACAACAACACAACTACACTACACAACTACACTACACAACTACACTACACAACATGACAACTACACTACACAATTACACTACTCAACAACATGACAACTACACGACACAACTACACTGTACAACTACACTACACAACAACACAACAACTACACTACACAACACAACACAACACAACACAACAGCACAACAGCTACACTACACAACAACATGACAACTACACTACACAACCACTACACAACACTACACAACAATACAACAACTACACTACGCAACTACACTACACTACAACACGACAACTACACTACACAACAACACAACACAACATGACAACTACACTACACAATTACACTACTCAACAACATGACATACTACACTACACAACTACACTACACAACAACAAGCAGCTGGGTGGTTTTCAAGCTGCTGTGGCTTGTTGATCTGTCTCATGCTTTCCCAGAAAACTGGTAGGTTTGCTGGTAGTTGGATGATCTGGGTAAGAGCCTTTTTCACATGTCTCATGGGATGGTAAGTTGGTTAGGGACTGGCTAAACTATCAGCTGGGGCACCTTAGTTTCCGTCAGCATGGAACTTGGTATGTTTTGACCACCTTCCTGTAATTCCTCCTTGCCCCAAACTTCATCTCTGATAACCACAAGTCTGAAAGATAAGAAAAATACTCAGAAAAATACCTGCATTCCCAGGCTCATAGTAGCATTATTTACTATAGCCAAGACATGGAAACAAAGTGTCTATGAGTGGATAAAGAATTTGTAGTCGATATTTACAACGGAATGTTATTTAACTATAAAAAACAAAGAAATCCTGCCATTTGCAACAGCATGAATGACACTTTAGGGGATTATGCTAAGAGAAAAAAGTCAGACGGAGATATTTACTGACTAGCAAATTGGTATTTTTATATTAGTAAATGTAAGAGTCTTATTCAAAATTATTTTATAAAGTAAGATTCTTTGTAAAACATTAAGCAGTATATTGATATATATTGAAGCAAAATGAAGTTTCTTATTAATGATCTGAACATAAAATTAAGAAATCATTTTATAGTATGTGCTCATTCAGTTTTATCACAGTTTTAGTCATGTTTATTTCTAATATATCCTAGCATTTTTCTAAAGAATAAATTTCTTAATACAATCATTAAAAAAAAATAAATTGACTGCAATCAAGATTCCAGTCACATTTTTATCATTAATAAATGTGATATTGACATTGATTTGTCATCTAATATGCCTGGTAAAATAAGATAAAATTCTGCTAAATGGAAAATAGTCTCACTAAGCTTTTGTTTTATTTTGAAATGTGGAAATATATCTATGCAAATATCTTATAGAAGCTGTTTTTCTTTACTCCATTTCAAGTATCTTGCTTGAAAAATTATTTTTAAAGCAAAATATAGAATTGTCAATATTCATTCCATGCTGATTCAGAATGTAAATGCTTACAAAGTAGAATCTGTATGCAAATATTTTTGTGAAATGCAAAATATTCCAAAGTTTAATTTTAGAATTTAAAAATTAAATTTGTATACTATTTCCAAACTTATTAAGACTCATCTTTTGCTTTGAGATAAATTTAAATATCTCACTGTTTGGAAGCAATCTTGATTTTCAATATTTACAAAGTGTTAAAAAAGCTTCAAAAGCTATTTGTATATATGTTTCCCTTCTTAAGTACTTTGATTAAAGGTGTACAAGTGATTTTCAGCAAAAAGCAACCTAAATTTAGAAAAATCTGTTACAAAAAATTTTATCCTACATATGACAAGTAGGGTCATATGTGTGACCTACAATTTCAAAAGTAGTTCTTAAGAAGATTATACACCATAACCAAGTGGGGTTTATCCCAGGATGGTTCAGTGTACACAAATGAAGTAACAGAGCACGTTAACAAGATAAAGGATAAAGACCATATGATCATCGTGATAGATGCAGAAAAAGCCTGACAAAATTCAACTCCCTTTCATGATAAAAATTCAAAACATAACAGGCCATATATGACAAGCCCACAGCTAACATTATACTCAACAGTGAAAACCTAAAAGCTTTCCACTAAGATCTAGAATAAAGCAAGGAGGGAATTACATTAAGCAAAATGCTTCTATACAGCAAAGGATAATAGAGTGAAAAAACAACCTATAGAAGGGGAGAAAATATTATCTGGAGTCAGAACTCTGATATATCCGAACTGTATAAGGTGCTCCTCCAATCCAACAGCAATTATAATAACTTTGGTTTTTAAAAAATGGGCAAAAGACTTGAAGAGACTTGTATGCCCTTCGAGGGCATACAAATTGACTATTATTACATGAAAAGATGGTTAATATCACTAATCATCAGAAGAAAATGCAAATCAAAGCCACAATCAATTATCACCTTGTACCTGTTAGAATGGTTACTATCAAAAAACAAAAACCGAAAGAGAAGTGCTGGCTCAGATGTGGAGACATTGAAACCCTTATACATTGTTGGTGGACATGTGTAATGGTGGTGCAGCTACTATAAAAAACAGTATGGAAATCCCTTAAAAATTAAAAATAAATCCTTAAAAATTAAAAATAGAACCTCCATATGATCCAGCAGCTATACTTTTAAATATATATCCAAAAGAATTGAAATCAATATCTTGAAATGATATTAGCCCTTCCATGTTCATTCATGGTATTCTGTGCTCACAATAGCCAAGATTTGAAAATAACTTAAGTATCTATCCATGGATGAATGGTTAAAAAATTAATAAGGAATATTATTCAGCTTTTAAAAAGAAAGCAATCTTGCCTGGTATGACAATGTGAGTGAATCTGGAGGACATTATTCTTGGTGTAGTCAGTCACAGAAGGACAAATACTGAATGATTCTATTTATTGAGATATTTAGATTAGTCAAACATATAGAAACAGAGAATAAAATAGTAGTTACCTGGGGCTAGAAGGAGGGAGAGATGGAGAATTGCTATTTAATGGATGTAAAATCTCAGTAGTGCAAAATGATTAAGTTCTAGAGATCTGCTGTTAACACTGTGTCTAAAGTTTAAAATACTTAAAAATTTGTTGAGAGGGAAGATCTCATGTCAAAATTCTTTGTTCTTACCAAAAAAAAAAAAAAAAAAAGAAAGAAAGAAGCCACAAAGAGACAAATATATACCACTATGTTAAAGTGTTTATCTATTTCTGCTTCTTCATAAAATTTTATATTTCATCTACTCTAAAAGTTGATGCATAAAATATTTGTAAATTTTGGACAACTATAGCTTCTATTTGAATTTGTACAACATCACAGATTGTCAAAAGCTATCTTGAGTTAGGTATGTATCATTATCAGTTGGGCGTCCGTGAAGGCTCAGCAGTAAAGAACTTGTACCTGCCAATGAAGGAGAACTGAGTTCAATTCCTGGGTTAGAAAGATCCCTGGAGAAGAAAATGGCAACCCGCTCTAGTATTCTTGCCTGGAAATCTCATGGACAGAGGACCTTCGTGATCTACAGTCTATGGCGTCTTAAAAAAGTCAGACATGACTTATCAACTAAATAACAACAACAAAATAATCAAGTTCAAATACATTTATTTTCTACAGGTTTTGTAAAGTATTGGAAAGCTACTACTGTATAGCTTATCACCCAAACTTTCACAGCATGAAGCAATAACATTATGCCCATGGATTCTCTATGTCGAGAATTTAAACAGGGCTCAACAGGGATGACTTGTCTCTTCTCTACAATGTCTAGGTTCTCAGCTAGGAAGACTTGAAAGTTTGAGGTATCTCAACAGCTGGAGGTTGGAATTATCTAGCAGAAGGAACTGTCACCTAAGACCTCAGATGAGCCGTTGCCTGGAACATCTATCTACATGTCACTTCATAAAATGGTCTTCTTGAATGAGCTTATTTGGATTTCCTTACTCGTGGCAGCTAGATGACAAGAACAGCTTCGAAAGGGAGCTAAGCAGAAATGCGTGGCATTTTAAATATAGCAATATAAAATAAGCTTTTTTTTTTGTTTTTTTTTAGATACATGGCATTTTGATTATCTGAATTTGGAAGTCACATAATGACACATGTCATACTCTAATGGAGCATCAACAAATGATTGCACAAATTTAAGGCAGAGGACGTAGATTCCAACCACTTTATGGAAAGAATGTCAAGTTCATATAAGGAAAGTATGTATGGGATGAAGGTATTTTTTTCAGTTATTATTCTATAGAAACTATAATTGGTTACACTTAGATTAGTTAAATACAGCATTTGTCATGATACTGCTCCAGAAAATTTTGTGTTTATACTACAAAAACAGTTTTATCTTCAGTGTGAAACTTTTTAACTGCATTTTTAAAATCAACAAGGATAGCAGATCTTTCACTTTCAACAAATGAGTTTTAAAATGTTTGATGTTGGATTCATAAATTGTGTTAAAAAACCTATTATCAGAGTTAACGGATTTGTTTCTGAAGCATCAGAGACACTGAAATAAAACTTATAAAACTGAGCTATTTACAAAGTGGATGTGCTGATAATGGAGCTAACTAGTATTAGCAGTTGACCCACTTTCCATCTGAGTATAAAAAATCTTGAAATTGAAAATTAGCAAAATGAATTTAAACCAAGACTTGTTTGATCTAAATGAAAAGCCATGCATCACAATAGGATGTGTAGCACATTCTGCAACTGCCTTACTTTAAATAGTTGCCATGAGCACATTAAAAAAAAAATTACTATTAACTTTTCAAAGTAGATGCTTATGTTTCTTCTGCAGATTTGTGTCAGCATGTTTACATGGGGTAAAAGAAATCACTATTCTTCTTGTCTTGGAGAGTAAATGTTGATAAACATTTTGTACAAGCTAAACAAGTCATCATCAACTTTCTTAAAATTTAATCTTTAATTTTGCATTTAAAATTATTTTTTCTTAGCTCATTGCTTCAAAAAGGGCTGATTGTAAACTCAGAAATCATTGTCAAACAAAATAGTCTTTGATTTATAATGTTTAGTGCTATGTGACAGAACTACTGTAAAAAGGATATCTACAACTAATCATAATGTATTTTCAGCACATACTTCATGTCCATCTAAACTATAATTTCCCAAGTTTCCCACTTACCCCACTGGCTTATCCATGCAAGACCCATTGAACAACTGTCTTAGTGCACCAAATTCCTACTAGGGATATCAAATACTTTTTTCACCACCATCTGACTCTAACTGCCTATATCTGAACATACCTTATTTTATCAGTGAGTGCTTAGTATGCTTTCCTTGAACAAAATGTTAAATTCTGTCAGAAATGAGAGATGTGTTATCTGTGGTCTCTCTCCACATTTAACCATGTGTTAAAGTTAGAACTATGTTTGCTGCATACACGATTGAGCCATTACTAGGTGACTACAAACACAAAATTATGGTTTACTGTAATCATCTTGATTTATTTTAGTGCAATTATTTTAATAATAATTCAATAAATTGAAAAAGTGCTGTACATGTGTTAATCTAGATGGGATGCTCTGACAGTATGAATATGTCAGGAATGAACCACAACAAAATTTCTGGTCATCATATTTTTTTTAATCCAGATTAGAATTCTATGGAGCATCTTTTTAATTTTCTAAATATTGTTCCAATTCTCTGTATATTTAATTCTCTAAATACTGTCGGATTGAGCAATAGTAAAACAGTTATTTTTGCAATTTGTTAGTTATTCTATCTCAGGAAACTTATTTGTACTCTAAATCTCTGCCTTCCTATTTAAAATGAAATTAATAATATTCAACTCTCAGGAACCTTATGAGGATTAAATTGAGGACTTAAAAGAGCCTGACACAAAATAAATCACTCAAATAATGGTATTTTCTTAGCTATTATATTATAAATATAAAAATGTTCATTATAATATATATAATATATACAGTTATAGTTTTCATACTTTTCAAGATGTTAGTATCATAATTTTACTACCAAGAACTGTGTCATGGAAGGGTTATTGAAATGAACACTATTACACATATTTTTTGAGGGTGAAATTTAATTTTTAGGGAAAAAGTTGGCAATACAAATCAAAATCCTTAGACCTGTGCATAGTATTTGACCCTGTAATTGTCACATTTCTCAGTATTTATTCAAAAGTAATAAACCTGGATGTGACAGAATATATAAATGCAAAGTTGTTCATTGTACTGCTGTTTAAACAGCAAGAAATTGGAAGCAAACTAAATGTCCAAATATTAAGCCTTGAGTTAATAAATTATGGACATATAGTGTAGTAGGGAGAAATCATTAAAAGTACTATGATAGAAGTTTAATGACATGCAAATATATTCATGTCATCTTTACTGAAATACAGCCTACAGAACTAAATGTATTATTAATTCCCAACTTCGTTTTATACTACTTTAAAACACATACACACATACACATGACTGAGAGTTTCTTAACCAAATGGCCAACAGTGATTCTCTTTGAGTAGTAAAATGACAAGTTGTCTCATTTCAGGTGTATAACCCCATTGACTGTAGCCTGCCAGCCTCCTCTGTCCATGAAATTTTCCAGGCAAGAGTACTGGAGTGGGTGGGTTGCCATTTCCTCCACCAGGGGATCTTCCTGACCCAGGGATCAAACCAGCATCCCCGGATCTCCTGAGTTGGCAGGAGGATTCTTTACTACCAAGTCACCTGGGCAGCCCATTTTCAGCTGTATATGACCACAAAACCAGTAAAATTTCACTTAAAAATAAAGGTAGCGTATTGTCCCATGAAAGAGAAATCCTCAGAGTAGATTGACTTTCTGGAATACTTGTATCAAGGTGCCATTTCTGTTCCTCTGACATTCTCCTAGCTCAGACCCCTTGTCTGTGTATATCCTCACCCTTAGTATGGTTTGCTTCAGGAAGCATGAAGGCACCTATGGTTCTAGACCACACATCTGCAAAACACACAAGGCATTTTCAGTTCAGTTGAGTTCAGTTGCTCAGTTGTGTCTGACTCTTTGCGACCCCATGGACTGGAGCACTCCAGGCTTCCCTGTCCATCACCAACTCCCAAAGCCTATTTGAACTCATGCCCATCACATCAGTGATGCCAACCAACTATCTCTTCTGTCATCCCTTTCTCCTCCTGCCTCCAGTCTTTCCCAGTATCAGGGTCTTTTCCAATGAGTCAGTTCTTCACATCAGGTAGCCAAAGTACTGGAGTTTCAGGTTTAGTATCAGTGCTTCCAATGAATATTCAGGACTGATTTCCTTTAGGATGAACTGGTTGGATCTCCTTGCCGTCCAAGAGACTCTCAAGAGTCTTCTCTAACACTACAGTTCAAAAGCATCAATTCTTTGGTGCTCAGCTTTCTTTGTATTCCAACTCTCATATCTATACATGACTACTGGAAAAACCATAACTTTGACTAGATGGACCTTTGTTGGCAAAGTAATGTCCCTGCTTTTTAATATGCTGTCTAGATTGGTTATAACTTTTCTTCCAAGGAGCAAGTGTCTTAATTTCATGACTGTAGCCACCATGTGCAGTGATTTTGGAGCCCCCAAATTAAAGCCTGTCACTGTTTCCATTGTTTTCCCATCAATTTGTCATGAAGTGATGGAACTGGATGCCATGATCTTAGTTTTCTGAATGTTGACTTTTAAGCCAACTTTTCCACTCTCCTCTTTCAGTTTCATCAAGAGGCTCTTTAGTTCCTCTTGACTTTCTGCCATAAGGGTCATGTCATCTGTGTATCTGAGGTTATTGATATTTCTCCTGGCAATCTTGACTCCAGCTTGTGCTTCATCCAGCCTGGCATTTCATATGCTGTACTCTGCATGAAAGTTAAATAAGTACAGTGACAATATGCAGCCTTGACATACTCTTTTCCCAATTTGGAACCAGTCTGCTGTTCCATGTCCAGTTCTAACTGTTGCTTCTTGACCTGCACAGAGATTTCTCAGGAGGCAGGTCAGGTGGTCTTGTATTACCATCTCTTTAAGAATTTTGCACAGTTTGCTGTGATCCATGCAGTCAAAGTCTGCACAACACACATGGCGTTTTAGCTTACTCTTAATCATAAAAGAGTTTTGTATTTCATCTGATTTGATGAACCAGAGCCAGACCCTGGTCAGAGGAGTATTCTGACTAAATGGATTGGGTTGATTGGATGTTGCTGCCCATCCCTGGGCCAGTCAAGATGGCAAAAGAAGTATCATGCTGATCTGCTTACCTCAGAGGTAACCATGGGGAAGGAATGAGGTCCATCCCATGCAGATTCTGTGGTTGCTGCACAATGGGAAAGAGATGGAGTAGATGCTGGTGGGGCAACACAACATCTCTCTCCCTTAAATACATTTTCTAGAAATGAATATGCATTCTGTTAGTTATAGTAAGAAATTGTAAATGGTAACTGTTTAACCTTCATTCTATAGATCTAACAGAACCCTCAGTGGCTAAATTAGCTCTATTATCATTACTGTCACCTCCCTGGTAGCTCAGCTGGTAAAGAATCACCTGCAATGCAGGAGACCCCGGTTTGATTCCTGGACTGGGAAGATCTGCTGGAGGAGGGATAGGCCACCCCCTCCAGTATTCTTGGGCTTTCCTGGTGGCTCAGACAGTAAAAAGTCCACCTGCAATTCAGAAGACTTGGGTTCAATAACTGAGTTGAGAAGATCCCCTGGAGAAGGGAATGGCTACCCACTCCAGTTTTCTGGCCTGGAGAATTCCATGGACAGAAGAGCCTGGCAGGCTACAGTCCATGGGGTCACAAAGTTAAATTTTAGGAGAAAGTGACATATAGTAAGAAAACCACAAATAACACAATACTCAGGTCACAGCTCTGGTATAAGAACTGATCATGCATAATCTTCTGTACCTTTTTTATTTCTGGTCACAAATAATAACTCAGGATTCCTAATGAAAACCATTTCATTCATGTTAGTATAATTACATTTTTTCTTCAAATTATTTACCCAGGTCAAAGTCTAGACTATCTACCTAGTCTTTTTAGGGAAACAGTTTCATTAGGAAGTGTTGCAACTGAATGTGTTTTTATTTATTTATTTTTGGCTGTGCTGGTTCTTCCTTGCTGAGCTCTCAGGCTTTCTCTAGTTTCAGTGAGTGAGGTCTACTCTCTAGTTGCGGTTGCATGTGTGTCTCATTGTGACTTTTCTTGTTGTGCAGCACAGGCTCTAGGGAGTGGGCTCAGTAGTTGTGGCACATGGACTTTGTTGCCCTGCAGCGTGTGGAGTTTTCCTGGACCAGGAATCAAACCCATGTCCTCTGTGTTGGCAAGTAGACTCGCAACAACTGGACCACCAGGGAAATCCTCAATGTGTGCTTTTAATAAAAGCAACCCAAATGAAACACCCGCAAAAACTCATTCTGAAAGTCTTCAGGTTAGTTGAGATGTAACTTCATATGGATCTCTGAATATTTTGTCACCATGTGTGTTCTTAGTTAAGTCCAATTCTTTATGACCTCATAGTCTGTAGCCCACCAGGCTCCTCTGTCCGTGGAATTTTCCAGGCAAGAATCCTGGAGCAGCTTGCCATTTGCTACTCCAGGGGTATTTCCCAACCCAGGAATTGAACCCACTTCTCTTATGTCTCCTGCATTGTCAGGCAGATTATTTACCATTGCACCACCTGGGAAGCCCATGGTTCACCCCTAAATCTGATATATGCCTCAAGTGGGCATTGATCTCAGTAGCAACAAATAAAGAAACCTCATGGATTAGGGTATAAAAATGGGGTTCACGGTGCAATTAACGTGCTTATCTTAGGCAAGTCAGTTAAGAACGGTGGCCCACTATTTCCATAGTTTTAAATAGAGATGATGGACCAAATGACCCCTGAGTTGCATTCCGATTCTAAATCGGGGAATTTTACACAGGCTTGCTCTGGATAAGTGACAGAATCATGTTTCTCTTCACACTGTGACCCTGCCCCAGAGATCAAAGTAGAAGCAAAACAGAGCTTTATTTTTATAACATGGCATTTTATTCACAGCGCTTCATTCATTTTTCACTGCTGGATCTCAGAGCCTATTTGCAAAGGGATGCTAAAAAATGAAGCAAACACACCGCCTTGTGCAGTGTGATGTTCATAAGGCTGTTAACACTTTTCACCTCTGTGATCTTATGCTGCGTTAGTGTGGGTTCCCCTGTTCTTTTCTTTCTTTTGTGAATATCACGTGGAGAGCATTGAATGAATCATGAACCTCAACTCAAGGCCCAATATTATCAATGGTCCATACAAGGCCTTTGTCTTGTTTTCTTTTCCTGATTGTTCGTGTTTGACACCTTAGTTCAGTCCTGTTCACCTCCCCTCAAACTTAAATGTTTATAAGATCTTTTATTTTTACATGCCCTGAAACAATGCAATATTATTTTATTGCATATAATTTACAGAAAAGAATTTGTTAATTGACCTCATTTTGTTAATTTTTTTCACTTTTTTAAGCGAATAGTTTTTACAATTTTTTTAAAAAACTTATTCGTTAGAAATATTTATTTATTTGACTGCGTCGGGTCTTCATTGTGGCATATGGGGTCTTTCATTGCACTGTATGTGCCTTCTGTATAGTTATGACCTGCAGGCTCCAGAGCTCATGGGCTCACTAGCTGTGTTGTATGGGCTTAGCTGCCCTGTAGTATGTGAAATAGTTTTCTGACCAGAGATTGAACTCACATCCCCTGCAATGAATGTGGGTTCTTAACCACTAGACCACCAGGAAAGTCCCTGTTTCTTGGTTTTTAAATTCAGCATTATATTTTTATTATTTGTTCACTTTGCTGTTTGTACTCTGACCCGTTGTACTTTGTGACAGCATAGTCATCCGCTGTATTTTACCTATCATTTTCCTAAAGGAAACTCAGGTGCCTCCACCTCCTTGCTACCGTACGTGATGCTGCAGTCAATATCCTCATGCTTACTTCTTTATGCCTACCTGTAAGAATTTTAGTGGGACAGCTCCTCAGGGGCAGCATTTCTGAGCCCTATGATATACAGACTTCCCTGGTGGCTCAGTGGGAAAAAAAATCCACCTGCCAGTGCAAAAGACGTGGGTTTGAACTCCGGGTGGGAAAGATTCCCCGGAGGAGGAAATGACAACCCTCTCCAGTATTCTTGTCTGAGAAATCCCATGGACGGGGGAGTCTGGTTGGCTCCAGTCCACGGGCTGTAAGGAGTCGGACTGAGCAACTGAACAGCAGCAACATGATATTTAGAGACTTAATTTGCCTAAATCGTTCTGGACTGCTGTTCACCACGGCTGTGCAAAAGCGTGCACTGTGGATTCTTGCTGTTCTTTTGTATTATGTCTATGAGATTTAGTCACTGTGATATATAACAGAAATGAACTCCTTTGCAGTGAAGTATAATATTCTAATGCTTGAAAGTCCACACTTCATTGATCTGTTCTAGAGTTAGCAACATTTAAGTTGTAGCCACACTGGGTTGTTATGACTAAATATTATTTAAAATATTAAATTATGTTAATATTAAATACTAATAAATACTAAATATTATTTTAAATATAGCCATCAATATTTTAAAAATATATTTTAATTTCTTCTTCTTATATCAGCAGAAGTAAAATTCCTAGGGCCTTAAATATATATGTAAATTTGGTATATATGTAAAACTGCTAGGTTCTTAAGTGTGTATGTATATATATCCCTAGGAGCCTGGGGGACTACAGTCCATGGGGTCGCAAAGAGTAGGACACGACTGAGTGAGAAACACTAGATATATATGCAATTAATTTTAGTGGATGCTGCAAATAGTTTTCCAAAATATTGTACCAGTTTACACTCCCATAAGAAAGGTAGGAGCATTCCAGGTAGCCCAGATCCTTGGGAATTCTTTCAATTTTAGACATTCTGACAGTTGTGTAGGTGCTTCTCATCCTGGCTTTAATTTGACCTTCCTTGATGAATTATGATGCCAAGTAACTTTTCATTATCCATATGGTTAATAAGTACATATACTAAGGTAATAAGTGCATATGCTTATTAACCACATGGATACCCTCTTTTTTGTGAAGTGCATTCTTAGTGTCTTTCCCAGTTTTTTGAAATTAATTTTCAGGATTCAATATGTGCTCTGAATATAGGCCCTTCATTAGAAATCTATTCCAAACATAGCCTTGCATTTTTCATAATGGTGGTGGTATCTTTTGATAAGCACATCATTTTCACTAAAGCTGATTTATCAACTCTTTTTAATAAAACTTCTTAAATTCTGTTCAAGAAATACTTGCCTAGCTCAAGGTCCCAGTGATATTCTCCCATTTTTTCCCTTTTCCTTTTCGTATTTAGGTGTCCGTGTTATGTCATGGTTTCCTTGTGTCATGGTTCCTGCTCATCTGGTGTGAAACTCAGAGGACTTCAGCTGTGTTCAGTACTTCAAGAGGGAGTCACAGTGGCCAGGGTGAACTTCTATACTAGCTGTTTTCAAACACTAGATACAGGGCTGGGAGTGTTTTGGTGTGATAAAATAAGTGTTACTTTAGATAAGGGATTCATCTGGTCATGTGTATAGACAGACTAGAACAGAAGGAACTGCTGATAAAGATCCCCTGGGCATAGCCTTATATGCTACTGACAGACTCCTTAAAATGTGACCACTGAGCCCAGGAACTTGAAGCGTCCTGACTGGAGGACCTGACTCCAGGCTCGGAGAGCTATTTCAGAGGGATTCTGCTTGAGGCTCTGTAGGAGCAGAAGGTAACTGACTTCCCACTCATGGTTGTCCTGAGACCCTTTGCAGAACTGGAGACTGCTTTGCAGTGCCTCCTTCCCACTCCTTGGAGTGATTTGAAAACCCTATTTCTAAATACTTTCCTACTTAGACTCACCTGAGTTATGTGCTAATTATGTGCAATAAACAGAGTGACGCGTTCCTTGAACCCTGGCTCCATTTGCATGTATGGCTGTAATCCCGTGATTTTCCCTGGCCTCAGCACTGGGCCCTGCAAGAGTCTGGCTTGGCTTAATTAATTTTGGAGTGTGTGTGAGGTGATACCAACGTCTTTCATTTGTCTGACTGTTGAACTGTTGAATTTTAGTGGCTTCCTTCTCTGTTATCACCCTTCTCTATCAATCAAGGACATAGGGCTAGATAACCTTTGTGGAATTTTTTGACCTCTAAAATCTATAGCTATGCTATAGTATGGCATCCCTGACTCAATGGACGTGAGTTTGAGAAAACTCTGGGCGATGGTGAAGGACAGGGAAGCCTGGTGTGCTTCAGTCCACGGGGTCGTAACGAGCCAGACATGATTAAGTGAAGAACAACAACAACAGTGCTGCAGTATTGGAAACGAGAAAATAAAGAGATGTGCTACCGTCTTTACCTTCTCCTAATCCCACTCATCATCCTCAAATATGTTTTCTGTCTTCTCTCACCTTGCCAAATATATGTAGGGTAAGGGAAAATAATTTCCCCTCTGCTCTTCTGAGTTCTTGGCCGAGGTTCCCATAATAAAACTCAGATTGATATCAGAAAGACAGAAGTTTATTAATATGTACAGTTCGTGTACACATAAGAGACATCCAGGGAAAAGTGAGGTAACTCAATGTTGTAGCCTAGAATTCTGTCTTATATAGGACCTTTAACAAAGAACAATAAATTTGTGGAAAATGCCAGGAAAGGAAAACAATTTAAGACTTCTAAAGATAAAGACTAGTTTGTAAAGTTTGTTGTGTAAATTGCTCTGGTGATTTTTCTAGGCTAATAGGATCTAAAGTTGCCTCCAAGGATAACCGTTCTTCTTCCTGGTAAAGAGGGCAGGAGGGATAAAGATTTAACTTCTGTGTGGGTCTGGAAGATCGCCTGGAGAAGGGAATGGCTACCCACTGTAGTATTCTTCCCTGGAGAATTCCATGGACAGAGGAACCTGTGGGCTACAGTCCATGGACTGGAAAAGAGTGGGACGTGACTGAGTGACTAACATTTTCACTCTTAGGCAAATAGGCAATTACAGAGAGCTTTTCTTATATCTGCTTCTTCTCAACTGCACTTGGTTCAAAATAATCCTTGTGCCAAGTGGCATATTTTGGAGTGGCATAATCTGCTACCCTTCATTTGTTTAAAATATTTATTTGGAAACCCAAAGGCAACTCTGCTTACTATTCCAAATCTTCTGATAAATGCTTAAGATCTGTGTGTGTGTGTGTGTGTGTGTGTGTGTGTGTGTGTTTAAATTGCTTTATTATTTCTGCCTTTTATGTCTCAAGGCTTTCAAGTTTTCCTCTTTACCACTAGTTTTCAGCAATTTGATTTTGCTGTTCCTTGGTGTGCTCTTCTTTGAGTTTTCTTTTTAGGTTTTGTTAATATTCTTCAAAATATTATGGTTTCTGTTTTTTCAAATGTTCTCTTGGTGTCTTTCGTCTCTTCTCTTTCTGGCACTCCAATTGCATGTATTTTGGAAAGCTTGATATTGTCCCTTAGGTCATGCTCTTCGGGTCTATCTCCTTAGGTCATGCTCTTCAGGTCTATCTTCTCTCCATGTTTAATTTTGGAAAAAATTCTTGCAGTGTCTTCAAGTACAGTGATTGTTCTCTTTTGTCATATCTAATCAGTCATTAATCTCATCCATTATATTTTTAAATTTTATATTGTATTTTTTGTATCTGGTTGTTGCAAGTGGGTCGTTTAAAAGTATTTCCCTTTTCTCTTACATTACTTTTGTTTCCCTGTACCTTCTAAAGTATATGGAGCACATTTATAAAAGCAGTTTTAACATCATTATCTGATAATTTCACCTTCTCCGCCATTTCTGGCTCTCTGTTTACTGACTCATATTTCTCCTGGTATGGGTCATAATAACCTGTATGCATCCCAATGTTTTCACTGGATGATGGACACTATGAATTTTCTATTGTTGAACACGCGAATTGTGGTTTCTCTTTTCTCTTTCTTTTCAATGGTATTTAACATTTGTCGTGGAAGATAGTTATATTACTTGAGTTTGGCTTGATCTTTTTGAGACTTTAAAGTTATTTTAGGGTAGGTCCAGACGATGTTTCAGCCTAAGACTAATTGTGAGCTCCAAAAAGAAAGCTCTACCTTCTAAGAACTCTACTTGATGACACCTAGGGTAGTAAGTTTTTGCCCCCTGGCCCAGTGGCTCAGATGGTAAAAAACCTGCCTGCAATGAAGAGACCTGGGGTTGATCCCTGGGTCAGGAAGATCCCCTGGAGAAGGGAATGGCTACCCACTCCAATATTCTTGCCTGGGAGAATTCCATGGACAGCGGAGCCTGGCGGCTATAGTCCATAAGGTAGAAAAGAGTCAGACATGACTGGGCAACTAACACTTTCACTTTGGAAGAAGTATAAATTATTTACACAGTGAACTCTTAAAATTGTTCTGCTTACTTCTTTCCAGGGGTTCATTTCCTAGCCTCAGCTAGTTTCATCTCTCATAAACACAGATCTGTACTCACCTAAAGACTTGTGGAGACTCTCTGTGTATATACAGGGTTCTCTGGGAAATTCTGTCTTCTCTGGTACACTGCCTGTTCATTCTATTTCCATCAACAGCTATAAACACTTATCTCTGTCTCTTATAGAATGAGATTGCTGGGTCTTCTTTGGGTTCTATCTCTCTGTAGTAATACTGCCTGGAAACCGCCTTCAGGCCATACAATAACCTGGAACAATCGTAGTACTCATCCTGCTTTCCTTTTCCTAGGTATCATAGTCACTCATGCCCATTGTCCAATGCCTGAGAACAGTTAATGAATACATGTTTTCCAGTTTTCTATTTGATTAAGGATGTAAGGTAAATACACTTTCTGTAACATGGTCATATGTAGGATTTCTTCCCTTCCTTTTTAAGAAGATGGTAGGTAGGTATGTAGGTAGATAGGTAGGTAGCTGCCTCTTTCCTATTTTCTCCTTCAGAATCATTTTGGCATCATTTTTAAGATTATGCTGAATGTTTCAGTCACCTTTTCTCCACAAGTGCCTTTTTAATTATGCTCACCAAGATGGCAAAGACATCAGCATCATATTACCAAAGTATATTTCGTTAAGTCTCTGAAATGTGCTAATCTTGGTAACCCAGAAGCTAAGTCTAGCGTTACTAGTTTGTTTTTTTTTTTTCCCCCCAGAAAAGTGTAGCATGGCTTTGTATATAAATGGGGCTGGGGGGGGGAGATGTAATGATATCACACAATCATATAATGAAGCAAAACTTGAGGAAATATAAGCTATCTTACAGATTTTGCAGTAAATTTCACAGGTTAAAAAAAAATCACAAGACAGAAAGCATTTCCGCATTTCTTGTCTTAATAATTAGAACAAGTATCTAGACTTAGTCAGATTTGGTCACTGTCAACTATAATCCATGGGCTCGCAAAGAGTCGGACACGACTGAGTGACTGAACTGAACTATATCCTACTATTTTCTTTACCTGTTTAAAAGAAAAAACAAATCCAGTCCCTGTCTGAAATATTATCGGTTTTCAAATAACCAACCAAACAAAAAATGACAGCACTACCTGAGCTATTCTATTCAGTAATTTAAAGATGAGAAAATATTCTGCGTGTTATGTTTTTCATGACACATTGAACAAGAAAGGGACTAGCTAATACCTGTAGTGGCTTATTTTATATTCAGAAAAAGTGACCAACACATTTAAGGTAGATGGAAATATTTTGCTAAAGTTAATTGCCATTTGAAAAATTTATAATCTGTGGAATTCAGGTCTAAAGCAAAGCTGCTGTGTGGGTTTTTGGCAATTTTGAGTTTATAAAAAGACATCATATTGACTTATTTACTTTTTTTTCTTCAATTTGGCTTCAGGTTTGCTTCCAGGGTACTGGAAAAATTAACACTAATGTTACTTGAAACAAGATGTTCATAATACCAATAACATGAATTGAGAAGAGCATTTAACTCAGTTGGACATAAACATTTGTCTAGTCATTCTGCCAAATATCTGCATATTTACTCATAACCCATGTCTTTTTTAAAAATTGAAGTATGGTTAAGTTACAATGTTGCATTAATTTCTTATGTACAGCAAAGTGATTTAGTTATGCACATATATACGTTTTTAAAATATTCTTTCCCATTACGGTTTATCCCAGGATATTGGATGTAGTTCCCTGTGCTATACAGCAGGACTTTGCTATCTATCTATTCTGTGTATAATAGATTGCATCTGATAATCCCAAGCTCTCAGTACCTCCTCTCCCCACTCCCTTGGCAACCACAAGTCTTTTCTCTATGTCTGTGAGTCTGTTTCTGCTTCAAAGACAGGCCCATTTGTATCATATTTTAGATTCCACATATATGTGATAAGTAGTATTTGTCTTTTCCTTTGTGACTCACTTCATTTAGTATGATAATCTCTAGATCAATCCATGGTGCCACAAATGACGTTATTTCATTCTTTTTTATAGCTGTGTAGTATTTCATTGCATATATGTGTGTATGTGTGTATATATAGGCACCCTATCTTCTTTATCAGTTCATTTGTTGATGGACATTTAGGTTGTTCCCAGGCTTTATCTATTATGCATAGTGCTTCTATGGACTTGGGAGTGCATATATATTTTTGAATTATAGTTTTGTCTGGATTCATATATGCCTAGGAGTTGGATTGCTGGATCATATGGTAATCCTAGTTTTAGTTTCTGAGAAACCTCCATATTGTTTTCCACAGTGTCTATACCAACTTACTTTCCCACCAACAGTGTAAAAGGGTTCCTTTTTCTCTACCTCCTCTCTAGCATTTATTATTTATAGAGTATTTAATGATGACCATTCCGACTGGTGTGAGGTGGTACTTCATTGCAATTTTGATATGCTTTTCTCTAAAAATTAGTCACGTTGAACACTTTTTCACGTGCTTATTGGCCATCTGTATGTCTTTGCCATCTATTCTGCTCTTTTTTGAATTGAATTATTTGTTTTTATTGTTAAGTTGAAAACCCATGTCTTTATTACATGTATAATCATTGTAAAAGGGCTGAGTGGAGGCAGGGAGGATTGGTGATTCCAAGAGATGTGAAAGTGTTTAACTTCTGCCTTAGTTTGAAAACAGTGACAACAATAACAAACATCTGAGTAGGTAATTTTGACAATTAAGACACTACCTTCAAATTTAATATTTTCTCCACATCTAGATTTATGTATTTTACTATGAGATGAATTTGCCTGCAATGCAGGAGGTCTGGGTTTTATCCCTGGGCTGGAAAGATCCCCTGGAGAAGGGAATGGTTACCCACTTTAGTAGTCTTGCGTGGAGAATTCCATGGACAGAGGAGCCTAGCAGGATGCAGTCCATGGGGTCACAAAGAGTCAGACATGACTGAGATAATAACACTTTCACTTTTTCACTTTCAAAGTAGTTTAACAGATGTTTAAGGGAAGTCTTTGTACTGGGAATTAGGAATATATAAATGTAGTGTGAATTAAGCACTAGACATAAATTCTTCAAGTTTATCTTTAAGTTACACAGAGCCCCAGAAAATCGGGTCTTGAGAGTTGAGAGCCAGCATGCTTTAAAGTGTTCTACAAAACAAAAATAAACAGAGTTACCCTTGGATAATTAAATTCCCATTGAGTCAGTTTGAGGGAAGAGTTGGAGGTGCAGCACTCAAGAGAGTCTGCCCTATATATCTGAGTAAGTTTGGTTCAGTTCAATCACTCACTCATGTCCAAGTCTTTGCGACCCCATGAACTGTAGCATGCCAGGCTTCCCTGTCTATCACCAACTCCTGGAGCCTACTCAAGCTCATGTCCATCATGTCGGTGATGCCATCCCACCATCTCATACTCCGTCATTTCCTTCTCTTCCCACCTTCAATCTTTCCCAGCATCAGGGTCTTTTCAAATGAGTCAGTACTGTATATCAGGTGGCCAAAGTATTGGAGTTTCAGCATCAATCCTTCCAATGAATATTCAGGACTGATTGCCTTTAAGATGGACTGGTTGGACCTCCTTGCAGTCCAAGAGGCTCCCAAGAGTCTTCTCCAATACCACAGTTCAAAAGCATTAATTCTTTGGCACTCAGCTTTCTTTTATAGTCCAACTCTCACGTCCATACATGACTACTGGAACACCATAACTATGACTAGACAGATCTTTGTTGGCAAAGTAATGCCTCTGCTTTTTAATATGCTGTCTAGGTTGGTCATAACTTTTCTTCCAAGGAGAAAGTGTCTTTCAATTTCATGACTGCTGTTACCATCTGCAGTGATTTTGGAGCCCAAGAAAATAAAGTCAGTCACTGTTTCCATTGTTTCCCCATCTATTTGCCTTGAAGTGATGGGAACAGATGCCATGATCTTAGTTTTCTGAATGTTGAGTTTTAAGCCAACTTTCTCACTCTCCTCTTTCACTTTCATCAAGAGGGTTTTTAGTTCCTCTTCGCTTTCTGCCATAAGGGTGGTGTCATCTGCATATCTATGATTATTGATAATTCTCCTAGCAATCTTGATTCCAGCTTGTGCTTCATCCAGCTCAACATCTCTCATGATATACTCTGCATATAAGTTAAAGAAGCAGGGTGACAATACCGGCTTCTTGACATACTCCTTTTCGTATTTGGAACCAGTCTGTTGTTCCATGTCCAGTTCTAACTGTTGCTTCTTGACCTGCAAACAGATTTCTCAGGAGACAAATCAGGTGGTCCAGTATTCCCATCTCTAAGAATTTTCCACAGTTAGTTGTGATCCACAGTTAAAGGCTTTGGTGTAGTCAATAAAACAGAAGTAGATGTTTTTCTGGAACTCTCTCGCTTTTTTAATGATCCAGTGGATGTTGGCAATTTGATCTCTGGTTCCTCTGCCTTTTCTAAATCCAGGTTGAACATCTGGAAGTTCACTGTTCACGTACTGTTGAAGCCTGGCTTTGAGAATTTTGAGCATTACTTTACTAGTGTGTGAGATGAGTGCAATTGTGTGGTAGTCTGAACATTCTTTGGCACTGCCTTTCTTTGGGATTGGAATGAAAACTGACCTTTGCCAGTCCTGCGGTCACTGCTGCGTTTTCCAAATTTGCTGGTATATTGAGTGCACCACTTTCACAGCATCATCTTTTAGGATTTGAAATAGCTCAACTGGAATTCCATCACCTCCACTAGCTTTGTTTATAGTGGTGCTTCCTAAGGTCCACTTGACTTCACATTTCAGGATGACTGGCTCTTGGTACATGACCACACCATCGTGGTTATCTGGGTCGTGAAGATCTTTTTTGTATTGTTCCTCTGTGTATTCTTGCCACCTCTTCTTAATGTCTTCTGCTTCTGCTAGGTCCATACCATTTCTGTCCTTTATTGTGCCCATCTTTGCATGAAATATTCCCTGGGTATCTCTACCTTTCCTGAAGATATCTCTAGTTTTTCCCATTCTATTATTTTCCTCTATTTTTTTGCATTGATCACTGAGGAAGGCTTTTTTTTTTAATCTCTCCTTGCTATTCTTTGGGACTCTGCATTCACATGGGTATATATTCCTTTTTCTCCTTTGCATTTAGCTTTTCTTGTTTTTATAGCTACTTGTGAGGCCTCCTCAGACAACCATTTTGCTTTTTTGCATTTCTTTTTCTTGGGGATGGTCTTGATCACAGTCTCTTGTACAATGCCATGAACCTCCATCCACAGTTCATCAGGCACTCTATCAGATCTAATCCCTTGAATCTATTTCCCACTTCCACTGTATAATCGTAAGGGATTTGATTTAGGTCATACCTGAATGGTCTAGTGGTTTTCCTTGCTTTCTTCAATTTAAGTCTGAATTTGACAATAAGGAGTTCATGGTCTGAGCCACAGTCAGCTCCCGTTCTTGTTTTCGCTGACTGTATAGAGCTTCTCCATCTTTGGCTGCAAATAATGTAATCAGTCTGATTTCAGTATTGACCATCTGGTGATGTCTATGTGTAGAGTCTTCTCTTGAGTAAGTAGACTTTTGTAAAGTACTAGAGATTAATAAATATTTATCAAGCATCTCCTGTGAGAACAGTGGTGAACAAAATAGAATTTCTGTCATCATGAAGTTATGTTTTAGGAGAGAAAATAGACAATGAATTCAATACAATAAAGATTTTAGTTACTTTCACTGCTAAAGATAATTGGCACAATGAAATATGGTGGAATAATTGGCTGGTGGAAGGGTTCTGCTTAGAATGGCTAGATTTAATCTTTCTGAGGTTCCATTTGAGTTGGGATCAAAATGACGAGAAGGCATTCGTGCAGAAATGTGGACAGAGAATTTTAAGTGGAAGGCAACAGCAACTGTAGGGTCCTGGATGTAGCATCATAATGGGTAGTAGACGTGAAGATGGAGATATAGATGGAACCATTTAGGCTATGGTAAGGAGTTTAAACTTTAATATAAACAAAATGGTGTTCTACTGGTTAAGTTTAGGCAAAGCAGTGACATGGTCTGCTGTACTTTTTGTTTGCTTCTTTTTATAATTGTATTTTTTTTTTGTTTGTTTTTGGTTGTGTTGGGTCTTCGCGGCTGCAGGCCAGCTCTCTGTAGTCATGGTGAGAGGCGGCTACTTTCTATTTGGGCTGCATGGGTTTCTTATTGCGGTGGCTTCTTGTGGTTGCAGAGCATGAGCTCTCAGGCGTCCGGGCTTCAGTAGCTGCAGCACTTAGGCTCAGTACTTGAGGCTCCCGGGCTCTACAGCTCAGACTCAGTCCATGTGGTGCATGGACTTAGTAGCTCCAAAGCTTGTGGGATCTTCCTGGGCCAGGGATTGAGCTCATGTCTTCTGCATTGGCCAGTGGAGTCTTCACTACTGAGCCACCAGGGAAGTCCTGTTGCACTTTCATAAAAGGTTATTCTCACTGCCCTTGGAAAAAATAGGAGACTTGTTGGAGGTCATGGAAAATGGTCATTGGACTAAGCAGAGTATTTGTAAACTGTGCTCAGATTTGAGGTGTATTTTAGAAGTAAATAGAACTAAAATTTTGATGGACAAAAATGAAGAATTTAGGAAACAGGTTTTATGTGAATATTGGTAATTAATCTTGATAAAAAACACTTGGGAAAATTCTTATTTTATCACTTATTATATGTACAAAGAATCCATTTGATAAGTTATTTTAGATCATGGAATGTTTGAGTTAGTGCTGGAAATGTGGAAGTGGTAGTCACTTATAAATCTGATTTTAGAGGAAAGCTCTGGTTTGGTAAATTACATTTGACAGCCATCAGTGTATTTGTGATATTTAAGGTGACAGGACTGATGACATCTAGTTTGAAAATATAGAAAGAAAGGAGAAAAAAAATCCAAGGATGAAATCCTGTGGCAGCCCAACATTTACATGTAGGTCTGGTGGAGGAAGTAATGCTAGCAAAGCAGATTGAAAAGGATTGTGTAAGGATGTAGGAAGAAGATGACTCAGATATTTTTACTTCCATTAATATAGTCTCAATTTGTTTCAATTTCCATTCATGATCACTAATAATTGCTAATTTTTTTTTTTGTCAAAAATGATTTTCCTTCCTCCTTCTCCCACTCCAATTGTACATTTAAGGCCATTTAACCTATTCTCAAAGATTTAATGTAAACTAAAAGCACTGAATTCAACTTTCCAATCCAGTTATTTCTTATATTGTAAATGCAGAAGAATATTGAAGAAAGTCTCTTTTCTCTGGGGTAGATTGCTTGCAAACAGGCCCTGATTTTTCCCTCCCTCTGTTCATGTTCTTAATATTTGACTTGTGAAGCTCTTTTCATCAAGGTGTGGAATCTACAATCGGTCCTTTGAATATGAGCCAAGCTTATGACTTGCTTTGATCAATAAAACACATTGGAAATGACATTATCCTAATTATGTGTATAGGCCACAAGAGGCCTTTGAAGGCTCTGCTCTCTCTCTCTGAATTCTGCCCAGTCACCATGTTATCAAACGTTATAAGATCATAGATACATGAATAAGTGCAACTGAAGTTGGGAGAACCACCCACTTGAACCCCAACCAGGTTTTAAACTTATAACATCATGAGCCAAGTATAAGTTTTTGTTTTAGTTATTAATGATGAGTTGGTTTGTTATACAGTGATAGCAAACCGATACATGCTTGCATTCATTTTTATTGCCTGTTACAAATAGAGGAGTGGAATGGCACTGGCTTCAACTGCAACTTTGGGATGTGGCAAAACTAGGATCTGACTAGATTATATTCTAATATTCATGCGAATTGCCAATGAGGCAGCATGGGAATGGTGGGCTGGGAGAGAGAAATTTGGGTTTTAGCCCTGTCTTGGACATTGAATTCACTGAGGTTCTTTGAACAGATCACCTTACTTTACTGGTTTTCTTTTTCCACATGTAGGAAATGTAGGGTTAGCATGAGATTTTTGCATATTCCCATTCAGCTTTACTATGGAATTCTCCTTGGGGTTGACACAGACAATTCAGAATTTGCTAGGTTTGATATAGTGTAAGAATAGACTTGATTGATTAAACTTTGAGCCTTTCATGACCCTGACATAAACACTTATTTCACTTCCAAATTTTAGCTCAATTTAACCAATCACTCAGTATACCCATATCTAGATTCTTGATCACCTACACAGAACACTATTTAACTATATTAGGAGTTCAATATAGGCAAGCTATAGATCTTAAAGGAGCTTTCTGGTGACTCAGTGGTGAAGAATCTACCTGCCAGTGCAAGAGACATGGGTTCAATCCCTGGATCAGAAAGATCCCCTGAAGAAGGAAATGGTAACCCACTCCAGTATTCTTGCCTGGGAAATCCTATGGACAGAGGAGTCTGGTGGACTACTATCCATGGGGTCACAAAAGAGCTGGACATGACAGCAACGAAATAAAAACAATGGAACTTAAAAGAGACCTCTCTCCTAAATTAACAAGATCAGTGTTGGATTTGAACATTGCTAAAATTCAAATTACCTCCCCCCCTCAAAAAAATCTCCTCTGTTCATCTCTCAGCTTCCCTGATAGCTCAGTTGGTAAAGAATCCACCTGTAATGCAGGAGACCCCGGTTCAATTCCTGGGTCAGAAAGATCTGCTGGAGAAGGGATAGACCACCCACTCCAGTATTCTTGGACTTCCCTGGGGGCTCAGCTGCTAAAGAATCTGCCTGCCATGCAGGAGACATGCGTTAGTCCCTGGGTTGGGAAGATCTCCTGGAGAAGGGAAGGGCTACCCCGTCCAGTATTCTGGCCTGGAGAAGACCATGGACCATATAGTCCATGGGGTCACAGAGAGTCGGACATGACTGAGCGACTTTCACTTCACACTTTCACTCAGCTATCAGAGACATCCTTTGGTGCTAGAAATATGTTTCTCTAAGTTCTCTTTCATTTAACTTTGTCCCTCAAAACCAGAAATATACAAGTTAGGCGCAACCTTGTATTATTTACCATTTCCTAAGCTTTCACACAGGCTTCCCCTGATGTGAGGATTTGAATTTGCTGAGCATATTCACGTCCTCTGTCCTTAGGGCAGACAGGTGAAGCCTGAGCAGCTGGGATCGCCAGGATCATTACATCCTACCATTCATATCCTCATCTTTACCCACGGTGCCATACGAAAGCAGCGCAGTACTCTCTGCTCTGTGAAACGAAAGCATGGTGAAACCCTTCCTTGGTGTCCTAGAGTCACTGGAATATGTTGAGTGTGTTTTGTGTTTTTTTGATGGCTTTCAGTGTATTTTTCTTTGACAAGATGTGGTCCTCCCTTTCTTCCTTCAAATTTCACTTATGCAGAACTTAAGTCCCAGCCCTTCAGTGAAAGTTTCCCAATTACTTTTGCCCACACTTCATTGTCCAGTCTCTTAACCTAAACTCTTCCTGTTTGCCTACCACAGTGGCAGTTACTTAATAATAAAAATCACCATATCTTCAACTCACACAAAGCTATGCTAATTTAGTATTTTCTCATAGTGTACATCACAAGGCTGGTTCACACAGTAGCATCTTAATTAAATGTGTATTTGCTGGCTAATAGAGCAAAGAATTTGATGAAAATAGACAATGGTGTTTAAAAGGTTAAAACGGGTAAAGGGGGCAAAAGTTTCTCAAGCAAGGTGTGATTCTTTAACAGGCAGGTGTGAATGAAGGACATAGAGATGACGACCAAGAATTAAGTTAAATACACCAGAAAATCAGTGACCAAAACAGAGATTAAGCACATTAAAGAAATCAGCTCATTATGAAACTTCATGTGTGTCTAAGCATTTTCAGTAAGGATTTATGATTCTTGAAAGTATTTACAGTCTTTGAACCAAGCAAGACACAGGTAGTTCTTTGACTGCTGTCTCAAGAATATGTATAATTTTCACAGAATAAGACTATATACATACTTATTTGGTATCTACTGTGAGCCAGACTATAATAGGCAAAGTACAATTATAAGAGATAGTTATTGATATCCATAAAATTCTATCTACCAGAATGTTCATGGAGCATCATTTTGCATAATAAAATAATTACCCAATACTGTGGGGAATAAATAATACTTAATTATAATAATAACACATTTGATATAAATTATATTATACTACTTATTAATTGATATATAATGTACTATGTTATTAAATAATATAACATAAATAACAAAAGTCTAATATTCAGAGCAGAACAATACTTTGTAGAATATTTAATTATACTCTTTATATATTATACTGAGAAATTTAAAATGTCAGTTTGACTCTCATTTATACTAAAGGCAAGGGCAAGATATTACTTCAATCTATTTTATGACAAAGACTTTTCAGAGTTTGGACAACCAGAGAAAACCAAAGAAACAGAAGTGAGATAAATTTGGCATCTTGAAAGAGAACATTTTTCCTCATTCAGAATATTTTTTCCTTTTTAAAAATCCATTATAAGCCAGGGCACTTCTCAAGATTAACTCATTGTCAGATGTTAATCTGTTTTTTTGTGTGTGTGAGAGGAAGAAAAAGTGACATCTGGAGTTACATTTCTACAAGGAAATGATGCTCAGTCATAAAATGATAAGCAATATTAATAGAGCATTATACTTCCTCATCTATAGATGACCTTTAAAGAGAATTGTAGTTATTATCTCACAATATTCTTTCATTTATTAGCTGTCCCTTTCCTGAGTTCACTTGCTATTATACAGCAGAAATATAGATGCATGGCATAAAAAATAGAGAAATATGATTTAACCATTATAATGGCTCAAGACTTTCAAGTCTAATTTAATTTTTTCCTCATTATATGAAGGGGGTTGAAGTTGATGGTAACTGCTAGACCAGGCAATTTAGGAGAGAAATCCAGACAACTTTATCTCTGACCATTAAATTAGTCATAAAGGACATTTTATTTTTCAGACTTCTTGGAAGTTCATTAAAGTGATTGGATAGGCTTGTAGGATTGCATTATGAGATATTATTATTGGGGAAGTAATCTAGGTCATAAGTAAAATAACTGATTTGGACAGTAATAAATGTTAAGAAAGTGTCATTTTTTCTTATTCATCTAAATCCCTACTATCAAATATTAAAAAGAAAGACTATCAGGATGGCTGATGAATTAAGCTTCTAAAAAAGAAAAAATGAATTCTTGCCATGCAAGCTTGAATAGAAGTCTAGAAGTGAACCAGTTTAAATCTCTGAAGAGATTAATAGAAGAAAAATATTTACTTTTATTCTTTCCTATTGAATATTGATTGGGAATTGGTGTGCAAGTTCTCAACACTCCAGAGGATGCAGAGATAATATTTTAACTTCTCATTTACTCTGGACCTTTCTTCATTAGGCTTAAAGAAGCTTCAAATCATTCTCCAATATAATTACTAATTTTTTCATTTTTCTTTTTTTTTCAACTTCTTTTCTCCTTAATTGCTTTTAAGTTCTATTTTTTGTCTTGTTTTTCCTGAATGACAGTTATTTTTAGGGAAGTGGTGATATTGGAAAGGTTACTGCTATGGAAACAGAAAAATTCAAGTTTATGTTTGTCTCAACAGAAGTTAGAAAAATTACCTTATAGTTAGTGTATATAGATAAAATTTGATCAGGACACCATTCAAAACAATACGTGATGAGCCTCTGAACATTTTTTTTTTCCCCCATAACTTTATAACACAAGTTAGTTTAGTCCTCCCAGAGTTTTGAGAACATTAGGAAAAGGAGGAAAGTATGAGCTATATACTATGTGCAAATCATTTAATTAGAAGTTTTCCCTAAATCACTCTGGTGATGAGTAAATTGACTCAAAGTCAAGCACACGCTCTAGTTACATAGCTAATAAACTGAGAACTTGAACCCAGGTCTGCAGAATTACAGGCCTATTCCACCATCACCCCCAGACATAATATGAACCTTAATTCCTTATTAAGTATCTCTCATTATCTTCTGGGACCTCTTTTAGTATTGATCAACTTAGAGATTTTCATTTCTTTTCTAATTTGAGGCATTTCTCTCCTCAAGTCAAAGGCAGATTTTCTTGGGAAGTAAATGTAAGGTCCTGGCTTCACTGCAGTGTGACATGTCATTTCAGGAAAAGCTAAAACATTCCAAAAGAGAATGGCTGCTTAGGATCATATCAAAGAAATTATAACTGGAGAGTTCATAATAATTATTTTTGAGAATTCAAAATGTAATCAGCTCAGATTCTATCCTATTATAACTTTATAGTGAATGAATCTTGTTTTTTCTTTTGTTTAATTTTCATGATGATTTCCTTTTTGAGTCTATTATATGTTCAATAATTATATAAATCTTTTCTCAGGAGTTGCTTTCCTTTACCAAAGATTCTGGAATACAGGGAAAAAAAAATTCTTTGTTCAATGACAGAGTTGATCCTAATGAAGAGACTTCAAAAATTAAAAAAAAAAAAAAAAATCCTTTTACAGAGAAGGTGGCCAGAAAACCCAGAAACCATCTGGTCAAATATTTTCCTTCAGAAGACAAGAGACTGTTTTTGGTAACTCGCTTCAGTCTCCAAAATTATATTTGCCTTTTATAAGATAATGGAGACTATAGCTGGGAATATTGGCCATGTATAACCTGCTTATATTACTGACTTTGCTGCTGCTGAGACCAAGAGACATTACTTGGTTTAATTGCTGTCATTGCTTTAGAGATGACGCTGACATCTAAACTCAATAGTGGAATTCTCACTTCTTCCTTCATCCTGCCTCTGAAATCAAGTTCATCTCATGTTTGCAAGATTTGGTGGAGTTAGCCTCATGGACAGCCTTCAAACTTCTCTCCTTTTTTGACTGCTCAAATTGATTACCAGTCTGCAAAGCTATTCTTGGAATATTGTTCTATTAAATGTATCAAAAAATAAAGCTGACATACATGCCCTAAAAATTAACCAGTGTGAATCTTCAGTAAGCAAAGGGAACTATCTTCTTAATTTTAGTTTACTATATACCATGTGGTAGGCTAAGGTCTTTTCCATATTATTTTCTTGAATATTTATAATCACTAGCATGGTAGATGAATTTTTCTCCCCATTTTATACCGCAAACACTAAGGCACAGATAGGGAAACAATTTTTTTCCTAGTTCACAGGGCTATTAAATGGCAGAAGAACTTTCCAAAGCTATGTCTAATAAGGAAAAGCTGCTCTCCTGGGGTGCACAAATGATACACATTTTCCTAAGTCCTCAAGAGTGTTGGCAGAATTCTGTCCATTGTTCTAAGAGGTTCATCAAAAATAGTCATCCCTGTCATTTTGCAAAGGCACTTTCTTTGAGAACATAAATCCCTAGTACAATTTATTTGTTCTCATAATATCTACCTTGTGAACTATCTAATGCAGTTGTCTTCGAAGCATACATCAACATTACTGGGCTTCTCTGGTGGCCCAGCTGGTAAAGAATCTAACTGCGATGCGAGAGACCTGGGTTTGATGGTCTCTGGAGTGCAAGGACCTGCAGTGTGAGGTCCCAGGGTTGGGAAGATCCCCTGGAGAAGGGAACAGCCACCCACTCCAGTATTCTGGGCTGGAGAATCCCATGGACTCTATAGTCCATGGGGTCCCAAAGAGTTGGACACGACTGAGTGACTTTCACTTCACCAGCATTACTATACCCTGACAATTTGTTAGAGATGCGCATTCTCAGACTCCACATGAATTCACTGCATCAAAAATTCTGGATGTGGGGCCCAGCAATTTGTGTTTTAACAGGCTCTCCAGGAAATGTTGATAAACTTGAAATTTGAGAACCACTGACTTTGAGGTGATGCTAGTGATAGAGAACCCGCCTGCCAATTCAGGAAACATAAGAGAAGCAGGTTTGATCTCTGAGTTGGGAAGATCCTCTGGAGGAGGAAATGGCAACCCACTCCAGTATTCTTGCCTGGAGACTCCCATGGACAGAGGAGCCTGGCAGGCTACAGTCCATAGGGTTGCACAGAGTCAGACATGACTGAAGTGACTTAGCGCACATGCATGACCTAATTATTAACTTATTCAGCTGCCTAAATTCTGAATCTTTCAATGAATTTTTTTTTTCCTCATGCTATATAGCAAGTAATATTCTGTAGAGCTTGGGACTAAGTTTTTCTACTCTCCATATAAAATGGATTAGAGATCAGAACATTTCCCTTGAAAAGGTAGAGAGGGAACTTGTGAAATGTCTTATAATCTTGTATATCTGAAAAAAAAAGTCCCATCCATGGCAATCTCTTTCTCTTTCACATATCTGTTTTTTTTTTTTAAATTAATTAATTTATTTATTTTACTTTACAACATTGTATTGGTTTTGCCATACATTGACTTGAATCCAGCATGGGTGTACATTGTGTTCCCCATCCTGAACCCCCCTCCCACCTCCCTCCCCATCCCATCCCTCTGGGTCATCCCAGAGCACCAGCCCCGAGTGAACAGAGATTCAAATATCTGTATTGAGATAGTAAAAGGCAGACAATCAATACTGTCAAGAGAAGTCATAGTCTTGTGACAAATGTACAATAGCAAGAAAGAGAGTGACAAAGGCGACAGACCAGAAATGCCATAGAACAAATCACAGTCTGCGTGGAATTTGACACATTAGTTTGTTTGCCTCTCATTTTGAGTTAAAGTAGAAAAATGCTTTGAAAACTAACAAAACCTATTTTCATTTGAAAAGCAAAGCATCTTGTGTGCTGTGCTGTCGCTTCAGTCACATCCAGCTCTGTGCAACCCTACAGACTGTAGCCCGCCAGGCTCCTCTGTCCGTGGGACTCTCCAGGCAACAATACTGGAGGAGGTTGCCATGCCCTCCTCCAGGGAATCTTCCCAATCCAGGGATCAAACCTGTGTCTCTTACGTCTCCAGCACTGGCAGGCAGTTTCTTTACCACTAGCACCACTTGGGAAGTCTGAAGCTTCTTGGGTAGCACCCAAACATAAATCCAAAGAGAAGTAGGAGAGAAAAAGTAAGGAACAGTGAATTTTCAGTACACTGGGTTTCACAGAAATTGCATTTAAATCATAAATGCTCAATTGGTTTCATTTTGTACATCATGTTGCAGACACCTTCTACTATATTTACTATAGGATCATCATTTTGAATGCTGGTTCTTTCATTGACTCAGCAAATATTTGCTGAGTTTCCATCAAGCCATGTGCCGGGCAGATGGAAAAGACAGACAGACACAGCTCAGAAGTACTTAGAAAAGAGAGGTATCAAACTGAATCATTCCACTGAAACTACATACTTAAAATTGAGCCAAGTTCTTCTAAAAAGTACAGAATGTTTTGAAATTGTATAACTCATTGTATAACTTGGGCTTCTTTTAGGCCTGATTTGAGCTCTTAAGTTAAAATTTGAAAGGTGAGTAGGAGTTGGCCAAACAAAGAGCAGAGAAAAAGTGTTCAAGGCCTAGCACAACACAATGCAAGAAGTTAGTGTATTGAAAGGAGCTATGAGAGAGACTTCAACTGGATCAATATTTTATCTCCCTAAAGAAGCTGGAGCTGGGACTTCCCTGGTGGTCCAGTGGGAAATACACTGACCTCCCAGTACAGGGGGCCTGGGCTTGATCCCTGGTCAGGGAACTTGATCCCACATGCTGAAACTAAGAGTTTGCATGCCACGATTAAAGATTCTGAGTGAGGCAACTAAGGCCCAGTGCCACAAAGAAATAAATGAAATTACTTAAAAAAAATCCTGAAGCCAATGGAACAGAATGTCAGTCTTTTAAAATTTTCATTGACGAGTAAAAGGGTATATGTCGTTTTTGTTCTGTAACTTTCATTTGGTGTATAATTATATTGTCTGAAAAGGAAAATAAAGTGTGGAATAGATTCCAAGGCCAGGAATCTGAATGAAGTTGTCCTGGCAATAGAGGCTTGCCGTGAGCTTTCGTAATCTATAGGCATGCGTGCCTAATGGTTTCAGTGGGGATGAATGGAAATGCTTTGAAGCAATACAGAGCCTCAAGTCTTGCCTGCCTGCTGTCTTATTTTAATGAATGTCAGGGTTATGTTGTATTTCTTTTTTTCCCCTAAAATTAAGGTGTGTTAAAACCAACTAGAATCTAATGTTGGATGGCTCTACTGAGTCTTCTCATGATAAATCTTAGGCTTATCTGTACTTGAAGCTATTTAATCATTATCTCAGGGGTAAAAAAGAAAAACGCATACATTTCTAGACAGAGTCTTTTATCATGATCAGCAGATTCATGGCTTCCTTTGTTTAGCAGAATCCAAGTAATCTCTTGGATTATTCTGAATGGATAAGAGAAACAACAGTTGCCCTAGACAATTTTAATTTGAGCTTCAAACTCCGTCAAGGCTGTGAAATCACTCTTCCACCCCCAGGGATATGCCTCTGAATATTTTGCTTACTTCTGCAACCGCCATGCCTAGACTATTTCCATCTCATGTGATAATAAATAGATGTTGTCTGTGAATATAAGTACTCAACTAATGCAGCATGGTATTACTGACACTAGCCTCAATTTGATAGCATTGTCCCCATTTAAGAGAGAAATGGTTATTTTATAGTTATCAGCATGTTTATGATGGAAGAGGCTTTTTGGATCTAAAATTCTGCATTACTGAATTATCACAAAGCTTGAAATATTGTATTCCTCCAGCCATTAAGCCTTAAAAGAGACAGGCACAGTATAAAGTTTTTTGTCTTAAACTTTCCTGAGAACAAGGGTAATTCCAGTCAGGCCTAAAGCAATAATGAATAACCTAACTTTCACTCAGGTGGTACAGTGGTAAAGAACCCTCCTGCCAATGCAGGAGATGCAAGATGTGTGTGTTCGATCCCTGGGTTGGGAAGATCTCCTGGAGTAGGAAATGGCAACCCTCTCCAGTATTCTTGCCTGAAAAATTCCATGGACAGAGGATCCTGGTGGGTTATGGTTCACTGGGCTAAAAAGTGTTGGACATGACTGAGTAACTGAGCAGACACACATGCAACCTCCAGCCACTCACTGCTACTCATTGCAGAGGAGTTTATTATACCAGTGATTCCAAGATGGGTTATTAATGGCCTGGATATGTAAATGAAACAGATTATTCCTTTTGAGATGGAATCCCACCCTAGAATAATTGAGCCCCTTGCAGGCAGAGGAAAAGGCATCACAGAAAAGACCACAGAGAATTTTACAATCCTGTCATCTCACTTTTTCATACATCATTACTTATGTACCTCATGTGTAGTTCTTAACTATTATCTCCTTCATGATATTTATGTCCAGATTAGCATCTGGGCTTGTGCAAATCGTCATAAGACCCAAATCATTTAAGCTGTTAGTACATAGTAGAGAATCAATTAAAAACTAGCCACATAAATTTTTATACTTATTATGTTGGGGAGGGTATACCGCATCAGGACTTGTTCAGACGATTTGAGCCTGACACGCTTGATACAATTTGTCGACAAGAGAAATTACTGGAAGACAGGAGAGCTTCGTTTTAGAGAAATTTAATTTGACGGAGTGGTATGATAACCAAAGACGGAGGACTAGAGTTTACCATTTTGGTGTCAGCCACCAAAGATCATTACTTAAGGCATGAACATGAATGAGGTCTCCAAGGGTGCGAGAGTTGGGAGGAAGACAATCTCCTTGTCATCAAGCACACGGCTTTGCAGTTGGTTTATTGTATAGTTCTGAGCCTATATTCTAACTCATGTCATCCTTTTCACCTCTCTTAAATGAAGATGTGGGCTTCCCAGGTGGTGCTAATGGTAAAGAATCTGCCTGCCAATGCAGGAGACGCGAAAGACATGGGTTCAACCCCTGGGCTGGGAAGATCCCCTGAAGAAGCAAATGGCAACTGGCTCCAGTATTCTTGCCTCAAAAATCCCATGGAAAGAAGAGCCTGGCAGGGTTACAGTTCATGGGGTCACAGAAGAGTCGGCCATGACTGAATAACTCAGCACACACACACATGCACACACACACACACATGCACTTGGAGATTACAGGAAAATAATACAGATCAAATCAAATAGTGTACCAATCATGTTTCTACATCACTTATCACAAGGCCTCATTCATTACAAGTAAAGAATAAATGTTCTATATTATAAAATGAAAGAAAATACCAATTAAATGCCTACCATGTCCTGGGAGCTTGGGGAAAATCAGTACACAAGACTGTTATGGTTGCTGAACACTGGAACTTAGAGGAGTCAAATGGAAGGAATGAATACTGAATCTTGGCAAATTGTTGGAAAGAGTGGCATTTTAAAATACTCTTCTAGGGACTTCTCTGGTGATTCAGTGGTTAAGAATCTGCCCTGCAACACAAGAGATGCTGGTTCAACCCCTGATTGGGAGACTAAGATCCCACAGAGCAATGAAGCTCGCACATAGCTACTGAGCCCACAGACTCTAGAGCCCATGTGCCAAAACTCAAGAGTCCCTATGCCACAAGGAAAGAGTCCCCATGATTCAAAGCAGATCCCAGGTGCCTTAACTGAGACCTGATGCAGCCAAATAAATAAATATTTTAAGAAATAAAAAGTAAGAGTCTTCTCTTCCTCTAGCAGGGAGCCTGGAGGGCTATGGCCCATAGGGTCACAGAGTCAGGTATGACTGTAGTGACTTAGCATGCATGCATGCATCCCTCTAGCAGATGCTGTGGGTTCCTGCACATTCTCTTGACTCTCAGTTCCCTCAGCTCTGAATCAAGTAGCAATCTATGCTCAGAGGGGTTGTTCGAATTGAAAGATTTTTTAAAAAGGAGGGTGGGACAAGAAGGTATTAGCAAAAGAAAAAAGAGCATTATTTTTAAGCCAAGACATCATCTTCCTTGGGGGAAGGGAACTTGGCAAAGATTTTAATATGCTGCTTGCCTCCTCTTCCTCTGGGGGGATAGAGAATGCCCATGGGTACGGAATATTTTACTGATGCCTAGACCAGAAAATTTCAGACTGATTGACTAAGATTACATTTTTGGAAGTGGTTGAAACTGCAATTAGATCAGGTATTAAATTCTAGGTTTTTAATCTTTGATTTTAGCCTGAATGACACCATTTTGGCACTTTTTGTATCCATGAGTACCTGTGACTCTGTGCCTCTGAACTCTTTTTTTTTTTTTTTTTTTTGGCCAAGGGGAACATCCTGGGCTAATACAAATGACAAGCCAGGAAAGCCAGACAGTTAATGCCCTAGTGAGCATTGTTAAGCCCAGGTCAGATGGGGACTATTGGATAAATAAGCTAGCTTCCTTGCTTCTCATTTTGGTTGATTAAAAGATGTGTTCTACTCTGTTCCCCAAGTTCCTACAGTGGGGTTGAGCTTCATTTACACAAAACCTGATGGTTTGGTTCTTGATCTTGGCCTTGTTCCCTGCCTCTCTTCTCCCCTTCCTTGTGCCTTTTGTCATCACCTCTCAGATTACTTCTTACATTTCAAGTCTTGTTTCAGGATTTGCTTCTCAGGGATCACAAACAAGACAACCACGTGTTGCTAAGTCAGTCGCTAAGCCGTGTCCGACTCTTTGCAACCCCATAATCTGCAGCATGCCAGGCTTCCCTGCCCTCCACTACACCTGGAGTTAGCTCAAGTACATGTCCATTGAGTCGGTGATGATTTCTAGCCATCTCATCCTCTGTCGCCCTCTTCTTTTGCCTTCAATCTTTCTCATACGCAAGACAACCACATGCAAGGTCAAAGGACTTAGTTTTCACTGACTGTTTTCTACGCCAAACTTGGAACTAGTCATCTCACGTGATTTTAGGTATTTCTCATAAAAACCATGAAACACAGTAATCGTATCTCATTGTGCAATTTATACAATTTAGATTGAGATAATAAGTAACTTGCTAACGTTGCTATTACTCATAAGTGGTAAGTGGTTGTTCATTTAGAATCCAGTTTCCATACTCTTTCCATTACATTGTCACTTAACTTGGAACTTTCAAGGCAAACATCCTGTTAAACAGACAAAATTCAGTGGCGGAAATTTGAAGCTCTAATTGACTTTTTTCAAAGATTCATGAATCAAACGTCCTCCCATCTAACACCTAGAAGGGTGCTCAGAAGGGTTGTACAAATTGAAAGGTGTTTATAGGAAGGAGGAGGGTGGCGCAAGAAGGTATTAGCAAAAGAAAAGAGAGGGTTATTTTTAAGCCAAGACGTCATTTTCCCTAGAGGAAGGGAACTTGGCAAAGGTTTTATTATGCTGCTTGCCTCTTCTTCCTCTGGGGGTTACTGAAGGTTCAGGGGCCAGATTATTTTACTGGTGCTTATACCAGAAATTTCCAGACTGCCTGACTAAGATTACATTTTTGGAATAGGTTGAAACTGTGATTAGATCAGAGGTTAAATTCTAGATTTTTTATCTTGGGGTTGGCCCAGCGGGTAAAGCGTCTGCCTGCAATCCTGGAGACCCGGGTTCGATCCCTGGGTTGGGAAGATTCACCCGGAGAAGGAAACGGCAACCCACTCTGGTACTCTTGCCTGGAAAACCCCATGGGCAGAGGAGCCTGTAGGCTTCAGTCTATGGTAGGCTATTCAGTCTATGGGGTCGCAAATAGGCAGACACAAGTGAACGCCTTCACTTTCTTTTCTTTCTTAGTCATTTCATGACACCCTTTTGGGCCTATGCTGTTTTGTTTTGGTTTTTAATAACCCTTGTAAGATTCAATTAAGTAAGTAAATAATCTTACTGTGTATACTCTTTTGCTTAGGATTGTGTGGTTGTATTTTACTTGACTGAAAGTAACTAGTATATTCATTTAAAAATAACCCTTCTAAGTGTGTGCGCAATCATGTTCGACTCTTTTGGCTCCATGGACTGCAGTCAGCCAGGGTCCTCTGTCCATGAAACTTTTCAGGCAAGAATACTGGAGGAAGTTGCCATTTCCTCCTCTAGGGGATCTTCCTGACCCAGGGATGGAAACTGCCTCTCCTGAATTGGCAGCAGATTCTTTACCACTGAACCACCCAGGAAGTCCAGTCATTCTGTAAGGCATCATTTTTGCAGCTGAATTAGCAGCATATGTGTGTGTAGATATAGATATCATAGGGAAGGCAAAGTAATTTCCCCTATATTCTTCTTAAAGTTTATCTGAGTCCTCTTTCATAAAAGACAGAGTAACAAAAAAAGTCAACAGAAGTTAACATGTATGCCTCATATAATATAGGATATATCTAGGGGGAAAAAAATGAGTCACTCCTCCAAGTGGCTTAGAATTAAGACTTAAATACCATCTTAATAGGGAAAGGGGAGGGTTATGTAGGCCTTTTAGTGGAGAGTAGATGATATTTAGGAAAGATGAATGTCTCTAAGAAGAAGAGATGAGGTGTGTGGTTTGTGACACAGTTTTTGGGATTTTCTATCAATTTTTCCTCTCCTCTCCTGTGATAAAAATCAATTCTCCTTGGTGATGAAACTCTCAGGGAGGGGATTTAGGCAATTGAATGCCTTTTGAAGGATCTGTCTTTAGGTAGATGAGGAGAGTTCAGAGAAAGCCTCTCCCTGCATTTGCTGTTTTTCAAGTGCCTACAGCATGAAATAATCGATAAACCCAAGTGGCATATTTTGGGATGGCATGTTCTTCTGCCCTTCAATTTCTCTCTCTCTTAACTTTTCTTATGGTCTATATCTATCTATTGAGATGTGCCAGTGTTTTTGTAGGATGTTTTAAACGTACCTATTCTCTTTTTCTTGTTAGCTTCAGTTCAGTTCAATTGCTTAGTCGTGTCTGACTATTTGTGACCCCACGGACTGCAGCACATCATGTTTCCCTTCTCCATCACCAGCTCCTGGAGCTTACTCAAACCCATGTCCACTGAGTCAGTGATGCCATCCAGCCATCTCGTCCTCTGTTGTCCCCTTCTCCTCCTGCCTTCAATCTTTCCCAGCATCAGGGTCTTTTCTAATGAATCAGTTCTTTGCATGTTAGCTTACAGGTCTGTAGATTTTCACTGCTAGCATGTAGCCCATTAACTTAAATCTTATTTAAGCCTCTGGTGGTTTTCAACAGATATCTCTAAGATGATGCTACATGTTTGTTTGTTTTTTCCCTGTAACCACTACAGTGCATCCCCCGTCCCCACAGGAGGAATCTAAGACAGGCTGCCTTCTAATAATTTCATCTCAGTTACAGAGTGCTGGCTTATGGCTCCATTTATAACTCCAGTTTTAGAAAGTGCTTTTCACAACTAAGAAAGATGTTGTTTGGGGGTTCTTTTACTACACCCCAAGGCATGTGGTATCTTATTTCCCCAGTCAGGGTTTTAAAGACTTTTTTTTTTTTAAAGGATGTAATAAAAAGTATGACTATGTTAACAAAACCCTGAGAAACATATATTAAGGAGTTTGAAAATGTGATACTCTTGTGTCCTCCTGCCATTTACTGGTAAAGACTATTCTGGGCTTCAGGTTGATAGAATGAGGCAGTACTGATGTCCTGTTTTATAAGTTAAGCTTTAAGCTTCTTCATCTGTGGAGTGGGGATAATGCCTACTTCATAGGGTTATTGTGAACATTAAACAAATCTGCATCTGAAAATATTAGAGCAATGCCTGAAACTAAGTAGACAATTAGTGAACACATATTGACCTATGATGCCATTTGAACATCTGCTTAGATCTCGTAGTTTTATCCAAACTTCTCTTAACCCATATATAGATTCATCAATTATTATCTCTTTACAATTATTGTTCTAAGCACATACTGCACTCTGTAATT
Organism: Muntiacus reevesi; assembly: GCF_963930625.1. Taxonomy (NCBI): domain Eukaryota; kingdom Metazoa; phylum Chordata; class Mammalia; order Artiodactyla; family Cervidae; genus Muntiacus; species Muntiacus reevesi. The sequence continues at coordinate 24,177,292 of NC_089257.1, read as the reverse complement.
TCTCTACACTTTTCTTTATGCTGTCTCTCATTCAAGATATCTTTATTTTCCCTATGCTTTTTTTTGGCTAGTTAAATCTTACTCACCATTTCAGCACAATTTTCAAATGTCACTTTTTCATGAAGTCTTCCCAAATGACTCCCATGTTGTCTTTCTCTGATCTTTTTCACTTCTTACGAGTGTTAATTAAGAACATTACTATGTTTCATCTTCTTTGTCATTCTAAGTCTATTTCTCGTATTTAAATCTCTCTCTTTAGAAAGATTGCAGACTTTCTTGAGTATGTGACCTTATAATAACATTTCATTTTCTCTAGAATGATTTCTAAAAATGTGATATTTGTTCAAATAGTACTATATTACTTAATTCATATGTAAATAAACTTTTATTTCCCTGTTTCTATTCTCTCTTCAAGCTAACATCTTTCCCCAGGGCATTGTTGCAAGGCTTGTTCTAAGCACTGCTATTGTCAATGTCATCCTTCCTATTCATAAACTTCTGATGATTCCCAATAACCTTCACAGTAAACATCAAATTTGGAGGTTAGACATTAAAAGTATCCCACAACCTTGACCTCATCTATCTCTCTCTAATCTTTTTAAATTTCAGCTTTCTTAGGGATGGTGTTTTTCGAATGCAAATGCATTTCTTACTTATGTGCCAGCTGCCTGCATATTATTTCATCTCCCCATTTTACAATGATCTTAATCTCAATTTTCTTACTATGAAGACTTACTGCTCCTATCTATGAGATTTTTCTTAATGCCTGTGAGAGTTTTGATGTTCATTTGCTCCTTAGAATCATTACCACCATCATCTTATTACCAATGCTTAAAATTCTCCAAGCCAGGCATCAGCAGTACGTGAACCGTGAACGTCCAGATGTTCAGGCTCATTTTACAAAAGGCAGAGAAATCAGAGATCAAATTGCTAACATCCGCTGGATCATCGAAAAAGCAAGAGAGCTCCAGAGAAACAGCTATTTCTGCTTTATTGACTATGGCAAAGCCTTTGACTGTGTGGATCACAATAAACTGTGGAAAATTCTGAAAGAGATGGGCATACCAGACCACCTGACCTGCCTCTTGAGAAACCTGTATGCAGGTCAGGAAGCAAGAGTTAGAACTGGACATGGAACAACAGACTGGTTCCAAATAGGAAAAGGAGTATGTCAAGGCTGTATATTGCCACCCTACTTATTTAACTTATATGCAGAGTACATCATGAGAAATCCTGGGCTGGAGGAAGCACAAGCTGGAATCAAGATTGCTGGGAGAAATATCAATAACCTCAGATATGCAGATGGCACCACCCTTATGGCAGAAAGTGAAGAAGAACTAAAGAGCCTCTTGATGAAAGTGAAAGAGGAGAGTGAAAAAGTTGGCTTAAAGCTCAACATTCAGAAAACTAAGATCATGGCATCCAGTCCCATCACTTCATGGCAAACAGATGGGGAAGCAGAGGACACAGTGACTGACTTTATTTTTCTGGGCTCCAAAATCACTACAGATGGTGATTGCAGTCATGAAATTTAAAGATGCTTAATCCTTGGAAGGAAAGTTATGACCAACCTAGACAGCATATTAAAAAGCAGAGACATTACTTTGCCAACAAAAGTCCATCTATCTAGTCAAGGCTATAGTTTTTCCAGTGGTCATGTATGGATATGAGAGTTGGACTATAAAGAAAGCTGAGCGCAGTAGAATGGATGCTTTTGAACTATGGTGTTGGTGAAGACTCTTGAAGATTCCCTTGGACTGCAAGGAGATCCAAGCAGTCACTCCTAAAGGAGATCAGTCCTGGGTGTTCTTTGGAAGGACTGATGTTAAAGCTGAAATTCCAATACTTTGGCCTGATTCGAAGAACTGACTCATTTGAAAAGACCCTGATGCTGGGAAAGATTGAGGGTAGGAAGAGAAGGGGACAACAGAGGATTTGATGGTTGGGTGGCATCATCGACTCAATGGACATGAGTTTGGGTGGACTCCGGCAGTTGGTGACAGACAGGGAAGCCTGGCATCCTGCGGTTCATGGGGTCGCAAAGAGTCAGACACGACTGAGTTACTGAACTGTACTTATTACCAAGAAAATATTCATTGAATACTAATTTGTGCCAGGAACTGAAAACACTTTGGGTTGCCTTATTTAATTGTATTTCCTATCCTGTACCTACCTTGTATTTAAACTTGACCATCAAAGTCACAGGTCCTATTTTACATTCTTGTAACTGCCAAGTGTTGAACATGCCTCTGTTTTCAATTGTGTGTTACTGCTGTTATTAGTGATCATATATTCATATTAACTTTTGTTGTTGTTGTTCAGTTGCTAAGTTGTGTCCAACTATTTGTGACCCCATAGACTGCAGCTTGCCAGGCTCCCCTGTTCTTCCCTATCTCCTGGAGTTTGCTTAAATCCATGTCCATTGAGTCAGTGATTCTATATAACCATTTCATCCTCTGCTGCCCTCTTCTTTTGCTTTCAATTTTTCCCAGCATCAGACTCTTTACCAATGAGTCAATTGGAGCTTCAGCTTCAGTATCAGTCCTTCCAGTGAATATTCAGGATTGATTTCCTTTAGGATTTAATGGTTTGATCTCCTTGCAGTCCAAAGGAATCTCTCAAGAGTCTTCACAGCAGGACAATTTAAAAGCATCAGTTCTTCAGGGCTCAGCCTTCGTTCTGGTCCAACTCTCACATCCATATAGAACTACTGGAAAAACCATAGCTTTGACAATACAGACCTTTGTTGGCAAAGTGATGCCTCTGTTTTTTAATTCTCCATATGGCCTTGATGTACTCTTTACTATTTCATCCTTTATTGTTCCCATTCTTGCATGTAATGCTTCCTTGATCACTCCAATTTTCTTGAAGAGATCTCTATTCTTTCCCATTCTGTTGTCTTCCTCTACTTATTTGCATTGTTCATTGAAGAAGGCCACCCAAGTACTGCATTTCAGACTCTTGTTGACTATGATGGCTACTCCATTTCTTCTAAGGTATTCGTGGCCATAGTAGTAGATATAATCATTATCTGAATTAAATTCGCCCATTCCTGTCCATTTTAGTTCACTGACTCCTAAAGGGTTGATACTCACTCTTGCCATCTCCTGCTTGACCATGTCCAGTTTACCTTGATTCTCGGGCCTTACATTCTAGGTTCCTATGTGATATTGCTCTTTACAGCATCTGACTGTACTTTCACCATCCACAAATGAGCATCGTTTCCACTTTGGCCCAGCCACTTCGTTATTTCTGGAGCTATTAGCAATTGTCTTCTGCTCTTCCCCAGTAGCATATTGAAGAACTTCTGACCTGGGAGGCTCAGTTTCCGGTGTCATATCTTTTGCCTTTTCATACTGTTCATGGGATTCCCGTGGCAAGAATACTGGAGTACTGTCTGCCCCTCCCTCTTCCAGTGGACTACATTTTGTCAGAACTCTTCACTATGACCCATCTGTCTTGGATGGACCTGCACAGCATGACTCAAAGATTCATTGAGTTATGCAAACCTCTTTGCTACAATGAAGCTGTGATCCATGAAGGGGATATATCAACTTAGTGGATGTTTATTAATTGAAAACATTTATTATTCTTCCTTTTCCAAGTAATAGTCTCATTCATGTATGTTTGTAAAATATCTTAAGGAAAACTAAGTTAAAGTTGTTGATACTCTTATCACAAGTTAATTCCTTCATAGATGCCTGTATTCAGCACACATAGTATATTTGGTATCTTCTTTGTGTAGTAACATGTTAGGGCTATAACAATAAATATGATCTGTCAGGAATATATGCATAAGTAGTTACCAATAGTTATAATGTCATTTTGCCATGATGGTCAACTGAGACATGTTAAACCATTCAAAGGAAGCGTGACCCAGTAGATTTGAATGGGACAAGTGTTACTAAACTAAGCTTGGGTCGGCTTACCTGCACACAGTAAAACTAACTTATTGACATTGAGTTGTGGTGAAGGAAAGTGTAATGTTTACTATACGGCACCTGATAAAGAGTCCTGAGTAGGTGGTGCTTGAACAACGGAAACTCCCTGATAGTTTTCAGGGAAGAGTTTTTAGAGGCAAAATTTGGGGGAGGTCTGCAGGCTGTGTGATCTTCCTCTCATTGATTGGTGGTGAGGTAACAGGGTGGTGTTTCAGGAATCTCAGTCATCAGCCTTCTGGTTCCGACCAGCCTGGGGTCCATGTGTTTGTGCTCAGCCTGGGGTGAGGGTATTAGTTCCTTAGAATAACTCAGAGATGTGTATTAGGTTGTCATGCATATCTCTTCCAGGGGAACTAGGACTCTGCCCATGGCTGCACTTTTGTTTCTTGACTTCCTTTCTTTTATTTCTGCATCCACTCATTTTCCTAATTAATAACTATTTGAATTCACCCTTTGGAACTCAGAGAAAGTGTAAGAAACTTGTCTTTTCCTACAAGCAATAAATGTCGTGCACAGACAGGTTTTTGTACTTGGAAAGGTCTCACAGGGTCCTGCTTCATTTCAATAGGAGAATTATTAGTTTGGGCTTCCTTGCTGGCTCAGATGGTAACGAGTCTGCTGCAATAGAGGAGACCTGGGTTCAATCCCTGGGTCAGGAAGATACCCTGGAGAAGGGAGTGGTTACCCACTCCAGTATTCTTGCCTGGAGAATTCCATAGAAAGAGAAGCCTGGTAGGCTACAGTCCATAAGCCCGCAAAACACTGGACATAACTGAGCGACCAACACTTTCATTTTCACTTTAGTTTGGGATGACTTTCTGAAACTGAGGCTGTGTAAGCAGAAACATGGAATCCAAAATCATTTAGGACAAGAAGGTAGATTAGATTAAAATCCAATAATGGCAGGAAGCTTTGACAGGGTGTGAGATAAGAAAGTGACAAGATGTGATGGAAGAAACCAGACTATGTCATCCTAAAACATGCTACTGTGACATGAGATTATTTTGAACTAAGGCATTAAAAAAAAAAAACACACACACACACACAAAAAAACAGGTATAAGAAGGGCACTCTGACCATTCCATTTTTCTTCCTGAAAGCAGGAGATAGAACCCTCATAGCAAAGATGTCCTTCATATATCAAGAACAAGTAACATTCTTATCATCAAGGATAGGAAGTTGGAGCTCAGAGAAATCTCTACAAACAGACCTTGTTAAAATAATTCTTATCTTCATTTAGCCTCCCTAAATACTTTAGTCACTTTATCACAATTGTCTTTGTTCAACCTAGTATATTGTTGTTCAATCTCTAAGTCATGTCTGATCTTTGCAACCCAATGAACTGCAGCATACCAGGCTTCCCTGTCCTTCACTATCTCCTGGAGTTTGCTTAAATTTATGTACAGTGAGTCAGTGATGCCATCCAACCATCTCATCCTCTGTTGCCCTCTTCTCCGAGCATTTAAGTTTTGCCATATTTTTGTATCTGCATTTCTTATGTGTGTCACATAAAAATGTAAATTGAATAAATATATATGCTTTTCTCCTCTTAATTTGTCTTATTTCAATTGAATTCTCAGCCCTAGCTGGAAACTCTAAATGAGTAGAAGTTTTACCTCTCCAACAGTGATAAACTGATGAGCAAGAAAAAATAAAAGACAAAAGTAAAAATAAACACCTTGTGATTAAATCATATATAGGAAAAAATAAGAGAGATTTAAATCTGGAGAAGTTATTTGAAATTATTTCTTAAAGGGTCTTTTAGACAGAGAGATGTCATTGATTTTTGTATTGAAGAAGTAACATTTTTAGATGTGTATTTGAGAAAATATCTTATATTTTTTGTTTGAAGGTGCATATATCAATTCTAAAATATTTTTTGGACAGAGATTTTATTCACCTAATACCTTGAATTGCTATTGATCCAGAAACATGATTTTAGAATCTTAAGAAGCATTGTCAACATTTCTTATGTGCCTCTTCAGTATAAATTTGGTTTTCTTAGCTGTGTTTCTTAAAGAATCAATTTGCTTCATATGAATATAAACTATACAACTTCAACAACACACTTCTCATGATTAAGACTCCAAATTTAATTATTTTCTTTTTATCACAGGTGGGATTTTGAGGATTTAAACTACCATCTGAAGAAAAATAGGTCTTTTAGCTCACTGTACAGATGAATTCAGATCTGCTAAAACCATCTTTAAAAGAAGATTTTATTTTTTTAAGGAAAACAACTATACCCTCCCAAATTTGTATGTCAGAGCCCTCGGAACTTGAATGTGTCAGAACAGATATTTTGGTAGAGTTCAAAACAGCACTCATTTTGTGTGGGTATATAGACTAAGCCTCATGTTCTCAAAGTACTACTGGGTTTCTTAACCTGTGACATGCCATTTTGTGCCACATAATTCTTTGTTGTAGGCGGTGGTCCTGTGCATTGTAGGAGGTTTCACAGCATCCCAGTAGCTCCTCTCCTCCCTGACTGTGTCACCCAAAGAGGTCTGAGACCTCAATGGTTTCGGGGGCCAAAATCCACCCCCCACACCAGTTGAAAACCACTGATGTTATGGAAAATGTTCCATTGTTTAGAATATTGTACTCCACGTTCATTTGAGTCTGTAGGATCAAAACTTAGCAGCGGTTTTGAGAAACCAGCAGAGGACTCTAGAGAGGAAAAATAATTTTCCTTCTACTCTTCTAGGTTCCCTGGCTGAAATCCCTCTATAATAAGAGACAGATTAACTTGAGAAAAACAAACAGAAATTTAATAACATGTGTACGTCATACATAGACAGGAGACACCCAGGAAAACTGAGTAAAACTCTTCAAGATCGGCCCAAGCCACCACCTTAAATACCATCTTGCAAAGTAAAAGAAAGATGCTGTGGTCATGTCAGGGGTAGTTATGGGAGTTTAAAAAAAAAAAGCATACACTGTACACGAGGGTAAGATCTATCACGTATATTTCAATCGACTTCTTTCCCACTGGTAAGAGATTTTTGTGATTAGACTCATCTTTCTAGAGGAGACACCCTTGCAACATTATAACATTGAGCAGAGTTCCCTATACTGTACAGTAGTTCCTTGTTGGTTACCTATTTTTAAAATGCCAGTCTATATATGTACACGCTGAAAGTCAGCATTTAGATTTAAATGGTACTCTCTGCTCAATGTCATGTGGCAGCTTGGATGGGAGGGAAGTTTAGAGGAGAATGGATATGTGTACATGTATTGTTGAAACCCATCACTATTCACCTGAAACTATCAGAACATTGTTAATCAGCTATATTCCAATACAAAATAAAATGTTAAAATTTATTTTTAATAAAAATAATCCTTATGCCAAAGTAGCATATTTTGGTGCATTCTGCCGCCCTTCAGGACTCTTGCATGCTGCATGCTGAGTCGCTTCAGTCATGCCCAACTCTTTGCCACCCTATGGACTGTAGACCACTTGGCTCCCCTGTCCATGGGATTCTCCAGGCAAGAATACTGGAGTGAGTTTCAATGCTTTCTTCTAGGGGATCTTCCTGACCCAGGGATCGAACCAGGGCCACTTGCAGCTCCTGCATTGCAGGCGGATTCTTTACCACTGAGTCACTGGGGAAGCTATCAACATTCAAACATAATTTCGGGAAAAAATTTAGTACTAGTGTCAGTTTAAGGTCAAAATTCCTGAAAATTAAGAATGTCTTCATTTTAGTTTTCTTTTTATACTGTGTCCTAAAGTGAGACCTAAATTTTACCTGTCAATTTCTCTGATTCCTGCATCATTCCACAAGACTGAAGTGTTTTCATATATCCACTATTTGATTAAAAAGATGGTAGTGACCCTGATCAATGTAAAAACAAATGAGCTATATATTAAAGGCTGTACAAACTTCATCTATGACCTAGAGGAATAGAAAATAGAATAATAGAATGGAAAATAAGTAAAGCTTTGATGTAAGTTTTACAGTGACCTAAATTAGCAAAATCATGAACTTTGCAGATACAGAGATGAAACCTAAAATATTACTGACAAAAATGAACTTGATGCAACTTAAATATTATAAAAAGTGTAAAATCAATTTATGTATAATTTTTCCTAGACGGATAATTATGTAAGGACTACAGAACTTTGCATTAAGAACTTAGGCCTCCTTTTCTTTATCTGGAAGTGACTTAAAACAAACTCTCCAGACTTAATGTGGCCACATGCAGTGTAATTATTTTTAAATCACAGACATAGCCTAGTTGGTCTCTCTTTTAAATGCAAATGAAAGTCCAAGCAAAAGTTGTTTTTTTTTTTTTTTTAAACCTTCCTTCCAGCAGTCTTACTGTCCTTCTGGAAAAGAAAGTAAAGACAAGATAGGGTTCTAGGAATCTGCAGAAAGAGAGCTGTGGAAATGCTCTCAGGCCCTCAGATTTGGCATAAATATTAAAGTGGAAACATTTGAGCTTAGAAGATTCAGAAAGAAATCTTATCTGACTAAAGCTGAACCTCTCAAAAATACAACTGCCATTAAGCGCCCCTTCCAAGGGAGTTTCTTGTGAATTCAGCTGCCTTGGAAATAAACTGCCTACTTTCATTAGTATACCCCTCCAAAAAAAAAAAAAAAAAAGAATCTTTCATACTCTCCCTTTGAAGTTCTAAAAACCTTCTTTTATTACATTGATGTAATATGTAAACTATGTAATATGTAAACTATGTAATATGTAAACTATGGTGGTGGTGGTTTAGTTGCTAAGTCATGTCCAACTCTTGCAACCCCATGGACTGTAGCCTGCCAGGCTCCTCTGTTGACTGGGTTCTCCAGGCAAGAATACTGGAGTGGGTTGCCATTTCCTTCTCCAGGGGATCTTCCCATCCAAGGAATCGAACCCAGGTCTCCTGCATTGCGGGCAGATTTTTACCGACTGAGCTATGAGGGAAGTCACACTTAAACCTTTACTTAGGGCTTTTCCACAAATTACTCATCTCAAGCAAGTCTTTGTGCTTGTGTACATAAACCTTTTCTTTTCTCCTGTTAATCTATGTCATTGAAATTGTAGACTCCAACCACTGGAACCAAACTGAAAGAGGAATAAGTTTTTCCTCCCAAATGAGTTGTGTATATACCTTGACTATATTAGTGCAACAGTGAGATCATAATTCTGCCTACAATAACCTATCTTCACTATCTGCCAAGATATTTGAGCTTTACTTACAATATTAATTGCAAATCACCAGAATTGAAAGATATCACTCTTTTACTGTTGTGGAAGAAGTGAGACCTTGATGATTTTAAGCAATTTGCTTGATGATGCATGACTGAGTTAGAAAAGTTGTAATGAACACTGAGTTCTTCTAGATCTGAGGTGAACATAACAAGGGTTTCAGTTCAGCCAATCCAGTTAGACCTGGGTTAAGAGAGTGGGCCAGAGGGATGCTGGGAGGTTTCCTCACTAGAGCATCTTAACAACGAAGACAGAGAATTAGACTTCCCACTCTCATTGATAATAAAGTTTGGAAACCAAAAGAAATACATAGCCTTCCTTAATAGAAGTTGTACTGTATTACTGATTTTCAGACCTCAGGATACCTAGAGTGGTCCCAGAATACAGGCTAATTTGGGGACTGGGAGGTAGAGTAGGGAAAAAATTGAACCCAATTTAAATCGAAATTTGTACCAATTTTTAAAATATTTTGCATGAATTATTTATGATGGCTTCTGGGGAAAATTTTTATTCACTTATTCCATTCCACTTTATTAGAGCAACACAATTTCAATAAGCCCATGAAGCTAATCTAGCCAGCTACCCTGTGACTGAACGCTTGTAATTCATCATGCTTCCCGTGTTTATGGTGTTTGTCAGCATGATGAGCCATGTAAGAGTAATTACCATATCAATTTTATTTATCCAACCCCAGTTTATTTGACCCTTTCCAAATAAATCCTTTTATTTACAGTCCTTTCAAAAGGGACAACATAAATATACTTCTGCACTAAATAAAATTAACGGCCCCTAGTGTGTCTTAGAGATCCTTGGCCCATCTCTTTTCCTCTAGTAATGTATTAAGATTTGATTGCTGGTTCTTTTATATTTTCCCCCACTAAAACGTTTTATTTAATTTCCCTAAGACAAAGCTGGCATGCTCAAGAGCAGGAATAGACTACATGCCAAGTAGAATTCTGATATGAGTTTTATGGAAAAGTGTATGTAGGAATCTGTGTGTGAACAGATTGTCTACAAAATATACCAAGCAACCCAATAGCACTCCAAATCAGGGCTGTTACTTTTGAATGATTTGCTGAATCACCGGTTTATGGCATCAAATGAGTGGTTCTGTCTGGACAGTTAGTTTGATCATCTTATCAATCTGACCATCGAGAGTATCAAAAACAATGGATCAAATATTTTTCTCCTTTGAATTTTATAAATCAAACTCATATTGTTCTTTGTCATTGAGCTGATTTGCTTTCTGAAAGAAGCTCAGTGTTATTTATCATATGAGATCTCTTTATTCAACCAGTATAAAAGAATATGAAGAAATTAGTACTAACATGAAAGAAAAAGGTTATAGCTGGGTGAATGCAATTGTTTTGTTCTTACTAGAAAATCCTTCTTATTCCAAAAATCTACCAGCAAAATGAAGGATTTTCTCTCTTCTCCTTTTCCCTCAAAGTCTTATAGGATATTAAGAAATGAGATAATCATCTTCTTTTGATCATATGTTTGAGAAGTAAATGGCAACCCACTCCAGTATTCTTGCCTGGAAAATCCCATGGACGGAGGAGCCTGGTAGGCTACAGTCCATGGGATCGCAAAGAGTTGGACACGACTGAGAGAATTTACTTGTACTTTTGTACTTGATAATGTGTTTAAAAAAAGATAACCATTTTATCATCTGCATTCATCAACTCCTCAGCATTAGGAAAGTACTGGAAAGAGTGTCATTGTCAGTGGAGGCGTTTGTAATTCAGCAGTTTTCTGTATATCTTATTGATGGTATCGTTTTAACCAATAACTGGTTGCTGCTGTGTGCTTTCCCAAAGTAAGGATGGACATGTTATTGTTTAGTTGCTAAGTCGTATCCAACTCTTTGTATCCCATGGACTATAGCCCACCAGGCTCCTCTGTCCGTGGCATTTCCCAGGCAAGAATATTGGCATAGGTTGCCATGCCCTTCTCCAGGAGATCTTCCCAACCCAGAGATCGAACTCACACCTCTTAGTCTCCTGGTTTGGCAGGCAGCTTCTTTAACACTAGCGTCACCTGGGAAGCCTGCTACTGCCAAGTCACTGCAGTCGTGTCTGACTCTGTGCGACCCCATCCCTGGAATTCTCCAGGCAAGAACACTGGAGTGGGTTGCCATTTCCTTCTCCAATGCATGAAAGGGAAAAGTGAAAGTGAAGTCGCTCAGTCATGTCAGACTCTTTGCGACCCCATGGACTGCAGCCTACCAGGCTCCTCCATCCATGGGATTTTCCAGGCAAGAGTACTGGAGTGGGGTGCCATTGCCTTCTCTGCCTGGGAAGACTATATGAGTGCAATTATTTTCTCCTTGCCTCCTGTTGATTGTGTAGGGGAGGAAAAAACAGCTTTCCTCTAACCCCCTGAGTTCTTGGCTGAGAACTCTGTAAAAGACAGATTAACAAGAGGAAAAACAAGCAAATTTATTAACATATATATCTCTTGTATCCTTGGGAGCTGTTCAGGGAGATATGAGGAACTCAGTGCAATGGCTTAGAACTATGTCTTATACAGTATCTTCAACAGAGGTTGATATATCTGTGGAGAAATGAAAACATGGAGGAAAGCAGCTTTATGCTTGTAAAGGGGACGAACTATTAGAAGGTAAACTAATGGTAAAGAAAAACTTAATGGAACTTGTTATGTACATTCCTCAAGTACTTTCTCCAAGCTGATAGGGGTTCAAGTTGTCTCTAGTGATTAATTTTTCTTCCTGGTATAGAAGGGAGGAGTAACATCTTTGAAAATTTATCTTCTGCTTTCAGGCAAATAAAGGGAAGACAGGGAGGTTTTCTTGTATTTGTTTCATCTCACTTGCATTCAGCTCAAAGTATCCCAAGGCAAAAGTGATGTATTCTGTCATCCTTCAACTGATACCAGGTCATGGACAAATATTTCCCTTCCCACAACTGGCATGGATATGCTTGTCACAGATCCCTGATGGTGTTTTTTTTTTTTTTTTTTTTTAATCAAATCTGTAACCTATGTCTTCCTTAAAGCATGTTCTTTTTTTTTTTTTTTGGCCACACCATCTGGCAAGTGGAACTTTCCTGCCCAAGGATCAAATCCAGTCTTCCTGCATTGGAAGCATGGAGTCTTAATTTCTGGACCACCAAGGAAGCCCTGAAGAATATTGTTTGTTGAGTTTTTTAAATGACTTTCATACTAGGTGATACAGACATGAACTTCCAATGGTATCTGGTAGCCAGTGGTATCTCTGATTTTTTAAAACATTTGAAGTTCCCATTTGGCAATATATATGCAGTAGGACAGATTGCTATTACAAAATATTTGCTGCCTCTTCCTGGGGAAGGATTATGTTGCCCTACCCCATTGATGTTAGGCTTGATTAACAAAATATGAGTTGAACAGTCTTCATCACCAATGTGTGCCCTGTCGAGTTTTGCCACAATAACCAGGGATGCTCCACCTAGAGGCTGTCCTGTCTGTATCAGTCCTAAAGTTAAGATGCTCCAAGATGGATGTCAGGTTTCAATAAAGTGTGAACCTTTGTTGTAAATTAGTTTATAAACTAGCTTATGCTGATATATACTGTACTTTAGGGATATTTGAGGAGAAGTAACGGTAAACTGTTATTTGACAATGACTATATTCCAGGCAATTTGCAGAAGCCAGTTCATTAAGTTACCAAAGTACTAAGCACAACCAAAACTGGAGTGAAGTATGTTTGGGATCCAGGATAAATATTGTTAGTTTTACTTTCTCTCAATTCAGCCAGAGATTAGCTCTTCTTTCCCTGAACCTGAATGACTCTGTTTGCTTTATGGTTTTCCAGTTATTCCTTTTCATTCTGTTCCAAGCCTGTGGCCATCTTACTCTAGAGAAGTTACAGTCATTTGAGTGTGAAAGAGGGGAGAAAAGCAAAACGTATCTCCTCAACATGGTGTGTCTCTGTTCTCAAACAAGGTGAGCAGCACATGTACTAATATTCCTAACTATAAAATATACTTGCCTAATGAGGTGGATGAAACTGGAGCCTATTATACAGAGTGAAGTCAGCCAGAAAGAAAAATACCAATACAGTATACTAACACATATATATGGAATTTAGAAAGATGGTAACGATAACCCTATATGCGAGACAGCAAAAGAGACACAGATGTACAGAACAGTCTTTTGGACTCTGTGGGAGAGGGTGAGGGTGGGATGATATGGGAAAATGGCATTGAAACACGTAAATTATCATATGTGAAATGAATCGCCAGTCCAGGTTCGATGCATGAGACAGGGTGCTTGGGGCTGGTGCACTGGGATGACCCAGAGGGATGGGGTGGGGAGGGAGGTGGGAGGGGGGATCGGGATGGGGAACACATGTACACTCATGGCGGATTCATGTCAATGTATGGCAAAACCACTACAATATTGTAAAGTAAAAAATAAATAAATAAAACTGAGAAAAAAAAATATATATATACTTATCAGATATACGAAGGAGGCAACCACCAAGTATACATATCATCAAACTGTGGGTAAAACTTTCAGTGGTGTGATTTGCGACAGGGTTTCCCTGCCCATAATTGCACTGCTCATAAGGCATCACACGTCATATGTGTGGAAGTGGGGGAGCGGAGAGCCTCAGCTAAGCTAGGTGGTATAGGTTTCCCACAAGAAAAAGGCTTTTTTAAAAGAGGGGGAGACAAAAACAGTGGCTTGGCCCAAGCGTTCCTTATGCCTTCTTTGGTTGGGTAGTCTGGTGGCCAGATGGAAACTGACCCCCTAACTTGCAGTTTGTCTCTTCTCTGGAGTTCAAGTCTTCACTAGTAGCATGAGAAGTGTAAGTCTGGTCAGTTAAGCATGGGCATAGTTGAATATCATCTTATCAAATATCACAACCTGTTGATAAAGCAAAACTGAGCTTAATTGCTTTTCTTGGTAAGAGAAAACTCAGCTTCCAAAGCTGGGGCAGCGTCTCAGAGGGGAGAATGCAGGGTGGGGATTTTCTGATAGTCGAAAGCTAAGGTGTATCTTTCAGTGTCAGCACTGGGGGTGCTGGGGGGCTTAGTCAGAATTGTGTGACCCTGTGTTGGGCTGTACTTAGGTGCTCAGTCGTGTCCCCCTCTTTTGCGACACCATGAACCGTGGTCTGCCAGGCTCTTCTGTCCTTGGGAATTCTCCAGGCAAGAGTCCTGGAGTGGGGTGCCATTGCCTTCTCCTGGCTGAGCCACTAGGGAAGCCTAATTAGAGCTGGGTAAAAATCATGGTGTAACAGTTGAGAATTGGTAGAAACTTCAAGGCAAGAACTTCGAGGCTAGAAGTTCAGAAGAATCTTAGGGCATAACTGTCTATTGATGCATTCTATTGTGAGTAGATAGATACATGAGGAAGTCTTTGTAATGAGCAGTCAAGTTATTTACCTGGGCAGAGACTTGTAGAATAATAAAGTTATGCTCATGAGAGCAATGGAATAATAAAGAGAAAACTTTGGTTCTCAGTGTCCAAGCCACATGTGGAAATATGTGTTTTTTGGTTTTTTTAATATTTATTTGGCTGCACCGAGTCTTATTGTGTCCTGCGGGATCTTTAACTTCAGCCTGCAGGCTTAGTTGCAGCATGTGGGATCTATTTCCCTGACCAGGGATTGAACCTGGCCCCCAGAATTGGGGGAATGGAGTCTTAGCCACTGGGCTGCCAGGGAGGTCCCGGGAATATCTGATTTTAATTTTCGACATCCTTTGGTCTAAAATGATGACCTAGTATAATTGCATAAAACTAATTTAGAAATCATTCAAAATGTTAAATACTAAAATGTTAAATATTCATTTAAGATGATAAATAAACTTATTTCACATATGTGAAAATGTAAATAAGATAAAAAATTGAAAGAGAAACAAGGTAAAATTTCTTTTAAAAGCTTGAATAAAGAATTATGTTCTTTCATTGTCCTGGCTATTTTCATTGAAGATGATTTTCATTCAACTAATATTTAAATTTATATATCCTTTACTATTGAGAAGACATATTTTGACCTCACTTATATTTTCCTCCTTGTTTTTGGAGAGGCCTGTCTCTGCTTGTTGCCCTTATCTTTCTGAAGCAGCTTCCACCTTGGAGCTCTATTCCTTGGTATTATTTCCTTCAGCTTTTCTTTCTGGCATTCCTCTCCTCTTGGCATGGAAACATAAACCTAGCTCTCCTCATTCCTATTATTTTCTTCTGATGCACTCAATAGCATGTAATGATGCCTTGATTTAGATAATCTGGGTTACCTAACGTGAATTTTTTTTTTTTTTTTTTGTTTGTTTTGAAAGTTCCAATATTTTAGGACCACAGCCATTTTTGATACTGCTTATTAATCTCTGTGGGTATGCTATATTTTGAAACTCTTAGATTAGGATTCAGTTGATGAATAGCTAGAAAATGTTCTGTAAATGTGAACTGCAGCAGTGTTTCAGAGAACAGAAACATAACTATTGTGTAAAACACACAAAACCATAGTGTAAATAAGAGTAAGTATGGAAAAAAGCCATTGTAAGTTCATGAAAAAATCTATAAATATCTCCCTGTTGTGAATTTAGGACCATTTCTTGACTAAATTTAGAGTGATAACCATTGCCACAACTAAGGAAACTAATCATCTAATTAGTTTTTCTAAAAACCTATATAATCTCATATCCATTCCAGCCACCAGGATATTCGATGAGACCTGGAGTAAGCAGCAAAAGCCCTTCCCCTCTCTTGGTGCTTGGCAGAGAGCATGGTTTTATTGTGGTTATTGTTGTTCAGTCACTAAGTCCTGTCCTACTCTTTGCAACCAACCCATGGACCTCAGCATGCCAGGCTTCCCTGTTCTTCACTATCTCCCAGAACTTGCTCAAACTCACATCCATTGAGTCGGTGATGCTCTCTGTTTCATCCTCTGTCACCTTCTTCTCCTTTTGCCTTCAATCTTTCCCAGCATCAGGGTCTTTTCCAATGAGTCGGCTCTTAGCATCAGGTGGCGAAAGTATTGGAGCTTCAGCATCAGTCCTTCTGATGAATATTCAGGGTTTATTTCCTTTAGGATTGATTGGTATGATCTCTTTGCGGTCCAAAGGGCTCTCAAGATCCTTCTCCAGCACCACAATTCGAAAGCATCAGTTCTTTGGCTCTCAGCCTTCTTTATGGTCCAACTCTCACATCCGTACATGACTACTGGAAAAATCATAGCTTTGACTATATGGACCTTTGTCTCAAAGTGATGTGTTTGCTTTTTAATATTCTGTCTAGGTTTGTCACAGAGCAAGCTTATTTCAGTGAATTGAACTTTTCACATACTGTGTGTGCCTGCTAAATAGCCTCAGTCATGTCCAAATCTTTGCGAACTGTATCCCACTGGGCTCCTCTGTCCATGGAATTTTCCAGGCAAGAACACTGGAGTAAGTTGCCTTGCCCATCCCATCGGTGGGATCCCAGGGGATCTGACCCAGAGATCAAACCCATGTCTCTTACATCTGCATTGGCAGGCGAGTTCCTTACCACTAGCGCCACCTGGGAAGCCCTTTCCACATACTGTTGCCTTACATATATCAGTTTATCAGGTCATTGGATGGTGATGGAATGAACATTGGTGTGCTCATCAGGATGCCTGCGTTCTAGTCCTGCCTTTGCCACCAGCAAGATCTGCCACCTAAGACACCTGATGTAAGCCTCTAGGAGATTTCAGTCTTATAATCAGTAAAACAAGCATTTTAGATGAGAAAGAATCTAGAGTTCTAAAACGGCATGCTCAGATTCAAAAAGACTTCATGTCAGGAAATTAGGGTTCGTAACACAGACCAACCTTCCTCTATTATCAGCGGTTGCTTGGACCGTTGTGTTGAGAAGTGTGATAGGCTGAATAAGGGTATAGGATATCTTTCCATCCACAAATACCAAGAAATCCATGACTTCATTCTTGGAAACTGCGAATGTTACCTTATATGACATAACGGGCTTTGAATATGTGATTAAGTTAAAAATCTTGAAACATTCAGGTGGGGATATTATTCTGGATTATCTGGATATACACTAAATGTATTCTTATGAAAGAGGCAAATTTGATTACAGAAGAGGAGAAGGGTATGGGACCACACTGCTGGCTTTTGTTAACTAAAATGTTAGAAATAGAAAAAAAATTTTTTTAAGTGTTTTTATTTGGGTGCTGTTATAACTGCAGTTGAGAGACACAAATTCAAGAAGCACTTGAATTGTGTTGCACTTGACTACAAAATAGCAGAGGCTTATAAAGCAAAATGTGGCAAGATTACATTTACATGAGTTATTTATCAAGAATTATAATTAGAGCTGGCAAGAAGGAAGTTCAGTTCAGTTCAGTCACTCAGTCATGTTCAACTCTTTGTGACCCCATGAACCGCAGCACGCCAGGCCTCCCTGTCCATCACCAACTGCTGGAGTCCACCCAAACCCATGTCCACTGAGTCGGTGATGCCGTCCAACCATCTTATCCTCTGTCGTCCCCTTCTCCTCCTGCCCCCAATCTTTCCCAGCATCAGGGTCTTTCCCAATGAGTCAGCTCTTCGCATCACGTGGCCAAAGTATTGGAGTTTCAGCTTCAACGTCAGTCCTTCCAATGCACACCCAGTACTGATCTCTTTTAGGATGGACTGGTTGGATCTCCTTGCAGTCCAAGGGCTAGGCAAGAAGGAAGAGTGTTCATTAAAGAAGAATTGGTTGGGGCTTGAAGTGGTTGCATAGTTACAAAGGGAGACCGTGAAACCATAAGGTTGCCACTGGTAGATGTTGTGAATATGGCTGGTGGTGTCTTTGGGTCTGGTATAGTGCAAAGACAGTTCATGTTCTCAGTGTTACAGAGATTTGTCTGGGACCTCAATGGCTGCTGACTCCATTTTATATGTCTATAGTGAGATTATTCTGTCATAATTTAAATTTGTCATCATGTTTAAGGTGCATGAAGGGACCATAAGTCTCAAGATGCAATGAAGGCAGCTCTAGAAGCTTGAAAAGACAACTAAAGAGATTGTCTTCTGAAGCTTCAGAAGGAATGTAGCCCTGTGACACTGTAATTTTAGACATCTAACCAGAACCATAAGAGAATACATTTGTATTGCTTTAAGCCACTAAGTTGGTGGAGTTTGTTACAACGGTGGCATAGGGAAATAGTTCAAGAATGATGATGAAGTCTTGTTGACCTTAGTAGGCATGTGGGTCAGAATATATTTAACATAGTCCATTCCGAATGAAGCGAGTGATGGTGATTGCTTTATTGTCCCCTAGCTGGAATTTATTACTTTGAAGATTCTGAATCTGAATATGTAGAAATAGCTTTGTAATAAACTTGTATTTTCTATTTTAATCTGAACTTTTTCCTCTTATGCACAGCATTTGGTATATACTGATAGGTTGCTCCTCAGCTTTCCCTAAAAGTTATGGCTACAGGTAATATTTACAGGCTTAGGGTGCCCATGTGAATGTATAACCTTCAACATTTACCTCATTCAATTGGAGTTTATTACACTGGCTTCTAACCTATATCAGGCATCAGAATAATTTAAGAAGTTTATAAAAAGGCATGCCTAGATCTCAACCCCATGTACTATCCAACAATAATCAGTATCGAGACTATAAAGAATAAAAAGCTTTATTTGGGGTCTTAAGGATTACAGTCCAGGAGACATTGGAGGAGGAAATGGCAATCCACTCCAGCATTCTTGCTTGGAGAATCCCATGGACAGAGGAGCCTGGCAGGTTATAGTCCATGGGATGGCAAGAGTCGGACACAACTTAACGACTAAACCACTACCGACAGGAGACAGATTCAGGTAAAACCAAAAGAAGTGTTGGGGGAAGAGAAAGAATCAGGGGCTTGTAAAGACAAAATTCACAAGGTTGTTAAAGCTGCCCAGTGAGAATTGTAATGGACTCTGATGCAAGTCAGGGATTATTTGTCCTTAGAGAATCATGAGTTGTTTGGGGGTAATGATTGGATAGTACCTTGAGTTGAACAATAAGCAGTCAACAGGTCAGATTTTGTCTAGGCCGAGATGTGGGTAAGCTACACTTCCTCAATGGCCTCTTGGCTGCCCTGTAGAGCACTCTCTTATTAATACTGATTCCATATTTATTTTTCTTTCACAGTAGCCAAATTTTCTTAAGTGTTTATTTTTATATACCACCACAGGGATTATAAAATACACAAAAAGTTGAAAACAACTGATTTACCAAGTCATTGCCATTCACTGATATAACTTGAAAGTGAAAGTTGCTCAGTCATGTTCGACTCTTTGTCACCCCATCGACTGTAACCCACAGGGCTCCTCTGTCCATGGAATTCTCCAGGTCAGAATATTGGAGTGGGTAGCTATTCCTTCTTCCAGGGTATAACTTGAAGCTCTCCCCCAAAATTGCTTCTTGTATAACAGATTTAACACACTTGTGGTTCTTTCTTTGTCATAATACCCATGCTCCTGTGATGGTAAATATAGGTAAAGCCATGCCAAAATGCTCAGAAATTTTCCTTGAAACTGCATTAAATAATGCTAAATATGAGATTCAAGACTAAAATGCTATTTCAGGGAATTGCCAGTCTGTCTTAGGCAGGATGGCATCTCATCAAATTTGATGTAATCTGTTTGCTGACTAGAGAGACAAAAAATATTGCTGTTCTATCCCAATTTACACAAACATTAAATTGAATCATATGAAATTACTGTTTTTGTAAGTCAGAAATATTTGGATGTTGGCAATTCCATATGGTTGAAACTATTAAATGAATTCATTAGTAAACAAACTCAAATCAAAAAAGCTAAATTACTCCAATACTTTTGAAGAAATGAAATTTAGCAAGTAGATAAATAGTAGTATAGCTTCCAGGTTATTGAAAATAAGCAAACAGGTAAAAAAATAAGTTGAAGTTAAAACTCAGTGTATTGTTGTCTTTGTTGATTTTCTTCAACCTTCCTCAGACATAAATTTGTTTTATTCTCTACAATGATTTTGTACATGTTAATTAAACAGCATTGTATAAATGAATAATAATCACAAATCATGAATTTTGTGTGTGTATATAAAATCTTTCATTATGCTATGTACTATAAATGAGTTTATTGTATATGATATGAGGATTGGACCAGGTGTAGCTGCAGTGTAACAGAAATTTTATTGGAACTGGAGAAAAAGCCTTTCTTGGGTTGGAGGCTAGATATGACATTTGCATTAATTTCCTCATCCGAAAAATGGGAAAAATATTAGTGTTGACTACCTAAAATTGTTGTAAGACTCAAATAAGATAATGTATGTGTAGGTATTTGTAAATCATTAAATACTATGATGTAGCATGGTGAATATGAAATAATACATGCTGAGAAGTCACCATCAGTGCGTGAACAGACTAACATTTCTAGAATACTATCTGAGTGCATATTTTAAAAATTCACAAACAGAACTAGCCCATGCATTGATAAAGAAGATTGACTTTTTCTTAAGAATACATAGCTTATAAGTATGAATGATTAGTGTGAAAAAGTGTAAGTCTGTTAATAAAAGCAAGGTAAGGTGGTGCTGGTGGTAAAGAACCTGCCAGCCAATGTGAGACATAAGAGACCTGAGTTCAATCCCTGGGCCGGGAAGATCCCCTGGAGAGGGCATGGCAACCCACTCCAGTATTCTTGCCTGGAGAATCCCCATGGACAGAGAAGCCCGGAGGACTGCAGACCATAGGTCACAAGGAGTCAGACACGACTGAGGTAACTTAGCAAGCACAAAAATAATTAATGATGAAATTTCAAACAGAATAGTTGCTTTTGCAAATATCTTATGGTCTGTGGCTTCTTTTTTCATGCTCTTGACAGTGTTTTTTGTGGAGTGGAAGGTTTTCTTTTAGCTTTTTATTTTGTCCTGGGGTATACTTGATTTGCTGTGGTAGTTTCTGGTGAACAGCCAAGGGACTCAGCCATAAATGTACAAAAGACACACCTGAAAAACAATTGTCATCCAAAATATACAAAGAACTTTCAAAACTGAACAATAAGAAAACAACCCAATTTAAAAACAGAGATTTCTCCAGTGGTCCAGGGGCCAAGACTCTGTCCTTCCAATGCAGTGTATGTGGGTTCCATCCCTAATAAGGGAACTAGAATCCCATATGCCGTATGGCACAGCAAAAAAGAAATACCTGCCAGGCTCCTCTACTGTAGCTCACCAGTCTCCTCCATCCATGGAATTCTCCAGGCAGGAATACTGGAGTGGGTTGCCATGTCTTCCTCCAGGGCATCTTCCCGACTCAGGGATTGAACCCAGGTCTCCTGTACTGCAGGTGGGTTCTTTACCATCTGAGGCACCAGGAAACCCAACAAAAAGAAGAGTCGCTTTTTTAATTTAAAGAATGATTATAATCTTCACTCCTTACTTCTACTGTCTAAATAAAAGGCATAGTCTAATTTCTATCAGTAATAAAATATCCTGCCCATGAATGGTAATTTTTCTGAATTGTCATGTGTTCAGAATCCAGGCTAAGAAGAAGCATATTATCTATGGGTCCTCTCTAAGAACCAACCCCTGCACCCCAAACCTGGACAAAACCCAGTCAAGGGAGATCTCACCTGTACCTTTTTCACTAAATTCCTGTTTTCTGATGTCAGAAATTTTAATCACAATTGTCATCAAAGAGAACTGTTTCCCATAGATGTTTTCATCATACATTCTCAAAGAATTTCCCCCCCTTTTTTTTCTAGAGCACTTCACTCAATACAATTGGTTGATAAATAAATGGATAATTTTACTTTTCTGTTCAAAATTATCAGAGATCTGATGTCTCACTCAAGAAGGCATAAGCTGTATCCAGGCATCACTTGGTAAGAGGTGTTACTTAGCTAAGCAGTTCACACTAAGTTCAATATCAGATCCATAAAAAATGCTCAATAACTTAGACTAATTGTGGTGGTTGATTTATCTTGATAACTAAACCCCCCTCTTAAACCTAGAATTTGTTAAAACTAAATTACTGTCACTCTGATATAATTCATGACTGCTGGGCTACAAGTTGGGCAGAATTCTATTATCAAAGCATGCTGATGTCTGACAGTAAGTGTTAGGATATATTACAAACTTAATAAAATTATGTATCTAATTTTAGACCAGAATGAAAATAAGTCTATTTAATATATCTCTAATTTTAGGTGAGCTTATAGACCTTTTTAAATAGTTAAAATTTTAAATTGAAAGAAGAAGTCTTAAAAATCTGAATATGCACTTGATTTTGTATTATATTTTTCATTCTAGAATGTCTTTTTTAAAAGATGCTTCATTAAAATCTGCTTAGATAAATAGGATAATGTTGAAAATATAAGATAAGAAAATAGTAATTCAGTGGACACTTTTGAACTTACCATGAAGCTCATGAAACAGAACTTTCCATTTACCTTTAATAGCACAATAAGTTTTTGTTTTGCATATAATTTTTCCTTTTGCTAAAATGTGATCATAGGTTCATCCTTGTCGACTGTGTGTGTGTGTGTGTGTGTGTGTGTGTGTGTGCGCGCGCTCAGTTGTGTCCACCTCTTCATGACCCCAGGGACTATAGCCCCCCAGGCTCTTCTGACCATAGGATTCCCAGGCTAGAATACTGGAGTGGGTTGTCATTTCCATCCATAGGGGATCTTCTTGACCCAAGGATCAAATCCCTGTGTCTCCTGCGTTGGCTGATGTGTTCTTTACCTCTGAACCACCAAGGAAGCCCTCAGGACTGCTTACTAGAACTTAATTTCCTGGTGAATTACCTTACAAGCAAAACCAGGATTTCTTGAGTTCAATCTCCTACAGGATAATTCATCTCCATGCTCCTTGCTACCTGGAGAGACATGTTATTGTTTCTGAGCTGGCAATGTTTGAATTGGTTCTTGTTTACCCTTCTGAACCTACATCCATCAGGCTGTCAGTATAGACATCCACATTTACATAACTAATGGCAATCCTGCTTGGTGTCAATTCAACTTGTGCTGTGACTCGAGATCTCATTTACACGCTGGTGACCTTCCAAATTTCACTTCTGTTAATTTAATCTGTAGGTCCTTCAAATTCAAATTGCAAGATTCCTGCCTCTTCAGAGAAATGCTCTCAAGACTCTAGTCCATACTGCTATTTTTTTTTTTTTTTTTTGCTTTTATTCATGACCTCAGCTGTTCATTTACCATCTTACTGATTAACAGTCTTCGCTCAGATATGTAGGCATCCTTGTCACCTCACTCCTTTATATCATGGTAGCCATGAAAACTCATGCTGATTGTATCAAATAACTCTGCTCTGTTGCCTAAGATAGCGCTGGTGCCCATATTGAACCACCAAATTTTTTGTTTTGATAGAACTGATTAATTCTTCAAGGTTATTCCTTTTAGTGAAGTGAGCAGATTTTGCCTATTTTTAAAAAATGAGTTAATTGAATTACTGGTTGTTTGACTGTATTGTTTTGAGTTTAGGATAGAGACAGTCTCTGGTTTCCCATTTTAACAATAATAATCAGAAAAGTCTGGGTAGCAGTCATCATGAGAAGCTAGGTGGGCTTTGTTTAACAATGAGAAATACACTGCTTTCTCTAATTAGCATTCATATGAAATACGCCTGACACTTAAACTCAGGACGCTGAACCGGACTCCAGAGTCAGGCTCCTGATTCTGTCCCTTCCTACCTGACGGCTGAGTCTGGGTTTCTCCATTTGTAAGCCTTCCTGTGGACTGTAGCCTGCCGGGCTCCTCTGTCCATAGGATTCTTCAAGCAAGAATACTGGAAGGGGTTGCCATGCCCTCCTCCAGGGGATCTTCCCAACCCAGGGATTGAACCCATGTTTCTTGTGTCTCCTGCATTGGCAGGCAGGTTCTTTACCACTAGTGTTAACTGGGAAGCCCTTGTAAACCTTACGTGATATCAGTTCACAGAGTCATGGGGTATGTAATAGATGCAGAGCCCCGAGAACTGTGTCTAGCAGAGAGGAAACACTGAATTCTAGCTAATCTTTCCTATTCTCATCCTATTAATGGTAAACAATACATGAAAACTCAAGAAAAGATGTCCATTTTGACCTCACCAAAAAGTAACTCTTCCCAGGAACACTCTGAATCCCCTTAGACTGTCTGACTTTGCTCCAGGCTGCCGAGTTTCACTCTTCCGGCTCATCTTGGATTTTGTTCTTGGTGGCAGAAACATTGCAGAACCCCCTGCTGTTTGGAAAATAAGAGCAGTAGGGTGTGTAGTAAGGGCATCAAAAGGTGAAAACAACTGCCAGTCCAGGTAGAGGTGCCAGGCCCTGGGCTTTGCTTTGGGGATGATAGCCTCTCTGCCTCTACACCAGGGAAAAATGTGTTTCCACCTGTGATAATAAAACAGAGAAACTCAAGATCCCCCAGAGAAGGCTGGTCCCAGTATCCCTAAATGAAAGCAAGTGACAATTTCTTGGGGAAGAGTACTGGGAGAAGTAATAACAGAATAAACAGAAGACAAGAATTTCCAGTTTTGATAGAATTGTTGTAGCCTGTTTGCTGATTGAGAACATCTTATTAAGAGAAGCATGTAAACAACACAAAAATATTTTAAAGGAAAATAGACCATGCAGGTAGTCACTTTGTGTACTCCTTTCTTTGAGATTGAGTCTCTATACCTATAATATTAGGTGTAGGTTATGATCTCTCATGGAGAAGGAAATGGAAACCCACTCCAGTATTCTTGCCTGGAGAATCCCATGGCTGGAGGAGCCTGGTAGGCTACAGTCCATGGGGTCACAAAGAGTCAGATACGACTGAGCTACTTCACTTTATGATCTCTCATTTCTCATTGCTCCAGCATTCCTTGACTCCAAAGCACAAGAATGTGTTTGCATTACAGCAGGTGATATCTCTGGAAAGGCTTTGGATCAATGGTGGAACCAGTTCAGCATCACTGTTGGCAGAAAAAATGATGAGTAGGATTTAGTATGCTTCTCAGAGCTCCTGCAAAAGATACTCAACCAGATTCCTGGGGCATCTGAACCAGTTCCTGGCCTTAGGTTTGGTCTTCTTCCAGAGCTGCTAAGTGGTACTTTTGTGACTCTACTATGTTAATCATGAGTTGGGTACTTTGTGAAGTATATTAGCTCATTGAAACCTCTGGACCAAGACCAGGTTTGCCTTGTGGGAATCAATGGGCATGGGAAAGAAATATGTTCTCCCTTTCATGCAGGCTTATGATCACTACCTGCCGCGTAAGCATGGGAGATATTAAGGTCAAATTGTGTTCCTGAAGCATCAGCCAATCAACCCACCAATCAGTCAGTCAATGTATGTATATATGTAAAGAATTCTCAGTACATAATTAGACAAGATGGTAGATATTAGACCAGGTCCATGTCAGCAGCATGCTGAAGGAATTAGATATGAAGTCCTACACTGTGTAAGTCCTACTCCTATAAACCCAAAATAAGTCAACACTTAACCTCATGCATAGCCTCCAAAAGTATAGTTTTCTGTTAGCATGAGAGTGACCTAAAATTTCTCTCTTGATCCAAGAAGACAGGACTTTCTCATAAGGAGACAGAACTTCTAATAGGCTTATATTAATTTAAAACACAGGGCAACCTGTTAAGAAATGCCAAAAGGAAAGCCTGTGGATGGGGAGTAGACAGTACAGATAGGTAGAAGAAAATTGCCTTCATCTAAATTGCTCCATGTTACTACTCTCCCAACACACACATATACACACAAACGTGTGTGTGCTCAAACACATATTAACATGCATATATATGTATGTGCACATATACATATGTTCCTATACATATTTGCTTAATTTGCATCTTTGTAATATAGCCAAAACCAGGCTTTGGAAGTAGACAGACTTAACTTGAAAATCTATGACCTTGTTTTGGTTAGTTTCGGTAAATCCAGAGTATCAATAATATTGACCATATAGAGTTGCTGGAGTGCTATGTAAGAAATCACATTGTGTTAGCATTCTTCAGAGGAACAGAACCGATAGGAGTTGTGTATGTGGTGAGAAAGAGGGATAGAGATTGATTGATTTAAAAGGAATTAGTTCATGTGACTGTGGAATCTTGGCAAGAACAAAATCTACAGGGTAGGCTGACAGTCTGAAAGGCAGTTCTCTGGCAGAATTCTTTCTTGCCTGGTGCGGGGGTGGGTGAGGGGGGTCAGTCTTAGTTCTATTAAGTTATTAAACTAATCAGTTGAGGCCCACTTACGTTATGGAGGGTAATCTTACTAGAAGTCTACTGATTTGAATGTTGTCTCATATTTAATAAAAAAAAAAAAAAAACAAAAAAACCCTGCAAAGGCTTCCCAGGTGTCACTAGTGGTAAAGAATAAAAATGACTGCCAATGTAGGAGATGTAAAAAATAAAAATAACCTTCATCGGTATATCCAGAATAATATTTGATCAAATATTCTGGGTACTGTGGCAAAGTTGACAGATAGCTTAACCATCATGTACATGATAACTATAACTACTTAACAGGGTGCGTGATACATAACAAATACTCATGAAGTGTTAGCCGTTATTTTAGGTAGTCACAAAAGGGCTTCACTGGACAGCAATTTTGTCTCATACTCTATAGAGGACTACCAGAAAAATCAGAGTCAGGAGATGTAACTTGAATTAAATTGTTAAACTCCTTGAGCTCATAGATCAGAGTTTTTTCAGACTTGTCTTGCAGAGTTTTAGCAGGCTGAGCAGGATCAATTGAAGTTTGGGGTTCCTTTTCTTTCTGCTACTAATTACTCTCTTCAAAGATTTTTAGATGTAATTTGATGTTGGTTTTCTCTTTTACTTGCCACATCTCTCACAGTCTTTTACTTATTTCTCCAAACAAGCTAAAAGGCTTTTTTTAAAAAAAAAAAAAAAAATATGATTGCACTCACTCGAAAATATCAAAAAGTAATTAGACAAAGTGATGATTATATCTTACCACTCTTAGAAATTACCTTCAAAATATGAAGATAACTGTTATATCTCTGTATTTCTCACTTAAGTTGAATCAAACCACAAGAGCAAAAACAGTCACTGAAAATTGTTGATCTTTTAATTTGAGCTTTTTGAAAATAATGTTGAGTAACGTGTCCAGCTAATCAAATCACCTAAGCAAACATCTATTTCTATGATACTAAAAATAAGAAACTAATTATTGAAAGGCTTAATCTCAGGCCCTTTTGGTCATTATGCAGTACATCTCTATGTTATTAGCTATGTGATAAAAAATTATAAAAGTGACATTTTTTTAGGAGACTTGATATCAAAGTCCCCTAAAAGCATTCCAAGGCATTCTCATCATGTATCTGCATGACCAAAGCAAATCAGAATTTTTACTGTTCTTTTAGCATGGCAAGATCTTAGTCACTTTATTTCAAAGGAAATTATCAGAACCTTTTTATAATAAAGATTTTGTTGAATGAAGACTTGACACAAAAGGAAAAAATATTGCCAAATTGTATATTTTCTGTGGATAATACTTTAGATATATGGATTAAGGTTTTCAGGGTATGAGCAGTTTAAACATAAAACTAGTCCTCAAATGGAATTAAAGGGGAAAAAAAAGATACTTTCTTATGGATAATGAATAGCTACAACAAATGGCAGGGTGATCACAAATAACATGTTTCATGTGGAGGACACATTCTTCATTTGGCTGCTTTTAGATCTCTTGGAAAGAAGTAGAAGGGTGGAGCTTTTCAACTCCTATTCAATCTGCCTTGGGTAACCTGCTTGGGCCCAATGGGATCTCTTACTCAAAGCAGAACCAGCTCAGAGAACTATTGATGATGATGGTCCCATGGGCTCTAGGAATGGGGAAAGTAATGTTTTTATGTAGAGTGACCAGAAATGGAGTGAGCCAGAAGATAAGGATGCTTGAAGAAGAGAGTTGGGGTGATTAGCTCAACGATCCCTCATCCGGGTGGGGAAATTAGGGTTGAATAACAGAAAATACTTTCCAAGGAAGTTAAGATTGAGGAAAATAATGTTCAGGATTGCTAGGTATCATTGCATAGGATGATTTAAAGGGGTTGGAGTGTTCTGGGTTGTGAAATTAGTAGGTTGCAGGAATTAAGAGTGAAATGTCAGATCAAACACAAGGAGAAACTAATCTTTAATTTATCTCACAACTTTAAAGATGATTAATTTTCATCAACATATAATCCATAGAGACACTAAATTTTTATTGATTCCCTAGTTCAAAGGCTGAGGAAGTATTGAGTCCATTTGATTTTTTAAACAATATGAAACTATGACAGATTCCATATTTGTTATTTTTAATATGTAGTTTCATATATATGTGAAAGTGTATAGTTTCATAAATATAAATATATAATTTGTTCATATGAAACACCCATATTTGTTGAAATTATCTTATATAAATAAAATTATATATGAGTATATATATAAGACATGAATATATTTTAATATGCAATTTCATATAAATATTTCAGGTCAATAACTTATCTTGAAGCACTACTTGGATTTTCTTCTTTGGGAACAACAATTATGCATATGTTAAACTTCTCTTTCTTATTATATTTAGCATTTTTCTCAAATTATTTAATATTTTTATTTAATTTATGTTTTTACTTAAAATTTTTTTAGCTTCTATTTCCTTTGAAGTGTGCATGTTGTGTGTGTTCATTTGGCCTTGTGTTTTTTTTTTTTTTTGGTTTAGACTTCTTTTTTAAAAAACATATCTATTTTTAAATTTCTAAAACCTGTTTTTAAGTTTTACTATATGTCATTTATGCTG
Source organism: Muntiacus reevesi (assembly GCF_963930625.1). Taxonomy (NCBI): domain Eukaryota; kingdom Metazoa; phylum Chordata; class Mammalia; order Artiodactyla; family Cervidae; genus Muntiacus; species Muntiacus reevesi. Next base: position 24,148,407 of record NC_089257.1, on the reverse strand, counting down.
TACTTCCATATTTTGTATACTTTATATATTTCTATACATTTGGGAATATTGGTTGCATTTTTCATCAATTTCTAGGCAGATCTTGCTGGTATGACTTTAATTACAGGGGTGTTATTCTGATTCTTATTCTCTTTTTAAATAATTTAAAAATATTTCACTGCAAGTTTTTTGGTTGATTATTTTTAATTATATTTTTATTCTGTTGCTTTTAGAAGGGGGAAATTGGTTATAAATGCTGTTTTAAACCTCTTCTGTTATTTTGTGAAGTCTTAAGCCATGTTCTCATGCTTAAGAGATTTCCTTATTCTTTTCTTTGTTTTTATCTGAACATTCTTTCTTTTTTCTTCTCCTGTTTTGGCTTTGTTCAATTTTAAATCAATTTCCAAAAGTTTCTCTATGGCTGCTGTTTGTCCTGGGGTCCTTGGCAGATTGATTTAGAGTGTGCTTCAGTCTTCAGACTTCACCATAGACTCCTACTCACCTGTGAGCATGTAAAACCACACCTTAGTTAAGAAGGTTGGTCCACTATAAATAATCTATTGGCAGTTTTAGGATTTTCTGATTCTGTTTCATCAGACTCAGTTTCTTCCCTGTTTCCTTCCACATGAATGTTGATATCATGCAGGCATTATAGTTGATGATGTTTTTTGCCCCTTTGTATTATTGAGTCGTGAAGATAAAATGCTCTTTTTTTTTTAATATAATTTTTGTAGGCTTTTGGTTTTGTTTTCATAGTTGCTTTGATTTTATGAGAATCAAGGAGATTAAAAAACTGTTCTACCACTAATATCTTGTCAGTGTTGACATTAGTATCTTATGCAAATAGTATTCCACAGAACACACATTAGGAAATAATGATGTAAGTTTAGTTCAAATTTGTTTTTCAAAGTGATCTTTCAAAGCTCTTTATTTTCTTGGAGAAGACTTCGCCAACTACTCTAATTGCTTTCTATGAGTTAAAAAGCCATTCGAGAGGAAAGTTTAGAATATAGATCTATTTTGAATCTTGGTTTTACTTTTATGAAATGTGTAAGGTTGGGCCACTATTGCAGCTGTGCCTCATGAAATAAAATGAGATTATTTTTCTCAAGTTTCTGGCACAAAGTGTGGAATATACTAAATATTCAATATTTTATATTGTCTGTTTCATGTTGTACACTTCCTTTGAATATTACTATAATTGGTTTCATAGCTAAGTTAGACTGGATGCCTATGAAGGCAGAAAATGTAGTTTTGTCTTATTCTTTATTCTCAGAGACTGACGTAGAACTCAGCACTCAGAATATATTGAACAAATTAATTGAATTTGTAGTTTTGTAAGCTTTCTCTTCTTATACTAAAAATAACAGCTAATATTTAATGAGTGCATATGAGGTTGCTAGAGCTGTTGTTAGCGTGTTGTGTGTAATTTCTTATTTCAGTGTCACAGCAGAACTTCAAGGTAGGTACTGTATCATCTGCACCAAGTAGCTAAAGAAATTGAGGCACAGAGAAGTTGAGAAACTTACCTTACATTAAATGGCCTAAGAGTGTGGACAAGTTAAATAGTGAACTCTTTAAGGCAAGGTTTGTGTCCTGTTATACTGTGTATATACAGTGCCTAAGTGAGAACATGCCTAAATGCTTGCATAAATGTCTAAAAGGATCAGTTAGTGAAATACAGTTCCACTACAATAGAATATGTTGTCTGAGTTTTAATGATTCTTAATAAATGCATCAGTTGATGATTTTCTCATGATATTGGTATGGATAGTTGTAATTTTTACCTGAAGCTTATAATGTGATCCATATTTGATGTAACCTTGGGTAAATCGAGCAGATACTAAGCCACTTTTAAAATTGCACTGTTGAAAATTGCATGATCTTTCTTATGAATTACTAAGTTCTACCTCATTAAATGGCAACCCACTCCAGTATTCTTGCCTGGAAAATCCCATGGACTCAGGATCCTGGGAGGCTACAGTCCATGGGGTCGCAAAGAGTCGGACACGACTGAGCAACTGCGCTTCACTTCACTTCACCTCATTAAAACTATTAAAGTATAGTAACAATAATGAGAGTCATATCCTGTATTTCTATGCTGTTTTGTATTCTTCATTGTTCAAGAGAGCAGAAACTTGCAATAAGATGAATGACATAGCACAGTGGTAATCTTAATAGGAAATAACGTTCAATTAGCTCAAAATTGTATAACGTGGTGCTAAATGGGGCATAGCTGAATACACCATGCAAGTATTTAATGTGAGAGGAAAATTTACTATGTGCAAAGTATGGGCATTAAAAACTAATATTTCTATTTAAAATTTCCTTTCCTGTTTCTCCCCACCCCCAGCCAACCAGTAATCACTCAAGTAAAGGTATTAGAGAGAAACAGAACGGGCTGGGGCAGGTTTGTGCCCAAGTTTTAATCATAGACAAAAATACTTTTAAACTTCTTTGACATTTCTTTTGTGTGTTGTTTTCTTGCAGCTTTCAAAATAAGACAAGTGACAGATACTGTGGGTGTTGTGGATATGGAATTTAATGTTAGAAAGGAAATAAAAATACATGCAATAAATAATCAAGCCACTAAATATAAGCCATGGAATGCAAGAATTATACCATAGTGTATGTGATTTTTCTATTTTTCCAACCCCCATAGGTAAATCTGAGACTTTTATTCCTAAGCTGACTAGGTAGTAATTAGATATAAAAAATAGTAAGATTTAAGAATAATAAATTGAAATAAAATTTCACTCATTTTCATGCATGGTCTCTTTAAATAATCCATTCTCATTTCTCCAAGGTTTAGTGGATATTTATTTTTTGCCTCCCTGGTATCCATTCCTCACTAGCACCATAGTTCTTCTTTTTGGATAGCTCCATTTCTTCATCAACCCATTTGTTTAGGTGGACTTAAGCATCGAAAAAGCAAGAGAGTTCCAGAAAAACATCTATTTCTGCTTTATTGACTATGCCAAAGCTTTGGACTGTGTGGATCCCAATAAACTGGAAAATTCTGAAAAAGATGGGCATACCAGACCACCTGACCTGCCTCTTGAGAAACCTGTATGCAAGTCAGGAAGCAACAGTTAGAACTGGACATGGAACAATAGACTGGTTCCAAATAGGAAAAGGAGTACGTAAAGTCTGTATGTCGTCACCCTGCTTATTTAACTTATATGCAGAGTACATCATGAGAAATGCTGGGCTGGAAGAAGCACAAGCTGGAATCAAGATTGCCAGGAGAAATATCAATAACCTCAGATATGCAGATGTCACCACTCCTATGGCAGAGAATGAAGAGGAACTAAAAAGCCTCTTGATAAAAGTGAAAGAGGAGAGTGAAAAAGTTGGCTTAAAGCTCAACATTCAGAAAACTAAGGTCATGGCATCCAGTCCCATCACTTCAAGGCAAATAGATGGGGAAACAGTGGAAACAGTGACTGACTTTATTTTTCTGGGCTCTAAAATCACTGCAGATGGTGATCACTGCAGCCATGAAATTAAAAGACGCTTACTCCTTGGAAGGAAAGTTATGACCAACCTAGACAGCATATTAAAAAGCAGAGACATTACTTTGCCAACAAAGTTCCGTCTAGTCAAGGCTGTTTTTCCAGTGGTCATGTATGGATGTGAGAGTTGGACTGTGAAGAAAGCTGAGTGCCAAAGAATTGATGCTTTTGAACAGTGGTATTGGAGAAGACTCTTGAGAGTCCCTTGGACTGCAAGGAGATCCAAGCAGTCCTTCCTAAAGGAGATCAGTCCTGGGTGTTCATTGGAAGGACTGATGCTGAAGCTGAAACTCCAGTACTTTGGCCACCTCATTGGAAGAGTTGACTCATTGGAAAAGGCCCTGATGCTGGGAGGGACTGGGGGCAGGAGCAGAAGGGGATGACAGAGGATGAGATGGCTGGATGGCATCACCGACTCAATGGACGTGGGTTTGGGTGGACTCTGGGAGTTGGTGATGGACAGGGAGGCCTGGCGTGCTGCGGTTCATTGAGTCACAGAGTCGGACACGGCGGAGGGACTGAACCGAAGCTCATTTCAGGGATTGACAGCAGTTCACACTATTTGATGTGCTCCCTCCTTTTAACCAGGGGTTCCCAACCTCCAGACCACAGAACTGTACCTTCTGGCAGATCAGCAACAGCATTAGACTAGAAATAAAGTGCACAATAAACGTAATGCATTAAATCATCCACAAGCCATCCCCTCTACCCACTCTGGAAAAAATTGTCTTCCAAGTAATCGATCCTTGGTGCTTAAAAGGTTGGGGACCACTATTCTAGCCTAGCCAGTTGCTATTTACAAATCAGAGCCAATGAGTAGTGAGATGTTTATTGAATCTTCTGAGAAAGAGATCTTCCTCTCTTTCCCTGGGTGCTCTGGTGTTAGGATTTGAGGCTGCTGTAATCATTTGTCTACCCTGAAACTGGACTGGGGACAGCTGTGTTGACATTGTTTTGGTTAAAGATTATAGAGCCTGAGGATAGAGTCAGGGTCCTTAGAAGGCAGTAGTAGATAGCGAGAATCCAGGCTCCTTACTGATGTAATTAGAGCACCTAGATTTTGTAAGCCAATAATTTCTTTCTATTTTCCTAGCCAATTTGAGTTGAAACTTTTACTTGCAACATAGAGTCCTTCATGTTAGTTATGGCAATCTGAGGGAATATCATATATAATGACCAAGAAACCAGGGAGAATCAACCTCAGTGGAAATCATATATTAGGTGAAAATCGTCTTGATATTTTAAGTTCTGATTAGTTAACTCACAAGTATAACAGTTGAAGAAGCATGGTGTGTAGATGTCTACACATTATAGAAGGAAACACTAGTGGTCTATTCTGTACTGAATGAAATAGCATTATGCCTTAAGTTTGCAGGACATTCTTCCCTTTGTTTGAGCATAGACATATAATGTGCATGTGTAATGACATGATGTGTCTCTTTAAAGTAAATGGGATATGAATAATAGAATCTCCTACTGATGGTTTTTTAGTGCTTGGGAAAGTTTGGCTTCAAGTAAAAGAGATCAAACTCAAAACAGCTTTGTTATCTTAGGTAGCAAATTATGTGACATGAGATTTAATTTATTCATAGACTTGGTTATATGATCTGGGACTCAGGTGCTTTTCATTTTTCCTCTCTGCTAACTTTACAATGTTGGTTTGTTTTCTTAGGTCAGCTTGTCCCATGGCCCTAAGAGAGCTTGTTGCAATTTCAAGTCTTGGGCAGATAATTTCATCCAGAGATAGAATAGAAGTCTCTCTTTATATATCTCTATTTAAAAGTAAAGGAAACTATAGGTGCTTAGCAGAATCACATTCATGGTGCAGAATGGTGTCATGCACCTTATTTCTAAACCAATCACTAGTGAGGGAAAATCAATTATCTTGCTTGCCATAGACACATGGACATTTACTCTCCACACTGGGGAGAAGCTTCTTCCCTCATCAGTGGCCATATGGAAAAAAACTGCTCTTTAAAGACCTGGTCCTGCCTGCAAGCAACCAGGGGAGGTAGAAATAATAGATCTGTTTGTTTTTATCAGAGGGTTTTGGCCTTCTTGGTAAAAATCATTTGAATCTAATTTCTTTCTGGTTCTGCAGCAACAGCCTCAGTTCAATTTTCTTTGATAAATGCCTATTGCTTGCTGCTGAAATTGAAAAGAAGCATGTTTCTTGTGACAGTTTTGTTGCACACTTATATTGTCCCAGAAAACACAGGAGTACAATCTTTCCAGAGCCTATATTGCTTTCATCTAATCACACTCTAACTATCCCTTTTGCCTGGATTGAAAGAAGTGAGGGGAGAGGTTCAGCTATATTAATCATCATGAATCAATTAATTATCAAGTTCCACTTTACAACTGACCCAATCAATTCCTCTATCATCCCCTCCCCCTTTGATAAATGAGATAGTTATTTGAATATATTGACTTAATTAACCTTTTTTCTTTTTTTTCCCCCTGAATCATTGTACCTCCTTTCTTGGCAGGACTCATGTTGAGATACAACTCAGAAAGTTGCCATAATTGCTTAGGAAAGATCTGCACTAGCACTTTAAAAACAGTGGATGAGAATATATCTAAATAAAATATGATTTAATTCTACTATATATATTAGTATTTCTTGTCCTTGGTAGGAAGACTGGCAAAGTTCCTCAAGGTAATTTTAAAGTTATGAGATTCCAAACTCTATTAAATATATGCTTGTCCTTGGCACTCATATGGCTATCATACATTATAGTAGAGTTACTTCTCAAATAAATGTAGTTAAGATCAGATTTTTATCAATATGTATGTACTTAAAACAAGATTGACCTGGCATTCTGGCTGCAGATTTTGCTGAGGTACCTGAAATATTCATATCTACTTGTTTATACAAGATTTAAATTTGGTTAGAAAGTGCCCCATGTTATTTTTTCAAACGTTCTGCATTATAGCCCAAGTTCTTTGAGTTGTACATAAATGGCAGTGAAGTGACCTTGGTTAGTTAGTTCAGCTGGTTAGGCTTGTTGAGTCTGGAGAGTCAAGGAGTATGACTAGGAACAATGTTTTGGTTTCCCAAAATTCATATGTTGAACCCTAATTCCCAATGTGAAGGTGTTTGAAGGTGGGACCTGTAGGAGGTGATGAGGTCATAGGGGTGAACCCCTCAGGAGCAGAATCTGTGTTCTTATAAAAGAGAGCCAGCAGGCTCCATTGGCCCTCCTGTCATGGACAGGAATGGTGAGAAGACAGCCAGGCATCTTTGAATCAGGAAGAGTGATCACACCAGACATCTAGTCCATCCTTAATGCCTTGATCTTGGATTGCCCAGCCTCCAGAACTGTGAGAACTGAATATTTGTTGTTTAAGGTAGCCAGTCTGTGGTTAGATTTTTGTTACAGTAGTTCAAAGAGACTAAATGCTTTCACTTGAATAATTCATGTGTTTATGGGTACTAGGGGCTACCTCTTGCTTGTAGAAACTGGTCAAGGGGAAAATATCTCCATTTGAAAGGCCTTACTGCCTTATTTTATGTTTTCTTTCTTTTTAGTGACCCTGGATGCCCATCCTTTTTAGAAGCCAATTGTCTACAGCTGATCTTCCCAAACCTTAGTGTGTATAGGAAGCATTTGGAGATCTTGTTAAAATAGCAGTTTTAATTCAGTGGGTCTGGACATGTCCTGTCCTGAGAGAGTGAATTTCTAACAAGCTTCCAGGTGATGCTCTTCAATGAACCACACTTACAGTGGCATGATCTCCCACCCCTGTACCCTTCCTTTTTCATATTGAAAACAGAGTCCTTTGTATGGAAGTTCCATAGCCCATTCCCTCAGAACTTTGTTAAACGATTAATTCTTATATAGGCCTCAGAGGCAGAGCTATGCTTCTGTTTGACTAATGTGTTGAATCCTTGAAATTACCTTTGTTTTTATTCAGTAGTAATTTATGATGTGGTTATGGAGACTTATATTTGCTTTACTATGTCAGTAAAGGCTGATACTTAAGGTTTGTTCACACTCTATTTTCTCTTCTCACTGAAGAATCATCTGAAACACAGTAAGAGGAAAGGATATTACAAAGAGATGTAGTCACCTTGTTGTAGTAACTTTTAACCATTACCTCCACATTGTAATCCTCCAGAAAACTCAAAAAATAGAACAGCTAGATAAAACATAGGATGCCCAGTTTACCTTGAATTTCAAGTAAACAATGACTTTTTCAAGTATTAGTGAATCCTTTTCAATATTTGGGAGATACTGTATAATATAAGTAGCAAGTATTTGATTATTTGATCATATTAATTGGCTAAAAATTGTTTTGTCTGACTCAAGCTAAGTAAACTTTATTCAAGGTTAGAATTGGGTTGTTTTAACCATGTCATCAACTGGCTGTCATATATGAACCTTACACTTCTAAGGAGCATGTTTTCCATGCTCTTAAGGCAAGAAAATGGGTTTGACCAATAATTTCTTTTACCTCTTCTCTAGTTGTTTGCAACTTAAATAACTTGTAGCTGAAACCAATAGTCAGTTCTGGTCAATTGTCAGTTGAGGTACTGGAAAGATTTAAAATTCTACTAAGATTTGCTACATTAAAATATCGTAAGTTGGGCTATGGTCTACGTTGCCAGCTTACAGAGAATTCAAATATTTGGTGGGACTCATATACTCCTTATGATGTTTTGAAACACCCTGAAAAAATCATTTACTTGTCCCAGACTTCTTTCCTCCAGAAACATCTACAAATATCAAGCATCTGTGTGGGATTGTTATGTTAGGAAGCAAAACTTCTCTATCATTGTAGGCCATGTGGTTGGAGTCCTGTGAATTAACTGACAATAAGCAGATTGGAGAAAAGTTTAATTCAGTAGTGAGTAACTTAGAATAGACAGAGGAGAGCGTCTATGTATCAGCTTAGGAAAAGGGGTGGTGGTAACTAAGATCTCATTGGACAATTATGGATGCTTCTATTGGATATTTTCATTTGGATGCTAATGAACAGACTCTTTACTGGCTGGAAGCTCCCTTGTAGTGTAGGTGGGCTCATGACAGCTAAAACTACACCTTTCCTGCTGAGGGTCATTCTTCAAAGAGGATTCAGGGAGTGGGGGTGGCAGTAATAACAACTGTATTTTCAGGATTCTCTGCTTTAGCAGATAAGGGAAGTTCCAATACAATTTCTGCTGATCCCTTCAGTGACCTTACATTATGAGCAAATACCCTCTTACCATGACAACAAAAGAATATTTCAGGTAACAGATCTTAATAAAATTCCAGAAGTTAGTTGTTACATAGTGTTCAAAACACTGTGAAAGTGAAAATGTTAGCTGCTCAGTCATGTCTGACTCTGTGCAACCCCATGGACTGTAGCCTGCTAGGCTCCTCTGTCCATGGGATTCTCCAGGCAGGAATACTGGAGTGGGTTGCCATGCCTTTCTCCAGGAGATTTTCATGACCCAGGGATTGAATCCAGGTCTCCCGTATTGCAGGCAGATTCTTTATCATCTGAGCCACACTGTGGGAAGTGACTATAGGAAAGATGTCAGGAATAAAAAAAGGGAAAGCATAAAATGACATTTTCTCCCTTAACTTTCAGGGTGGATTCAAGAGGTTTTACGGATGTACAGCAGGTGTGAGAGACTAGATAATCAAAGTATTTTGAATGAAAACCAGATGGTACTAAATGGACCCTTGCAGCTCTACCCTATTTCATTCGTATCTCCAACCATCCATAGCTTTCAGCAAGTAGAATTTATGAAATTAAGTAGATCTATTGCAGAATTATTCCATCTACGATTTAAGTTGTATTACGTTTCCTCCTAATTACAAAATTCCTTGGGTATTAAGGAAGGTCTGAGGCAAGAAGGAGTAAAAAGAGACATTTAGATATAAAAGTTAACTTGAAAGAAATATTTCTCCATTTAAAATGTGGTTTATTCATTCTTTATTGCCTTGCATTAAACTTTTAGGAGGAGCCTTGGCAATGATTACAAAACAATACATATTCTTACCCTCCATCTGTATTATCATAAAAAGTTCTTAGTTTACAATGTAAACTAATATTTTCACATAAATGCTATCTTTCCTAGTTGCATATCCAATAACATTTTAGCATATTTATAGAAGTACACAGAAGACAAAGGAAGGTCATAAACAGGAAAGGGTAGCTTGGTGGAATAGCAAAAGCTGATTTAAACCTTATCCATCTTGGTAGAAATGGAGGGGAAAGTAATCTCCATTCTCCCTGTTCCCTGATTGCGTTATCGCAGGCTGTTTTGATTTTCATTTTATAAAAGTCAAATTTAAGTGGGACATATAGACTAGATGAGAAATATTTTATTAAAAATATGAAAAGGTTAAAATTTGAATTGCAAATCATTGGAAAACTATCAAATTACCCACAGTATTCTGGATCATGTATTTAGATGTTTTCTCTTGAAGGTAGAGTATGTTCTAGCCCTAAGAACTATTCATATACCTCATTTAACAACTTATATACATCATTTGTTATCAATGTTTGATTTGATCTTGAGTAATATAATCCTGCAAGTGTGGTTTTTCTTTCACTTGAGTAACTAATTTGTTCTCGTTAACCTACTCCATACCCCCAATTTATTAGATTTTCTTAGTATTTTATTGAGACAAGTTTTATTTTTCCTTCTAGATTTACACCACTTTTAGGGTATGATGCCTCTTTAGATTTGGATTTTGTTGAACTCCTTCATTTAAAGTGTATTTACAACTATGTACATAGCTTTATACTGTATTGGGTATTATAACTAAGTCACAGGGATCTAATGTACAGCATAGGGAACTTAGTATTATTGTAATAACTTTATATGGTGACAAATGGTAACTAGACTTACCATGATTGAATTAGGTTAGGGTACCAATTCACCTGAGAATCAGGGCTATTAAAAGCTTCTCAGGTGATTCTATTAGTGTGGCCAAAATTAAGCATCAAATACATGATTAAGAATACAGACTCTTGGCAATATGCATAACTGTTCTGTCTTCTGTGAAGAAGAGGAAACAATAAAGTCCATCCCATAGGCCATGGAAGTATTAAGTCAGCTGATATATATAAGTTACTTAGATCTTTGTCTAGCACATAAGTTTGACCCTATTGTTTGGTAGATAATGAATCAGTTGTTATAGCTAATTTTTATTAAATATTTGTGCTGAATCTCATTCTAAGTGTTTATTATTTCATTTAATGTTTCCCACCATGTGAAGGAGATACTGTTATTCTTTTTACAAATGAAAAAACTGAGGCATAGAGCTTTCAGTAATTTTCTCAAGGCCTAAAATTCCCAAATATTTTCCAAAAATTAAATCTCAGGTGGTCTAAATTCATGGTAAGAGCCATAAATCAAATTATAAGATAAAATGTTTTGGTATGTACTGAACAGTTAAATATTTCAAATGTAATGCCATAAATGATTTAATACTAAAACAGCTCTTGATAGCATCAAATAATTACCAAATCTGTATATAAACATCTCCTCTCTTCCATTTCTTGTCTTGATAAAAGAATTTTCAGGACACTACTGGCTTTTGAGAAACCTTTTATTTCTGGACAATTGACTGTATGTACTTACCATATTTCTGCCACTTTCCCTTCTATCTGCTATGTTACTAGAAATTTTCATGAAAATATTCCACTCATATGAAATCTTATTTCTTACCTTTCTCTTCTGCAGACATAATGATTTCTACATCTGTGAGGTTCCAAAGAGAGGGCAATTTCTTCAAGTTGATGATATGAGAAACATTTGCAGTGAAGTTTCTCTGCATATGTTCATCCTCATGTTGAAAGAAAGGATAGTTTTATGGAGTGATTACTGGATTGGTTGTATGGACCCCATCTTGGAGGGGTCCAGCTGAGGCCCTGGACCTCGGCCAGAAAGAGTTCTTTTGCCATCTGAATTCATCCAGTCAATAACAAAATCAATGCTGAGATTGAAACAGCACAGTCTTTATTCAACGGATAGAGAATGGGGATGAAGGAACTTGGCTCAAAATAAGCTTCTCAGTTGAGGGGATGATTAAGGCAAGATTTTCAGGGCAAGGTTAATGAGGGGGAGGCATATGCACTGGCTTTCTGGGAATAGTTTTCCTGAAACTGGGATGCCACTCCTTTTCTGCCGTTGTAGGGTCCTTTGGCATCTGCGTCAGAAGCAAGTTGAGCCATCATGGCTGGAGGAGGAGCAAGGGAGATCTTACTCTTCTGCTGAGATGATAATGAGCTGCAAGGCAATATTGTCCCACTTTTGGAGTTGAACCAGCCTGCACCAGCTTTCTTCTGGTTAGATTATCTTGTTCTATGCAGTGAGTGCAGCTAGAGAATATAATTGGCAATGGTTTTTCTGTAAGTTTACCTGGAGAGAGGGGAAGGGATATGGTTCTGGGGCAACAGAGTAGAAGAGGAAATGTTTGTCAAATTTTCAAATGAATATGCTATCACAACTGCTATAGGCCTCTTTTCCAGAGGTCTAAGTAATTTATTTAAATTTTCCTGTATTTCAGTTATAGGGAAGTCCCATTATTCCTTTCATTTCAAATTGAATTTAGAGTATTTTCTCATAACCTTTGAGAAACCAACCTTTGTTGGTTGTATGTATCTCTAACCATCTCCTTACCATGGCTATACACATTCATGACAATTTCACTCTTCTTTGGCCTTTGACAATCACATTTTCCAAGTCTCTAGTTCAATAAATTTAAAGAATATTTAAAGTCTTCTGGTGCTCTTTGGGTTACATTTAGTCCTTGGATGTTATACTTTTGGCTTCTAGACACTTGGCACATTTGTGTTCTTCATTGAAACTTTTCTTGACTCTAATTAGACTTTTATATATTGGCTCATGAAAGATGGCTCTAACTGTGAAATCACCTGCTCAATTTCAGCTGTGTAGGTTAAAATTCATTTGCATTTATTGTATCCTGTCTGGTAAAATGGGAAGAAAATGGAAAAATGAAACTATTCTTAATGGTAGTATGATGGAAATAAAGAGAAACCTTTGGCATCATTGTGGTAGCTTTTAGCTTCAGTCTTACTCAATAAATAAAATTAAATAAACTATTTGAAAGCCTGGAGATATATCATAAAAAGCACCAGTGTTTATAGGGATCACACACTACTCTTTATTCCGTATGGCTCAGAGCCCTTCTACCTGCTTCTGATCATGCCATTTCTCTGGACATTTGAATTTTTGTTATATGTATATTTTCAGGAAGAAAACAACGCCTTGAAAGAGTTTAACTCTTAATAAGTGTTTCTTTTGACTTTAGTTGACTGTTGCCCAATAAACTGTCTGTAAGAAAAAAGCCTTACAATTTAGTGTAGAACAACTCAGTGGGCTTTTATTAATCAAAAACTGTGTCCAAAATCACAACCTCCAGTCTCCAAAGTGTGTGAATGGATGTTAAGAGTGATCAGGTAGTTTTATGATTGAATGGTCTAGATCAGGGATGTCTCTCTCAAAGCTGTCACTTCAATGCTCTTTGCTGCCATTCCATACTGCCTTTCATTGGTTGTAGTGAGGATGCTACAGGGAGGATAAATATTTCCAGTGCTGAAACAAATGCTATCATTTTCTTTCAGCCTTTCCGCAGTGCTCGGCAAACAAAAAACCTAGAAATATTTCTATCAAAATACAAATTGATTTCATGTGTCAGTAAAGCTTTTGCTTCTTTCCATCAAGATGACATGGGATCATAAGAGAATTCAAGCCATACACAAAATTATAAAGCAATAAATTATCTAAAACCCCATGGATCGTGATATTTTTATGTTCTTCCAGATATATCTATTGGAATGTATGCATACAGAAACAGGTGTAGAGATGGGTATATATGAATAGAAATATTTTCAAAACTAGGTTTGTTCACTGGAATTTTGTAGAGAGAAAAACACTCAAAATGGAAAAACCAATGAAACTTTTTTCTTTCCTCCAAAAACATTCATTCCTGTAAGTTTTCTATATGAGTAAGAAAAGAATCTTAAAGTTCTTGGGATCTCTGTGTGATTTTTAAATGATCTGTTTCAGTTTGGGATAGCGTCAATACATTCTCTATTCTGAAGGGAAGGTGATTAACATTCTTACACTTTCTTCTAATTCTCCACCTCACATCATTCAGTGTTTGTTCATTGTAATATTTAAGCTGTTAGAGTTTATAAAATTTGCCATCTGTTCTGCAAACACAATTCTCCAGATGTTAGTCATAGCCAAACATTTACTAGATTTAATGTTCACCATCACTGCTTCTATTATGCCTTTTCTTTCTTTATTTTTATTGATCTTCTGGTTTGCTGAATTCCATTTTTTTCCTAGAAGAATTCATGTGTACTATATTTCTAGTGTTCTAACATATTTGATGGAGAAGGCAACGGCAACCCACTCCAGTACTCTTGCCTGGAAAATCCCATGGATGGAGGAGCCTGGTAGGCTGCAGTCCATGGGGTCGCACAGAGTCGGACACGACTGAAGCGACTTAGCAGCAGCAGCAGCAGCAACATATTTGAGATGTCTGTCTGATGTCTTTATATGGAATGACAACTTGAATGGGTATAATTTTCCTGGGTGAGACTTTTTTCTCCTTTCAGAAATGTGCCCATAACAACTTTACCTTCTAACATTGAATGTGGTTGTAGGGCAGTCTGAGGCCAGTCTGATTTCTCTTGTTAGTGATGTGGTCCTCTTGCCTATATACTTAGAATCTTTTATTCTTTATTTATGAAGCTTGATAACTTGTTGTTCAGTTGCTCAGTGTGTCTGACTCTTTAGTGACCCATGTGACCCATCACCCATGATCTCTTTGTATGCAAGGCTTCCCTATCCTTCACCATCTCCCAGAGGATGCCCTCTTGCTCAAACTCATGTCCATTGAGTCAGTGATGCCACCCAGCCGTCTCCTCTGTTGTCCCCTCCTCTTTCTGCCCTCAGTCTTTCTCAGAATCAGGGACTTTACCAATGAGTCAGCTCTTTGCATCAGGTGGCCAAAGTATTGGAGCTTCAGCTTCAGCATTAGTCCTTCTTTTTTTTTTTATTTTTTATTTATTTAAAAAAAAATTTTTTTTTTATTTTTCAGTGAGTTTTGTCATACATTGATGTGAATCAGCCATACAGTTACACAGCATTAGTCCTTCTAATGAATATTCAGGATTGATTTCCTTTAGGATTGACTGGTTTGATCTCATAGTCCAAGGGACTCAAGAATCTTCTCCAACACCACAGCACATAAGCACCAATTCTTAGGTGTTCAGCCTACACTATGGTCCAACTCTTATATCCATACATGACTACTGGGAAAACCAGCTTTGACTAGATGAACATTTGCTGGCAAAGTAATGTCTCTGCTTTTTAATATGCTGTCTAGGTTTGTCATAGCTTTTCTTCCAAGGAGTAAACCTCTTTTAATTTCATGGCTGCAGTCACGATCTGCAGTGATTTTGAAGCCCCCCAAAATAAAAATCTGTCAGTTTTTCTGTTGTTTCTCCATCTATTTGCCATGAAGTGATGGTATCGGATGCCCTCATCTTAGTTTTTTGAATGTTGAGTTTTAAGCCAGGTTTTTCACTTTCCTCTTTCACTTTCATCAAGAGGTTCATTAGTTTTTCTTCACTTTCTGCCTTAAGGGTGGTGTCATCTGCGTATCTGAGATTACTGATATTTGATTGAAATATTGATCAATTTGAAGAAATATTGATATTTCTCCTGGCAATGTTGATTCCAGCTTATGCTTCATTCAGCCCAGCATGATGTACTCTGCATATAAGTTAAATAAGCAGTGTGAGAATATACAGCCTTGACATATTCCTTTCCCAATTTGGAACCAGTCTGTTGTTCCACGTCCAGTTCTAACGGTTGCTTCTTGACCTGCATACAGATTTATCAGGAGGCAGGTAAGATGGTCTGGTATTCCCATATATTAAAGAATTTTCCAGTTTGTTGTGATCTATACAGTCAAAGACTTTGGTATAATCAAAAGCAATAGTAGATGTTTTTCTGGAATTTTCTTGGTTTTTCTATGATCCACGGATGCTGTCAATTTGATCTCTGGTTCCTCTGCCTTTTCTAAATCCAGCTTGAACATCTGGAAGTTCACGGTTCACATACTGTCACAGCCTCACTTGTAGAATTTTGAGTATTATTTTGCTAGTGTCTGAGATGAGTACAACTATCATCTTAGCCTTTTTATATAACACTAATTACACTTTTAGGCATGCCAGTATCTTAAATTATTTTTTTTATTCTGAGAAGGGGTTACTTTGAACATTTATTTGACTTTGCCATCTGACTTTTTGGATATCTCTTTTTAAATTTTAAACATTAGTAAAACTCTGTCTCATTATTTTAGTTAGTCAACAGTTTTAAGTCATGGCTAAATGTACGTCCTTTCCTGAGGTTATAACTGTCTTTATCCATGTTTTATACAATTATACTTCGATTTCTCCTTCTTTCTTCTTTCTGTGTCCCCTTCTTTCATTTCTCCCTTCTCATTCTTATCTTTTTGGAATCCTTCTTTATTGAAGCCTAATTGATATTTAGTATTGTATTAGCTTCAAGTATACAACATAGTAAATTGATACTTTTTATAGATTATATACCATTTAGTTATTATAAAAATATTGGTTATATTCCCTGTGGTGTACATTACATCCTTTATCTTCTTTTATACCTAGTAGCTGTTTCTCTTAATCTCCTCCCCCATGTCTCACTCCTCCTTGACTCTTCTTCCCATTGGTAACCACTAGTTTGTTCTCTATATCTGAGTCTGTTTGTTATATTTATTTATTAAAAAAAAACACTTTAGATTCCACACATAAGTGAAACATGTATGTTTGTCTTTCTCTGACTTACTTCACTAAGCATACACTCCATGACCATCCATTTTGTTGCAAATGGTCAAATTTCATTCTTTTTAGGGCTGAGTAATAGTCTATTATGTGTGTATTAACATTACGCACCAAATATTCTTTATCCATTCAGCTGTTGGACACTTAGGTTGCTTCTATAGCTTGCCTATTGTAAATAATACTGTTATAAATATTGAGGTGCATGTATCTTTTTAAATTAATGTTTTAGTTTTTTTTTTTTTTTTTCAAATATATACCCAGGAGTAGAATTACTGGATCATATGGTAGTTCTAGTTTTAGGTTTTTGATAAACCTCTATACTATTATGCATAGTGCTTGTACCAATTACATTCCCACCAGTAGTGTACCAGAGTACTCGTTACTCAGCATCCTCTTCAATACTTTTTAGTTCTGTCTCTTTGATAATAGCCATTCTGATGGGTGTGAGGGGATAGCTTACTGTGGTTTTGATATGCATTTTCCTGATAACTAGTGATGATGCACTTCTTGTCATATGCCTGTTGGCCTGTATATCTTCTTTGGAAAAACATATATTCAGATCTTTTTCTCAAAATGGATTAAATTAAGCCTGAGACCAGAAACCACAAAAGTCCTAGAAGAAAACAGGTATTACACTCTCTGACATAAATAAGTCTTAGTTATACACACACACACACACACACACACACACACACACATATATATATATAGAATCTGTCTCCTCAGGCAAGGGAAACAAAAACAAAAAGCCAATGGCATCTAATCGAAAGTGAAATCTTTTCCAGAGCAAAGGAAACCATCAATAAAACAGACAACCTACTGAGTAGGAGAAGATATTTGCAAATGATGTTTCTGATAGCAGTTAATATCCAAAATACATAAAGAGCTCATACAACTCCATATTTGAAAAAAAAAAAAACCATCTGATTTAAAAGTGTGCAAAGGACCTCATTCGGTTTCCACTCCCTCCCTCACCAACCCTTACTGAACTCCATCTCTCATCTCTGCATCCAGGTCTAGTATGTTTGTAGGATTGTCATGTTCTATCTTAGCAGGTTTTATCGTGGACACTCCCTGATCCTCAGACGTAAGGTACAAGCGTGCATGCTCTGTTGCTTCAATTGTGTCCAACTCTTTGTGACACTATGGACTATATCCTGCCAGGCTTGTCTGTCTGTGAGATCCTCCAGGCAAGAATACTGGTGGGTTGACATGCCCTCCTCCAGGGAAACTTCCTGACCCAGGGGTTAGACCCAGTTCTCTTGCATTGCAGGCAGATTCTTTACTGCTGAGCACCAGGGAAGCCCCGTTTTCTTCTCTACCTTCAAGCAGATTTTATCAGTGCTGATGTTTTTGTCTTGAAGGATCATTAGGAATATGTTTCTAAAAGATGGGTAGTGCTTTCCTTATAGAGGAAATAGCATGTGTGAAATCAACGTAGTGAAACAGAGCCAGTTGTGAAGACTATGTGCCAAGAGAAATAATTCTTAGCCTGGCTTGGCAGCCACTTGCACCAGAATCTCCCAGAGAGTGAATGTTAAAAATGCATATTTGGGGGCCCTATTTTAGACCTGGGCTTCCCTGGTAACTCAGCTGGTAAAGAATCTGCCTGCAATGCAGGAGACCTCGGTTTGATTTCTGGGTGAGGAAGTTCCCCTGGAGAAGTGATAGGTTACCCACTCCAGTATTTTTTCCTGGAGAATCTCCATGGACAAAGGCATCTGGCGGGCTACAGTCCATGAAGTTGCAGAGTCAGACACAACGGAATGACTAAGCACAGCACATTTTAGACCTATGCAGTCATAATGGCAGAGCAGGCTTTTTGGTTTTTGCATAATAACAAAAGTGGTTCATGTGAGAGCAGGCATTATAGATGCTCAAGTTTGAGAATCATTACATCAGAATTCTGATATTGTATGGTATAATTAGGAAAGAGCCTGATTATGAAGAGCTTAGTCTGCCTCAGTAAAGAAACATTCAACTTGTCTTGTGGGTTATAGAAATCCATGGAGGGGTCTCAGTCAATAGAGATTTTCATCAGACTTGCCTTTTAAAAAGTAGAATGTGCAGGAAAGGACTGGAGGCTTCTCTCATAAGGTTTTTGGTACTTTGATTTTTTTTTCCTTCTATTTTCTGTATTTTAAAAATATGTATATTGTAAAATATGTATTATATTTTTAAAAACACTTATTGCTTATATGCCCTTAGTGGCTCAGTCTGTTCAACTCTTTGCTACCCTTTAGATTGTAGCCTGCCAGGCTCCTCTGTCTTTGGATTTTTCAGGCAAGATTACTGGAGTGAGTTGTCATTTTTTTCTCTAAAAAACCTTGTCAAGTTATCCTAATTTCAAATGGTGCAATAGACATGGAACAAGGGGTGAATGGGTTTGAATAGACTAGAAGTAGGGAGAAGAATCTCAGGCAAGACAAAGGATAATCATCAAAGATAATTCCTGGGACTTCCCTGATTTTCAAATGGCTAAGACTTCCTTTCCAATGCAGGGGGTGTGGATTTGATACCTGGTGGCAGAGCTAATGTTCCAAGTGTCTTGTGGCCAATAAGCAAAAAAACATAAAACAGAAGCAATATTGTAGCAAATTCAATGAAGATTTTAGAAATAGTTCACATTAAAAAAAAAAAAAGCTCTAAAAGAAATAAAATGACTACCTCATTAAAAAAAGATTACTCCTAACCTAGTTTAATATCACCACTATTATGAGACAAGATCCATCTTAATATATGTGAAGAAATATTTGGGGATGGTAGATATGAAAAAGAGTCAAAAGTTAGACTTGAGGCAAAGGATTGCCAAACTAAAGTCAGGAAGTTTTCTAAAATTTAAGTAGCAAACATGAGCAGGGTATTATTACGCAATAAAGAAAAAAAAACCTGATTGGATCCCACATAACTAATACTACTTTTGCTAATAAGCAGTTGACTTACTTCCTTCAAAGGTTACTTGTGTTTGTTATCTCCCCAAGCTAAAGATCATCAAGGCACTAGTAGGAATATTTCTGTGTGCAATCAAACTAGACAAGTAGAATACTCTTTTGCAAGCAGTTATCAAGTTAGTGGGTCTGTGAGATAATAAGACAAGATGTAAAACCATGGTTTTTCACCTTCATCTAAATAGAGCATGTTACTATCACATTCATGTACTTGTATTCTTGAGGTTGCAGAGATGGCAAGAGTGTATCTGGATCACCATTTGTAATCCACTTGAACCTCTCTTCATAAAGTTAACTACATACTTATATATCAAATGCAATTATTTTCTTCTACAATCTAAAGTCAGTTTGTTTCAATAGGCTGTTAGCTCTAGTACAATCAGTGCCAC
The DNA here is from genome assembly GCF_963930625.1 of Muntiacus reevesi. Classification (NCBI taxonomy): domain Eukaryota; kingdom Metazoa; phylum Chordata; class Mammalia; order Artiodactyla; family Cervidae; genus Muntiacus; species Muntiacus reevesi. Next base: position 24,128,733 of record NC_089257.1, on the reverse strand, counting down.
TGATTGAATGTGATTGCTTGGCCTTTTCTCTCCCTAAGAACTAATTGATTAATTGTTGGTATGATCTATTTTTTGTTATTTTTCCAAATCATCTTAGAAATGTTGTTTGATAAATGTTTAGGCATTGAAGAATTTACTACATTTACAGAGATGGTCTCCTAACAGTAGAACACATGAATTGTGGCTCAGAGGTTAAAGCATCTGCCTCCAATGTGTGAGACCCAGGTTCGATCCGTGGGTTGGGAAGATCCCCTGGAGAAGGAAATGGTAACCCACTCCAGTATTCTTGCCTGGAGAATCCCATGGATGGAGGAGCCTGGTAGGCTACAGTCCACGGGGTCGCAAAGTGTTGGACACGACTGAGCGACTTCACTTTCACTTTTCACTCTATGGTTGAAAAATCTAACTTCTAGCAATAGTCAAAATTTCACAACTAACTCCATCAGCAGACATTAATGTACAAGAGGAAGTTATAAGTGACAGTAAAGAAAGAAATATATGGGCTTGAAGGTTGGAAAGAAAGAAAGAAAAAAAGTGAAGTCACTCAGTTGTGTCCAATTCTTTGTGACCCCATGGACTGTAGCCTACCACGCTCCTCTGTCCATGGGATTTTCCAGGCAAGAGTACTGGAGTGGATTGCCACTTTCTTCTTCAGAGTATCTTCCCAGCCCAGGGATGGAACTTGGGTCTCCCGCATTGTAGGCAGACGCTTTACCATCTGAGCCACCAGGGTGAAGTTCGGAAGCTGAAACTAAATCTAGAAAGTAATGTGTGGTATTTGTGAAATCTCTTCTCTTTATTGTAAAAGGGAACTCACTGGGTGGTTGCAATTTGAAAACTGATGTTTCATCTTATATGGAAGATTTATAGTAGAACGAATTCCAAATCTTCTTGGTAGGAAGAATGCAAAATATCCCCAAATTATGTGCATGTCCATTACTTTGAGTATTAACAGTGAATTTAATACAAAAATCACAAAATAAATTATAAGTAATAAAGCAGTCAAATATAGCCATGTCTTTTTTGAAAAATAATTTCAGCATCTGAAACGCATTTTTATTAAAATACATATATTTTAAGATAGCTTACTACATTTGGAAGTAGAGTGAAATGTGGAAAGTGCTTCCCTATGTGAGCCCGTTGAGATCTAACTCATATCAAGTCCCCATCTTCCTTCACATTGCATTGAATTGCTAGAGATGCATTCCTAGTCACAGTGTAGCTTATACTTAACACACTCCATAATTGCATCTTCATTCATTTCTTCACAGGATTACTCATAACTGCTGAGGGGCTCAGTCATTTTGTGGAGACCTAAACAAGAAATCATGCAGCCAGTTGAATTATGCAAAATGTGCCATGGCAAGGAAATTATGGAGAAGAGTTAAATAATAAAAAAAAATAGAGCATTTTATTAATGCTGCGCATGTACTCTGGGTTTAGATCATTGTACAAATGACAAACTTAATGAGCAACAACATAAATGTATGAGACAATAGAACAATTGGCTGCTTGAACACAGCTTTCTCTCATATATGCCCACATCTTTGGGCTTAAAAGTGAATTCCTCTAAGGAAGGTTGCATTTTGAAGTGAGTGTAACATCTCAATCATCCAATGCATGAGATGTTGCATTCTCGGAGTGGAATCCTATGTGTCTATGGAAGGTCAGCCTGGCAGTCTGTGGGCATAAGTTTGAGCAGACAGTCTTGAACAGTTCTCCTTTGTGATTGCTGTGACTGGCCTTCAGTGGTGAGGTGTTTGGCAAATTTACTCCGCTCTCACCAACCTGAGAGAAAAATAAGGCTTTAAGTTAGCACTTTCTGCTCCTTCTTAACCAGTCTATTTAAAAACACAGATGGAATGAGTATTTCTTTACTTATTCATTTAGCATATTTTTATTGGTTTATTGATGAACTACAGATGATACTGAGAGCTAGGGTCACAGACATGAAAGACCAGTCTCAAGTTCTCACAGGACTGAGCACAAAGGAAGCTCATGGACCAGTTTCAACCTGGACCACAGTTTTGGTCTCCTGTGTTGAGGCCAAGTAAAGATGCAGCCATTTGACTGCATTTTGCTTTTGTTAGTTCTTTGAACACAACTTTTTCTAATCCCATTTTTGTGGGCTCACTCTTCAAGGCTAAGTTGGAGTCACTAGGAATTATAGGACTAACTATATACCCTACATGAAAGATAAAATGTACCATTTGAGGGTCAAATAATACAAGTCATGGGGACGCATATAAGACTATTTGACCTAGCACAATTCTGATGGAGACATTCCATTCTTTTTCTATTTATTTTACTATGCAATCAGAATTGCATGTTTTGCTGAATTCATTTTTTAAGGTAAAAAAAGGCAGTATAGTCCCAAGCATAATTGAATAAGTATATTAGATTTACCTTTTCAAGTAAAACCTACAAACCTAGACAATATAATTAGTTAATTCTTTTCAGGTGTTCACAAAGAAATGCAAACCTTGAAAGAAGGCAAATACTAGATATTATGTATCTGCTAGCTGTCTCCTTGGGGATGTTTTCTAAATCTGCACTTTCCAGTATGGTACCCATTAACCACATGTGATAATTAAAGTTAAAATTAATAAAATTAAAACTATGAATCCAGTTATTCAAACAGGTCACATTTCTAGTGCTCAATATTGAATGTGGTAGTGATCTCCACATTGAACAGTGTAGAGATATAGAATATTCTCATCATCACAGAAAGTTCTTTGGGCAGTGCCATTCTAGCCATTGCATAGGAAACTGGAATCTAAGCAGAACATAGGGTTCACTTTAAAGTAAAAGGGTGGTAAGTTCTAGGGTGGTGAACCAGCTGGTATTTGTTGAGAACTGTACAGAAAAGAGAGCTGTGTAGAGAGGCACTGGGCTGTGCTGAACATAAGGAGCAAGACTCCATGAAGAATGTAAGCAGAGACACCAGAGGTCATACAGTGCTGGGAGACCTTGGAATTATACCCCAGCCAGAGTACTTTGGCCACCTGATGTGAAGAGCTGACTCATTAGAAATGATCCTGATGCTGGGAGAGATTGAAGGCAAAAGGAGAAAAGGGTGGCACAGGATAAGGTGGTTAAATAGCATCACTGACTCAATGGACATGAATTTGAGCAAACTCTGGGAGATAATAAAGGACAGGTAAGCCTGATGTTCTGCAGTCCACGGGGTTGCAAAGAGTCAGACACGACTTAGCAACTGAACAACAACAGAGCATATCCCAGACAGGTTCTTGGTAAGAACCTCAGGCATTCAGTTAAGGCTGTTAAAAATACCCACTTTGAAAGTAAAAGCCATAATCTAGAGTAGAGGCTATGCTCTCAGGACTAAGGATGTGATCAATATAGAGACATATTAATAAATAATAAAAAGTCTGACACGCTACACTCTTTAGGTGTGTAGGGTGGTGATGTTTGCAGCTCACTTAGAAAAGCATCAAGGTGTATGAATAGGTGAATATACATAATCAAATGGGTGTAACAAAGTATTGACAACTGTAGAATCTAGATGGTGGTTTATGAGTTTTCTTTGTATAATTCTTAAGCTTTCTGTATGTGTGAAAATTTCCATGATTGCTGAGGGAAAAGGGATGAAAATGATTTGCCAGAAATGCAACTGTCTGAAACACAATATGGTCAGAATGAAGACTGTTATGATCCAGGTGCCCTCAGTATATTATCCATAGTATACAAGCAGACAGTGAAAACTGGTAAGATGTGAAGAAGCAGGAAAATAGGACAGAAACAATCACTGAAATAGATAGGCCATCTGGTGAGATTAGAAGACTAGAAATTAACAACACTCATTGTAAATGTTTAAGGAGTTTGAGAAGAAACTAGAAAAAAAATTGTGTGGTATCAGCAGGGGAATGAAGAAACAAATTGTGGTGTATTCATCTAATGAAATAGCTCTACATGCAACAAGAATGATAAACTACTGATAGATGTCACTGAGCTTCACCCATGTTGTTGCGTTATAGTGAGGGAAAGAGGTCATTCAAAAAGGAGCACATAATGTGTTAATGCATCTGTATTAAATTTGTGAACAGGCAAACTGAGCCATTGTGATAGGCATCAAAACAATGCTTTATTTGGAGGGTGGAGACTAACAGGAAGTGGTATGAGGAAACTTCCTAGGATAATGGAAATATTCCACATGCCCTTTGCAGAGTTATTGGTGCTGTAGGTTTATACACTTGTCAAAGCCATCAAATTGTACTCTTAATATGTGTGATTGCCACCATATGTAAATTCTGTCACAAAGTAAATCACATATGCATGTATGCACTAATATCAGATAGAAAAATTGACTTTATTTAGATAATGTTTTCAACATACAAATTCAAACTCAATGCCATTTCTTATCTAGCATTTCTATTTTAAATGTGCTACATTATAACTGACAGAGTGATCTACGCAAGGAGATTCACATTAACTTAGCACTGATGTCAAATTACTGTCCCCTCACTATGTGCCTATGGGAAGTACTAATAACATAACATGCATTTTCTCATTTAGTCTCTTACAGCATTGTAAAATATATTCTTATTTTACAGATTAAAAGATTGAGGTAAAGAGGCAAAATAATGTTGCTGAACACCATGCAGCTAATAGAACAATGGAGCTGAAATGAAATCCCCAATTTTCTGATCCTCAAACCCACACTCTTAACCTACTAATTTGAAGTTTTATTTTTCATACATACCCCTTTCTTAAGGCTGGATTTACTTTGGTGTATGGAATGAAGTGACTCATTGGAAAAGACCCTGATCCTGGTAAAGATTGAAGGTAGGAAGAGAAGGGGACAACAGAGGATGAGAAGGTTGGATGGCATCACCGACTCGATGGACATGTGTTTGAGCAAGCTCTGGGAGTTGGTGATGGACAGGGAAGTCTGGTGTGCTGCAGTCAATGAAGTCATAGAGTTGGTCATGACTGACTGAACTGAACTGAAGGAACGATGTGAGCATTTTATTTCTTTAGGAGAACTAGCTTATCCATCCAACTTTCACATCATGTTGATTTTCTATCCATTGAGGACCCCAGGTGATTTCCTTCTTTTCCTGCTAGCAGACTACAATTAGTGTATACACTGAGTGAAACCAACATAACAAAATTTCATTTAAAGATTGATTATAGTAATAATTATATAAAACTATCAATAATAGGCTTTTGGTAGGGGTGAGCATGCACATGACTTAGCGACTGAACTGAACTAATTATGCACATTTGTTGTTGTTCAGTCGCTAAGTCATGTCTGACTCTTTGCAACTCCATGGACTGCAGTATTCCAGGCTTCCCTGTCCTTCATTAACTCCTGGAGTTTGCTCAGACTCAAAACCATTAAGCCAATGGTGCCATCCAACCATCTCATCCTCTTTTGCCCCCTTCTCCTCCTGCCCTCAATCTTTCCCAGCATCAGGGTCTTTTCCAATGAGTTGGCTCTTCGCGTCAGGTGGCCAAAGTTGGAGCTTTGGCCACCATCAGTTGGAACTTCAGCATCAGTCCTTCCAGTGAATATTCAGGGTTGATTTCCTTTAGGATTGACTGGTTTGATCTCCTTGCTGTCCAAGGGATTCTTAAAATTTCCAGCACCACAATTCTAAAGCATCAATTGTTCAACACTCAGTCTTCTTTATGGTTCAACTTTCACATCCATACATGACTACTGGAAAAACCATAGCTTTAAGCACCTTTGTTGGCAAAGTGATGTCTCTGCTTTTTAATACACTATGAAGGTTTGTCATAGCTTTTCTTCCAAGGCACACATGTCTTTTAACAGGCAAGTTTGGCCTTGAAGTACAAAATGAAGTTGGGCAAAAGCTAACAGTTCTGCCAAGAGAACACACTAATCATAGCAAACACCCTCTTCCAACCACACAACAAATGGTGCTACACTTGGGCATCCCCATCTGGTCAATACCAGAATCAGATTGATTATATTCTTTGCAGCTGAAGATGGAGAAGCTCTATACAGTCAGCAAAATCAACACCAGGAGCTGACTATGGCTCAGATTATGAGTTCCTTATTGTAAAATTCAGGCTTAAATTGAAGAAAGTAGGGAAATTCATTAGGCCATTCAAGTATGACCTAAGTCAAATCCCACATGATAATACAGTGGAGATGAATCTATTGATTCACGGGATTAGATGTGGTAGACAGAGTGCCTCAAGAACTGTGGGTGGAGGGTTGTAACATTGCATGGGAAGTGGTGACCAAAACCATACCAAAGAAATGCACAAAAAGAAATTCACATTTACTCAGAGGCCATTTTTCTAAGAGCTGTCTCAGTGTGATGGGAGCGGTGCATTTTATTAATTATGTGATTCAATTAAGTGAAATTATGGTCAAATAAAACTGCTATTTCTTATTTTCTTTACTTAATTGGAGGTCAATTTTCTTTGAGTACTGCAGTACTTAGAAAAGATAAGTTCTTTTGCTTATCTGGTCATAATCTTTTGCTCTGGCCATAAATCTTTTCTCTTTTCTTCAGTTTTTTCTAAAGTATTATATTTGTAATTGGAATACATTTGGTGATAAATTAGTGTCAATTTCTTACCTTTTTCCAAATCTCTTACAGAAAGTGGATGTTTCTAAAGATATGCTTCAAGGTCTTTGAAAGAGTTCGTCTAGAATTTCCTAAGTAGAACCTGTAGCTGGTGGCAAACATAGTATAGTCTGCCATCTGAGTTTCTTCCACTAGTCACCCAATGTTGGTGTGTACAGAGTAACTAAACATTTGCTTGTAAGCAAATTCTTAAGCTAGGAAAGTACCTTTAAATAGCAGGAAGATTTCGAGAATTTTTCTCAAGGAAACCTGTTTTCAAATTCTGTAACTTTTTTTCTGATATCATCTTGGTAAAATTATTTTAACTTTTGGAAGCTGTTTATTTGAAAAAACGAGAACCAGCATTACAGGGTTTTATGAGGATTAAATCAAAGTTTGTGATGTATTTGATGGTAAATGAATGTTACCATATATTAAAGTATACCAAGATATTTTACTCCTAGTAAGGAAGCAGAAGGAATAGTGTTTAAGAATATAAAATTCAGCCTGGAAACAGGCAATCAGTGTGTTATCATGTTTATCAAAACTTAATGACAGCTTTTGTATTTCTTCATGTGACAAGTGTCAAAATCTTAGCTTTCAGAACTCACTGTATTTTGCTCCCACTCGATGTAAACATCTACTTTAGTTTTTCCTGTAGCCCCCAAAATTCCATTCTATTCATTCCATATCTACCATTCATTCTGTCCAAACCCTAAGTTCTCCCCCAGGTTTAATTTATTCATTCATTTCCTCAATTAATAATTAATTAATTGACTTCTTCATCCATATAGTCATCAAAGCATGCTGTTTTAATGGGGATAAAAACAGTGAAAAAGATAAAAACCAATTCCTGTTCCTGTTTTTGTGGAACTTACACTACTAAGAATGAAAAGAGATAGCATGACTGTATTTAATTATGTATGCCATGAGGGAGAGATAAAGGAGGTTAGGAGTGAAATACCAGAGGGAATTAGTACAGTGTCAGGACTGGCTATAGAATTTGCAGTCTTATGCAAAATGAAAATATAGGGTGCTTTGTTCAAAAACTAATAAGAATTTGAGGATAATGACAGACCAAGCATAGGACTCCTTGCACCCACATAGACTGCATGCCTATCAAAACAACTCTGCACACAGTTGAGGGCCAAGGAAGGGGTTCTTGAGGCAGTGTTAATTTCACTGAAGATGTGAAGGATAAGTGTGGGTCAGGAAGACAGTTTCAGACTTCTGTTTTCATTTATTATTCCCTTTTAGGCCTAATATATTATTTCCTCAAGAGCCATCAGACTCATGTGTTTATAGCAAGGAATGATGAAGCTTTTTCAATATTGGTCAGGATGTTGGTGGAAGAAAGATGCAGTTACTTCTTGCCATTTCAGTTTCATCTTTCATGGGTATCAAAAAGCAAAATTTAAGGCCAGAATTATGACTCATAATTTTTAAATATCAGAGTTTACAATTAACAATCTTTCTTAGATATTTATGGGAGGACACTGGGCTGTGAATTTGGAAACCCGAATTCTTGCCTTAAATCTGCCTCTTTATGACAAGGTATTCTTTAGATCCTAGCTTCCTAATCGGGGAAAAAATTATTTAAGTTTCCTATCAGTCTGAGGCTTCACACTACTGACAATAGCATTTTCTAATTTTATTAAAAATACAGTATTTCATTTTATCTTTTTCTGCTTTTTTTGGAACATAAAGTCACAGTGTTGGCTGAATCACTGACAGCATAATACAGCAATAGCTGCCAAAGGCCACCTTCCATAGGCAATCTCTTTTCTTAAACAACCATATTAAGTCTCTAAGGTGACCAGTGCTATTCTGTTCTTCTGTTAGATAAAGGTCACCTCTACTGGCACCCAATATTTGTACTTCCCTAGGGTAGATGCTTAAGACTACATTTGTTGTCTGTATTAACTTCTCTACTGCATCTGTTAAATATCAAAGTAATTAAAGTCTTAGATATTGAGTCACTTTATTCTCAAGATGAGACATTTTTTTAGACCAAGAAACCTCAGACAGTATAGTTTTGGAAAGGTGAAACTAAAACACTTTGATTTCTGAAAACTTTCTTAAGTTTATTAGTACATTTGTACAGTTTTAATACAGTACACATTTTCTATTATCAGACGTATTAACCCAGATAATTTATGCTGTGATAATGAAGAACACACAACGAAATGTTTGTTTTTCTTGAAAGTCCCCTGTAGGAATGGACAAACATCCTCTGTGATATCATTCAGCAGTGCAGGCTAACAGAATCTCTACCCAGGAGGTAGCTCCAGCTACCTTGATATATCAGGGAGAATTCCTTGATATAGCGGGGAGAAAAAGCACTTCAAGGTCTCCTGCTGAAATTATTTGACCTGAAAGCAACACACATCATATTTGCTTACAAGCCATTGACTATAAATAGACATACAGTCCAGACTGAATGCATGAGTTCAGAGGTATAATCCTCTATATGTTAAGAAGAAATAGTAAACCCTAAGTCTCTATCGCATTTCCATGCAATAAAGAGCTATTTATAAAAAGAAGAGTCTATTTTGTTTTTTAGAAGGAAGTTTAGTCTAAAGTATTTTAACCTAGATGGATGCTAGAAGTTCAGATGGACAAGAGCATATACATCAGTCCTGCCGACTCTGAGTTTTGGCTGCACTGCACAGCATGTGGGATCTTAGTTCATTGACCAGGGATCGAATCGGTGCTCCCTGCTTGGAAGCACAGAATCTTAACCACTGGACCACCAGGGGAGTCCCAGTACTGCCAACTCCTTATTTGTTATCTTTGGTTTAAGATCATGGTGTCTGATTTACTTGTCATTATAAGTGTATGTCTTCCTGTTTCTGTATTGCTATTTTTCCTTGTTCATTATCTCAATGTTGATTGATTTCCAACTGTTTGTCCAGAGACCATAATTAAAGCGTTATCCTTTTCTTCAAGGATATTACAATAATCTTAGAACATCAATTAGGTCCATAAATAAGCAGAATTCTCAAAATCACACATCCTAATGGTATCCTATTCAGTTGCAGCCATGCACAAATTGGCTTTTTGATAGCATGTCTTAAAATTTTTAGTTAGGTGCAAATTATGTTTTCCACACTTTATGGTATATGAATATATCATCTCAGATGAGTATTTGCCAAGATGTTAGAGCTGATTCAGAGATCTTGAATAAGAAAATAAGCTATTAGCATTATTCATAGGCAACTTGGAACTCACAGCCAAGAACAGTTGGACAGTTTTATGTCAGGGCCAAATTTCACCGCTAGATTTAATTCTTTCAATACTAAATGTGATAGCTAAAACATATGAGGTGTCTTTTGCTGAGCAATATAGAATCCTATTTCGTTAGCAAATCAGGAATATGGAAAATGAGGTGCTTAAGGGTTTTTGTGCAAACACATCTTTGCACTATTGTTTGTTATTGTTAGAAACCTTACCTAAGCTCTCTGTAACTTGAAATAGGCTGTTGATGGGATGCATTAATGCATTTCCTCTCTGTTTGTTCTTTATTGGGTGTCTTTGGAATAGCTACCCTGGGCAGGCACTTTTACATGCATTCAATATGCAATTGGAAATACAATTTCTAACTTTTGGAGGCAGTTAGGGATTTATATTTCTTTCTTTCCTTTGGAAGAAATAAAAATTTATAACATAGTCTAGAAAGTTCTATACTAGAGATAGTAGAGGCTGCTGCAGGAACTTAGAACAGGATGGAGAACAAGATGAGAGTGTGTATACATATGTCTGTGAGTGTGTGCTTGTATCTAAGAGATGACCATGGAATGTGTATATAAGTTAGCCAGATTAATCTGGGGAAAGAGGAGGGTGTCCATAAGAAAAAAAATCTGAGAAGACCTTGATGCATGATAGATATGACAAAAGCCGAGAGAAATTCAGTGGATATTGCAGAATGTGAGGGGAGGATGCAAGCCATTTAAATATGCTTAAAAGATATATTTGAATAGCTAGCTTTATACAGAGGTTTATCTGGTTATGTAGCTTACATTTATGGAAATTATCTGTTATATTGGCTTCTGTTAATTTTTAGAAATGTCTTTACATATTAGCATATTAATTCAAGTCCACCTTGAATCTATGGTAAAGTACAGAAGTGAAATGTCAGAATCAAGGTCTAGTGGTTCCAGAATGCTCCAGCAGCTGCTATGACATTCACTGAGAGCATATCATCTCAAATAATTTGCCCATTGATCTTCTTGATTGTCTCAGTATATTTTGCTTGGATAATAAAACCACTACATTTTCTAAAGAAGCATTTGAATACATGTGTTGATTGTTATTCTTCAGTCCCTCAGTAATGTTCGACTCTTTGAGACTCCATAGACTGCAGCATGCCAGGCTTCCCTGTCCTTCACCATCTCCCAGAGCTTACTCAAACTCATGTCCATTGAGTTGGTGATGCCATCCAACCATTTCATCCTCTGTCATTCTCTTCTCCTGCCTTCAGTCTTTCCCAGCATCAGGGTCTTTTCTTATAAGTCTGTTCTTCACATCAGGTAGCTAAAGGATTGGAGCTTCAGCATCTGTCTTTCCAATGAATATTCAGGGTTGATTTCCTTTAGGATTGATTGGTTTGATCTCCTTGCTGTCCAAGGCACTCTTCAAGAGTCTTCTCCAACACCACAGTTCAAAAGCATCAATTCTTTGGCCCTCAGCCTTCTTTTATGGTCCAACTCTCCCATGACTTCATACATGACTACTGGAAAAACTATAGCTTTGACTATATGGACCTTTGTTGGCAAAGTAATATCTCTGCTTTTTAATACACTGTCTAGGTTTGTCATAACTTGTGTTGATGGCTATATTGAAATTAAATGCAACATGATGGTAAAATCTGGCTTAGTTGGATAGAAAGGTTCTGGTTGATTTTCAGTCAAAGTGAAATTTTTATTCTTTCATGATGATAAGTAAAATCCACGTGATTCATGTGCATTTCTTGTTCTCTTTATAATAAAAAGAGTAGCTCACAAGTTAACCTATTTAGTGTATTCTATTTAAATATTAGATTCTTTTGATGAGTAACTGCAAGCCCAAACTGAATGTTTTATAGCACACGACAAGACCCTTGTAATACAGATAAGCCTGAAGGGCTGGATTGAGAGAGATATCTAGGTACATTATTTCACAGTCTTGGCTTATTTTAGGTTTTGAAATAGTTGCACTGTTATTGATAAAATAAAAGACTAATTCAAATATTCTGTGTAAATTAAATTCTTCTGTATAAATAAAAACGAAAGTGTTAGTCACTCAGTTGTTGTGACTCTTTGCATCTCCATGGACTGTAGCCCACCAGGTTCCTCTGTCCATGGAATTCTCAAGGCAAGAATACTATAGTGGGTAGCCATTCCCTTCTCTAGGGGATCTTCCCCCAGAGACTGAACCAGGGTCTCCTGTATTGCAGGCAGATTCTTTACCTTCTGAACCACCAGAGAAGCAAATTATGCCAAAATAGCACTTAACTACTTAATTGCTAATAATGATTTGAATCAGCAGTCTGATCAGGGTAACTGTTTTGCCTGTCTTTTCTGATGTGCCTACCTATGTGGCTGTAGACATCTGGCAGGTTGGTGAGAAGTTGGTTGATCTAGGATGACCTCACTCACCTGTCGGTGCTAAGGCTTGTTGCTGGTCCTGGTGACTTTTACGACTGAATTTTTGTCTGTCTTTGGCTGATCTGTGCTTCATCACATGGTGAGTTCCTTAGGAGCAGCAAAACAGGGCTACTCCAACGTGTAAGCTTTTTCAAATCTCTGCTTGCGTCACTTAAAAAAAAAAAGTTCCATATGACAAAGAAAGTCATGGAATGGAAAAACAGACTCCGCCTTTTTAACTGAAAGAGTTTCAAAGTGACATTGCAAAAGGGCACACATACTGGATGGGAAGGTTTGTGGCCACTTTGATACTCAACAGTCCCTACCAGGATGTTGCATCTCAGCATGTGTGAATCCAGAGATTCTCCATCTTTGACCACACTTGGTAGTGGTGGGTTTTTTTGTTGTTTCTTTTTTTTAAGGTTAGTTAATTGATGGGAGTAGTTTAGTGATCTATCATGGTGGTTTTAATTTGCACTTCTCGGATAAATGCTATTGTTGAAATTCTTTTATACATTTATTGATCATTTGGATATTCTCTTTGAATTCTCTAAATTCAAGGCTTTTTGCCCATTTCTGTATTGAACAGATAAGCTTTTAATTATTGGTTTCTTTCTCTTTCTCACACACACACTTTTCATGAATTGCAAATACTATATTCAGTTAATCTGTGTCTTGTTTATTAAATCTCCCATTGCCTTTTATTTTTATATGTAGTTATCCACCTGACACAGTATTATTTATTGAAAGGCATTTTACCATTGAATTATAATGTGTGTGTGTGTGTGTGTGTGTGTACTTTGAGAAATAATTTAAAATACTTTAAAATATCAAATCCAGGTGCTTTGAGTGGAACATACAATTTGCCCATTCTGTGTACTCGTCTCCTTTTCCAGCTCAACGTTGAATGATCCATGATTCATACTTTATGCAACACTGGACTATATATGATTTCTCTCCATACTCCCCGCCACATACCATAGCTCAAAATTACCCCTAATCCTCTTATACTCTGCCCATCTGCCCCCAATTCTAGTCTCTTTGCCCTGTTCTGTCTCTAACTACTACTTTCAATTTGGTATAAATATTTTCTACGGCTGCTGTACAAAATATCCCAAACTGGGTGATTTCAAACAGCAAAAATCTATTGCTTCACAATTCTGGAGACTGCAAGTGCAAAATCAAGGTGTCAGCAGAGCCATGCTCCCTCAGAAACTTATCGGGGAGAGTCCTTCCTTGCTTTGACCTAACTTCCGGTGTTTGTGGGCAGTCATTGGCATTCTTTGGCTTGTAGGTGCATTGTTTCAATCCTGTCTTCACATTGTGTTCTCTCTGTGTCTGAGTCTCTTTTCATGGCATTCTTTTTATGGTACCAGTCATCTTGGATAGGGGTCCACTCCACCCACATACAAAGGTCTCTCTAATCAAAGCTATGGTTTTTCCAGTAGTCATGTATGGATGTGAGAGTTGTACTATAAAGAAAGCTGAGTGCTGAAGAATTGATGCTTTTGAACTGTTGTGTTGGAGAAGACTCTTGAGAGTCCCTTGGACTGCAAGGAGATCCAACCGGTCCATCCTAAAGGAAATCAGTCCTAAATATTCATTGGAAGGAAAAATGCTAAAATACTTTGACCACCTGATGCAAAGAACTGACTCATTTGAAAAGACCCTGATGCTGGGAAAGATTGAAGGTGGGAGAAGGGGACAACAGAGGATGAGATGGCTGGATGGCATCACTGACTCAATGGACATGAGTTTGAATAAACTCTAGGAGTTGGTGATGGACAGGGAGGCCTGGCGTGCTGCAGTCCATGGGGTCACAAAGAGTTGGACACAACTGAGTGACTGAACTAACTGACTGACCACCCACATAAGATATTATTTTAACTAATTATGTCTGCAAAGACCCTATTTCTAAATATAGTCATGTTCTATGATGTTAGGGTTTAGAACTTCAATGTATCCTTTCACAGGGGAAACAATTCAACTCATAATATCCTTCAAGATTTTTTTCTCATGCTTTATCAAGAATTGATTAAATGACTAGGGAAATAAAAATACAAGACATAATGACAACAGTATGTGTTTATTATTTTCAGGAAAGGAAGATTCTTTTGAATGACAAAAAAGACATCAAGAAAAAGATTGATAAATTTACTCAAAATGAAAACCTCTATTTTAAAGAGAAATTTTGTAACATGTTTAGCAGATGGAGTATGTTCATTTCCAGGAAAAGACTGGATTTAAAATTTATTAGGATTTAAGGCAAACAATCAGAAGAAAAGTGGGCAAGATAGATGAAATATCTGTTCACAGGTAGGGAAATACAAATGGTTAAAATAATGTGCTTCCTTTCTGGTCTTCTCTAGTGTCATCTTCCCTGGGCAAGTCTGCTCATCTGTCCGCGTTTACCCCTCCCTTGCCCCAACATCTACAACCAATTCTCACTCTGTCTCGCTATTATTTTTAAAGATTTTTTGGCCTCACCCCAGGACATGTGGGATCTTAGTTCTCTGACCAGGGATTGAACCAACACCCGCTGCAGTGGAAGACCAGAGTCTTCGTCACTGGACCTCCAGGGAAGCCCAGTGTTTTGCTGCTGCCTTTTCGATCATCTGAGGGACAGCTTCCTAGACTCCTCTCACCCCCATCCCATCCTCTCTCCCCATGGTGCCTGTGTGTGTCTTTATCATATGCTTTTCTTGTAAAGTAACATGGTCTCTTTGTCTTCCTTCTTAGATTTCTATTTCCTTGAGAGCAAGAGTCATGTGTAATTCATACTTTATCAGAACAGACCTTAAATGTGAATCAACCAAGAGGATATTATGCTAAGTGAATTAAGTTAGACATAGAGAAACATATTGTGTGATTTTTATTTTATATTGAATCTTAAAAAGCAAAACTTGGTACCAGAGAGTAGCATGGTTGTTGCTAGGGGCTGGAGGAGGTGGGAAGTGAAGAGATGTTCATCAAAGGATATTAAACTTTCATTTATATGATAAGATGAGTTAATTCTAGGGATGTAATATACAATATGGTGACTATAATTAATAATATTGTATTGTGTACTTAAAGTTTGATAAGAGAGTAGGTCTTAAGTATTCTCACTGCACATCCACACAAGGTTACTATCTGAGGTGATTTGTCAATTAATTTGATTGTGATAGTCACCTTTGAACATTTGCATATCATAAATCATCACACTGTACATCTAAAATGTATACAAATTTTTGTTAATTATACCTCAATAAAGTTGGAAATTTTTAAAAAATGCATAAGTCATGCAGGGCAAAAAAAAACAAGATTTTTTTAATATACATGTTTTGACTTAATAAATACATTGTACATTGTGCTACTCAAAGTATCATAAGGAATGATAAGTTTACTCTAAACTTTGGTGCTAAAGAAAATACAGAAGTCATTTTATTGGACAGTGAAAGCACCTAACTATGCTTCTTACTTCCCATCATTGTCAAGAAATTCTGAATGCAATACTGCGTGAAATATTAACTGACTTACTCCAAGGAAGGTATATTTCTTAGGGACATTTTAAAGGAAGTGTTTAAAAATATTTTTAATATATGTCTTCCTTCTTATACTCAATTTAGAATGGAGTGTAATTTTAAACAAATAATTATAATCAAACATTCTACAGTTCCACATCTTCCCACATTTTGTAACTTTATTCTTCTGAAAATAGGTATGAGATAGAATTGACAATCTTATCAGGTTTCTATAATTCATTTAAGCTAGCAAGTGGATTTTAGTGTCACAAGAGCAAAATTAGAACATTAAGTGTGATTTGCTATTTTTTTGAGTAAAGAGAATAACAAAGCAAACATGCAAGCTTTTCAATTAACTTCTTGATCTGTACCCCCAAAAGAAATGATTTACTGACATCTGTTTCTGCCCTGAAATTCTTTCTCCCCTCATCCAGGTTCTGTATCTTAGCTTTCACAAAATTTGGCATTGTCTCCTCATACACACATAGATGGGAAAAAGACTTGTCAAAAGATCAATCAATGCCTTTTAAAGTCATATTAGCATCAAGCAATGTTTATTCTTTTATCTCTGTAAATAAAATGAGTTCCTACATGAGACCCCTGGAAAATTAAATTGTTTTGAACATTTTATAATACTTAATACTCATGCAACACATACCTAAAGAAATTTCTTTGTAATGATGTTTTCAGAAGGACCATTGATACTCAAAGAAACACTACCAGATATCACTCATTCCAAAAGGATTGAAGAAATGAATATGTCCTCTTCTGGTGTGCTCCAAAGCCATAAAAAGTATTGAGGTATATGATTCATCAGAGTCATGTGGTAGTTACTGCTCCCCTGATGGAAAATTGCTTCACCAATTGCAGTATAAGAATTTCCTTCTTGGATGTTTGTTTCTATGTTCTGATGGTCGTTCCTGCATTTTCTTTTCTGGGATCAAAGGGGGGAAAGAATGAACCTTTTTTTCTTTATCATCCCTAAGCCTCTTAATTTCAAGAACTCATTCCAACTATGGTATCCAGCTAGGCTACCTGGGATGATAAGTCTTACACGAACTCATTTCCAGCATCTTTAATGATGGATGAAGGGAATTTAGATTTTACCTGACACTGGGAGAAAATATTCACTGGGAGAATCTTTAATAATAGATGAAGGAAACTTAGGTTTTACCTGACATGGAACAAATCTTCAGGCTGTTAATAAGTGCTTTACAAGCTAAACTTCAGTGAGATAGAATTGGGAAAATATTTGGTATAAATGCAAGAGTCAACATTTTCCTGGAGATATAGAAAAAGAAGCCCTCTTAATTAATTATTGTATGTGACCTAATATCTCAATTTGCTTAAAAGAAGCAATGAATTTGTGAATATAAAACTTCTTGGTATGAGATTTTTAAGAAAATAATCCTGTAGTATTTCTACTACTACTACTATAACTCAAAATTAACAAAATTATTATCAATATGTGTCTTCATAAAGTTCCTGTTTTGATTTATGTTTTATTCAAATGAAGCATTTGTAGCTAGTGTATGAAATGCTTATAAAGGACAAGAAAACTAGCAAGTATCCTACTTCATGATCACGTTTGCCTTCTTATTCTGCTCAGTAAAATCCTCTATTAAGAGTGCAGGATAAATCTTATCTAAAGCAGTCCTAAATAATCCTTTTGTGTCTCAAGGTTTGGAATGTTGACTAAAAGCAACCAAAAGGGAGCTTTTGCCAGCACTGAAGTTTAAGTTCAGAGAAACAAATGTAGAAACCACAGGGCCTGTATAATTACTATGGATCAACTTTAAAATCTTTATAGTTTGATAAATTAAGGAAATTCAGAAACTTTGAGTTACATAGTAATTGGGAAGCAGAAACACAATAGTTTTAGCAGTGGTTTTCTGAAGTAATTTCCAATAAACAGTGATGTGGTCTTGGGCTTATGAAATGATAAAAGGAAAATGTTCTCCACTATGCAGCAAGTAGAGCTTCCAGAGATGCAGACCTGAGTAATGATGCCTACCGCTCACTGGATAAGTTCCATGGAAGAGTACAACACATGTTGCATTTTTCCTAACATCTTATATAGAACAAGTCTGTTTTAACCTTTATGGTTGAGAAAAGTAAGAGCCATAGAAGCTGGCTTTATGGAAAGTGACATTAGGTTTTGGTTTTTCCATGGTCACTGAAATTAACAATGATCCATGTGGGGAAACAAAGGTTAGTGAAAACAAATTCCAAGTTGCTTTCATCACTCTGCCCACACTTCCTGCTTTCAAAAGAAGCATTTCCTTGAGTGACTAGATACGCTGGGGTGGCAACTGTTAGGAACCCTGTAGAGAAGGAACCGAGATTGAATGAGAAGTTTTAAAAGACGATATCAAGAGATTTCTACAGAAGAGACATTGATTAATGGAGGAACAAAAATACCTCAACTGGAGAGACCTATGAGGGTAAATGGGCCTTTGGATACCCCTCAGAATACAACAGAATAAGCTACCTAATTTATCAGCTTATTTGTCTTAAAACCAAGTCTTATTAATCATATCATTTCTGTTTTTTTAACACACAATGATAGTACCTTATTTGACCTCCATATTTAAGCTTTTACTAAGCCAACATGTCAGTTCATTATAAAGTCTGTTTTTCTACCAATAAGTATGTGACCCTATGGACTGTAGCCCACCAGGCTCCTCTGTGAATGGGATTCTCCAGGCAAGAATACTGGAGTGGATTGCCATGCCCTCCTCCAGGGGATCTTCTGAACTCAGGGATCGAACCACTGTCTTCTGCAATGCAGGTGGATTCTTTACCCACTGAGTCACCTGAGAAGCCAAAGTTAAACAATACTATGACCTAAACACAGAATCACCAACAAGCAAAATAAACCAGCAAGCAAAAGCAAACTATATGAAATATATTTGTAATTATGGTTGATTCACACTGTTGTATAGCAGAAACCAACACTACATTGTAAAGCAATTTTCTTCCAATTAAAGATAAATTTAAAAAACATAAAAGCAAATCAAGGTTATGAATTTAACATGTCCTATATTTCCAGCATTTAAACAGAGAAATAGACTTATATGTCTATAAGAAAGTCAAAAATTTCAGACATTTACACCAAATACTTTTGGTTTTTCATGTTAACAAAAATTAAAAGAGAGAGCTGCTTTTATTCTTTCTTTGAATTAGTGGTGATAATTTTCCAGAGTTTTTCTCTTGGAAATTTAGAAAATGACCTTTTGGTTAATGTTTCAAATTAACACTTAGAATTTTTACAAAGAGTATTCCACTCTTCATGGTTCCAATTTAATAAAGGGAAGATATATATTTTAAGGATACCAAATAATATATATACATGTTAATATATACACACACAGAGAGACATACTCAAGTACCTTAAAAGTACTGTTTCTTTTTATGTGCCCTTTACAGGGTCTGGCCACCAGGATTATTCATTTTATTTGTTTTCATGAATCCCTGGCAGTTCAGATGGTAAAGAATCTTCGTGTAATGCAGGAAATGTGGGTTTGATCCCTGGGTCAGGAAGATCCCTGGAGAAGGAAATGGCAACCCACTCCAGTATTCTCACTAAAAAATTCCAGGGACAGAGGAGCCTGGTGGGCTACAGTCCATGCAGTCACAAAGAGTCGGACATGACTGAGCAACTAACACACTTCAATCTAAATTCACAGTTATTCTTATAGAAATAAAAGGTAAGGTCATCTCCAATGTATACAACGAAGATCCATTCTTTCATTGAGTTTACATTCTAGCAGAGTAGAACTGAAACTTACAAATTTACATAATATATGCATGGATTATATAAGATGGTGAGTACTACAGAAAATATAAAAGGTAAGCAAGATGAGGTAGGAAGCTTTTGAGCTGTGAGAAATAGAAATGAATCAATTGGTTTAGAGATTGACAGCAGCACAACTGTAAAGATGAAGATTTTATCAACTGAACTGAGGGAAGATATAAATATAATACTTTTTCAGGATAGAGATCATCAAATTTCAGTTTTGGACATGTAAAATTTGAAGTGCCTATCAGATGCTAAGTGTAGATTTGAAGTCACCAGTTGGTTATATGAGATTGTAGTTGAGAGCATCTTTCTGTTTTTATCCCAGAAACAAACCGTAAGACATGAATTCAAGTGTACTTATTTTGGGAGATGAACCCAGGAAACACTAGGAAAGAAATGAAGTGAGAATGGGAAGGGTTGAGGGCCAATAAGGTGTAAAGCATGTATTTTGGAATATCCAAACAATACAGATAAGAAAACTGGATCTTCGTATGTGAACTTTGGTCTGTAATTGTTTTAGGCAATTCTTGCCTGCTATATATGCAGAGAGAGCAGGGTCACAGGCTGAGAAATTTATTTCTTTGAACAGATATAGATTTAGACAACTGAAGTTTTTGGAATACCCTAAAGTAGTAAGACCAACAGAGTGGATATGGTTACAGTGCAGAGGTTAAATGCCATGAGACTAGAATAGAGACACAAACTAAGATGTAAACATTGAGATGAAGACAAGGACTGGTATAAGAGGTATACTAACATTAACGGACCTTATGGAGGAGAAAGGACTTCAAATGAATCCAGACAGGAATGTCAGTGAGATAGGAAGGAAACCAAGAAAAGATTATGGTGTCTTGGAAGAAAAATGAATGAAATATATTGAATGATTAGCTGTATTACCAAATACTGACAGGTCAAAAGACGGAAAAAGACTGAGATTTTACATTGGATTCTATTATTATTCCCTAATAACATGAAAGTCATTAGGGACCTTCACAAAGTCACATAAAGTAGTGGTGGAAGCCATACCAAATAGATTTTTTAAAAGATTGGGAGAGTTAGGATGTGGTACATGTATACAATGAAATACTACTCAGCCATAAAAAGGAATGAAATTGAGTCATTTGTAGAGATGTGAATGGACTTAGCATCTGTTGTATAGAATGACATGTCAGAGAAAAATATTGTATATTAATGCATGTATAGGGAAACTAGAAAAATGCTGCCAGTGGTCCTAGTTCCAGGGCAGGAATAGAGACACAGATATGGAGAATGAATGTGTGGACACTTGCGGGGGGGGGGGGAACGGGGAGGGTAGGATGAACTGGGAGATACGGTTCGACATAAAAACACTGCTATGTGTAAAATAGCTAGTGGGAATGTGTTGTACGGCACAGGGAGCTTATCCTGGTGCTCTGTGATGACACAGATATGTGGGATGGAGGCTTGGTGGGAGGTCTGAGAGAGGGGATATACATGACTGATTCACTTCATTGTACAGCACAGACTAAAACAACTGTAAAGCAATTATACTCCAATTTTAAAAATGGGAGAAAGGAGAGAGAACGAGGAGAGGAAGGCTGACCAACTCATTTGAGGGTGCTGATTGCAATGAAGAGGAGAGAAACGAGGTACTAGGTGGTGGGATCATAAGAGGGCCTTTACAGTGCCTGGTTACACTCAGAAATGTTTAGTGAATGTAGAGAATTGTTCAGTCACTCAGTCATGTCTAACTTTGTGATGCCATGGGTTGCAGTACACCAGGGTTCTGTATCTTTGACCATCTCCCAGAGCTTGCTTAAATTTGTGTCCATTGAATCAGTGATGCCATCCAACCATCTTGTCTTCTGTCATCTCCTTCTCCTCCTGCCTTCAACCTTTCCTAGTATCAGGATCTTCTCTAATGAGTAGGTTCTTCACATCAGGTGGTCAAAGTATTGGAGCTTCAGCATCAGTCCTTCCAATGAATATTAAGGATTGATTTCCTTTAGGACTGACTGGTTTGATCTCCTAGCAGTCCAAAGGACTCTCAAGTCTTCTCCATCGCCGCAGCTCAGAAGCCTCAATTCTTTGGTGTTCAGCCTTGTTTATGTTCCAACTCTCACATCCATACATGACTACTGGAAAAACCAGAGCTTTGACTAGATGGATCTTTGTCAGCAAAGTAATATCTCTGCACTATCTAGGTTTGTCATAGCTTTTTTTCCCAAGGAACAAGTGTCTTAATTTTGTTGCTGCAGTCACCATCTGCAGTAATTTTAGAACCCAAGAAAATAAAGTCTGTCACTGTTTCCATTGTTTCCCCATCTATTTTCCATGAAGTGATGGGACAGGATGCCATGATCATTTTTTGAATGTTGAGTTTTAAGCTAGCTCTTTTTCAGTCTCCTCTTTCACGTTCATTAAGAGATTCTTTAGTTCCTCTTCACTTTGTGCCATAAAGGAAGGAATCAGTGATGAATTAGGCAAAGACCTCTGTGCCTTCAGGAACACAAAGAAGCCATGTGGAAGCCCTCATTTGTCCTGAGATACCGGCTTCCTTATTACAGTGAAACTCAAGTTGGAGGTGTACCAATGGCCATAAAGGATTCTTTTTGTTTGTTAATTCATTTGGCTGCATCAGGATTTAGTTGCAGCATGAGAGATCTTTGTTGCATCATGTGGGGTCTTTTTGTTGCGGCTGAGCCCTCTAGTTATGACACATGGGCTCCAGGCTGGGCTGGTGTAGTAGTTGTGAGTGCTTAGTTTCCCTGAGGCATGTGAGATCTTAGTTCCCTGGTCAGGGACTGAAACTGCATCTGTTGCATTGCAAGGTGGATTCTTAAAAACGTGGCCCACCAGGGAAGTTCCCATCATTGAGGGACTCTTGAGTGCACAATCTCTCAGGACTCACAGCAAATGAGGGGTAGAAAGCTACTTTGAGTGGAGGTACAAGCATTCTGCAGAGGTTGGAGGAAACCATTATGACTATATGCTAGTATTGGGACCGTGAGGAAGAGTCCTGGTGATGAAGGAGTATGCGCGTAGATAAATCATTGAGGCCGTCGTCTCTGTAAGAAAGGGCAGGTACAAGGGATTGGTTTAGGGGCTGAAGAAGAGCGACAGTTTGGTACCTGACTGAGAGACGTCTCCACTGTCAAGCCTAAGAGCAGGTGCTTTATTCTATCTTCATGGAGGGCCCAGACCCCTGATGCCCACATCTGCACCCTGGACAATGTTTGGCCGAGGGAAATGCTGACCTCTCCCTTTAGAGAAGTGTCATAGATGAATCAGAAAAGCTCACCACATAGAAGCCAGGAGTGAAGGAAAAGAATTATGAATTTCAAAATGGAATACTTTGGCATTTACAGTCAGCTCAGGATAAGAAATCAGAATAGAGGGGAGGAGCCAAGATGGGGGAGGAGTAGGACGGGGAGACCACTTTCTCTCCTAGAAATTCATCAAAAGAATAACTGTACGCAGAGCAAACTTCACAAAACAACTTCTGATCGCTAGCAGAGGTCACCAGGCGCCCAGAAAAGCAGCCCATTGTCCTCGAAAGGAGGTAGGACAAAATATAAAAGATAAAAAGTGAGACAAAAGAGCTAAGGACGGAGATCCGTCCCGGGAAGGGTCTTAATAGAGGACGTTCCCAGACACCGGGGAACCCTCGACCTGGCGGGCCTGGGGGAAGTGTTTGAATCTCAGAGGGCAACCTGACTGGGAGAGAAACAATAATAAAACCCACAGATTACGAGCCTAAAAGCAACTCCCAGCAGGAAAGTACCCCAGACACCCGCATCCGCCACCAGCAAGTGGGGGCGGAACGGAGAGGAGCGGGCGGCATTATTTGGGGCAGGGTCCGGGCCTGAGCGCCCTGTGGACAATCGGAGGGAGCTTTTGTGAGTTCCCAGCTTGAACTGTGGGAGAGCAAGAGAGAGAAAATTAACCGGCCAGAACACGCCGCCTGCGGTTCGCAGAGCAAAGGGACCGAGATTCTGGATGGTCGACATCCGCCGGGAGGGTCGCGGCGAGACAAAGGGCACAGGCACCCGACCGGCGCAGGTGGGGACTGGGGCTAGGGACGCGGCGGGCAGAAGGCGCACGCACCGGACTGGCGCCGGAATCTGAGACTGGGACCGCGGAAGGGAGTGGGCGCGCGCACCCGGGGAGAGTGCGCCCGTCAAGCGTCAAGCCCCTGGCTGCCTGGACCGCTCTGACGGGGAGGGCACAGGGAGCAGGCGCAGATCTCAGTTCCGACCCTTGGCGGAACACCCGAGGGCTGGAACTGCGCGCACCGCCGCTCCATATAGAACAGCTGGGAGCCTGAGCAACTCCGGAGCCCGAGCAACTCTAGCCCCTCCCTGCAGCGCGACGGAACTAGCTACCTGAATAAGAGTCCACCGCCGCCCGCTTGGGTCAGGGCGGAAATGAGGCCCTGAAGAGCCTGGCAAACAGAAGCCAAACCGCTTCAGAAGGAACTGGTGCAACAGATTAAAATCCCTGTAGGAAACACTGACCACACCACAAGGGTCCTGTAGATATCAAGAAGTGTAAGCTGGAACGAGGAGCTATCTGAAACTGAGCCGGACCCACACTGACCGCAACAGCTCCAGAGAACTTCCTACATATATTTTTACTTTTTTTTTTCTTTGTTTCTTTCTTTCTTTCTTTCTTTTTTTTTTTTTTTCTTTTTTTAAAGCAGGGAAAAAAAAAAAAGAAATTTTTTTTTTTTTTAGTTTTATTTTTTCTTTTTAATTTTTTCTCTTTTATTTTCCTTTAGAATTCCCTATTACTCCCCCATTACTCCTTAACATTCATTTTCATAAATTCTTACGATTTTTGTAGTTAGGGAAAATTTTTTTTTCCTCTTTTTTTCTCTTCTTCTTCTTTTTTTTTTTTTCCCCCCTTGTCCTCTATTTTTTATTTTTCTTCTTCTCTTATTTCTTTTAAAGTCCTCTAGTACTCCTCTACTACTCCTTAATTATTCATTTTCAATACACTATAACCTTACAAAGAGGAGAGGAAAAAAGGGAAAAAAAGAAGAGAAGCCTTATTTTTAAACCGAACCTCATATATATTTCTAAAATTTTTGGGGGGGTGTTTTTGTTTTTGTTTTTAATATAGTATTTTTATGAGTCTAACCTATACTCTAGATTTTTAATTTTTGTTCTTCAGTATATGATATAAACTATAAACATTTAAGAATACAATATTCAGTTTCCATTTTTATTCAGGAGTGTGGTGATTATTCTCTCCCAATCTTGACTCTCTGTTTTCTACCTCAGAACACCTCTATTTCCTCCTTTCCCCTTCTCTTCCCAATTCAATTCTGTGAATCTTTGCTGGTGTCTGGGCTACGGAGAACACTCTAGGAACAGACGACTGCATAGATCTGTCTCTCTCCTCTTGAGTCCCCCTTTTTCTCCTCCTGCTCATCTCTATTTCCCTCTTCCCTGTCCTCTTCTTCATGTAACTCTGTGAACCTCTCTGGGAGCCCCTAACAGGGGAGAATCTTTTCGACATTAACCTAGAAGTTTTATTATCAGTGCTGTATAGTTGGAGAAGTCCTGAGACTACAGGAAGAATAAAACTGAAATCCAGAGGCAGGAGATTTAAGCCCAAAACCTGAGAACACCAGAAAACTCCTGACTACATGGAACTTTAAGTAATAAGAGACCGTCCAAAAGCCTTCATACCTACACTGAAACCAACCAACACCCAGGAGCCAACAAGTTTTAGAGCAAGACATATCACACAAATTCCCCAGCAACACAGGAACATAGCCCTGAAAGTCAACATACAGACTACCCAAAGTCACACCTAACACATAGACCCATCTCAAAAACTCATTACTGGGCACACCATTGCTCTTCAAAGAGAAGAAATCAAGTTCCACGCTCCAGAATACTGAAACAAGCTTCCCTAACCAGGAAACCTTGACAAGTCAACCGTCCAACCCCACCCACCGGGTAAAAACTCCACAATAAAAAGAAATCACAGACCTCCAGAATACAGAAAACCCACTCCAGACACAGCAATCTAAACAAGATGAAAAGGCAGAGAAATACCCAACAGGTAAAGGAACATGACAAGTGCCCACCAAGTCAAACAAAAGAGGAGGAGATAGGGAATCTATCTGAAAAAGAATTTAGAATAATGATAATAAAAATGATCCAAAATCTTGAAAACAAAATGGAGTTACAGATAAATAGCCTGGAGACAAAGATTGAAAAGATGCAAGAAATGTTTAATAAAGACCTAGAAGAAATAAAAGAGAGTCAATTAAAAATGAATAATGCAATGAATGAGATCAAAAACACTTTGGAGGGAACCAAGAGTAGAATAACGGAGACAGAAGATAGGATAAGTGAGGTAGAAGATAGAATGGTGGAAATAAATGAAGCAGAGAGGAAAAAAGAAAAAAGGATCAAAAGAAATGAGGACAACCTCAGGGACCTCTGGGACAATGTGAAACGCCCCAACATTCGAATCATAGGAGTCCCAGAAGAAGAAGACAAAAAGAAAGGCCACGAGAAAATACTCGAGGAGATAATAGCTGAAAACTTCCCTAAAATGGGGAAGGAAATAGCCACCCAAGTCCAAGAAACCCAGAGAGTCCCAAACAGGATAAACCCAAGGCGAAACACTCCAAGACACATAGTAATCAAATTAACAAAGATCAAACACAAAGAACAAATACTAAAAGCAGCAAGGGAGAAACAACAAATAACACACAAAGGGATTCCCATAAGGATAACAGCTGATCTATCAGTAGAAACCCTCCAGGCCAGAAGGGAATGGCAGGACTTAATGAAAGTAATGAAAGAGAATAATCTACAACCTAGATTACTGTACCCAGCAAGGATCTCATTCAGATATGAAGGAGAATTAAAAAGCTTTACAGACAAGCAAAAGCTGAGAGAATTCAGCACCACCAAACCAGCTCTTCAACAAATGCTAAAGGATCTTCTCTAGACAGGAAATGCAGAAATGTTGTATAAACGTGAACCCAAAACAACAAAGTAAATGGCAACGGGACCACACCTATCAATAATTACCTTAAATATAAATGGGTTGAATGCCCCAACCAAAAGACAAAGATTGGCTGAATGGATACAAAAACAAGACCCCTATATATGCTGCCTACAAGAGACCCACCTCAAAACCAGAGACACATACAGACTAAAAGTGAAGGGCTGGAAAAAAATATTTCATGCAAATGGAGACCAAAAGAAAGCAGGAGTCGCAATACTCATATCAGATAAAATAGACTTTCAAATAAAGGATGTGAAGAGAGACAAAGAAGGACACTACATAATGATCAAAGGATCAATCCAAGAAGAAGATATAACAATTATAAACATATATGCACCCAACATAGGAGCACCGCAATATGTACGGCAAACGCTAATGAGTATGAAAGAGGAAATTAATAGCAACACAATAATAGTGGGAGACTTTAATACCCCACTCACAACTATGGATAGATCAACTAAACAGAAAATCAACAAGGAAACACTAACCTTAAATGATACAATGGACCAGCTAGACCTAATTGATATCTATAGGACATTTCACCCCAAAACAATCAATTTAACCTTTTTCTCAAGTGCACACGGAACCTTCTCCAGAATAGATCACATCCTGGGCCATAAATCTGGTCTTGGAAAATTCAGAAAAATTGAAATCATTCCAGTCATCTTTTCTGATCACAGTGCAGTAAGATTAGATCTCAATTCCAGGAAAAAAATTGTTAAAAATTCAAACATATGGAGGCTAAATAACACGCTTCTGAATAACCAACAAATCATAGAAGAAATCAAAAAAGAAATCAAAATATATATAGAAACAAATGAAAATGAAAACACAACAACCCAAAACCTATGGGACACTGTAAAAGCAGTGCTAAGGGGAAGGTTCATAGCATTACAGGCTTACATCAAGAAACAAGAAAAAAGCCAAATAAATAACCTAACTCTACACCTAAAGCAGTTAGAGAAGGAAGAAATGAAGAACCCCAGGGTCAGCAGAAGGAAAGAAATCTTAAAAATTAGGGCAGAAATAAATGCAAAAGAAACTAAAGAGACCATAGCAAAAATCAACAAAGCTAAAAGCTGGTTTTTTGAAAAAATAAACAAAATTGACAAACCATTAGCAAGACTCATTAAGAAACAAAGAGAGAAGAACCAAATTAACAAAATAAGAAATGAAAAGGGTGAGATCACAACAGACAACACTGAAGTACAAAGGATCATAAGAGACTACTACCAGCAGCTCTATGCCAATAAAATGGACAACTTGGATGAAATGGACAAATTCTTAGAAAAGTATAACTTTCCAAAACTGAACCAGGAAGAAATAGAAGATCTTAACAGAACCATCACAAGCAAGGAAATCGAAACTGTAATCAAAAATCTTCCAGGAAACAAAAGCCCAGGACCAGATGGCTTCACAGCTGAATTCTACCAAAAATTTAGAGAAGAGCTAACACCTATCTTACTCAAACTCTTCCAGAAAATTGCAGAAGAAGGTAAGCTTCCAAACTCATTCTATGAGGCCACCATCACCCTAATTCCAAAACCAGACAAAGATGCCACAAAAAAAGAAAACTACAGGCCAATATCACTGATGAACATAGATGCAAAAATCCTTAACAAAATTCTAGCAAACAGAATCCAACAACATATTAAAAAAATCATACACCATGACCAAGTGGGCTTTATCCCAGGAATGCAAGGATTCTTTAATATCCTCAAGTCAATCAATGTAATACACCACATTAACAAATTGAAAGATAAAAACCATATGATTATCTCAATAGATGCAGAGAAAGCCTTTGACAAAATTCAACACCCATTTATGATTAAAACTCTCCAGAAAGCAGGAATAGAGGGAACATACCTCAACATAATAAAAGCTATATATGACAAACCCACAGCAAGCATCACCCTCAATGGTGAAAAATTGAAAGCATTTCCCCTGAAATCAGGAACAAGACAGGGGTGCCCACTCTCACCACTACTATTCAACATAGTCTTGGAAGTTTTGGCCACAGCAATCAGAGCAGAAAAGGACGTAAAAGGAATCCAGATAGGAAAAGAAGTGAAACTCTCGCTGTTTGCAGATGACATGATCCTCTACATAGCAAACCCTAAAGACTCTACCAGAAAATTACTAGAGCTAATCAACGAATATAGTAAAGTTGCAGGATATAAAATTAATACACAGAAATCCCTTGCATTTCTATACACTAACAATGAGAAAACAGAAAGAGAAATTAAGGAAACAATACCATTCACCATTGCAACAAAAAGAATAAAATACTTAGGAGTATATCTACCTAAAGAAACAAAAGACCTGTACATAGAAAACTATAAAACACTGATGAAAGAAATCAAAGAGGACAGAAACAGATGGAGAAACATACCGTGTTCATGGATTGGAAGAATCAATATTGTCAAAATGGCTATTCTACCCAAAGCAATCTATAGATTCAATGCAATCCCTATCAAGCTACCAACGGTATTTTTCACAGAACTAGAACAAATAATTTCACAATTTGTATGGAAATACAGAAAACCACGAATAGCCAAAGTAATCTTGAGAAAGAAGAATGGAACTGGAGGAATCACCCTCCCTGACTTCAGACTCTACTACAAAGCCACAGTCATCAAGACAGTATGGTATTGGCACAAAGACAGAAATATAGATCAATGGAACAGAATAGAAAGCCCAGAGATAAATCCACGAACCTATGGACAACTTATCTTTGACAAAGGAGGCAAGGATATACAATGGAAAAAAGACAACCTCTTTAACAAGTGGTGCTGGGAAAACTGGTCAACCACTTGTAAAAGAATGAAACTAGAACACTTTCTAACACCATACACAAAAATAAACTCAAAATGGATTAAAGATCTAAATGTAAGAGCAGAAACTATAAAACTCCTAGAGGAGAACATAGGCAAAACACTCTCTGACATAAATCTCAGCAGGATCCTCTATGACCCACCTCCCAGAATATTGGAAATAAAAGCAAAACTAAACAAATGGGACCTAATGAAACTAAAAGCTTTTGCACTACAAAGGAAACTATAAGTAAGGTGAAAAGACAGCCCTCAGATTGGGAGAAAATAATAGCAAATGAAGAAACAGACAAAGAATTAATCTCAAAAATATACAAGCAACTCCTGAAGCTCAATTCCAGAAAAATAAATGACCCAATCAAAAAATGGGCCAAAGAACTAAACAGACATTTCTCCAAAGAAGACATACAGATGGCTAACAAACACATGAAAAGATGCTCCACATCACTCATTATCAGAGAAATGCAAATCAAAACCACAATGAGGTACCATTACACGCCAGTCAGGATGGCTGCTATCCAAAAGTCTACAAGCAATAAATGCTGGAGAGGGTGTGGAGAAAAGGGAACCCTCTTACACTGTTGGTGGGAATGCAAACTAGTACAGCCACTATGGAAAACAGTGTGGAGATTTCTTAAAAAACTGGAAATAGAACTGCCATATGACCCAGCAATACCACTTCTGGGCATACACACCGAGGAAACCAGATCTGAAAGAGACACGTGCACCCCAATGTTCATCGCAGCACTGTTTATAATAGCCAGGACATGGAAGCAGCCTAGATGCCCATCCGCAGATGAATGGATAAGGAAGCTGTGGTACATATACACCATGGAATATTACTCAGCCGTTAAAAAGAATTCATTTGAATCAGTTCTAATGAGATGGACGAAACTGGAGCCTATTATACAGAGTGAAGTAAGCCAGAAAGATAAAGAACATTACAGCATACTAACACATATATACGGAATTTAGAAAGATGGTAACGATAACCCTATATGCAAAACTGAAAAAGAAACACAGAAGTACAGAACAGACTTTTGAACTCCGTGGGAGAAGGTGAGGGTGGGATGTTTCAAAAGAACAGCATGTATATTATCTATGGTGAATCAGATCACTAGCCCAGGTGGGATGCATGAGACGAGTGTTCGGGCCTGGTGCACTGGGAGGACCCAGAGGAGTCGGGTGGAGAGGGAGGTGGGAGGGGGGATCGCGATGGGGAATACGTGTAACTCAATGGCTGATTCGTGTCAATGTATGACAAAACCCACTGAAATGTTGTGAAGTAATTGGCCTCCAACTAATAAAATAAAATTAAAAAAAAAAAAAGAAAGAAATCAGAATAGTTTTGCAAAAGGAAGTGAGGATAAATGGAACAGGGGTGCTCTTATTGTTCATCCATATCCTGCTGGGTTGTTCCATCTGTTTTTAGAGCAGTGAAGAGCTTGAGGACAAGGAGACCCAGCTCCAGTGTTTAGTCTTCATTTTGATTCTTATGTGGCCTTTGGGGAAGTACTACAACTTCTTTGATACTATCACACAAAGAGGAAAGAGAGAGGGAGGGAGGAGTTTTCTTCTTTTTTAATATGAGATATATAGCAACATGTTTATACAATGATGGAAATGATCTTATAAAGGTGAAAGCTCTTATTCATGTTAATACACGCCACAAGGTAATTGGCTTAAGAGGCAAGTTTAGGACATTTAATTAGATTATTTTTTGAACTAAACCTTTTTATTATCAAATCAACTTACTTAAACCTTGATTTCCCCCTTTTCCATTCTGCCGTCTTCCCTCCCCCACATCTCTTTCTTTCTGTAACATGATATTAAGTGCATAGATGGGACCTTTGTATGGAACGAATATATAGAGTGACTAGACAGGACCTTTAGTAGGGATTATTGGTCCCTTTAGTAGGACCTTTATTGCATAAAAGAATGACTGTTCCATTTCTTTAAGGCATTTGAGGTTCTTTAACAACAAGAACCAAGCAAACAAACAATTGAAATGAGTAATTTATGGTCTGAAAGCCAGAGAATGAAAAACAAGTCCATTCAGAGTACAAGGACTATAGAATTTCTTCCTAGAGGACATTACTTTTTAAACAATAATATTTAACACTAGATGGGAATTACTATTGATCATCTATCAAACCAGATTTCTTTCTGCAGTGTTTCTGGATAAATGGAACACAGCTAATATAGGTTTTGCTTGAAAGCATCTGCTGATCTCACATTGTAATTTGTATCCAAGTTTAATGAGATAAGCTGATTTGAATGACCTCAGTTTGTGAAAGACTAATTTATCATCTTCCTGTGCAGCCTTGACTATAATGCTGTGCTCTCAGGATATGAAAGAGGCAAATTCCACAGAGTAGCATTTTAAGTAAAAGCATCAAATCATAACCAAACAACTTCCCAAGAAGTCAGGCAGGAGGCTACACGAAGAGTCAATTAAAGAAGGCCTTGAAACCCCTAGGTATTTTCAAAAAACTTCCCAAACAGCCCTTCTGTGGAAAGGGATGATCTAAATGAATATTGTTTCACACTCAATTTGTTGTGCATAGTTTAGCCTGCCTTCCATACCAATTAGAGTCCAAAACTGCTTCCTGTGTAGCCTGGGAGAGATATAAAGGAACTAAGTGTAGGCTTATTGTTCTGTATGGTAATTGGGGCTTTGCATCTCACAGTCCTCATCATGGATGTGCATATTTTCTAAAACCATCGGTTTTGAATAGACCTCACATTCTTTTTAGAGTTGGCATAGACGTACACTCTTTTATTCTCAGATATGAAATGTGTGGCATCTCAAAGCAGTCAATTTAGAAAGAGAGGCTTTAGAAAAAGAGAAACAAACAAAACTTCAATTGTATAGGGAGGACAAGTTGATGATCTAGAAGGCTTGTGATCATAGCAAGATCCTTACTATGGAATATTTTTTGGTTCTCACTTGCAGTGATGTAGCCAGGAAATTATGTTGTACTGTTTTGTGGCTGGTATTTATGTCAAATGTTATTAGGTGATCTGTCTAGATGGTGCTTTAAGTAAAATAACTAGATAAGTTCCAGTACTTTTATTAAAAGTTACATTTTATTACTCATTATATCAAAGCTCATAAACTTTTTTTGACTTCTGCTTTTTAAAAAAATTTTTTGTCTTTGATTTTTTTGATGTTTGCTCATTTTGCTTGGGTTCTTACTGATGTTTTCCCAATACCTAGAACAATTCTGAATAGTGGAGAGAGTTGAAAGGCTTGAATTGTTTTTAATCTTTGAATAAATGCTTTCAATGATTTGCTTTTAAGTATTAAAGTTAGCTTTAGTTTTTCACAGATGTCCTGCATCATGTCAAGGAAATGTCAAGGACATTTCCTTCTATTATTATTATAGTTTGTTGAGAATTATTTTCATGAACAGATGTTGAATGTTTTCACATGCTTTTACTATATGTATTGAAATGATTATATGACTTTTCTGCCTTACTTTGTTAATATAGAAGTGATATTGGTTTCCAATTGCTAAACTTTGCATTGCTGCAGTAAGCGCTACATAGTTATGATGTATTACAAATTTCTGGATTCACTTACTGTAGTTAAAGGTTTTGTGTATATATTTATGAGGGATTGTTGCTGTTTAGTCTCTAAATCATGTCCAACTCCTTTGTGACCCCATCAGGCTTCTCTTTCCATGTATTTTCCCAGGCAAGAATACTGGAGTGGTTTGCCATTTCCTTCTCCAGGGGATCTTCTCGCCTAGGGATCGAACCTGTGTCTCCTGCATTGGCAGGCAGATTCGTTACCACTGAGCCACTAGAGAAGCCCCTTGTGAAGGGTATTGGTATGTAATTTTCTTTTCTAATAACATATTTACACATGTGTCAAGTTTTGATGCCAGAGATATCAAAGGAGAAAATTAGCCTCTGTTTTCTGAGACTTTTTGTATAATGGATACTCTATCTTCCTTAAATATCCAAAAGAATCCACTGCTAAAGATATTTAGGCATTATTTTGGTGTGTGAGAAATTTTGATACAAATTCTTTAAAAAATATAGGAGTTCTCTATTTCTTCTTGTGTCAGTTTTGGAAACTTGGTTTTTCTGAGAACTTGTACATTTCTGTATATGTTGGCAAATTAATTGGTATGAAGTTCACAGTATTCTCTTTTATTTTTTAATATCTGTTGGGTCAGTAGGCAATAAATATTCGTTCAAATTTGAATAAAAGAATAAACTGTAGAACATTTGCTCAACTCTTTTCTGACTCAACCAATGACATTTAAACTATTAAAGTTAAAACAAAAAACAAACTTTTGTTCAGACAGAAAGCTTCCTAAGAAACATTAAAATAAGTTAAAAAGGGGACTATAGATAGTGATAAAAGGAAGATAATTGTTTTTTCACTTTTTTTTATTTATTATTTTTTTTCAGTGGGTTTTGTCATACATTGATATGAATCAGCCATAGAGTTACACATATTCCCCATCCCGATCCCCCCTCCCACCTCCCTCTCCACCCGATTCCTCTGGGTCTTCCCAGTGCACCAGGCCCGAGCACTTGACTCATGGTGGGATGTTTTGAAAAAGGAAGATAATTTAAAAAACATGAGCTCCTTGAACTTTCTCCCACCCTAGTCTTCCTCCTGTGACAACAGAGGGGATGTTCCCCCATTTATGAAAACTTAAGAATTCAGTTGGACATATAGTCATAAGTCACTGAACTATAAGTGCAGAATGAAATTTTACTCATCTTCACATTCCTTATAATACTAAGGATACTGCTTTTCATGTAGTTTTCAACACATGTTTCATTAATGAATAAATTGAAGCAAGTGGCTTTGACCTATGTCAATGAAGTAAAAATAATCAAGTTATAAAATAAAACCATACTTTATGGTATACATAATATCTCAGTTTCTTTGTATAGTTTTCAGCATTTAAAGAGAGCCCAGCATGGTGAATCTACTTTGATGTTTGTATCTATGTGATGAATATTTAATGGAGTATAATATTTCTGCCTTGAAGTATGACCTATATCCATGCTAATTTCCAGACTGTAAAACCAAGCAGTGACTGGACAGGCAGGGGGCCACGAGAAGGTAGTGCATTTCTTTCTTTTGACAAATTTCTGATGTGATCAGTTGGTTTACTGAGTGGGAAATCAGGCTTTGCTGCATTGTTAATACCCTGTCTCATGCTTTGTATCTCAGCATGAGCCTTCTTTCCTTTAGACGTAGGACAATGACTGACGAAAACACTCCCAGTTGTAATAGACAAATGATGCTTTACGCTTGCCTTTCAGCATGGTGACAGGTTTGGCTGTGTTCCTTAGAAGAGCTCACAAAGATATTTTGTGGCGCTGGAGTGGTGGCTGCGGCATCGGGCAACTGTGAGGAGATACCCCACTTCCAAGGGCGGAGAAGCCCCAGCAGGGTGGTAGGAGGGACAAAGTCACATTTAGAATCAAGCACCATGCCCACCAGCGAGCTGAAACCAACCTTGCGTGCACCAGGACCCAGAGCCCTCACAGAGACCGAGACAGAACTGTGTGTGCGTGTCTCCCGGGTCAGCAGAGGCCTGCCGCAGGGGCAGGGCTGTGGGTGCAGCAGACCTGGGTGTGGCATAAACCCTCTTGGAGGAGGTCACCACTAACCCCACCACAGAGCTGCCAGAACTGACCCAGGACTGGGGAAACAGACTCCTGGAGAGAGCAAACAGAACCTTGTGCACGAGGACCAGGAGAAGGGAGCAGTGACCCCACAGAGACTGACCCAGACTTGCCCGTGAGTGTCCAGGAGTCTCTGGCGGAGGCGTGGGTCGGCGGTGGCAGGCCGTGGCCTGCGGCAGGGTTGGGGACAATAGTGGCAGTGCGTGAATGGGACCTTTTAAGGAGACTGCCATTCTCTTCATTACCTCCACCAGAGTTTCAGTTCAGTTCAGTCGATCAGTCGTGTCTGACTTTTTGCGACCCCATGGACTGCAGCACGCCAGGCCTACCTATCCATCACCAGCTCCCGGAGTTTATTCAAACTTGGGTCCAGTAAGCCAGTGATGCCATCCAACCATCTCATCCTCTGTCATCCCCTTCTCCTCCTGCCCCCAATCTTTCCCAGCGTCAGGGTCTTTTCAAATGAGTCAGCTCTTCACATCAGGTGGCCAAAGTACTGGAGTTTCAGTTTCAACATCAGTCCTTCCAATGAACACCCAAGACAGACCTGCTTTAGATGGACTGGTTGGATTTCCTTGAAATCCAAGGGACTCTCAAGAGTCTTCTCTAACACCACAGTTCAAAAGCATCAATTCTTTGTCACTCAGCTTTCTTTACAGTCCAACTCTCACATCCGTACATGACTACTGGAAAAACCGTAGCCTTGACTATACGGACCTTTGTTGGCAAAGTAATGTCTCTGCTTTTTAATATGCTATCCAGGTTGGTCATAACT
Organism: Muntiacus reevesi; assembly: GCF_963930625.1. Lineage (NCBI taxonomy): Eukaryota > Metazoa > Chordata > Mammalia > Artiodactyla > Cervidae > Muntiacus > Muntiacus reevesi. Next base: position 24,092,957 of record NC_089257.1, on the reverse strand, counting down.
TTTCTTTCAAGAAGTAAGCGTCTTTTAATTCCATGGCTCCAATCACCATCTGCAGTGATTTTGGAGCCCCCCAAAATAAAGTCAGTAACTGTTTCCACTGTTTCCCTATCTATTTGCCATGAAGTGATGGGACCAGATGCTATGATCTTAGTTTTCTGAATGTTGAGATTTAAGCTAACTTTTTCACTCTCCTCTTTCATGTTCATCAAAAGGCTCTTTAGTTCTTCTTCACTTTCTGCCACAAGGGTGGTGTCATTTGCATATCTGAGGTTATTGATATTTCTCCCGGTAATCTTAATTCCAGCTTGTGCTTCCTCCAGCCCAGCATTTCTCATGATGTATCTGCATGTAAGTTAAATAAGCAGGATGACAATATACAGCCTTGACATACTTGTTTTCCTTTTTGGAACCATTCTGTTGTTCCATGTTCAGTTCTAACTGTTGCTTCCTGACCTGCATACAGGTTTCTCAAGAGCCAGGTCAGGTGGTCTGGTATTCCCATCTCATTTAGAATTTTCCACACTTTATTGTGACCCACACAGTCAAAGACTTTGGCATAGTCAATAAAGCAGAAATAGATGTTTTTCTGGAGCTCTCTTGCTTTTTTGATGATCCAGCAGATGTTGGCACTTTGATCTCTGGTTCCTCTGCCTTTTTTAAAACCAGTGTGAACATCTGGAAGTTCACACTTCATATATTGCTGAAGCCTGGCTTGGAGAATTTTGAGCAGTACTTTCTGGTATGTGAGATGAGTGCAATTGTGCAGTAGTTTGAGCACTCTTTGGCATTGCCTTTCTTTGAGATTGGAATGAAAACTGGCCTTTTCCAGTCCTGTGGCCACTGCTGAGCTTTCCAAATTTGCTGACATATTGAGTGCAGCACTTTCAGAGCATCATCTTTGAGGATTTGAAGTAGCCCAACTGGAATTCCATCACCTCCACTAGCTTTTTTTGTAGTGATGCTTCCTAAGGCCCATTTGAGTTTACATTCCAGGATGTCTGGCTCTAGGTGAGTGTAAGTAATGACACCATCGTGATTATCTGGGTCGTGAAGATCTTTTTTGTACAGTTCTTCTGTGTATCCTGTATGTCTGTAAAGACCCTATAAATCACATGTAGTTAATATGTGTGGGAGAAGTCCCCTTCACTTCTTCTCTACCTTCTCTCATGTTAGCCCTGCTGTCATTCAAGTAAATTTGAAAGACCTTCTGGCTGATTCAATTTTTAAAAATTAAGCTTCAGAAAAAAATGTTGGCCAGTTTCCTCATCCTTTTAAAGCATTTTCTCCAGAATACTAAAATGTGAGGGAAGAATTTAAAAAGTCAGACAGGCAACTTTTGTAGTCCTGATAACAAACAGCTTTTCCTAGACCAGTACAAATAAAATTTGAAATCAAGTTCCATAAACAATGATAGTATATTCATTTCAGAGCTTAATCAATGTTATTAATTCATGACCGACCTTATAATTAATGTAAATGTAATTGCGGTAGTAGAAATATTGTTTGCTACATATCCCAACTATTCATAAAAATCTTCCCTGCTCTTTCTGTTCCATTTGATCCCTTTCTTGCTTCCTGTCCCTTCAGTTTTCTATTTCCTTATTTCTGCTCGCACCCCCATTTTAGGAAACAGTTACTAATTATTGGAAAGGAATACAAGTTCTTCAGAAATGCCAAGGCTTTTGTCTTTGAAAATCAGATTCTTTATATAATTTGTCAATACCATGTTTCTAGAAGCCTCAAACTGTGTTAAATTGGCTTACTTAGGTCATTTATCCTGATTCTTCCAAAGAAACTCCCAAATCATTTGAGTCTTCTCCAGAGGAAATCTAGGGGACCAAAGAAATGCTACTGTACTTAGCCTGTATCAGTAAGTGTCATCTGCACCACTGGGTAGATTCAAATTCTGATTTATCTTCCCCTAAGACGTGAGTGTGATTCCCTGGTGGCTCAGAGGGTAAAGAGTCTGCCTGCACTGTGGGAGACCTGAGTTCGATCTCTAGGTTGGGAAGTTCCCCTGGAGAAGAAAATGGCAGCCCACTCCAGTATTCTTGCCTGGAAAATCCCATGGACAGAGAAGCCTGGTGGCTACAGTCCACAGAGTCGCCAAGAGTCGGACACACTCTTCGAATTCACTTTCACTTTCAAGAAACCAATCTCCTTAAAGGAGGTTTCTCACTTCAGAGTCTCCGTTTCTTAACATAGTAGTATGTTTGAAAGGAGAGATGAAGCACTCTGTTTTTAACAGAGTGAAACTGGTGAAATAATCACATGTGTGTTTCTTAAGGGTTTACCGCTCAACTTCATATGTAAGGAAAAAAGAACAGTCATGACTTTTTCTGTGTTAGCTGTGTGGCAGGTGGCTTGTAAAACCATAGTCAGATGAAGACAGCTGTACACTAGCGTTATCATTTGATAAAACTGCAGGCCTGCTCCTCTCCATCTATTTAAGAATTGGGAGTCAGGTCAAACCAGGCAGGCAGCGGTCTGACCCTGAGAGCTCCTAATGAAGAGGTTTGTACATTTCTTCATTGATTTACATTGATGTGTGGTCTAGTCCCACAAACAGTTTTTCTTCTCTTTAAGAAAAGCATTCAAACTTATAACTACCAAGGGGAAGGGACAGCGCTAGTTGCTCAGTCGTGTCCAACTCTTTGTGACCCCATGGGCTGTAGCTTGCTAGGTTCTTCTATCTGAGGAATTTTCCAGGCAAGAATACTGGAATGGGTTGCCAATACCTTCTCCAGAGGATCTTCCTGACCCAGGGATCAAATCCAGGTCTACTACATTGCGGGCAGACACTTTACCATTTGAACCACCGGGGAAGTCCTATGGGGAAGGGATAAAGGGATAAATTAGGAACTTGGGACTGACATACACATACTACTATATTTAAATAGATAACTAATAAGAACCACCACTGTATATCATAGGGAATGCTGTTCAATACTCTGTAATAACCTATATGGGAATAGAATCTCAAGAAGAGTGGATATATCTATAACTGACTCATTTTGCCATATACCTGAAACTAACATAACATTGTAAATCAACTATGCTCCAATCAAAAAAAAAAAAAAAAGCATTCCTGACCTTGACAGTAACTAGTCAGCTCCTAAGTATTGTATGGGAAGATATTTATATGGGAAAGGAGATACAGGTATGTGTGGATGGAAGATAAAGGTAAGGGTGTAACCTCCATGCGATGAGATACCCAATGGAGAGGTCCATGTGGCAAAGAACTGAGGGCAGCCTCTGACTGTTGGCCCACAAAGAAATTAATCCCTCAATCCAACAGTCCTGATTGACCTGAATTCTGACAACACAACCCACATGGTCTTGAAGTAAATCCTATACCAATTGCCCTTTCAGATGAGACCCCAGTCCTAGCTTATGCCTTGATCACAAACTAATATAGACTGAATTGGAGGACTCAGTTAGTCATTCCTGAACTCCTAACCCACAAAAAAATGAGACAATAAGTGTAGATTGCTCTAAGTCACTAAGTTTGTGGTGTTTTTTAATGTCAAATTTTACTTGTTCGTTGCTGTATATAGGAAAGTGATTGGCTCTTGTATAAACATCTTTTGTGCAACCTTTCTATAATTACTAGTTTAAGAAAAGTTTTTGTTTATTCCTTTGAATTTTCTACATAGATAATCTTGTCACTTGTGAACAGAGAATTATATATTTCTTCCCAACCAGTTTGTATATATTTTATTTCCTTTTCTTGTCTTGTTGCAATAATTAAGACTTACAGTATGATATTGAAAAGATGTGTGAGGGTGAACATTCTTGCTTTATTCTTGATTTTAATGGAAAAGCTTTGAGTTTCTTTTTCTTTTTTTTCCATTTATTTTTATTAGTTGGAGGCTAATTACTTTACGATATTGTAGTGGTTTTTGCCATACATTGACATGAATCAGCCATGGATTTACATGTGTTCCCCATCCCTATCCCCCCTCCCGCCTCCCTCCCCACCCCATCCCTCTGGTTCTTCTCAGTGCACCAGGCCCGAGCACTTGTCTCATGCATCCAGCCTGGGCTGGTGATCTGTTTCAACATAGATAATATACATGTTTTGATGCTGTTCTCTCAAAACGCTGTTAGTTGCAGGTGTTTTTGTAATCTTTATCAAGTTGAAGCTCTGTTTATAGTTTCCTGAGAGTTTTTATCCTGAGTGTTGAATTTTGTCAAATGCTTTCTCTCTATCTATTTATATGATTAACTAGATTTTTATTCTTTAGCCTGCTCCTGTGATGGACTACATTAATTGATTTTTGAATATGGAATCAGGCTTGCATATTGCATACTTGGAGAAATCCCTCTTTGGTCAAGGCATAATTTTTTACACACAGAATTGACTTGCTTATATTTTGTTGAAACTTTTTGCATGTATATTCATGAGAGATACTGGTCTATAATTTTCTTGTAATGTTTTCATCTGGTTTTGGTATTAGAGTAGTCCTGGCCTTGTAGAATGAGTTAAAATATATGCCCTCTGATATATCCAACTATAATAATGGATTCATCTGTTTCTCCCTGCAGCTTTATCATTTTTTCTCTGCATTTTGGAGCTCTGTTTTAGGCACAGGCAAATTAGGGATTGTATTATGTTTCCTTGGAGAATTTACTCTGTCATCATTATAGAATGCTCCTCTTTATCCCTGAATTTATTTTTGTTTGTTTCTTTGCTTTTAATTTCTGCTCTACCAGAAATTAATATAGCTACTCCTACTTTCTTTTGATTAGTGTTAGCATGGTATTTATTTTTCCATCTTCTGACTTTTGAGACCTTATATGTATCTTTTTGAGTGAGTTTCTTATCATATATATTTGGACCTTGTTTTTTGACCAAATCTGACAATGTTTTTTAATTTGTGTATTTAGACCATTGGAGTTTTGATTGATTATTGATCAACAATCAAATGATTATTGATACAATGGGATTAATACCTACCACATTTGTTATTGTTTTCTATTCATTGCCTTTGTTCTTTGTTCCTATTTCTATCTTACTCCACTTTTTAGTCTTTGTGGTTTCAACAGGGAAATATAAAGAGAAAGAGACTTTTGGTAAGCTTGTGCCTTTTGACTGTGAGCTTCACCAATGCTTCTCTGTCTCCCTCTCCTTTCCCCCAGTTAAGATAGGATGGCAAAGTGGCACGGAGTTGGGTATTTCCCTTTTCCCTTGTGGAAGTCTAGAGTGGGCTAGAGACGGGTGTAGGTTCTCCCTCTAGTTAGGTGAGGCTCTGAAAAACCTCTGATAGTTTAGTCACTGATAAAGTAGCTTTCCTCAAGGGGAGACCTTGATAAGAAGAGGGGATGCTTTGGTGTATTTCATTCGGTGTCTTTCCCTCTCCTGCTGGAAGCATGAGACGACTTTTCTGCAGGTATGAGAACCTGCTCAAGCTCCAGGAGGTAAACCTTACAAAGGTGTGATGATTCCCCCTATGACTAGGTTCCCTGTAGTTTCTCCCACCACCAATGGATTTGTCTCTTATTTTAATTTTTTAATTGAAGGACAATTGCTTTACAGAATCATGTTGTTTTCTGTCAAACATCAACATGAATCAGCCATAGGTATACATATGTCCCCTCCCTCCCATCTCCCTCCCCATCCCACCCCTCTAGGTTGATCCAGAGCCCCTGTTTGAGTTTCCTGAGCCACACAGCAAATTTCCGTTGGCTATCTATTTTGCATATCTGTGCCTCTCACCCTCTCCTCCCCTCTCCCCATGTCCATAAGTCTGTTCTCTATGTCTGTGTCTCCATTCTTGCTTTGCAAATAATTTCATCAATACCGTATTTCTGGATTCCATATGTATATGTTAGTATATTATATTTATCTTTCTCTTTCTGACTTACTTCACTCTGTATAATAGGCGCTAGGTTCATCCACCTCACTAGAATTGACTCAAATGCATTCCTTTTAATGGCTGAGTTATATGCCATTGTGTATATGTACCTCAACTTTATCCATTCATCTGTCAGTGGGCATCTAAGTTGCTTCCATGTTCTAGCTATTGTAAATAGTGTTGCAGTGAACATTTGGGTACATGTGTCTTTTTCAATTTTGATTTCCTCAGGGTATATGCCTAGGAGTGGGATTGCTGGGTCATATGGTGGTTTGACTCCTAGTTTCTTAAGGAATCTCCATGCTGTCTTCCATAGTGGCAGTATCAATTTATATTCCCAACAGTGCAAGAGCATTCCTTTTTCTCTACACCCTCTTCAGCATTTATATTTTGTAGACTTTTGATGATAGCCATTCTGACCAGTGTGAGGGGATATCTCATTATGGTTTTTATTTACATTTCTCTAATAATGAAAGATGTTAAGCATCTTTTCATGTGTTAGCCATCTGTATGTCTTCTTTGGAGAAATGTCTGTAGATCTTTTTCTCACTTTTTGATTGCGTTGTTTCTTTTTCTTGTATTGAGTTGTAAGAGCTGCTTGTATATTTTGGACCCCCATGTAGTTTTTAACTCTCAGACTTGCATACTAAGCTTCAGGGAATTTATCAATTACAGTTCAGTTTTCCTACCCCACATGTCCTCAGGAGGTTTATGCTTCTGGGATTTGCTTAGGTGATTCTCTATTCACATTTTTCTCTCTCCAATTTGGAGGCACAGCTCTTTGCTCACTGACCTCATTTCTGGTGGAGTTAAGAAGAATTGTTTTTATTATTTTTTTCAACTGTTTTTGCTAATTTATTAGGACATAATAGTAACTTCCAAGAGTCTTTACATGTCAGAGTAGAAAACTGAGGGAGGAACACTTTGCCAAAGATGTGGAGTGGGGGAGGAATCTAATAGGACAGATTCCATTCAGTGCTCTTAAGTTAGCCCTCAACCTGCTCTCCCCTCCATTTCAAGAGTATCTTAGGTGCTGACCCTCTGGAGGATTCTTTTTTTTTTTTTTTTGCATGATAATGAAACTTGAATGCCTTTATTTCTTGTTTTCAAGTAAAATGGAACAATCAGGTGATTACATACTGGAAGCCAAAACATCATCCTACCAATAAGATTATAATAGTAAAATTTACTTGCTACTTGGTGATATGCACATTTTAATAACCTTTAATCACATGAGAATATTTAACACTTTAATAACAAGTTTGAATGCAATATAAGTTGTTATAAGTGTTCTATATAATGCAGCATTGCTATATGCTTCTGGTAACTTATTTTTCTTCTTTTATTTTTTTTTAATTTTTTTATTTTTTTAAATTTTTTATTTTTCAGTGGGTTTTGTCATACATTGATATGAATCAGCCATAGAGCTACACGCATTCCCCATCCCGGTCCCCCATCCCACCTCCCTCTCCACTCAACTCCTCTGGGTAATATACATGCTGTTCTTTCGAAACATCCCACCCTCACCTTCTCCCACAGAGCTCAAAAGTCTGTTCTGTACTTCTGCGTCTCTTCTTCTGCCCTGCATATAGGGCCATTGTTACCATCTTTCTAAATTCCGTATATATGTGTTAGTATACTGTAATGTTCTTTATCTTTCTGACTTACTTCACTCTGTATAATGGGCTCCAGTTTCATCCATCTCATTAGAACTGATTCAAATGAATTCTTTTTAATGGCTGAGTAATATTCCATGGTGTATATGTACCACAGCTTCCTTATCCATTCATCTGCTGATGGGCATCTAGGTTGCTTCCATGTCCTGGCTATTATAAACAGGGCTGCGATGAACATTGGGGTGCACATGTCTCTTTCAGATCTGGATTCCTCAGTGTGTATGCCCAGAAGTGGTATTGCTGGGTCATATGGTAACTCTATTTCCAGTTTTTTAAGAAATCTCCACACTGTTTTCCATAGTGGCTGTACTAGTTTGCATTCCCACCAACAGTGTAAGAGGGTTCCCTTTTCTCCACACCCTCTCCAGCATTTATTGCTTGTAGACTTTTGGATAGCAGCCATCCTGACTGGCGTGTCATGGTACCTCATTGTTGTTTTGATTTGCATTTCTCTGATAATGAGTGATGCTGAGCATGTTTTCATGTGTTTGTTAGCCATCTGTATGTCTTCTTTGGAGAAATGTCTGTTTAGTTCTTTGGCCCATTTTTTGATTGGGTCATTTATTTTCTGGAATTGAGCTTCAGGAGTTGCTTGTATATTTTTGAGATTAATCCTTTGTCTGTTGCCTCGTTTGCTATTATTTTCTCCCAATCTGAGGGCTGTCTTTTCACCTTACTTATAGTTTCCTTTGTTGTGCAAAAGTTTTTAAGAATCAATATTGTCACAATGGCTATTCTACCCAAAGCAATCTATAGATTCAATGCAATCCCTATCAAGCTACCAACGGTATTTTTCACAGAACTAGAACAAATAATTTCACAATTTGTATGGAAATACAAAAAAAACCCTCGAATACCCAAAGAAATCTTGAGAAAGAAGAATGGAACTAGAGGAATCAACCTGCCTGACTTCAGACTCTACTACAAAGCCATAGTCATCAAGGCAGTATGGTACTGGCACAAAGACAGAGATATAGATCAATGGAACAGAATAGAAAGCCCAGAGATAAATCCATGAACCTATGGACACCTTATCTTTGACAAAGGAGGCAAGGATATACAATGGAAAAAAGACAATCTCTTTAACAAGTGGTGCTGGGAAAACTGGTCAACCACTTGTAAAAGAATGAAACTAGAACACTTTTTAACACCATACACAAAAATAAACTCAAAATGGATTAAAGATCTAAATGTAAGACCAGAAACTATAAAACTCCTAGAGGAGAACATAGGCAAAACACTCTCCGACATAAATCTCAGCAAGATCTTCTATGACCCACCTCCCAGAATATTGGAAATAAAAGCAAAAATAAACAAATGGGACCTAATGGAGGATTCTTTAATAAAACTGATTTGCTTGACAGCTTTTGCCACCAAAGATGTAGGTATAGGATTTGGCTCTCAGCTTACAAAATCAGTTACCACACATTTCTCTACCTTCTAGCTTCCATAGTTTATGAATATTGTGTTTTTTCTAGTCCTATGTCTTTAAAAAAGTTATCTTCAATGTAAATTTAATAACGGTTCAGGAAGAAGCAAGTTAAATGGGTATACAAAATCTGTCATTTTAATCATGATCCTTTGGAAGAGTTCCTCAGTCTGTTGGCACTGAAAACAATGCAGCTGCTCACAGTTCTCCCCACAGGCTCTTCCCTTGTGTTTGGGAGAGATTTACTAAATTGCCCATTCTCTTTTCTTGGTGAAATATAATAATAAAAATCTTCTTAAGAAAAATTTCAAGGATGCTTCCTTGAACTATCCTTGGAAACCATCTACTAAATATTTTTATAGTTCTCAGGTGCCCATCAATGAGTGGATAGATTAAAAAGTATATATACATAGTGGACTATTATTCAGCCATGAGAAAGGAGGAAATCCTGCCATTTGCAATAACATGGATGGACCTTGAGCACATTATGCTAAGTGAGATAAACTTAGATAGACAGAGAAAGACAAGTGTTGTATGATATTACTTATATGTAGAATATTTTAAAAAATGTCAAACATGTGAAAAAAAAAAAGAAAAGTAAAATGGTGGTTACGAGGGGTGGGCGGGTGGGTGCAGGGATAAGATTGCTGGTGTTTAAGGGTACAAACTTATATAATAACAAGTGCTAAAACAGCCATAGAGATTTAATGTATAGTTTATTTAACATAGATCATAGCCTTGTACTATAAGTATTGTGATAAATATAATTACAATGGCAACTATATCATATAAATGCATCAAACTAATATAACATATACTTAAGTTTCCACAATATTACATGTCAAATTTATCCAGTTAAAAGAAACTCAAACCTTTATATGAAGGAGTTCTTCCTAGGAAAATGTAAAAATAAAGACATATAAATAGAACTTTAAAATATTTAAAGTACCAGGTGGGTAAACTTTATAAGCATGAACTTCAAGTCAAGATTTTATTGCCACTGTAATTCTTTACTATTTCTTTAGAGTTATGGATTTGAAAGGCAAACTTGTGAAGACAATGAAGTCAAGGGACTCTCTTTTCTTTTAAAGAGAGTCCTCCCAGTGATCTAGAAATCTCAAGATTTTCTCCTCTGTTCTGTGGTTTCACCTCTTCTATCTGTCTGTGTCTTTGTGTCTTATATTTCTAGGACTGAATGTACCTGCAGATAGACAGAGAGAAAGTCTTAATTTGGAACAAACTCAAAAGTCTGTACCTGAGATTCTTTGTTGTTTGATGACTATGAGGTTCAGACAAATGGTTGCACTGATAGAACCTAAGTGGAGGAGAGGCGGGGTCCCCTCTGAAAACAATGAGGAGACCACAATGAGTATGTTTCCCAATATGGGCCTTTGATCCTCTCTTTTCGGAGGATGAGTATAGAGCTTCCTCGGTGATGAAGGACTTAAAAAGTTTCAGAGCAGGAAAAAATAAATTCTGCTATCAAATGTTTTATAATAGTCACATCTAGAGATAAAGGTGATGATGGGGGTGGGGAAAAGGAGAAGTTTAGGATTAGAGAAAGTAATTCAATTTTAAGTTTTAAATGCATTTTAAATATTAAATGTACAGGTATTCAGTTCAGTTCAGTCACTCAGTCATGTCTGACTTTGCAACCTCATAAATCGCAGCACACCAGGCCTCCCTGTCCATCACCAACTCCCGGAGTCTACCCAAACCCATGTCCATCGAGTCAGTGATGCCATCCAGCCATCTCATCCTCTGTCTTCCCCTTTTCCTCCTGCCCCCAATCCCTCCCAGCATCAGGGTCTTTTCCAATGAGTCAACTCTTCACATGAGGTGGCCAAAGTATTGGAGTTTCAGCTTCAGCATCAGTCCTTCCAATGAACTCCCAGGACTGATCTTTAGGATAGACTGGCTGGATCTTCTTGCAGTCCAAGGGACTCTCAAGAGTCTTCTCCAACACTACAGTTCAAAAGCATCAATTTTTCAGCTCTCAGCTTTCTTCACCATCCAACTCTCACATCTATACATGACTACTGGAAAAATCATAGCCTTGACTAGATGGACCTTTATTGGCAAAGTAATGTCTCTGCTTTTAAATATGCTATCCAGGTTGGTCATAACTTTCCTTCCAAGGAGAAAGCGTCTTTTAATTTCATGGCTGCAATCACCATCTGCAGTGGTTTTGGAGCCCCCCAAAATAAAGTCTGACACTGTTTCCACTGTTTTCCCATCTATTTGTCATGAAGTGATGGGACCAGATGTCATGATCTTAGTTTTCTGAGTGTTGATCTTCAAGTCAACTTTTTCACTCTCCTCTTTGACTTTCATCAAGAGGCTTTTTAGCTTCTCTTCGCATTCTGCCATAAGGGTGGTGTCATCTGCATATCTGAAGTTATTGATATATTGTATTTCAAATATAGAATAAATATTTTTTTCCTAACACTATAAAATTTCCTTTAAGGAAAATGATTGTATTTTTTTCATGGTGATTACCTACCATGGAAACAAGATACTCACTCATGTGACTTCTGAAAGTAATGTTAGGTAATATGTGAGTGAACAAATATGAGGTAGTAATAGATGTAAATATTACGGAAGTCCAAGAGTTGACACGTAAAGAATTTGTGATAATCAGGGCCATCTACAGGGAGGTGTGAGATTTAAGAGATGCTTTTAAGAGTTAGTGGCCTGGGTCATATGGCAGTTCTATTTCCAGTTTTTTTTTTTTTTTTTTTTTTTAATTTTTATTTTTCAGTGGGTTTTGTCATACATTGATATGAATCAGCCATAGAGTTACACGAATTCCCCATCCCGGTCTCCCATCCCACCTCCCTCTCCACCCGATTCCTCTGGATCTTCCCAGCCCAACAGGCCCGAGCACTTGACTCATGCCTCCCACCTGGGCTGGTGGTCTGTTTCACCACATATACACCATGGAATATTACTCAGCCGTTAAAAAGAATTCATTTGAATCAGTTCTAATGAGATGGATGAAACTGGAGCCCATTATACAGAGTGAGGTGAGCCAGAAAGATAAAGAACATTACAGTATACTAACAGATATATACGGAATTTAGAAAGATGGTAACGATGGCCCTATATGCAGGGCAGAAGAAGAGACGCAGAAGTACAGAACAGACTTTTGAACTCTATTTCCAGTTTTTTAAGAAATCTCCACACTGTTTTCCATAGTGGCTGTACTAGTTTGCATTCCCACCAACAGTGTAAGAGGGTTCCCTTTTCTCCACACCCTCTCCAGCATTTATTGCTTGTAGACTTTTGGATAGCAGCCATCCTGACTGGCGTGTAATGGTACCTCATTGTGGTTTTGATTTGCATTTCTCTAATAATGAGTGATGTTGAGCATCTTTTCATGTGTTTGTTAGCCATCTGTATGCCATATGACCCAGCAATACCACTTCTGGGCATACACACCGAGGAAACCAGATCTGAAAGAGACACGTGCACCCCAGTGTTCATCGTAGCACTGTTTATAATAGCCAGGACATGGAAGCAGCCTAGATACCCATCAGCAGATGAATGGATAAGGAAGCAGTGGTACATATACACCATGGAATATTACTCAGCCATTAAAAAGAATGCATTTGAATCAGTTCTAATGAGATGGACGAAACTGGAGCCCATTATACAGAGTGAAGTAAGCCAGAAAGATAAAGAACATTACAGCATACTAACACATATATATGGAATTTAGAAAGATGGTAATGATAACCCTATATGCAAAACAGAAAAAGAGACACAGAAGTACAGAACACTTTTGAACTCTCTGGGAGAAGGTGAGGGTGGGATGTTTTGAAAGAACAGCATGTATATTATCTATGGTGAATCAGATCACCAGCCCAGGTGGGATGCATGAGACGAGTGCTCGGGCCTGGTGCACTGGGAGGACCCAGAGGAGTCGGGTGGAGAGGGAGGTGGGAGGGGGGATCGGGATGGGGAATACATGTAACTCTATGGCTGATTCGTGTCAATGTATGACAAAACCCACTGAAATGTTGTGAAGTAATTGGCCTCCAACTAATAAAATAAAATTAAAAAAAAAAAAAGAGTTAGTGGCCTGGGAGGAAAGTCTAGAGCAGCAGATAATGAGAGCAAGGTTCAAGGATGGAAATGAATGAGAGGGGGTAGTGGAGTCATGACTTTTAAAAAAACAGTCACAGTTTTATGGTGCACTTTTAAGAAGTATATATTTGTGGGGGTATTCTAAGTTTTCTGAAACAAACATAAAGCAAACAAAACAACAAACACAATGACTAAATTATGAGTTTAGGCATGTCTAATTCCTTCACTCACTGAAGACAGACTGTAGATCACATACTCTCTAAGGACCAGCAAAATTTCTTTTCTGTGGATGGTGGTCAGAAAAGTAGTTTAATATAAAATAGGAGGAATTGATCCCTGCTTAGCACTTAGCATTGTAAATGCTCAAAAACTATGTGTCAAGTAATTAGAGTAATCAAGTAGCAGTCACCAGCTTTAATTAAACTTTACAGCACTGACTGAGGAGTAATAAATTTATATGAAATAAAAGTGGAGAGGATTTAGGGCTAGTCTGAATTGCATATTGATTCAGATGAGAGTAATATGTATGAGTATGGACACATCAGTGATTAACTAGTGTAAATCATTTCCAATAAATCGAATCTCTCACAAACATATTCACAAAAAAAAATTAGGGAGAAGATGCCCAAACATTGTGTTAGTTTCAATTATGACACTAGACTCTGGAGACTTGTGAATAGCTGTAGGTAAAGCACTGCCTGGCCATGCTAACTTAATGAAGAATGAACATATTAATTTTCACTTAAAATTAGAGTCAGAAGTCTAAACACTGAAAATAAAGGGTCAAGAGTACTGAAGACTTGTATTTTATATTCTTTTTTTTTTTTAATCCCTTGGAAAAGAAACTAAAGAGCATTGTTCTGAGAGAATGGAATTATCTACTCACTTATTCAACCTTTGGGGAGTGTCTGTTATGTGCTACGTCTGGAAAATCACTAGGGAAATATGAAATTCTTATTCTCATGGCACAGAACCTAACAGAGGAACAGAGAGGGAAAAAATCTGTAAATTGTGTTTGCCACTAAGATGGAGAAAAATAAAGATGTGTATATATGTCAGGGTCAGGCAGGGAGATGCTTTCTTAGGATAATAAAGGAAGACCCTCTAGAAAAATAGCTTTTAGAAAGATAATTCACCATTAAGAACTTGGTAAATTAAGGGAACAGGGGACTGGTAGAAGGAGGAAGTAGAGAGAAGAGTATTCCAGGTAGAGGGAAAAACAACATGTGAGACAAGAAAGAATGTAGCATATGCATCATGTAACAGGAGTTCATAGGTTTGTAGTGATATAGGCAAGAAAAAGAAAGATAAAACAGAGGGACAGGAAGGATGCATAGCCTTCATCAATGGACTTAATGAATATGTGGTAGAAAATATTTCAATCAAAGAAATGACATTCATTCATTCAGCAAGTATTTATTGAGAGCCTTGATCCATACTTGGTTGGGTTCTAGATCCTTGGCATACACTAGTGAGATAACACATACATATACACTTTGGGTGGAGACAGACAAGTAACAGCAGCCATAGTAAGCCATTAAATGTTATGACATTTATCAGAAAGGATGAATTGTATTGATAAAATAAATTTCAGAGCCATATTAGGAAAGTCAATAAAATGCAGGAGGCAGGGAGATATGGAAAGAAACTATACTTTAAATAGAACAGTCAGGGTAGGCTTTGTTGATTAGGTTATGATTTTAAAAGATTGCTTCAACTATTTAGATTTTCCTTTTTAGGCTGTGAAACTGACCTAATGGAAATACATTTTGCTGTCTTTGACATGCTGCAAACTCTGCCTTTGTATCAAGATTTTAGGTAATGTGATTGTATTTTTGCACTGCTGTGTTTCATTGACTGAACCAGTATTATGGCTCTGTGTTTGTGTTTGGTTCTTGGCATACTATCTGAATGTGAGAAGATTCTGAAGTACATTCTTTGGATGTCTTTGGAGGAAAAATGTCTTTGTTTTTGTTTTTATAGACTAGATGTCTTTGTTTTTACAGACTAGAACTCAAAAAATTGTCTTTGTTTTTATAGACTAGAACTAAAATATTGGCTAATTCAGGGAAACAGCAGCAGGAGAGAGAGTCAATTGTTTGGGCATTTCAGTATCTTTTATTACCCTAGATTGGCTGTGTAGTCATGAATCCGAGCCTGATTAAGAAACAGCAAGACTGTTCTGAAGAAACTTAAAGCTAGAAATAGTTTGCTAAATTTGGATCAATTCCTATCTAGAGGTCACTGTCTGGTTAAGAACTTAATTTTCCATATCATTTGGTTCCTCTTTCCCAATCGCATGTGCTTATTATGATTTTTATGATATAGAATGACTCTTTGGAACTATGTTAAATATTTGTGTTATCATGGTATTAGAGATATTTAAATTATTAGTGAGAGAAATTCTCACTAATAGAATTTATCAGCTTAAGCCTCGCTTGAATTTTAGGTCATTAAGTGGCAAAATTATTTGTTGTTAATTTATTCACTCATTCAATAGTCATTTATTGAGTTTCCATTACAGGATAAGTTCTGAGCTAGGTGCTAAGGAATCAGAGATAAAAAGACAAAATCCTTTCCTTTAGCAGACCTACTCCAAAGAAGAAATAGAAATTTTTTTCAGAGATCATTTTCCATTGATCATGTGAAACCTTACTCATCCTCAAATTTTAAAAATGATGAATGAAGGTAAAAAGAAGCTATGTGTGACTGAAGTAGTGAGGAAAGAGGCAAGATAACTCCAGAGCCAGTACTCTTGGTTAGACAAGTTGTACTCTTGTCAACTAAGAGGGTGTCTGTGGGCTGAAATCCAGTTCATACTCCTCACACAGAGTGCTACAATTTGACCCATTTTGCTTCTGTTGCAAGAAGAGGGGGGCTTTTCTAATTTTCAAAAAGTTCTAAAAGGTTAGTGGTGACCATGATAAGCTCTTTCATTTGATAATGTCAATGGCTAATATTTATAGCCTTAATGTGTGTCAGGCATCATGTTTCACGCATAATCTCTTGTTTTATCTGAACAACCCAGTGTTGTTGCTGTTGTTCCATCTCTAAGTTGTGTCTGACTCATTTGAGACCCCATGAACTGC
This sequence comes from Muntiacus reevesi, assembly GCF_963930625.1. Lineage (NCBI taxonomy): Eukaryota > Metazoa > Chordata > Mammalia > Artiodactyla > Cervidae > Muntiacus > Muntiacus reevesi. Next base: position 24,076,816 of record NC_089257.1, on the reverse strand, counting down.
AGCCTGCTAGGCTCCTCTGTCCATGGGATTTCCCAGGCAAGAATACTGGAGTGGGTTGCCATTTCCTTTTCCAGGGGATCTTCCTGACTCAGGGATCAAACTCACATCTCCTGCATGGCGAGTGGATTTACCACTGAACCACCAGGGAAGCCCAAACAACCCAAGGAGGGAAACTCCATATTGTTCTCATTTTATAGATGAGAAAACTATGGCTTACAGAGAATATGACTTGCCTAAGGATAACCAGCTAGTAAAGCTGGCATTTGAACTAGGCTCTTTATCTCCAGAAGACACTACTTTAAAGACCATGTTGATGCATAATATGCATAGACGCACAAGCACATACACACACATACACATTAAATTCAATCTGATTTTATTATTTGCAGCTAAAGAGTATTTATGCAATATCTGTAGACCAGCAAAGGATTCAAATGGCCAGGAATCTTGTGTTGAGAATTCAGTAATTCTGAGCAGGGATAAATTGCTGTTAAGGGATTCTTGGTTACACTGCTCTATTAATTTAATTGCAGACTCTGACTTTATTACAGTAAATAACATATTCATTAAAATGTTTAAACACTCATGAATGAAGAGAAGAGGCATTAGAGATGCACTCTGGTAGCATAACTAACAAAGCAGTGGAATCATTGCTCTGCATCGGGGAATTCTGGGGAGGTGATCTGCATGCTCAGTCTCGGGCTTTCTCAGTCTGTTCCGTGTTTGGCATTCAAACCCGCCTTCCATACCACAGGGGCCGACTTCCGACAGCTATCTATCTGGGAGAGGAGAATCAGCAGCCTCTTGGTGGAATCAAGTAATTAAGAAGAATGTAGGCCTTCACAAAGAAAAAGCTTGTTTTGGATTACTTTAGGCTAACCCACCGCAGGGAAATACGAGCAGTCCTTCATTCCTGTTGCGTGAGCAAGACAATTGCCTTCTGACTGGGGAACTGAAAGTGCAAATGTTCTGTGACTGTCAGGTGAGGTCTTATGGGCTCTGGAGATAATTTTGATTGGGATTCTAATTTCATAGGCTTCATATCAACTTCTCTAGTGAAGGGTAGATCAGAGTGTTCCCGATATCAGAAGTTGCGGCACTTACACACTGGTAAGTTGGGCTTCCCTGCTGGCTCAGACTGTAAAGAATCTGCCTGCATTGTGGGAGACCCAGGTTCAATCCCTGGGTTGGGAAAGTCCCCTGGAAAAGGACATGGCAACCCACTCAAGTATTCTTGCCTGTAGAATTCCTTGCACAGAGGAGCCTGGTGGGCTACAGCCCATGGGGTCACAAAGGAGTCAGACACGATGAGCCACTAACACTTTCATGCTGATAAATTAAAATATACAATAGGGGGGTGATTTTCAGAAATAGTATTTTTAGTTCATTTTTAACTACTCTTGGAGGTCTTTGAATGGAGCCATGATGCTAGCTAGTATGGTTGTAGGTGCACAATGCTTTATATTTGGCAGCAAATATTGAGGTCATGTAATGATACAGTCTATAAGAACCCAGGTGATAACACTGATAATAAGAGGGGGAAATCAGGTGGGAGAGAAATAGTACCACACATTGATAAGGCTTGACTACTCATAACTGAGGCGTCCCAGGTGGCTCTGGGGGCTACAGTCCATGGGGTTGCAAAGAATTGGACACAACTGAGCATGCACGCATTCTTAATTGAATATAAGAAGTGGTGGGGGGAAAAAAAGAATTTGTCTTTTTCTGCTGCATCCATCACTTAAGAAAGTATTTAGCACCTATTAAGTCTCAGGCAAAGGACAGTGCTATGGATACAATGATGAAAATATAAAACCCTTGCTCACATAGTAATCTAGATAGAGGTACACAGAGTACCCAGGACTAAGAATCTATGATGGAGATGTTTGACTGAGTCATGCAAATAAAGGAAGGCTTGCTTCTCTGAGTAAATAATATAAGAGCTGAGGTCTTAAACATGAGATAGGGGTAAACTTGATGAATAAGAGGAATAAGATTATTTACTTTGGGAGAAGTCCCTATATCAGGTGAGAGGATGATGTAGGTGAGGAACTGAGAGGCCAGTGTGGAAGATGATAGAATATAGGCATGGGTGGGAAGAAATTAGGTTTAAGAAATAGGTGGAGGCTGGTGGCAATCATTAATGTGGAAATATATTCCAGTTCTCCAGCTTAACTTGTGTGATTTTGTAGTTTTCTGCTTTCTTGAAATGAGATATGGTAACTGCTTCATAAATCAAAATATTACAAGAAAATATTGAAAAATGCTTTGGAACATGGTGGCAAGGAGCAAATCAAGCCATTACACTCAGGGTGAAAATTCCTAAATGGGTTACAATTCCTCTGAGTAGAGATTCATCTGAGAGTGTGAAAATCCTTCCAACTGGAGAAAAGAGGCTCAAAGAAAAGGAACCGAGTGTGCTGTTCTTCCAACTAAATTACAGCCTCATAGTTGCAAAACAATTTTAACTAGAAGTTAAAGAGTATGTGTGAGAGACAGAGGGAGCAAGAGGCAGTGAAAAGAAGAGGAAGATGAGGCAAGGAAGGGGAGGAAGAGGTAGAGGAGGAAGAGAAAAGGGAGAGGGGAGAGAGATGGGAAAAAAGGTTTTTACGATAAGAGGCTTGTTGATAAAAGAACTATGGAATTTACTGGAGTCAGAGACAGAACTTTTGAGTTGGACTGCCAGAGAGTCTGGACAACAACACCAGCAACAACAACTAGAATAAACAAAAGCAACCACAATAAACAACCAATTACTGTTGGTCCTGTTTTTATGGAAAGGAAGCAGGCTAGAAAATAATTCAGTGGCCGGGATAAGCTTATATTTTAATTTATTCAGATGTGAAGCTCAATGCAACAACAGAGAGCTCCCAGAGGCAGAGTCAAGGACAATGAATTATACACTGGGCAGTTTTTCTCAGTTAACAACATTAGTGTTTAATCACTTTTATCACCTGGGTAAATGTCCTTGCACTATCTGCCCAGCAGATTTCAAAACTGCTACGAACCAGTGATCTGTGTATCACTCACATTCTTCTGCCTTCTGAATGGGACTGTTTACTGTGATTATCCTGTCCTAGTCTTGCCATTGCATTTTAGGTATGTGTGTGTCAAATAACTTATATTTCAGTTCATAGATCTTTGGACCAAAAGGACCCATGTCCAAACAAAATTGCAGATGACTGGACAGTAGTCAAAGACACTGGAAGTTAAGCTGGATGCAGTGATTATATGGGACTTGGTCTATCTTTTCTGGTGAAAAGGATGATACAGATGTAGGAAAGAGAATGAACTGAATATTTGATTCAAACAGTGGACTGCAGTAACAGTCTTGTCCATCAAATACTTCCAGTTTTCCTCATCATTGTGTGATATTTCTTCACTTCATGAAGTCACGTCTGCCCCTGCATGTGATGTAAAGTGGCTAATGAAATGAAAGGGATTCACCATACCCTCCCTTTGAAGCAACCAGCACAAATTCAGATGGTTATTGATCCTTCAGTCTGGGTTCTTCAAAAAAAAAAAAAAAAAAACAGGATTATGTGAAGCTTCAGTCAGCCCACAATAGACATTAGCATGATGGAGAAAGAAACCATTTTTAAAAAATAACTTAAGCCTGAGAGGAGACTGGGATATTTATTACTGCAAGATTACCTCGATTCTCCTGACAGATACATGGCTACATTACGTAGAAATTTTAAATGAATATTGCTTTTGTCTTTATCCTAAGAGCAATGGAAAACTACTAAAGAATTTTAGCGCAATTAATATTACCATGGCTATACTCTTACCCAGCTCATCCTTGACGAGGTCAAGTTTATGCATTATCTGTTTACCCGATACTCTGGACAATTGGTATATAAACTCAGTGAACAAGCCTCAGGTGACTGAAAAGATATCCACAAAATTGATTTGATATCTTCCCCCCCCCCCAATTACTGAACTCTCTATGTGCCCTCAGAAGAATACTAGTATTGGATGTGAATACCCTCACATGGTACTCATTATAGCGGTCTGATCTACACGTCTATTTCCTAGAGCTTGAATTTTATAATTGTGTACTTTTGAAATGCCTAACCTTGAAGTCATGCCATAAACAATTACCCATGGAATATTAACATTCCATTTACACTGGCAATGAAGTGGCCATGGTGTTTAAGCACAGTCAAGTTTGATATTGAACCCCCATTTCCACCTTTGAGAGACATCTCAGACCAAGTCCTCTACTGGTCTTGGTTCCATCAGGAAAGGGTAAATCATCTATATAGTTCAAGCAGAATGGGAATAAATGCAGGCAATGATTAGAAAGGTGCGGGAGGAGTTGCAGTAACAAATGGGAGGATATTTTTGACTGAAGACCAAGGACCTGTGACTATTTTTTAATGAAACAATGAGGGGGAACTTTTAGAAAAAAATTACCACCGGTGATGCCTCTTCAGTTCAGTTCAGTTCAGTTGCTCAGTTGTGTCCAGCTTTGAGACCCCATAGACTGCCTGTCTATCACCAACTCCCAGAGTTTACACAAACTCATGTCCATTGAGTCTGTGATGCCATCCAACCATTTCATCTTCTGTCATCCCCTTCTCCTCCTGCCCACAATCTTTCACAGCATCAGGGTTTTTTCCAATGAGTCAGCTTTTCACATCAGGTGGCCAAAGTATTGGAGTTTCAGCTTCAACATCAGTCTTTCCAATGAACACCCAGGATTGATCTCCTTTAGGATGGACTGGTTGCATCTCCTTGAAGTCCAAGGGACTCTCAAGAGTCTTCTCCAACACCATAGTTTGAAAGCATCAATTCTTCAGCACTCAGCTTTTTTTATAGTCCAAATCTCACATCCATACATAAGTACTGGAAAAACCATAGCCTTGACTAGACGAATCTTTGTCAGCAAAGTAATGTCTCTGCTTTTTAATATGCTGTCTAGGTTGGTCATAACTTTCCTCCTAAGAAGTAAGCATCTTTTAATTTCACGGCTGCAGTCACCATCTGCAGTGATTTTGGAGCCCAAAAAATAAAGTCTGCCACTGTTTCCCAATCTATTTCCCATGAAGTGATGGGATCAGACGCCATGATCTTAGTTTTCTGAATGTTGAGCTTTAAGTCAACTTTCTCACTCTCCTCTTTCACTTTCATCAAGAGGCTCTTTAGTTCCTCTTCACTTTCTGCTGTAAGTGTGGTGTCATCTGCATATCTGAGGTTATTGATATTTCTCCCGGCAATCATAATTCCAGTTTGTGCATCATCCAGCCCAGCGTTTCTCATGGTGTACTCTGCATACAAGTTAAATAAGCAGGGTGACAATATACAGCCTTGATGTACTTCTTTTCCTATTTGGAACCAGTCTGTTGGTCCATGTCCAGTTCTAACTGTTGCTTCCTGACCTGCATACAGGTTTTTCAAGAGGCAGGTCAGGTGGACTGGTATTCCCATCTCTTTCAGAATTTTCCAATTTGTTGTGATCCACACAGTCAAAGGCTTTGGCGTAGCCAATGAAGCAGAAGTAGATGTTTTCCTGGAACTCTCTCCCTTTTTCAATGATCCAGCAGATGTTGGCAATTTCATCTCTGGTTCCTCTGCCTTTTTTAAAACCAGCTTGAACATCTGGAAGTTCATGGTTCACCTACTGTTGAAGCCTGGCTTGGAGAATTTTGAGCAGTACTTTACTAGCATGTAAGATGAGTGCAATTGCGTGATAGTTTGAGCATTCTTTGGGGTTGCCTTTCTTTGGGATTGGAATGAAAGCGGACCTTTTCCAGTCCTGTGGCCACTGCTGAGCTTTCCAAATTTGCTGACATATTGAGTGCAGCACTTTCAGAGCATCATCTTTGAGGATTTGAAATAGCTCAACTGGAATTCCATCACCTCCACTAGCTTTCTTCGTAGTGATGCTTCCTAAGGCCCAGTTGACTTCGCATTCTAGAATGTTTGGCTCTAGGTGAGTGATCACACCATCGTGATTATCAGGATCATGAAGATATTTTTTGTACAGTTCTTCTGTGTATTCTTGCCACTTCTTCTTAATATCTTCTCTTCTGTTAGATCCATACCATTTCTGTCCTTTATTGAGCCATATTTGCTTGAAATGTTCCCTTGCTATCTCTAATTTTCTTGAAGAGATCTCTAGTCTTTCCCATTCTATTTTTCCCTCTATTTATTTGCACTGATCACTGAGAAAGGTTTCCTTTTCTCTCCTTGCTATTCTTTAGAAACATACTATTATTACTGAGTAAGAATATAGAAATTATTCCTACTACTGAATTTCCTGAGACTTCCACTGAGTCATCTGTTATGTACCACTGTCCCCAATTTCCCTGCCAATACTACAGCCGCAGTCTTAACTGCCCCCATAATTAGAATAACATACACCCCTTTCTATCACCTTCTATTCTCCTTTCAGTGCATTAGAAGAATCCAGAAAACTCCCCAATGGTCTGAAGAGTCTGATATGTAGTTTGTAGGTATTTAGCCCTACAAAAGCACATACAGAGAGAATGGGAAGCTGAAAGCCAGTGGGTACTTTAGGCAGAAAGGTACTGCAATCCCATTTCAACCTAACAGAGATCACCCCACTCTTAATTTCCCTCCTATTTCATTAGTGGTTTCTTCTTAGTTCTCTTGTTAGTTTCTTCTCATCATTTTGATCTCCAAATACTGTAGTGCCAAAGGCTTAAACCTCAGGACTATATTCTTTTTTTATAGATTTCTTCTCAAGGGTATCCTCTGCAATCTCATGATACAATGTGTAGTTTGACCATGTATTATCTTTGGTTTCAAAGCCTAGACTTTCAATCAGCCACTTGAACAGTTCTCGAGACAGACTCATTGGTACTTAAACCTTAGCATAAACCCAAACAGATCTCTTGTTTTGTTTTTTTGTTTTTTTCCTTCTCCACCACCACCACCTCTAGAAACAAACAGCAAGAACAACTGAATGACCGCTAGTGTCCTCTTCCCAGTTGTCGAGTCCAGATCCTTGGTAGTTATTTCTGATCCCTATATTTCCCTAAGAGACGTATATACAAAGACATCTTGTCTGCTTCATCTTCAAGATAAATTAAATGTCTGTTTCCCTTGGCTTCTCAAGTCATGACCTTTCTAATTTTGCAATCATCATTTTTTTTTTTTTTCTGGACTACCTGAGTAGATCCATAACGAGTTCTCTTCTTTCACTGTTAATATTCCTCCACAGAGTGTGCCACACAGCAGCCAGAATAACCTTAAAAAATTCAAAGACGTTAAGTAACTTTTCTGACCAAATTTCTTTAAAGAATTGTCATCTCACTCAAAATAAATTCCTATGATTGTAATGTGGTCTAGAAAGCCCTGATCTTCTATCCTCTGCCACCATTCCCACTCTGATTTAATGTCTCACCAGCGACTCTCTTCCAGCACACTACTTTCTTGTTGATCTTCAACATAATAAGTGTATTCATTGCTTTTGCATGTATTCTTTCCTCTCTCTGGAATGCTCCTCAGGTATCTTATAAGTTTTGTTTCATCTGTTTCGTTAGGTAGCTGTTCAAAATCATCTTATTAGAGAAACTTTTCATGATTATTGTATCAAAAAAGCTTTTCTCCACATGTTCTGTATCTTTCCCCTGATTTCTTCATATCACTTACCATTCCTTTCCTTTGTCTGTGTAACTATTTCTTTATGTAATCCTGTATCTTTGTTTATTGCTTATCTCCTGCTGCTAAAACATTTCACTTTATGAGAGCAGGTATTTTATTTTATTCACTGATATTTTCCAGTCTCTAGAACAATGCCTGACCCTGAGTAGATAATTTACCGCATACTTGTTGAACAAATTAATAGATGAATGGGTGAATATACAAATGCAATAAGAAAAGCAGATTGCACTGGAGATTCCAGAGTAGTTTTCAACTTGGAATGGGAAGTTACTGATGTATGATGGTAGCTTAGACTAGGATGGTGGTTGTTATGATAGTGGAGGGAGGGGAGTACGTAACTTCAAGAGGTATTTATAGAATAACAGCTTCTGATGGTCAATTACATGTAGGTGGTGAGGAAGAATTCAATGTTAAGGATGCCACCTAGATTTCTGACTTGTGCAACTGGATTAATGATTGTGCTATTCTCTGAAAAAAAGTAATAGAAAGGAAACTGATTTAAAGGGGGAAAAAAATCATGAATCCAGTTTTGAATGTTTAATTTTAACCATATACATCCAGACCCAACCTCTATATCTGTGGTACTATTACCTGAATAATTCAAATCCCTAGATTAATCTCAAAGCATGAATAATGAAGAAACTATTTATATTGCTGATCTCTAGGGTTCTTGATGAAAGTATGAATAATTACTAGAGATTTCTTCCTCACCCCCACTCATAGGAACTATATTTCTTCTTGTTACCCAAGGCATCTTCCTCTCCCCAAATCTGCTGCAAGAAAATATCTAAAGCAAATCACTTACACCATAGTGTGAATTTCAGTCCATGAAACATTATTAGAAAGTCTGCCTCATCTCCAACAGTGTAATAAAAGTCTCCAATCTTGTCCCCACTTAGAGATTTCAGGCAAGAGTAAGCAGGCAGGCAGATCACTGCAGGAAGAATAACCTATAATACATGATATTATATAGATCAAATGATAATCTAGGCCTATTTTTTTTTATACAGGATAAATTCGGAGTTCATCTTGATAATATCAGAGTTGAGTAGCTAAAGCATTTTAGCTTCATTTCCATTTGCCAAATAAATGGATCCTCAGCCCCAAGAATTTCAAGCCAGAATAGGCAGATAGGTCTTTTTTCCTATGATTTTACCTATCTACTACTCATGAGATTATATTGATCTGCAGGGTAATTTAAACCCATTTTTTAAAATATGGGCTAAATCCTAGGTTTATTTTAATAATCTCGCTATGTAAATGGTTGGTTGCCTGGGTGACATATTATAGCTTCTTCTGTGGGCACATCAAGAAAATAAATAGCTTAGCAATAAAAACTTGAAAAGGATGAGGACTGATATAGTAAACCTTTTATGATAAATCTACCTTTTCAATGTCTTTCTGAAATGAGGTGTCTCATCCCCAAAGAGGTATTTTTGCTGGATACGAAAACCACCATTCTGATTAAAACAGCAGAGTAAACGGAATTATTTAAATGTTAATTGTGCCCCAAATAGAAACGTGTTCACATGACACACAAGCAAAGAGTTATTTTCTTCCCTCTTGAAGCCAAAGTCTTTATTTATTTATTTAGCATCAATCCATTTGGCAAGTTTGAGGCTGATTCTATGGGAAATGCTGAACATGACTATACTAGGTATGCTACAGTTGGCAACCTCTTAGTTTATTACACGATAGAAAATGTTTTAATAATTCAAGTGTCTCGGTTGGAGGTTCTCAGCTATGTTCCTCCTGGGCATGTTTTAGAGTTCTAACTCCCACTACCTCAGAACGTGAGCTTATTTGGAAATAGGGTTGTTGCTAATGTTATTTTGTACACATTATGGTGGGCTTTTCACCCAATATGACTGGTGCTCTTAGAAGAGGAGAGACACAAAAACAGCTAACACAGGGAGAGGATGCTCATGTGATAATGGAGGCAGAGACTAGAGGGATGCATCTAGAAGCCAAGGAGTGTCCAAGATTGCTGGCATCGTCGGAACCTAAGAGAAACCACGGGCCAGCTTCCACCCTAGACCCTTCAGAGAAAACAGCTGCAATGACACCTTGTTCTCAATGTCTAGCCTCCAGAACTGTAAGATGTTAACTTCTGTTTTTAGCTTTCCCAGATAGTGGTTCTTTGTTACAGCTGCCTTCGGCGACTGATTCAGAATGGCTGGCTGTGCATGGGCAAACAAGATAGAAAGCAGTTTAGAGATAAGAAGTTAGACAAGAAATGCCATGGAGAAAACTTATAGGATGACTGGTCACCAGCTATTGTCAAGTCAGATGAATTCTACCCCTCTAGACCAATCACTGCAGAGCACAGTGCATTTCACTTGGTGGGCTGCTGAACACAAACCAGCTTGTTAAGTCATCAGTCACTCTCAAGTGTTCGGTAATGGAAGCAAAAAACATGTTATTTACTCAGAAAATGCTCTTGAAATTGAACAATGGAAGAGTTAAATAACAGCTTCTGCACTCCTGCTTCCCACTCTTCTGCTTGATTTCTCCTTCTTATGTGACTATAACATTAAGAGCCTGGTGGAAACCATTGATGGCTATAATATGGCTCAAGGGGAAATGCCTGACTACGAAATAGGAAGGGAAAAAAGGGTTGTAAAAGCATCGATACAAAACAGTCTCCACTGGAATTTATCTGTTTCAGTGATCAGCAAACCTATATTCAACACTCTGGTTATACAATCTAAAACCAATTGGAAGAAAAATGAAATATGCCATAAACCACAGGAACATTTTCTCTCTGTAGCATCAGGTATTTGAGTATTTGCTGGTATATTTATTGTAATTTTTAATATTCTTCATTAAATTTAAGTTGGCTTCATTCAACCAAGTCCTGAAAAGTAAATTCCAATGTGAAATTCTAAATGTATAACAAGATTGGTTAGAGAACTCTACATATATGCACACACCCATATATAAAGCAGCTAGCATAGGACAATATCATACATAGATATTGAACAATGATATTGAACATAGATATTGAATGTATACCTATATCTATTTTTTTGAATGTATACCTATATCTATTGATACAGATGTATCTTAATGCCAACTGTACTAGATTACAACTTCTGCCTGTGTTTTTCGGTCTTGCCTTATAGATTTCCCTGTAAATGCACAGTAAATATTCAGATAAAGATTCAGTATGACTCTTCTGAGTTCTGTAGCTCTTTCTCTATGTTATCTCCATTTCCTCTGCTACCCTGATCTTCAAATTCTAGACTTCTATCCATCCTGAAGTTTGGGCTTTGTCTCAACTCAGTAAGACCACCATCCTTTGCTTGGCACAGCCTGCCTATGCCTTCATTGAGAAATTATCTTCAAGTAGAAAGCTCAGGCAGTCTGAATTCTCCCTGCTTCTGTTCTTGCAGGTTCTGTTTCACCTGATGTCCAAAGACTGAACTCTGTCATTTTGTATATTTCATTTAGTGCTTTTGTTATTTGTGGTGAGAGGACACACCCTCACCATTTATTCCTTTGTTTCTATATGTAGAATTCTATGAGCTACTTATTCACATAAAATGTATTCAACCTCTTTTACATTTTCTTAAAATACAAATTTTATGTTCCTTTATGTCTCCACCTGATCAGATCTTTTAGGCTTAATGACTCCGTTTTCCCACCTTTTATCCTTTTTTATTTCATTTTTATTTTCAAATAAAATCAGGTTCCTATTAAAAACAATAGCATACTTAATGTGTTTGTTGGGACTTACTGGTGGTTCATACCTGTTTGTCCAATGGGTCTCTTGAGTGTGATGACTGCAGTTCCCTGAGGGTATCTAAGTGAGGATTTGGAAATAAGACTACTTCTAAATGACACTCACACTATAATTAAGGAGAGCAGTATTCTGTGACAAGATCCACAACAGCAGTTTAGTTCTTCCAAGGCAGCTCTTCTCCACTTCTTTAGGGAGTATTTCTCATGTTTTGGCCCGAGGATAAACATTCTGCTGCCAACTCAAAATTCTAGAAGAGGCAGGAGTGTTATTTAAGCAGCTATCCTGTTTTAAAGTATATATATATAAAATTATTATTATTCAGCTACTTTTTTGATTTATACCCAATTACCAATTCTTCTCTGCAAACTTGATAGCTTTGCATTTAGAGACTCCTATTTCTATCACCAGAATGAATGGCTCCCAAGTCCATTAAAAAAGTTCTCCTTTGTGTTTTAGGCTATATAATTCCTCCAGTATATACTTTATTTCTTCTAGAAATAATTTGAAATCTTTTGACTGCTGAAGGTCCCCTCTCTCTCATTCTTCATACTACTATAGACTAACTTATTATCTGTTATCTTTCTTACTTTTCATTTTATAAGGATTTAACAAGGGTAGACACAAAGAGATATTCTCAATCTGCTCCTTTGCACATGGCCAAGCTTTTTATTAAGATCTTTTTAAATTTAAAAAATTCCTTGTCTCTTCTTCCATACACTGTATATAAGATATGGTTGTCTTTCTAGCCAGCATTATTTGGGAATAAATCTAAAGCTACAATATGTATGAAAGTGTTTGTAATTATGAACAACTGAGTAAGTATTTTGGGCACAACACTCCTATTTAGCACATTTTTTAAAAGGGAGGAAAAATAAAGCATGATCCTCTCAGGAGTTTTGTAGAGTTTAATAAGAAGTGGTCACTTGTATTATTTTTTATTGGTAGGTATTGAATTTGTGAGGTTTGGGCTCAGTGAGTTTAGGCAGCGCTTTGTGCAAGTATTGCAGCCTGATCTTTAATCCATGCCATTAAACGCAATCACTTTGGGCATTCATTTGTGAGTGATTGACTACCGTAATGAAAATTCTGGAAAGGCTCCACTTCCTTCTGCTTCCTTACGGGCTCTTGAACGTGACTGTGTCATTTCTGGCAACATTCTCATGTGGACCTGGCATAGGAGATAACTTTCCCTATAAATATAAGAAGTGGGGAGTCCAGTTTGTTTAAAAGTGAACATAGATCAGGCTCTAAGGAAAAGAATTAACTATTTAAATGAACATTTAATGAGCACTTCCCTCGTGGTCCTATGGCTAAGCTCCCCATGCAAGGGGCCTGGGTTCGATCCTTTGTCAGGGTACTATATTCCACATGCTACAACTAAGAACCCAATGCAACCAAATAAATTAAAAAAAAAAATGAGCATGAGTAAAAGAGAAGCTTTTACTCAGTTCTCTTTTATTTGAGTAAGTATCAGGTAAAGAATAGTTTCTAGCTTCATTTGTGTTTCCTTCCAGTCATGATTTCCAGATATCAAAAGGCACTAAATAGATTTTACATGTTCTGTAATCTTATAAGCCATCATGTAACTCCAAAAATCATCACTACCAGGGATATAAGTTGCCTCTGATTCTCCTCCCCCTGACCCACCCAAAACCCAACTCCAGAATTCAATTTCATGTATCATGTTTCAAAACTCAGTGAACCTTTGGCCCAGAATTCATGTTGGAAGTGATAGTTTTTGATAACTTGTGAACTCATTATTTTCAAGTTTGTATGCTTTTGCTGATTTGAAAATAACTGCCAGAAACACTGCTATAAGCTATATCTACTTCACCATTAAATCTTGCCCATTTTTACATGTTAAAATTGTCTACTCCCATTCATATGGCTTTTGAAGATTTTCAAGCTTAGACAGTTATAGAAAGGATAATTATTAATAAGCAAACATCCTCCATGTTTCATGATCTTCCCCCCAATAGTATTTCACTTCTAACATCTTACCAGAATATTTTGGAAAGGAAGAATTTCAAATTAAAATGCTATGAATGTCATAAAATGTATTGCCAGGAAGACAAATGGTTTTTAGTGTCTATGTCTCAAGAAAATTAATTAAAAGGTACTAACCAAAAGGAAAGCTTCCAAGGTGGCAATAGTGGCAAAGAACCCAAAACGAAGGTGAGCCTAGTGGGTAGTTCATTTGGTAGTTCTCTCCTCAGCCAATATGAGCAGAGTTTATCAAAAACTTTCCCCATGCTGTGTTGGAAAATATATATTCCCTTGTTACTAAGCAGATACATCTATATATACACGAATATATACAAAAAATTAAATTTGTATCCTACTTTCATCTATTACATTTTAAACACTGATTTTTTGATGGTGATCCATTTCATTGCCAATGATGTAGCATATAAAGACCCTTTGTAATGAGAAACTCCCATTGTGTCAGCAAGGGTTAGACTCTCACCCCTCACTTTGACCACTAGCGTGTGAATATGGGGCTTGATCTGTTCCAAATGCCTGGAAGCTCAGCAGTAAAGAATCTGCCTGCAATGCAGGAGCCTCGGGAGATGTGGTTCACTCCAGTCTTCTTGCCTGGAGAATCCCACGGACAGAGGAGCCTGGCGGGCTACAGTCTGTGGGGTCGCAGAGAGTCAGACACGACTGAAGCAATGACTGAAATGACTTAGCACGCAAGCACGCTGTTCCAATTAGCTCTTTCCAGAGAGGGATACTGAAATTTAATATTTTTTAATTTGAAGCATAGTATTGTGGCTCAAATGGTAAAGAATCCACCTGAAAAGGAGGAGATCTGGGTTCGATCCCTGAGTTGGAAGTTGCTCTGGAGAAGGGCATGGCAAACCACTCTGGTTTTCTTGCCTGGAGAAATCCCCATGGACAGAGGATCCTGGCAGGCTACAGTCCATGGGGTCACAGAATCAAACTCGACTGAGCGACTAAGCACAGCACATATAAATTTATAGAATTACAAAAAATGAGGAACGTAATGACGTATCGTAATACCTGTATAAACAAACCAAGGATAAGAAACAGCAATGTGGAGATGAGTTATTTAAATGCATTTTATATTTGAGTATTGTTGTTCAGTCCCTGAGTTATATCCAGCTGTTTGCGATCACAGGGCCGGCAGCACACCAGGCTTCCCTGTCCTCATATTTGAGTATGGTTGATTAACAATGTTGTGTTGGTTCCAGGTGTATAGCAAAGTGACTCAGTTATACATATACTGAATATCTATTCTTCTTCAAATTCTCCTCCCATTTAGATTATTACAGAATACTGAGCAAAGTTCCCTTTGATGTCTTCCCATCCCTGTACAATCAGTATCTCTTCCATTCTCTACCCATTTTATCCAAAGGTAAGTGCTATCTTGATTTAATCATTTTATTGCATTTTTATTTGCTACTAAGCATTTATCTTTAAATGCTACAATGAGATTTTGTCCTTTAAAGTTTTATATTCCTGAATGTTGATATGTATGCTTTCATGTTTTCCTTTGTTCATCATTACTTCTATAAGATCCATCTTTGACGTTTCACGTAGTTATAGCTGATTCATTGTTCTTGCTGTATCATGTTCTATCTTTGCAATTTACTGTTCTGTTGCTTAAAGGATATTAACATAGCTTCTTGTCTGATGCTATTACAATTAATAGTAGTATGAATATTAGTCTACCTGGTTTTTGGTATATATGTTACATGTCTGAAGTGCATACACTGAGCAGTGGAACTGCTCGATCGTAAGGTTTATGTTCAATGTTAGTGGAAAATGATAGTCTTATTCCAAAGCAGTAGTTTCAGTTTACATGCCCATCTGGAATGTATGAGAATTCCAGTTGACCTACATTCTTACCAACACTTAATATGGACAGAGTTTTTATTTTTAGTCAAACTGTTCCATATGTATATTAATCTCATTCTGGATTTAATTTCCTTTCACTGACTAATGACGCTGAGCCTGTATTTTAAAGCCATCTGCAAATCCTATTTTATCAAATTCCTGTTCAAGTCCTTTGACTTTTAACTGAATTGTCTATATTTTTGTAATTGATTCATGGAAGTACTTTATATTTTTGAAAATAAATTATTTTCAGTTACAAGCATCTCAATACTTTGTCCCACTGCCATTTTACTGTTAATAGAAAAATTAGTTTTAAAGCAAAGAAGTGTATTTTTCCCTTCAATAATTTTTGTGTCCTTTTCAAGACAATATACTTCTTATCACAACCCTCTATCTTTATAGAGGTAACCACTGGCTGTTGTACTAATTATACCCCTGTTTTTGAAAAAAAAAGTGTATATTTAAAATCTCTTTGTGTACCCCTACATAATTTTAAAAACATTTTTATTGTACATTATTTAAAGTGTCATACTTGATATACTTTCATGTATTGCTTCTTTTGATCAGTATTTTATGTATAGTTGTTCATATATTTCCATCAATGAATATTCCATTATAGGTACATAATCTTTCAGATTTATAGATAAATAGGTCTGTTTCTGGGATCTCTAATTTACTTCATTTGTCTATTTTTGCATCAATATCTCACTACTTACATTTTTTAATTTTTAGTAATATATATTGTTATCTGTTTATGCATGTTCTCCAAATTTGTTCTTTAGTTCAGCATTACTGTGACTATTTACGGGCCTTTGCATTTTCATGTAAGTTTTAGAATCAGCTTAACAATTTCCACATAAAGCAGGGCCATAATTAAAATTGCTTTGATTCTATTAATCAATTCAGGGAAACTGGCATCCTTAACATATTTAGTCTTTTAATTAATATTTTCCTAGGAATTTGATATTACCTGTGATATTTCAGTTGTCTCACAATTTAGACTGATCTAATAACTTATAGCTAGCATATCATAACAAAATGCATATTTGCATATTGACCTTTTATTCAGTAAGCTTGCTAAATTAATTTGCTGATTCCAATAGGTTTTCTCTAGATATTTTGCTTTTATTTTATTTTTCTGTGTATGCATTCATGTCCTCTGTACTGGTAGAAGTTTCATTTCTTTCTTTCCAATCCTTATGCCTTTTATTTTGTTGTTTTGTTCTGTCTTAGCTGAAATTAATGTTGGAATGTGGATTGCAAACACACTTGTCTGTTACTGATGCCTGGAGGAAGGTAGTATTTTACCATTAAATGTGATGTCTGCTATAGTTGTTTGGAAATATCTTTATCAGGTTCACCTTGGGAACTTCACTTGTATTCCTAGATATAACTCATATTGACAGAAAGTAGTTCACATATTTTAAAAAGTTCATTCTTATATGCTCTGCTTTTTAACCATAGCATTAAGTCCATTTTCATTTCATGTAACTTCTGACTTCTTATTTATCCTACTTGTTCTTTTTTTTATTTCTAGCTTTACTTTGGATTCATATTTCTAGTGGCTGCTATAGGAATCCCAGTATGCAGCTCTAAGCTATCTGTAGGTGTGGAAAGTAGTCTGCATCAGCATCTCTGGCTCTAATGCGAGTAAGAGTCCTGTTACCGCCCCTGCTTTCAAACACTGAGCTTACCTCTGCTGACAGTCTCACATGGATTACATAGTTTCTGTTGTCCCATGGACTGAACTCCTAGTTTCTTCCACCTGACTCTGAATGCAGAGGCCAGTATGTATACGGCTTAAGCTTCACTCACAGTTGGTGTTTCTTTTGCCTTTTGATGCATAGAAATTTTTTGGATTATTTTTATCCTCATCTATATTTTTTACCAACTTCCCTCATAGCTCAGTTGGTAAAGAATCCTCCTGCAATGCAGGAGACCTCAGTTTGATTCCTGGGTCAGGGAGATCCTCTGGAGAAAGGCATAGGCTACCCACTCCAGTGTTCTTGGGCTTCCCTTGTGGCTCAGCTGGTAAAGAATCTGCCTGCCAAAGCAGGAGATGCAGGTTTGATCCCTGGTCAGAGAAGATCCCTGGAGAAGCAAATGGCAGCCCACTCCAGTGTTCTTGCCTGGAAATAGGAGGAGCCTGGTGGGCGGCAGTCCATGGGATCACGAGAGCTGGATGTGACTTAGTGACTAAACAACAGTATCTTTTACATTCTTTTTGTATTTTATTAACCATTTATCTATTTTTGTATTCGGAGAAGAGAGTGGCTTACAACAAACAACTGCAATTCTTATTTCACTTAGTTTATACTATCTGGATTTGGAGCAGTAGTCCAGACTAGAGATGATGATCGCTTAGGCTAAAGTGGTGGCAGTGGACAGAACTGTTTCAATTTGGTATCAATTTTTATAAAATTGATATATTTCGTATCAAATTTTATAAAAGTTTCATATGAATGTCAGCAGTAAGATACCTAGGAGTTGTAAAAATATCTCAATCTTCTTTTCTGAGTAACTGAATAGATTTAGTATCATTATTGAAGTGGGAGAAATTAGAAGAGATGTTGCTTTTAGGGGGCTAAAGTTCAGAGTTTACTTCTGGACATGTTGAGGTAAAATGTTTGTATGGACACATCCAGCAGATTGTTGGATACAGAAGAGCCTTAGTAGAGAAACCTGGTCTAGAGACAAAACATTGGCAGTTGTCAGCATACAAATGCATCCAAACACATCCTCTCCAGTTGACGTCAGTCACATGTGTGTGCTAATTCTGACCTAAGTTTCCCACCTTCTGCACGCAGCTCTTACAATCATCCTCTCCATTTCACATGATTCCAGACCTTTCTTCTACTCAGCTTATTCTTAACATTTAAATGGAAAGGACATAAAAATGGCTCATGACTAAATCCAGTAAATACAGGTTGACTTATGAAGAAATGGGTATGGGACAGAACATTGAGTTATCCAGGTAAATGCTAGATTGAAACTTTTGTCTGATTTGTCATGTCTTCTAATATCATTTGAGTTATTTCACATGCATATTTTTCTTTTAAACAGATAAAGTTTATGTAAACTCTTTTTTCATAATTTAAAGGTTTTTCAGAAACAAGATCCATCATAAATATAAAGCCATATTCTCAAGAATGCAATCAATGACTTAGTTTGTGAAAATGAATAAATGAAAGCTTCATTCATTGATTCTGAAGAGGCTCAAAACAAGATATACTATTCTACATCTTCTTTATTCAGATCCTCATTAGTGAAAACTGCCAAAATTCATCTAATCAAATGGTAGTCAGTTTTCATAGCAATATTTGAAAAATAGAGTATGTTCCAAGCTCTAGAAAAAATTTCAGAAAGTATGATTTTGAATTCCATAATTAGTAGTGCAATCATATTACCAACGTATGATGGGCAAAATGATGTGGAACTCTATAATTATTTGTAAATATATTAGAAATTTTGAGCAGTCCTTTCCCCAATGAAAAAACAGAGAATGAAGAATCAGAAAATGAAGGTCTGTACCAGAATAGAAAACATGTATTTGAGGAAAAACAATGCAACTGGTTCCATATACTTGAATAAACTTTAATTCTAACTATTAAAATATTTGCTAACAGTGCAGTGCTTCAAACACAAGACCCTCTGTTATCTATGCTACACGTTACAATAATTATTCCCAAACAAATCTGAATTAGTAAAGTGAAAAATAAGGAGACTTTCTGCTTTAAAACAACATAATAAAAAAAACTGAAGTATCTTAATAGAAATTTACAGGCAAAGTCTTATCAGGTTCATTTCCTGACCTGATTTTCCATCTGATGTGAAGAGCTCTCCCTGGCTCACTGGGGCTGCGCCTGATTTAGTCTTCTGCTGAGTCTTTGCTACGAAAAGTGAAGTAGTTAAGAGAGTTTAATAAGTGCCATTATAATGAACAATCAGTCTCTGGGTGCTGTGCTTAAAAAATCCAATAAGCTGACTTTGACTGCACGACTTTAACTCTGTTAATTAAAGCAAGTGCTGTTCAAGGGAAATGAGAGGTGGATGATGGAGGTAACTGGCTTTCTGTTCTTTTTCCCTCTCCCATTCCTACCCTCACCTATGTGGAAGCGAGATGGGCTAGAGATGGGCTAGGGATGCCGGCCACTTAATAAATGCTGAATTACATTCAGGTCTGTTCATTAGCCTAGGAGTTATTGTCAGCCAGTTAATGGAACATTAATTAAAAAGCATATTCAATGAGGTGAGGATCATTTTCATGTGGAAGGTTTCTACCTGTCTTTGAAACCCAGCTAATTATCATCATTTCACAGAACACCAAACCTTGGTGGCATTTAATAAAATATATCTTGTGACAGCAGCATGTCTAAAGGAACAATAGTGTAGGCAGCTACCAAATTGGCAATGTGACTGGAAGTTAAGAAAGAATTTGAGAGAGCTTTAAAACTCTAAAAGAGGAAATGTGCAAGTTAAAACTATGCTTTTTTGTTACTTTAAATGCATTTTACAGAAAATGTGCCTATAAACACTAGGAAGTTTTTTCATTTGATCAGTAGAATTTCTCTTCCTTTACTTTTATTTCCCAAGTCATTCTGTTTTACATTTGTGCTCAGAAATGCAACCAAAATGCTGTTTTCTAGATAAAGTTTATGATATTGAAAGAAGTAAGTTTCAATTAAGTTTTAAATATATTTTACCTGCCTACTAAGGGAAGGTCACTGTTCTAAAGACTAAATTTTAATTTTGTTCACAAAATTGTGTCACAATACACAAACAGAGCAAAACTCTTGATCTTGTTGTGACTTATACCCTTGAAATTTTTGAAAATATACATGTCATACAGGTGTACTAAATTAATGACAGTGTTTGACAACTTTTAGTTGTTAAGGAAAATTTGATTTTAGTAGTTCATCACTGTTCAAAATACTATACAATTAGTAATCATGGTAAAAAGAACACTAAAATGTAGCTGTACTTATATATTTTATACACACATACACACACACACACACACACACACACACACACACACTTATATATACTAAGCCATGAAATTAAAAGACGCTTGACTCCTTGGAAGGAAAGTTATGATCAACCTAGACAGCATATTAAAAAGCAGAGACATTCCCAACAAAGGTCCATCTAGTCAAGGCTATGGTTTTTCTAGTAGTCATGTATGGATGTGAGAGTTGGGCTATAAAGAAAGTTGAGCGCCAAAGAATTGATGCTTTTGGACTGTGGTGTTGGAGAAGACTCTTAAGAGACCCTTGGACTGCAAGGAGATCCAACCAGTCCATCCTAAAGGAGATCAGTCCTGGGTGTTCATTGGAAGGACTGTTGCTGAAATGCCAATAGTTTGACCACCTGATGCGAAGAACGGACTCTTTGGAAAAAACCCTGATCCTGGGAAAGACAGAAGGCAGGAGGAGAAGGGGATGACAGAGGATGAGGTGGTTGGATGGCATTGCCAACATGATGGATGTGAGTTTGAGTAAGCTCCAGGAATTGGTGATGGACAGGGAAGCCTGGTGTCCTGCAGTCCATGGGGTCGCAACACGTCAGACACAACTGAGCAAATGAACTAAACTGATTTATTATAAGATAGTTATTATGCTTAATATGTACCAAGCACAGTCTCTGTGCATTATAATCATTGCCTCATTCAGCATTCCTTTTGTCCCATTTTATAGATTAGAGAACTGAAGGAAAATCATCCAAGGTCACAGAGATGGTGTATGTCCCAGCCTGGATTCAAATCAGACCTGTCTTTACTCCAAGCATATTAAGCCACCATACTTCAATGATTTAAAAAAATTTTTTTTACAAAGAAAATTTTTTGGTAGCTACTAGCCAGTCATTGTTGTCTTTTGTATTCTAAAAAATGGTCATGGTGTAAAATGTTGAAATACATTTTTATAAGTGGAAACATGAGAGGAAAAAGGATTCTAGAGTCAGATATAAAAATCTTACTGCCAGACTGTCAAGTTGAAATACATTTTTTGAAAGATAAAGATGAAAGAAAAAAAGGAAAATACTATAAAATCAATTAACTGTTGCTCTGCAGATAACCCAGAGATATAAATTAATTACATACATGTACTAGTATGTAAAGTTCATGTCTTATGGTTTTAAGAGCTCCAGGAATCCTGTATATTCGTGGATGGGCTCACCTTTTTGTCCTCTGGCACTTATAGCCTCATCACCACCATCTGCCTTGATGTATAGAACAAATCCCATCTTACTCTTCATCCCTGTCTGTATCAGTCTAAGATACCAATGTCATCCCTTATCCCCAGAATTTCGTATTGTTCCACACATTTCCTGTTATTCCCCACAACAAAAATCCTTTGTATCATCAAGGTCTTGTCTATTTCCTCCTTTCTCTCCTGGGATCTTTCTCCTAAGGCTGCTGTTTCCCTTGCAGCTCCATTTAAGATATGACCATCAGTCTGCAAAATCCTTATTACTGGAATTAAGAGTACCTGTCCTTTGGTACTTCATTGCTCTTTTCACTAGCTTTTAATCTCATAATCATATGTTCTCAGATTTCTAACAACTACCTAACTCACTGCAGTCATCTTTAGACCTCTGCATTATTCAGCTTCAATCTTTAGAGATTTTTCGTTTTAGGCTTATAATCACTCTCTCCAATATGATTCCAGTGTTAATTCAGGTGATTTCATTATCCATGTAGATGATCCTTCCACTACCATGGCTTACTAGATATTTAATTTTCTTTCTTCTGATTATCTGGTGCTGCCCCCACCTTAATTCTTCATTTCTATGGCTATCAACTGGGCTTATCATTGACCACTTCAGCTCCTCTACAATCTTAATCTCAATTTCAAACAACACATCTCAGACTGCACTCCCCTACCTTTTCCATTTCACTCCTTCAAGAATCCTAATTGCAACATTCCTTTAGCTGAACCCAGATTTACAATTTATTACTGCTATCTACTTTGCACTTTTCCTTCCATAACATTCTTATTTTTAAACCAGTTTATATCCATGCTCCACCATCATCTGGAGAAGGCAATGGCACCCCACTCCAGTACTCTTGCCTGGAAAATCACATGGATGGAGGAGCCTGGTAGGCTGCAGTCCATGGGGTTGCAAAGAGTTGGACACGACTGAAGTGACTTAGCAGCAGCAGCAGCAGCCACCATCATCATCATGTTGTTATTTGTTTCACCTTTCATCATATTTAAAATTCATACTCTAATGAAAAATCCCTACTTATATGTACCTGATCATTGTATCAATAAAGCTACTAATTGTTACAGAGGAAAAACTCAGAAAATGTGCTGACAGGTTTCATTCTAAATTATGACACTGACCAGAAATTGTCCCTTAGGGTGTAGTCACGTAATTCTGTTACATTTCTCTGCTTCACTCAGACCTCCATTATACTAGATAATTATACTTTACCCTGTCCTCAAAACTCCAAATTTTTCTGTATCCACCTCCTTCTAAACTTATGATTTTCGTTTGTACTTTACCAAAATAAATAAATAAAAGGCCATTTTTCTGCTCCCAGTATCACATCTATGTACTTTCCTGCATCTGTAACCCAAATTCTTACCTTTTCCTCATTCCCAGAAGTGGACTATCTGTATTCCTAGAGACAATCTCTTGAATACTTTTTTCCTTTTTCAGCTATTCAAAGCCATAGATCCAATAATAAAGTTGTTCCTTGTATGATCAATTTTCTCTTTCAACTGGAAAACAGTATAGTTTCTACATGTTATGGTTTCTGCTAGTAAAATATTTCTTATAAGTCCTGAAGCAAAAATTTTAAAAGAACCTTACCTATACATTGCATTCTAGCTACGACTCCACTTCTCTGTACTCGTTAAGAACAAAATAACACAGAGTCTAACATCGTTATTGTCTCCCAACTCCTATCCTCTCTTCTTGAGCTTACTTAAATCTGGCTTTTGCCACTGCTCTTCCATTGAAACAGCTCTTATCAATATCACCAGTGAATTCTCAGTTACTGAATCTGATGACCAGTTCCCAGGTCTATCAGCAGTATTTGACACAGTTGATCACTCTCTCTTTCTCCTTGACAAACCTTCTTCACAACCTTCTTCACCTTCACAAGCCTCCTTCAGGGCTGCTTTAATCCCCTTCTTTCCTCCCACCTCACTGACCCTGCTTTCAGCCTCCACGTCCAGATCCTCATCATGATTTTGTGTGCTTGGCACTCCATCTTATGCAGTCTATCGCTTGAAAGAACATCTGTTTGCTTTCATTTCTGAAATCAATGTTTTCAGTTTGAGCACCTAAATTAAACTCTAGATTTGAAAAATTAAATTCTGAATTGATGGCTCTGTTTCCTTCCCTCTCATACTTAACATGTTCAAAACTACACTTTTGATCTCCCACCTGTCTCAGCAAATGCTAGTGCCATCTAGTTAACTCAGGCAAACATCTTTGAAGTAGTATTTGAAATATCTAAATACACTAAATTTACTCTAAAAGCAAGCCCCATGGGTCTACTTCCTGTATCCACAATTAGAATATCTCTCTTGTTTTCTCCACCACTAAGATTTTCTTTTTATTTTTTTATAATGTCAGCCACGCTAAAGCAATAGCCCCAACTAACTGCCCTGATTCTGCTGTTTCTCTTCCCTGGTCAACCCAGCAGCGAGAATGGTATTTGTAGAATGTACTTGTCTCATCTTTACACTTAAAATTCTCTCTGGTGTCTTGTATCAGTTACTGAATAAAGTCTTATATATCATTAACTGAATGCACTAAAGTCTTTACATAGCTTCTGAGCCCAGCATGACCTGGCCTATGTTACCTCCTGACTTCTTGCTCCACGCCCCTTGATCAGACCGTGTTTGTCACACTGAAGTCCCCAATACTCCTCAAACGGGCAAGTTGGTTCATACCTCAGGGCTGCCCCTGCTGTTCTCCTGACTTGAAATGTTTTCAAATCCCATATAATCTCAGGGCTTTAACTCTAACTCCTCAGGACTTGACTCAGATACCTTTACATCTGTGAAGCAGTTCCTCAACATATTTAAAACTGCAGTCCTCTTCCATATCACTGTATCCCCTTTCCACATTTTATTTATTGTACTTCACCAGTAAACTATCTAAAAAGCATATTTTAACTAAAAAAAAAATCAGCCTCCCTTCTATTAGATTTTATAGTTCATGTATCATGTAGTGTTTTTTCTCAACTGTTATTCCTAGCACCTAAAATAAATGTCTGACATATAGAAGAAGTTCAGTAAATCATTTAGTCAATGTAATAGAGAAAATATGGTACCAATAGGTTCCTTTCCAGGACTACCAACAAGAGTACAGATGAGAGGTGGGAGAAGAAAAAGACAGTGGGAGAAGAGAAAAGTTCTCTCTCTCTCTCTCATTAATGTTACCTAGAGAATTAAATAAGTACCTAGACTCAAAAATTATTTTGTGGAGTTATGCTTTAAGAGCACAGAAATGAAATTTTGAATTTTCAATGAAAAGAAAAAAATATTTTTACAAACTAGTTTTGGATCATTATTCCATTTGAAAATATTATAGGAGCTTTTATCAGGTGTTATCTATGAGGGGGATTCTATAATACATAACCTTGAGAAAATCTGATAGGTAAATTCTGTAACCATGTGGTAGTTACAATGATTTTACACACACACACAGTCTTTCTTGACAATGGCATGAAACTAGACATCAACCACAGAAAAAGAAAAGAGAAAAATTTTATTACATGGAGACTAGAAATTAAAAGATGCTTACTCCTTGGAAGGACAGTTATTACCAACCTAGATAGCATATTAAAAAGCAGAGACATTACATTGCCAACAAAGGTCCGTCTGGTCAAGGCTATGGTTTTTCTAGAGGTCATGTATCGATGTGAAAGTTGGACTGTGAAGAAAGCTGAGCACCAAAAAATTGATGCTTTTGAACTATGGTGTTGGAGAAGACTCTTGAGAGTCCCTTGGACTGCAAGGAGATCCAACCAATCCATCCTGAAGGAGATCAGTCCTGGGTGTTCATTGGAAGGACTGATGCTGAAGCTGAAACTCCAATACTTTGGCCACCTCATGGGAAGAGTTGACTCGTTGGAAAAGACCCTGATGCTGGGAGAGATTGGGGGCAGGAGGAGAAGGGGACGACAGAGGATGAGATGGCTGGATGGCATGACTGACTCGATGGGCATGAGTTTGAGTAAACTCCAGGAATTTGTGATGGACAGGGAGGCCTGGCGTGCTGTGATTCATGGGATCACAAAGAGTCGGGTAAGACTGAGTGACTGAACTGAACTAAACAACATGCTACTAAAAATACAATAAGTCAATGATGAAATCAAAGAAGAAATTAAATATTACCTTCAGACAAATGACAATGAAAATGCAACCATACAAAAATACATGGGATTCAGCAAAAGCACTTCTTAAAGGGAAGTTCATAACATAGCTGTCATCCTCAAAAAAAGAAGAGAAATCTCAAACAACCTAACCTACAACTTAAAAGAATTAGAAAAAGAAGACCAAACAAAACCTAAAATCAGCAGAAGGAATGAAATAATAAGTACCAGAGAGCAAATAGATTAAAAAACAATAGAAAAAAAAATCAGTAAGAGCAATAAAAGCAAGAGCTGATTCTTTGAAAGGGTAAACAAGATTGATAAACCTCTGGCCTTACCAAGAAGAGGAGAGAAAACCTGAATAAACAAAATAAGAAATGAAAAATGAGACATATTCCATAACCAAGTTCACAAGAATGGTTCAACAGATGCCAATGTGATATACCACATAAAAAAAGAAAAGACAAAAACTCACTGATCATCTCTATAAATGCAGAAAAGTCATTTGACAAAATTCAACATTCACTCATAATATAGACTCTTACCAAAGTGAGTACGGAGGAAACATAACAAACCCACAGCCAATAAAATACTCAGTGGTGGAAGGTTGAAAGCCTTCCCACTAAAATCTGGAAAAAGACAAGGATGTCCACCCTCACCTCTTCTACTCAGAACAGTATTGAAAGACCTAGGAATCAAACAAGAAATAAAAGGTATCCAAATTGGAAGGGAAGAGGTAAAATTGTCACTATATGCAGATGACATGATTCTATAAGCAGAAAATTCTAAAGACTCTTCACAAAAACTACTAGAGCTGATAACTTCAACAAGGTAGCAGGATAAAAGATTATCATAATGAAATTACTTGTATTTCTTTACACTAACAATGAAATATCAGAAAAGCGGTATGTAAAAAATACCTTTCAAAATCACAACCCTCAAAAATAAAATACTTGGGGATATTTTAGTCCTAGAGGATTAAAGACTTTCATGCCCAGAACTGTAAATCATTAACGAAGGAAACTGAAGAGGGTTCAAAGAAATGGAAAGACAGCCTATGTTCTTGGATTGGAAGAATATTAACTTTTGACCAGAGATGTATTAATATGTCTTTTGTTACCCAAACATTAACTAGAGATATTTCAATATTCACTTATATAACAAATCACACCACAGACATTACTTTCTGCAAAATTTCCCCTTGGTCATAACGTGTTAAAATGGCTCTACTACCAAAGCAATCTACAAAATTTAATGTAATCCCTATCAAATTACTCATGACATTTTTTTTCACAGAATGAGAATAATCCTAAAATTTATATGGATTCATAAAAGACCCAGAATTTTCAAAGCAATTCTGAAGAAAAAGAACAAAGCAGGAGGCATAACCCTCCCAGACTTCAGATAATACTTCCAGGCTACAGTAATCAAAACAGCATGGTATTGGCACAAACACAGACATATGGATCAATGGAATAGAATAAAAACTCAGAAATAAGCCCACAGACCTACAATTATCTTTGACAAGGGAGATAGGAGTATATAATGGAAAAGACAGTTTTTTCACAAGTGGTGCTAGGAAAGTTGGACAACTGCATGTAAATCAATGAAGTTAGAACACATCTTCTCACTGTACACAAAAATAAACTCAAAATGGCTTAAAGACTTAAACCAAAGACATGAAACCATAAAACTCCTAGAAGAGATCACAGGCAAAGGATTCTCTGACATAAATTGTATCACTATCTTTTTAGGTCAGTCTCCCAAGGCAATAGAAGTAAAAATCAAACAACAAAAAGGATGAGACCTAATCAAACTTACAATCTGTTCCATAGCAAAGAAAACCATAAACTAACAAGCAAAAAAAAAAAAAAAAAAACCCTACAGAATGGGAGAAAATATTTGTAAATGATGCAGCCAACAATACCATAATTTCCAAAATAAACAGCTCATACAACTCAACAACAAAAAAGCAAAAACCCAATCTAAAAAAGGTAGAAGACCTAAATAGATATTTCTCTAAAGAAGAAAATAAATGGCTAACAGGGACATAGAAAGATGCTCAGCATTGCTAATTATTAGAGAAATACAATTCAAAAATACAATGAACCTCACACCAGTCACAATGGCTGTCATTAAAAAGTCTACAAATGACAAATGCTGGATAGGATGTAGAGAAAAGGGAAACCTCCTACACTGTTAGTGGGAATGTAAACAGGTGCAGTCACTGTGGAAAACACCATTTAGGCTCTTTAGAAAACTAAAAATAGAATTACCATATGATCTAGCAATCCCACTCCTGGATATATATCCCAACAAAACTCTTAATTCAAAAAGACACCTGTACTCCTGTGTTCATAGCAGTACTATTCACTGTAGCCAAGACATAGAAACAACGTAAATGCCCACCGACAGACGAATGGATAAAGAGGATGTAGTATACAATGGCGGAGAAGGCAATGGCACCCCACTCCAGTCCTCTTGCCTGGAAAATCCCATGGATGGAGGAGTCTGGTAGGCTGCAGTCCATGGGGTCCGAACAGTCGGACACGACTGAGCGCCTTCACTTTCACGCATTGGAGAAGGAAATGGCAACCCGCTCCAGTGTTCTTGCCTGGAGAATCCCAGGGACGGGGGAGCCTGGTGGGCTGCCGTCTATGGGGTCGCACAGAGTCGGACACGACTGAAGCGACTTAGCAGCAGCAGCAGCAGCAGTATACAACGGAACACTAACTCAGCCACAGAAAAGAACAAAATAATGCCATTTGCAGCAATGTATATACAATCAGAGATTATCATACTAAGTGAAGTAAGTCGGAAAGAGGAAGACATAACCCTTTTATGTGGTATCTACAATATGACACAAATGAACCTATCTACGAAACAGTCACAGAGAACAGACTTGTGGTCGCCAAGCGACAGGGGTTGGAGGATAGACGGAGTGGTAGGTTGGTTAGCAAATGTCAGCTATTACATATGGAATGGATAAACAACAAGGTCCTACTGTACAGCACAGGGAACTATATTTGGTATCCTATGATAAATCAGGGCTTCCCTTGTGGCTAAGATGGTAAAGAATCTGCCTGCAATGTGGGAGACCCAGGTTCAAACCCTGGGTTGGGAAGATCCCTGGAGAAGGAAATGGCAATACACTCCAATATTCTTGCCTGGAGAATTCCATGTACAGAGGAGCCTGGAAGGCTGCAGTCCATGGGGTTGCAAAGAGTCAGACAAGACAGTGACTACACATTCACTTTCATAATAAATCGTAATGGCAAAGAAGAAAATGTGTATTTATATATTTGTGTGTATATATATATATATATATATATATATAATTGAATACTTTGCTATACAGCAGAAATCAACATTGTAGATCAACTATACTTCAATAAAATATTATGTACACATATATATGTTATGTATAAAGTTTTGTTATAAGCCTCAGTGACTTGGGGGTCATTTGTTACTCATGGAATACATAGCCTAAGCTGACTGATACAAGAAAATTTAGAAACAGATTTACATTTTAGATGAGATTTGATGTGGAAGGTGTTCACCACGTAGGCCTGGAGTAGTTGAGAGGAGCACTGGAATTCCATATTTAGAGAGCAGATTTGCAAATGTCTGGAGGCAGAAAAACAGTGTGATTTTGAAGAACTGCAAATACTTTAACATGTTTGAAGTTCACAAAGACACAAGCTTTGGAAAATGGGTCAGGATTATATCATGGTCAATTTTATATGTTATGCTGTCTTTAGATTTTTACCATATAGACCTTAAGACTTTTAAGGAGTGAAGGTGGCAACTGATTTTGTCATTTAAAAAGTTTGTTTTAGCTCCAGGTTAGGTAGGAGGATATACATTGGGTTATAGTGATACTATTTGGGAAATACACATCAATTCAACACTAGAAAAACTTGTATCATGATGATGGTGATGGGGATGAAAAGATAAATTCTAGGGGCCTTTAGGTGGTAGAAGAAATAACACTTAATGAGCTACTGGAACTGAGAGGAACAAGTAGGAAAAGAAATAGAGGAATAGAAGGAGGATGATGATGTATGCTGAAGGAGTCTAAAAGCTTGTAAACCTCTTAACAAGTGCCAGAAAATATTTCTACTACACTATTAATGAGGAAGCATGGGGGTAGGGAAGAGTAGAGTGAAACATGATTTTTTTTTTTCTTTAGATGAGGCTGTTTGATGTCAGACAAAGGGACGTATTGGCTGAGTGGCAGTGTTTAAGACAGTCACATTCAGAGGTCTACAATCACTTGTTCACATTGTTAGTAATTACGTGAAAAATCACTTTTCATTGTAGGCTGTGTCTAAAAATATAATCTAGGATGATGAACACTCTCACTAGTTGCTTGCTTCAATATACTTTTATTTCCAGTAAATAAGTTTCTCTACATGGCTGGAATCCTGATAACCACCATTAGTGGTGTTGCTGTTAGACAACTGCATTGTTTTAGGAATGTAGACAAAAGCAGAACCTTTGAACTAAATACTTTTGTATATTACTCTATTCATTTTTATAAAAGAATTTATGGCAGAAGACAATCAGGAAAATCTTAAATAAAGTAATGCTATAAATGCCTCCTCCAAATGTTTGTTACCAAAGGCATTGCATTAAGCCTTCTGGAGTACCCAAAGGTATTTTCCTATTTATTGTTAAGTTTTGGGAAGGTCCTACTTCTTTGGATGACCAAGGTTGGTGGCAGAAGAATTTCAGTTCCTTTAAGTCAGGGACTTTGTTTTGGATACTGCAGCATCACCAACAGCAGAATGGTATCTGACAGTAGATGCTCAGTGAATATTGTTGGATGAAGTAATAAAACTATCACAATGATATGAAATGTTTGGATATGTAGTAATTACACTGGAATTTTTTGACATTAAAATGTAAGATGAGGAGAGACAAGATTAAGATGGCAGAGTAGAAGGACATGAGCTCATCTTCTGCCAGAGCACCAAAATCTCAACTAACTGTTGAACAACCACTGAAGGAAGACACAGAATCCACCATCAAAGGATACTCCATATTCAAGGACAAAGGAGGAGCCACAACGAAACTGTAGGAGGGGAACAATCATGATAAAATAAAATCCCATACCTGCAGAGTGGGAGACTCATAAACTGGAGAACAATGATGCCAAAGAAGTTCTCACACTGTTGTGAAGGTTCTAGGCACCAGGTAAGTCTCCCCAGGCTGAGGATCTGGGGAATCCCCAGGGAACTTGACTTTAATGGCCAGTGGGGTTTGATTAAAGAACTTCCATAGGATTGGGGGAAGCAGGAACTCTTGGAGGGCACAAACAGAATTTGTGCACGCCAGGGCCCAGGGGGAAGAAGCAGTGACCATACAGGAGACTGAGTCAGACCTCCCTGTGAGTGTCTGAGGGTCTTGTGCAGAGGTGTGGGTCAGCAGTGGCCTGCCGCAGGGACGGGGGTGCTGACAGCAACAGTACTGGGGAATGCTCAGTGGCATAGGCCCTCACGGAGGTCACCAATAGCCCTACTATAGAAACCTATAGCTCTACTATAGAAACCAAAGTCATGCTCAAAATCCTCCGTGCTAGGCTTCAATGGTATGTGAACTGAGAAATTCCAGATGTTCAAGCTGGATTTAGAAAAGGCAGAAGAACCAGAGATCAAATTGCCAACATCGGTTGAATCACAGAAAAAGCCAGAGAATTAAAAAAAAAAAAAAAATCTACTTCACTGAGTATGCTAAAGCTGTGTGGATCACATCAAACTGTGGAAAATTCTTAAATAGATGGGAATACCAGACCACTTTACCTGCCTCCTGCGAAACCTGTATGCATGTCAAGAAGCAACAGTTAGAACCAGACAAGGAACAACGGACTGATTCCATATTGGGAAGGGAGTACGTCAAGGTTGTGTCACCCTGCTGATTTAACTTCTATTCAGAGTATATCATGCAAAATGCCAGGCTAGATGAAGCACAAGCTGGAATCAAGGTTGCCAGGAGAAATATCAATAACTTCAGATATGTAGATGACACCGCCCTTAGGGTAGAAAGTGAAGAGGAACTAAAGAGCCTCTTGAGGAAGGTGAAAGAGGAGAGTAAAAAAGCTTGCTTAAAAGTTAACCTTCAAAAAACAAAGATTATGGCATCTGGGCCCATCAGTTCATGGCAAATAGATGGGTTAAGAATGGAAACAGTGACAGACTTTATTTTCTCGGGCTCCAAAATCACTGCAGATGGTAACTGCAGCCATGAAATTAAAAGACCCTTCCTCCTTGGAAGAAAAACTATGACAAACCTAGATAGCATATTAAAAAGTGGAGATATTGCTTTGCCAACAAAGGCCTGTATAGTCAAAGCTATGGTTTCTTCAGTAGCCATGTATGGATGTGAGAATTGGACCATAAAGAAGGCCAAGTGCTGAAGAATTGGTGCTTTCAAACTGTGGAGCTGGAGAAGACCTTGAGAGTCCCCTGGACTGCAAAAAGATCAAACCAGTCAATCCTAAAGGAAATCAATCTTGAATATTCATTAGAAGGACTGATGCTGAAGCTCCAATACTTTGGCCACCTGATGTGAAGAGCCAACTCATTAGAAAAGACCATGATGCTGCTAAAGATTGAAGGAAGAGAAAGGCATGACAGAGGATGAGATGGTTGGATGGCATCACTGACTCAATGGACATGAGTTTGAGCAGGCTCTAAGAGATGATGATGGACAGGGAGGCCTGGCATGGTGCAGTCCACGGGGTCACAAAGAGCTGGACAGGACCGAGTGACTGAACAACAGCAATAACATAGAAACATAGATTACAGGACTGGGTGGCCTCAGGCCAAATAACTAACAGGGAGGGAACACAGCCTCACCCCTCAGCACAGAACTGCATTAAAGTTTCGTTGAGCATGTCCCTGCCCACCAGGGCTTCCCTTGTGGCTCAGCTGGTAAAGAATCTGCCTGCAATGCAGGAGACCTGGGTTCAATCCCTGGGTTGGGAAAATCCCCTGGAGAAGGGAAAGGCTACTCACTCCAGTATTCTGGCATGGAGAATTCTATGGGCTGTATGGACTGTATAGTCCAAGGGGTTGCAAAGAGTGGGACATGACTGAGCAATTTTCACTTCACTTCACTGCCCACCAGAACAAGACCCGGTTTCCCCCACAGCCAGTCCCTCTCATCAGGAAGCTTGCACAAGCCTCTTATCCTCATCCACCAGATGGCAGACAGAAGAAATAAGAGCTACAATCCCATCAGTCTCCAGAACTAATATCACAATCACAGAAAGCTACCAAAATGAAAAGAAACAGAATTATGTCCCAGATGAAAGAAATCCCCAGAAAAACAACTAAATGAAGCAGGGATAGGCAACCTCCCAGAAAAATAATTCAGAATGATAATGAACATGATTCAGGATCTTGGAAGAAGGATGGAAGCAAAGATTCAGAAGATGCAAGAAATAGTTACTAAGGAGATCTAGAAGAACTAAAGAACAGAGATGAACAATACACTCAAAGGAATCAATAGCAGAATAATTGAGGGCAGAGTAACAGATAAGTGACCTGGAAGACAGAATGGTGGAAGTCAAAGCTGCAAAACGGAATATAGAAAAAAGAATGAAAATAAATGAAGACAGCCTAACAGACCTCTGGGACAACATTAAACATACCAATATGTGCATTATATGGGTCTCTGATGGAGAAGAGAGAGAGAAAGGACCCGGAAAATATCTGAAGAGATAACAACTAAAAAGGTCCCCAATATGGGAAAGGAAATAGCCAACCATGTCCAGGAATTACAGAGAGTCCCAGGCAGGATAAACCCAAAGAGGAACACTCCAGGACACATGGTAATCAAAGTGACAAAAATTAAAGACAAGGATAAATCACTAAAAGCAACATGGGAAAAATGACAAATACCATATAAGGGAAAACCCATAAGGTTATCAGTTGATTACTCAATGGAAACTCTACAAGCCAGAAGGGAATGGCATGATATATTCCAAGTGACGAAAGGGAAGAAACTACAACCAAAATACTCTACTCAGCAAGACTCTCATTCAGACTTGATGGCTGAATCAAAAGGTTTCCAGACAAGCAAAAGAGAAATCAGCATCACTAAACCAGTCTTGCAACAGATGCTAAAGGAACTTCTCTGCTCAGGAAACACAAGGAAAAGATCTACAAAAAATAAACCCCAAACAATTAACAAAATAATAATAGGATCATATGTATGAATAATTATCTTAAATGTAAATGGGTTAATGCAACAACCAAAAGATACAGGCTGGCGAAGTGGATACAAAAACAAGACCCATACTTGTGTTGTCTACTAGAGACCCACTTCATACCTAGCAACACTTACAGTCTGAAAGTAAGGGCATGGGAGAAGGTATTTCACAAATGGAAAATGTAAGATGGGGTGATTTGGAAGACTTTGTTTTAAGATATACCATAAGAAGTAACTATTTCTGAGGAAAGCTGATGCAGCATATTATTACATCTTTTAGTCATAAGGTAGAATAAAAGCAGACATTTCTAAGGATGAAGGAGAAATCAGAACTTCTGGTTGTATTTTTATTGTACTTTTAAACTAAAGAAATTGGGACAAGTTTACATCAAATTTATATTCTGCTTTATTGATAAATAAGGAGTAAGATACAGATTTCTCTGTAATATAATGCAGGCTGGAGAGGGGAGATATCCAAATGGTGGCTGTGGGTTGTCAGATTGAAACTTTTATTACTAGTTAGAACCAAGAAATGTTAAGAGAACACAAAAGCTATTTGACTTGATGTTTAACTTTGAAAAGGGAATTTACCCAGTTTCTGTTATCCCATTTCACGGACATGGATGCACACAGACAGTGTCATACAAAATGAAGTTAGAGAAACAAATATTGTATATTAACACATATATGTGGACTCTAAAAAAATAGTATAGATGATCTTATTTGCAAAGCAGAAACAGACACACAGATAGAACAAATATATGGATACCAAGTGGGTAGGGAATGGGTGATAGGAATTGGGAGATTGGAACTGACACATATGCATTCTTGATACCATGTATAAAATAGATAACTAATGATAACATTATTATCCCTGTTTCCTGGTTTCCCTGGTGGCTCAGATGGTAAGGAGTCTGCCTACAATGCAGGAGACCCGGGTTCGATCCCTGGGTTGGGAAGATCCCCTGGAGAAGGAAATGGCAACCCACTGCAGTATTCTTGCCTGGAAAATTCCATGGACAGAGGAGCTTGGCGGGCTACAGTCCATGGGGTCACTAAGAGTCGGACACAACTGAGCAGCCGGCACAGAATGATAACGTATCCTATAGCACAGGCGACCTGAGTGGCAAGGGATGTCCAGAAGTGAGGGGATATATGTGTACGTATAGCTGATTCACTGGTGTACAGTAGAAGCATTGTCAATAACTATACTCCAATAAAAATTAATTTTAAAGAAAGAAAAGGGAATTTACCAACACAGAAATCACAGAACAGATAAAGGGAGAAGTCAAGGGTTTGTGGGGAGAAATAGGGGGAAAAGTGAAAAGGTATTTTTTAAGGAAATGAAGAGTGTGATAAAATTCAGGAGAAACTGGAGCGAGAATTTGGCAGCAAATAACATTGGGGGCAATGAGTGTTAAGAACTGGGATTTTCTTCTTCTAAGAGCCTAGAGAAAAATTCCTAAGTTGGCAGACATATAGTCAGTTGGATCTAGTCATGTCTTCTCTCCTTCCTTAATCCTCTTTTTCATTTCAAGTTCTACCCTATTTCACAGTTAAGGCTGTTTCACTTTTCATTCCAACTACTATTTCTGTTCTCGGTAGATACTTTATTATTGCTCCCTGGGAAGGAATCAGCTTTTTTATCTTCTCTTCTCTGACCCAGATTTGGTGACTACAACTTCTGAGGTGGTTTTAATAGAACTCGTCTATCCCCATGAAGTGTAGATATTAGTTGCTCGGTCATGTCTGACTCTTTATGACCCCTGTGGACTGTAGACTACCAGGCTCCTCTGTCCATGGGATTTCTCAGGCAAGAATACTGGAGTGGGTTGCCATTTCCTTCTCCAGGGTATCTTCCCAAGCCCGGGGTCAAACCCATGTCTCCTGCATTGCAGGTGGATTCTTTACCATCTGAACTACCAAAGAAGAACCATATCTATTCCCATAGTTTATTCTAATAAAACATACAAACTCAGGAAATAATTCAGAAAAGGACATTCTCATGAGTATAGCTAGCTTAGCCTCTACCCTTATGCTTCAGCCAACACTTGGGAGAAGTTGATCAGATTGGGTAACCTTCCCTGTGCAGGCTTCTGCAATGGATTCCAGCACTTTATATTTTTCTGTTCCTCTGGGTATAATCAGATTCTCTACCTAATTATCTGAAATGTGGTTTCCGTGTTTTAAATTGTCTGATGTGTTAGCTTAAGCTGTGGGGGTAATCAATACTTTAATCAGTCATTCCATGTCTAATTCTTTTCACGTTACTCACATTATTCATCTCACGTGCAAATAAAGCCTTTTTAACCCCTCTTGCCTAAGTCGAAATCTGGTCAACTTGTATGGTGTGAACAGGCATGGAAAAAAATCAAAACGTATGCCTGCCTTCTTATTTTGGATTTAGGGGTTGTAGTGCAGAGATGTAGAATAGGAAATGGCGCCCCAATCCAGTATTTTTACCTGGAAAATTCCATGGACAGTAGAGCCTAGTGAGCTATGGTCCAAGCTATGTCTGCTGCTCTCAGTTGCTTCAATCTTTGCAACCCCATGGACTGTAGCCCGCCAGGCTTCTCTGTCTATGGGATTTCCCAGGCGAGAATACTGGAGTGAGTGGCCATTTCTTTCTCCAGGGCATCTTCCCAGGAGATGTAAAATGACCCAGGGATCAAACCCATGTCTCCTGCATCTTCTGCACTGCAGGTGGATTCTTTACCGCTGAGCCACCAGGGCCCTGGGCTATAGTCCATGAGGTCACAAAGAGTCGGACACAGCTCGCGAAGCACGCACGTGCAGAGATGATGTAAAAGCACATGAAGATATTTTTATGTGGAAGTATCCGACTCCTTTAAATGAATTTGGGGATCAATGTCTTGCTGGCAATGTCAACAGGAAATATCTAAATTTACTCTGAGTTAACTCTGAAAGAAAAACATATAAGGATAAGAACCTCAACCTGGAACTTCCCAGGGAGTCTATTGGTTAAGACTTCACCTTCCCATGCAGGAGGGGCAAGGTCAGTCCTGGTGGGGGAGTCAGGATCCCACGTGCTTTGTGGCAAAAACCAAACCAAAACAAAACATAAAACAGAAGCAATATTTCAACAAATTCAACAGAGTTTTTAGAAACATGGCCTATATCAAAAATAAATAAATAATACAATTAATCATTAAAATAAAAAACAACCTCAACCTCATAGAGTTTGTTTGGGTGTTAAATGTAAGATGTACAGAACAAAATGGATTGCTCACAAATGACAGTTAAGCAAAAATACTAACAATGAAGCTTGAAGATATCTGTAAAATGAAGAGTTTTTGGTGACAGAGGTAGATTCTGTGGATGGGAATCTCTGCTGAGTCAAATGTGGAGTTCAGAGTTTGGGTTTCCTGACAAATGCTGATCTTTTGGGGTATCTGCATATCAATAGCACAGAGCAGCGTGGATTGTTTGGTTTTCCTTATTCTGGCTTTCTTGTGGTCATTTTGCTGTTGTTTATTTTTTTCACCAATAAAAATATAAAACAAATAAATATATATAAATAATATGTGTGTGTGTGTATGTATACAAAAAGGTGAAAGTGTTAGTCACTCAGCTGTGTCTGACTCTTTGCGAACCCATGGACTATATAGCCTGCTAGGCTTCTCTGTCCA
Source organism: Muntiacus reevesi (assembly GCF_963930625.1). Taxonomy (NCBI): domain Eukaryota; kingdom Metazoa; phylum Chordata; class Mammalia; order Artiodactyla; family Cervidae; genus Muntiacus; species Muntiacus reevesi. Next base: position 24,039,372 of record NC_089257.1, on the reverse strand, counting down.
TGGGATTCTCCAGGCAAGAATACTAGAGTGGATAGCCATTCCTTTTTCCAGGGGATCTTCCCTACTCAGGGATCGAACCTGGATCTCTTATATTGTAGGCAGATTCTTTACCATCTGAACTACTAAGGAAGCCCTATATACATATATATGTATATATACGTATATATGTACATATATGTATGTATATATGTATACATACACAATACAGAAGACAGTAGGAGGGTGGAAGTAAATATCTTGTTCTCCTTACCAGGACCCAGGAATTATTGTTCAGCACCTGCAAAGAAGAAGAGTCAGAAATTAAACAAATCAGTCTCATAAAGGACTCTGTGAGAACTGGAAGCGCCCTGGGAAGCACCAGGAGTCTCCACCCCAGGCAGAGCATTGCTTTTCTAGGCAATTAGCTAGGGTAGCTGACTCAGCAGAACTCTGGCAGAAAAGAACTGCGACTAATGGAGCACTAAAATGCCTGGTGGGTGCAGCAGATCCCCAGTGGGGACTGGCAGGACAGCATAATACCCAGATGGCATAGGTTTATCCTGATCACACGTGTAGTATCCCTTGGGGATTGCAGGGACTATTTCTGGGCATAGATACTGCAGAGTCTGACACTTTGGGTGAGAAGATGAGGTCCATAGCAATCTGTAATGCCCTTCTAGCTATACAACCCCCCAGGACAATTTCAGTGACAAGAATTCAATTTCTGTTACTAATTTTACACAAAGGCCATCACCAAAAAGTATTACCAACAGTGTCATGTTAGGCAGTCCTACAGGAACACTGCATTTTGATTTATCACTACATGCACATCTGCATAAATATACAGGTTCCTATGGAGTTAGCATTTCTTTTTTTTTTTTTTTATTTTTTTATTTTTCAGTGGGTTTTGTCATACATTGATATGAATCAGCCATAGAGCTACACGAATTCCCCATCCCGGTCTCCCATCCCACCTCCCTCTCCTAGCATTTCATATGAACTCCACAGCTTGGTAACCAGAAAGAACCTTTAGATAATTCAATCCAGGTGATTTTCACACATATTTGAGCTGGAGAACCTTTTTTTTATTAAAACTGCTTTTCTGTTCAGAATGATTCTACTGAGCATCCGTGGGTGTGTAAATATAAACATGAATAAGATAGTGTTTATCTCAGAAATATTTCAGTTTGCTAGAGGAATCTCTTTCCTCTTACACACACACTCCACAGTGCTCTACACATTTATAAATATGAAGGAGCCTTATAATGGGCAGAATGGCAAGGACGAAGAGAATGGGGGACACGTGGGAAAACAGGAAAATAAGATTTCATGGGAACAAATATTTGTTGGGAGTTTGAAGGATGGGACAATTTTCAAAGGCAGAAATTGTCAGATAAGTCATTCATGGCATAAGGACAGATGAGCAAAGGCCCTGGCTTAAAATATGAGAAATTCTGGGACATGAATTGGGCTGCAGCATTACAGACCCGACGTCTGACTTCATTTTCAGGACAGTGTGGGTCCATTTTTAGAAGGATATTGGTCATGGAAGCTGCCCTTGGGGAGGATTGTTCCAGAATCTGAAGAGGCCCTTTCCCTGGTACGTGCCGCAGAGCAGGGAAAGAGGCAAGGTGTGGCTGCAGCCTCACCTACCTGCCCTCTTCCCACATCTCTGCAGTGACCCTTGAGGTGACTTTACAGACAGGGCTGAAAGTCTTTTGTTAAGTCTGTCTCCCACTTTTCACAAGTCAAGAAACTGAAGATTGGAGTTGGTGAATGATTTGTGTAAGATCATATAATAATCCACTGCTTGACTTCTTGCTCCCCAGTCCAACAGGAAAGTTATGACAAATCTAGACAGTGTATTAAAAGGCAGAGACATCACTTTGCCCTCTGACATGAGGATTTTATGATCTGTTTCGGGGAATAAGGGGAAGAGGGCAGAGAAGACCAAAGTGACCTTTCTGCTTCTACCATTTCCCCAAATTCCTTCAGTTTAAGACAGTCAGTCTGCCAAGGTGCCCTAGCTGGGACTGTATGTCCTGAGACCCAGCTACATCTTTATTCTATTTCTCCTCCCTCTAATCATGTTGCTCAGATGGGACTGTTGCTAAAACTTCTGGAGAGTGTGCTGGTGCTTAATTCAGAGCGTAGTGGAAGTATTCTTCATGCCATGGACATCTTAAAGTGCTTATCAGGCATACTGAATAGTGGTTACTACTGGGTAGGAAAAAAAGTCTTAGTAGGTTCACAACGGCTTCCCTTGTGGCTCAGCTGGTAAAGAATCCTCCTGCAATGTGGGAGACCTGGGTTCGATCCCTGGGTTGGGAAGATTCCCTGGAGAAAGGAAAGGCTACCCACTCCAGTATTCTGGCCTAGATAGTTCCATGGACTGGATAGTCCCTGGGGTGGCAAAGAATCAGACACGAATGAACAACTTTCACACACCCAGGTTCACTATAATTAATTGCCTTTGGAAAAACTGTAAGCTAGATATTCACCTGCTGCATGGATAAGGAACACAAGTGGTTATCGGATCATTTTTCATTCAGTATGTATTAATTTTAAATATCTTTGTCTGCACTGGCTCTTCGTGGTTGCATGCAGGCTTCCTCTGGTTATGGTGAGTGGGGGCTGCTCTCTGCGGCTCGCAGGCTCAGGAGTTGTGGTGCTGGGGCTTAGTTGCTCCATGGCATGTGGGATCTTCTTGGATCAGGGATCGAACAGGTATCCCCTGCATTGCAAGGTGGCTTCTTAACCATTTGACCACCAGGGAAACCCTATTAGATCATCTTTAAATTCCATCTCTCTCTGAAATCCTGAGAGTCTACCTTAGGTTTTGGGGACTACTAACTTTTCAACTCTCTTGTCCTTTCTCTTGCTGCTCCTGCTTCCTCAACCCAGAAACCTATTTAAGCCAACTTTTCAACCCAGTTCCCCTCCTGGCTAGCTGATGTATTTAGACAATTAAATGCAATTAACCCCTGCAGAAGTATCATCTAAGGGAGATATTGACAATTTAAAAGTAGAGTTTCAGCAATTAAGACAGCATTAAGACCCGAAGAAATAATTCCTAAAGAGCACTTTGGTTACTGTGGCAGAGGGAGGAAGAACCTGGGAGGGGCCTTAATGTCACACCTCGTCCCGCACATAGCCATCTTCGCATCTAGAAGGTTAATTATGCAGCGGAGAATGAGGCTGAGCCATGCTTTCTTTTTGGTGCCCCATTACATATTTTTCTCTTAGGCTGAATCTTCACTTTTATGCAGAGCCAGGTGTTGTTGAGTGGGTTGAAGTAACAAATCAACCCATTTGAGCTTTGGAAGATACTAATTTGCCTTCGGATATCTTTAATCCGGCTGTATATATCCCCCTTTCACAGCATTTCTGAACTTAAACACTATCCAAAATAACATGTGGCAGGTTCTCTAATTACTTATGATTAAGGAAAAAAAAAAAAAAAAAGCCAAGTCAGGCCCTCAAGGCATCAACACTTTGCCATTTTCCTGGAGAAATGAATGCTGCAAGTAAAGCAGCTTGAAAATTAATGCATGGCCCGACGCGAGGCAGCAGTGCAGGATGGCATTTCTTTCCTGCACTGTATTTCAGAAACGTTCTCACGACAGGGAAGGGGCGGGGGAAGAGCAGATGGACTCAGTCATAAAAGCCATTGAAAACAATGGTGCAGAGACATTTTCTGGGCGGTTAAAGCCTCATCAAAATTGTCAGTTACTGAAACTGCAGCAGAGTGAAGGGGAGGATAGATGAAGAGCAGAAACAGAAATTGAGCTGTTTTGATATGGGTCCTAGAAAATAACAGAAATGTGATTGAAAAAACTGAGAAGGAAGTGTCACCCTGTTAGAAGTATCATATAGGATTGCTCCATGAGTTAACCAAAAATGACAGGAGAGAAACACTCATTTTGTAAAGATATGGTCAAATTTTTCCATATTTTGAGAAGTGATTTGTAAATTTATTTTTCCTTTAATCAATAATTTATTCTTACTGAATTTGGGGAAAATATTTCTCTGACTTGGAGACATATTATCTTATGTGTCTATCAAAAGTTGAAGATATAGGAGTTAATGCCAAAAATCAGCCTGATAGCTGACCCAGGGCAAAATGTAGCAAGAGGCTTGAAGTGGATAATTAGCAGTTTTATAATGACTGGGATGACTCCTGACTATTTTTTTCTTTATAATTTCTACAAGTTCGTCAAGATTGCTTTTACAATTCTAGAAATGATCTATATTGACTGGCAAGTTGTTCCCCCTTAGCTTTGAATAGAACTGGTTCCTTTAACATTCTCCACACTCCCCAATCACTTAGTAACAGAATTTCATTACAGAATTTACAGAATTCTGGCCTTGAATCTACAAAGAATCATGTTCCAACTTCAAGGTGCACAATAGTCTATGGGGTACCCAGGGGAAGAAAGACCCCCTGAAACTCTGTTCTCTAAGATACTATTTATTTGCCTTGTGAATACTTTCATGGTCATCATAAGTGATGATCTGTCACAAACCATGGACAAGAATCTCTCTCCATGTTTAGCCATATTTCATATGAGAAAGGAAACAAAGCTTAGGGAAAGACAATTCTCATAAGAAATGATAAGGATGGAAAGAAATGCCGTCAGCAGCAGCTGTAGAGGATGTTGAGTTATATGACTCAGGCTTTGTAGTGGCTTCCTTGCTTTTGAGCAATGGTCATATTCTTTATTTGAATAGGGGATTGAGCCCCCCAAAGTGAAATGAATGTGACACAAGAAATGGTGTGGATTAAAATCTGACACGTATGAAAGAATGTTGATTGAGGTGAAGAAGAGGAGCCTGAGGCAAAGAAGAAACTAAGCCTCATCATTCTTAAAGTACAAAGTAAAGGAGACAGAATACCTCAGATCTGAAAGAAACTGATTCAAGTAGCACTTAAAGTTAACTTTGAGTCGGGACAAGAGTAAAGATTCATTTTTTTTTTTTTTTTTTTGCAAATAGAATACACTCTGAAATAAGGAAGCGGCCAACCCCAGCACGTGTATCTTGAGATAAGTATCAAAGAGAACCATTGTTCATTCTGGTGTGGGACATGGCAGAGGATTGCATCTGGAAGAAGAGGATCTCAAAAGAGACCAGAAGTTGTCCTTTCACCATCCTGAATGCAAGACTGTTACCTGAGCCCTACTGAATGGAGTTTGTGGTAGGTTCATATACAGATCGAAATTGTAGATTTGATTTCTTTTATTGAGTCCATTGAGCAGTTTTAAAAAATCCCTTGCAGGTTTCAAAAAGCCCTAAGAATGCATTAGGGTACTGGTATATCTAATAGAAATAATGTTACCTAACATTTTGCACATATTCAGCATCACTTCCTACACCCTTCTATCTGCAAATTTTACTCCTCACAAAACCCTTTTTGGTATATGATGAACTTTATTTTAAAGATGGGAAAACTGAGAAACCAAGGATGTAAGGAATTTTGCTCAAATCACATAGTTAGCAAGTAGCAGAGACAACTCGAACCCTGGCAGTACCTGCTAGATTTTACTGTCTGAACCTCTATGTTGTACTCAAGGTGTGCAAAGGTCTGCTGGGTTTACTCTTTTATTCTCTTGCCTTTTAATTCTTTCTCTCTCTCTCTTTTTTATTGCTCCCTCAGTATGCTTAACTCCTTTTCAGAAATCTACTGGTTCTGAAAAGAATTATGACTAGAAACAGCCAGGCAGGTACACACATAATTCTCTTCAAACCAGGATCTTCTCTTATAACTGGTTAAGAACACTTTTCTCTAAAATGTGTTAAATGTAACAGGTGGGATAAATGACATAATTTTAGTGGCAATGGAGTGATTTTAATTTCGTATTTATCTTACTGTGTATTAGAAAATTATAACCAGTGCATACATACCATTTGAATTCACTGACATTATTACTGAAGATGAGATGTCATCATATTAAATGTAAACAAAAATGCTTAATATTTGTACCCGTGGTGCAGAGACATTGCAAAATAAGTGTAGGTGTTAGAAGCAATGATTAAAAAGTAAAAAAGCCCTCACTTAACCTGTGGTCCCATCCTTACTCCCGTGGTGCTCCTCCTCTGTCTATGTTCCTCCTTCATCACCAGGACGACTTACCTTTAGGCATCTCTTGTCCTGACTCTCAGCTGGCTGTCAAACAACTCCTGCAGAGGTGCTAAGGGCTAAGCACTGCTGTCTAAAGCATCAGTTTTTATACCTCACATTCTTACAAAACATATTTAGAGTAGTTTAAGATAAAAAACCAAAAACACAAGACAGAAACATCTAGAGCCTGCTGCCCCACCACATACACATGTCCAATTATTGTTGGTTAATTTTCCAGATTCTGCTCATGATCTGTTCTCCTTATACTTCAAGTCCATGCTCTCAGAATGCCATGGTTTTGCTGTTCTTTTTGCCAGGATTTCCTTGTCTACCTGCTAAGACTTAGTTTTCAGATTTCTGCTTAAACCTTGCCTCCTCTGGTTCCCTCAGCCATGATTAAATTCTTCCTTCATGCTCACATACCTGTCTACTTCTTGTCATCCTAAGAATCAGCACACTGGATTGCAATAATCTGTATGTTTCCCTTCCTCCCCTGTGAGTATCCTGAAAGCATACAATGCTCTATTGATCTGAGGAGCTTCTGCAGTCTGTCACATTTGGGAATTAGTGATAATAACTTTCAGTACAAAATTTTTAATGTATTAATTTATTTAATATTTCTAGTGACCTCAAAATGTATGTTCCAGTATAGTCCTCATGTTATATGCAAAAAACTGGACAATATGATTATTAAATTTCCTTACATTTGAGAAGCAAGAAAATGGCACAGTTTAGATTTTTAAATCTAAGCAAAGGCTAGGGTCACTTTGCTTAATTCTATTTTGACCCTCAATGACTATCATGTCAGATTGTTAGCTAAAGAGCCCTGTAACAACATTTAAAGAAGTTACTCATGGCTAAAAACTTAATACACAGTAAAAATTGTTCATGATATTTACAGAGCCATGAGCCTACTTCCCAAGTTAGGAAGTATTAATAAAATGAAGATGTTTATTTCTCGTTGAAAACTACTTCAGAAACTGGTCACTGCCATTTACCTTTCAGTAGATGGGTGACAGAATACAGTTTCTTCCAAACTTTAAACTCCCTTCTACCTCATCTCTACTTTAGGGTGATGATTTCCATCAAACACCAAAGACTTCAGAGAATTGCAAAAGAGGTGTTCAGAAGAGCTGAGAAAATAATGCCACAATATTAAAGAGACCAGCAGGAATTGAAATAAATTGTATAAATAGAGCAGGAAACAACTATATTTTCAGGGGGAGGAGTGAAGAATAGAGCTTGTAATGACAGTGAGGAAAGACCCTAGATTCTTAATTTAAAAAATGAGGATAAATCAGTTAGGATTTTATAGATTATGTGCTGGTAACAAACAACCCCCATATCTTGGTGTTCTAATAAAAGTTTTTTTCTCTCTCCTGTCCAAGGTGGGCAGACAGGGTGCTCTGCTACTTATGGTAACTCAGGATTCAGGTCAATAGACAAGCCTAATATCAAAGAGGGGAGGGAATTTGGGGGCATGGAATCATATCAATTGCCCAGGAGGTGGATCGCAAGAAACATTTGTGAATAGCACTAATTATTACTCCAGAGGATAATGATAGTATCTAGTCCCTGGGGTTTTTTGTGTGTATTTAATAAGATCATGCTCAGAAAGTACTGGTCATATAGCAAGTGTTAGCTATTAATGATAGTAATAAGCAGCCCTATTTTCTCACAAGTTTTTTTTTTTTTTCTTTAAAGAGAAAAAGTATAATAGAATAAATTACACACAGCAATTCAAATTGGAGCCCAGGCTGATCAAATTTAATATGATTGGAAGTGTTATCCTCAGGCCTTGTAACACAATTATAAATTGATTCTTGGCCACTGAGGGCAAAGTTTTTTTAAACGCCTAAAGAATCTCATAATAAATGTACTATATTTGCTTGCTTCAAGGTACTTTTTAACATTTTAATATTTCTTAGTCTGTGTTGTATTTTATAATCAGTTGAATGGAGGACTTCCCTGCTAGTTTGCAGGACATGGGTTCAGATTTCCCAGGAAGACTCTACATACATGTACCACAACACCTGAGCCCATGAGCCTAGAGCTCATGTTCCACAACAAGAAAAGATACTGCAATGAGAATCCTGCACAATGCAACTAGAGTAAGCTGGCACACAGCAATGAAAACCCGACACCACAAAAAATAAAATGTAAAAAAACAATGCAAATATACATTTTTTCCATTTAAAAATTTTGCTCCTGAAAAACTACTAAAAAATGATTGGTATATCTTAAAAATTTTGGTGTTCTTGAGCTAAGGAAAAAAAAGAGTTGAAAATAAAATGAGCTATTGTCAAAAGAAATGAAGTAGCTTTCACCACAGTGCTTCTTACGATAACTCCATGCAGGATTTAGACTTCAGATGTATAACTATTTATGTTTGATCATTCTTCCACTTCTTGTTATTATACCAAGTTTCCTTGCCTACTTCACAAGAAATGGGATGCAAAAAATGGGTTTTTTTTTTTGGTCATACTGAGAAAAGTATCCCAGTAGAATTTTTTTAAAGGGTAGCTCTTGCGTTCTGAATCATTAGCCGGCAGCGATACAACTTGGCGTGCAGCAAGGAGACGGCTTCCCCTCTCTGGTGTGCTAAAGGCAACCAGCAGGGATTTCCACGTGCAGTGTCGGTCTAGGTAAGTGACATCTGTTATAAAATTGTATCTGTGACCAAGACAGCCATTAGTGGATGCAGGCACACCTCAACTACAGAAGGCAGCTGCCTCGTGTAGCAGCAGGGTTCACCAGCAACAACAGAATCAATAGCAGCAGCAATTTATAAATCACATCAAATTAAAACTGCCAACCTTGTGGCTGACTTAGAAGCTTCTTTAACATGAGTTTTCTCACTGTGAGTTGATTGAGGAAACACTGAAGGGGCTGACTTGCCCAAAGACAATCCAAATTCATAACAATTGATGGTGGGAGGGCAGCATACCTAACAGGGAAGATACCAGAGCACCAGAGCCGCTGACCACTCTGTGGGTGAGATGAAGGCCGGGGTGCTCCCTGTCATGGTGGGTAGTGGGAGACATCAACGCCACTTCTGTCTGTGACTTTCCTGTTGCTTCACAGGAAGAGAAACTTGGCTGATCACGCAAGTCTTAACCTTAGGTTAATGAGCATCAAATTTTGTTGTGCAAAATATTATTCTGAGAAATTTGCTGAATTTCCTAGCCCTACCCTTGGACATTCTGATTTATAGGCACTATAGTTGAGTCTCATGTAGAAAGTGAGCCCTTCTGTGCTAAACAATTTCCCCCAAATGGATTTATTGGTTCTTGACTAGGAAATCAACTGTGAAGCTAACCAAAATTACTCCTTTTTTTTGCTTCACCCTTAGAATGTCACAAGACTCAGTGGATACAGGCATTTGTGTTTAAAAAAATTGCAAAGATGATTCTGGTGCACACTTTACTAGGGACAGCTGTAGATTAACAATCTATGTTATAGAACTAAGTTACATAATTACTTCTGAAAGATCATTGAAGGTATGCATTGCATGATATGATTCAACATAGAACAAATCAAGAGACCCGCTGGTATTATTGAGGCTCTGCTATTTACTGATTAAGGGCATAATTAAGGGTCCTAGTTTTAGGGATCCATACTGACTGAGTTTGAATACTGGCCCTATTATTTTCTGGATATGTGAAATTGAGCAGACACTTCTGCTTTATTTTCCTCATGTATAAATCGGGTAACACAGGGTCACTGTATTAACAGTGTCAGCCAAGAAAAACAATTAGAACACACCTATCACAGAGCAGATGTTCAATCATTCTTAGCTGTTGGTATTACTGTGAACCAGACACTTGATTGTGTACTGAATTCTTAACAATTTAATAATGTAAAAGCTGGAGATCATTAAAGATGGTGGAGTATAAAGACCATGAGCTCACCTCCTCTCACAAACACACCAAAATCACAACTATTTGTGGAACAACCATCAATGAAAAAGACCAGAATCTACCAGAAAAGATCTTTGACAACTAAAAACACAAAGGAGGGGCAACAAAGAGATGAGTAGGAGGAGTGGACCACGATACAATCAAGTCCCGAGATGGACACCCAGGAACTGGAGGGTAATTATACTGCAGAGGTTCTCTCTCATGGGACTGAGAGTTCAGAGCCCTACATTGGGCTCCCCAGCCTGGGAGTCCTGCACCAAGAGGAGGAGCTCCCAGAGCATCTGGCATTTAAAGCCCGTGGGGTTTAATTTCTCAGGGGAATAGAAACTGAACTCTTAAAAGGTATACATAAGATCTGAAAGAGACACGTGCACCCCAGTGTTCATCGCAGCACTGTTTATAGTAGCCAGGACATGGAAGCAACCTAGATGCCCATAAGCAGAAGAATGGATAAGGAAGCTATGGTACATATACACCATGGAATATTACTCAGCCATTAAAAAGAATTCATTTGAATCAGTTCTAATGAGATGGATGAAACTGGAGCCCATTATACAGAGTGAAGTAAGCCAGAAAGATAAAGACCATTATAGCATACTAACACATATATATGGAATTTAGAAAGATGGTAACGATAACCCTATATGCAAAACAGAAAAAGAGACACAGATGTACAGAACAGACTCTTGGACTCTGTGGGAGAAGGCGAGGGTGGGATGTTTCGAGAGAACAGCATCGAAACATGTATATTATCTATAGTGAAACAGATCACCAGCCCAGGTGGGATGCATGAGACAAGTGCTCGGGCCTGGTGCACTGGGAGGACCCAGAGGGATGGGATGGAGAGGGAGGCGGGAGAGGGGATCAGGATGGGGAATATGTGTAAATCCATGGCTGATTCATGTCAATATATGACAAAAACCACTACAATGTTGTGAAGTAATTAGCTTCCAGCTAATAAAAATAAATGGAAAAAAAAAAAAAAAGGTATACATAAAATCTCGCACTCTCTGGGACCCAGGATGAAAGCAGTAATTTGAAGAAAACAGAGGATGCCTGCATGGGCAGCACATAGGTTCCCTGTGATAGGCCTCGCCTGCTTCAGTGCTCACTTCTTTGAGGATAGAGAGCAGACTTAAGGACAATGGTACTGAATGGAACTTCAGGGCTTCTACTTCAACACCCGCGGAGCAAGCCCTGTCCCCAGTAGGGCTGTGGCAGCCACAGAGCCAAGAAGAGACGCTCCCCAACATTCGGTGCCGTCTCTAGTCACTGCAACATCAAGCACACCCCCTTATCAAGGGGATAATGGCCAGCACACACCGAGGAAAGACACAGCCCTCACAGCAAAAATCCTGGGCTCTCACAGTCTACACAGTGATACTCACACATCAAAACTGCCCTTTAAAACCACAGCAGATAACTGTTTCTCCTAAATTCACAGAGACATAGAAATTTAAAATGGAAAAGCCGAGGAACAACTCCTAATTAAAGGAAAAAAGAAATCCCCTGAAAGAGCAAACAATGAAATAGACTTCTCCAGCTTACTAGATGCTGAGTTCAAAAAGAAGGCAATAAAAATGCTGCAGAAAATTTATGGACAGAAGTGCATACCCCTTTAACAAGGAGGTAGAAACTATAAAGAGGAACCAATCAAAATTAACTAACTTAATTGCTGAGATTAATACAGAGCTAAAAGCAATGAATAGCAAATTAAATAATGTAGAAGAATGAACAAATGATCTGGAAGACAGAATAATGGAAGTCACCCAATTAAAACAGCAGACAGAAAGACAAAAGTGAAAACCAAAGCAACATATGAGATCTATGGGATAACTAATATAAACTATGCTGGTCTCTGCATTATAGAGGTTCCAGAAGGAGAAGAAAGAAAAAATGGGATTGAAAAAGTCTTCAAAGAAATATGAGTGTAAAATTCCCAAACCTAAAGAAGGAAGTAGATATCCAGGTACAGGAAGCACAGAGGGTCCAGACAAGATGAACCCACTCAGATCCATGCCAAGATATAATTAAAACCACAAAAGGTAAGGACAAAGACAGGATTTTAAAGGCAGGAAGAGAAAACAAAGAGTCAGTTTTAAGGGAACCCTCACAAGTCTATCAGCTGAGTTTTCTACAGAAACTTTGCAGGTCACAAGAAGTAGCATGATATATTTAAAAATGTGAAAAGGAAAACACTTCAACCTAGGAGACTCTATACCCAGCAAGATTATTGTTTAGAATAGGAGAAACTAGTAGTTTCTCAGATAAATAAAAACTAAAAGGACACAGCAATACTAAACATAACCTAAAAGAAATACTGAATGGTCTTCTCTAAATAGAAATGCAGCATGAATCTATAGGAAAGGAGAAAACACAACAGGAGAGCCAAATATATAAAAGGATTGAAGATCACTTAAATAAGCTAGTATAAAAATTAAAAATAATCAAGAAATTTTTGTAAAAAATATTATAACTATAATTAACAGCAAAAGGTTAAAGATAGAAAACAGGACATCAAAACTCCAAAATGCAGCAGAGGAGAATGTAAAATGTAGATCTTTTAGAGTATATTTGAATTTATAAAACTATTAGTCCAGAACAAGTAGATATAGTTATGGGTTAATATACTTGAAAATGAGGGTAACCAGAAATCAAAGACACAATAGACTCACAAAACCCAAAGAGAAAGGCACTCGTCTAATACAAAAAAAACACATCAAAGTCCAAAAGGAAAAAGAAGAAACAAAGAACTAGAAAATCAACTGGAAACAGCAATTAATACATACTTATCAATGATTACTTTACATGTCAAAGAACTAAATGTTCTCATCTAAAGACACAGAGTGGCAGATTAGATAAAAAACAAAAACAGGATTCTGTAATATGCTGCCTACAAGAACCTTACACTGGGCAAAAACACACACAAATTGAAAGTGAGGGAATGAAAAAATATTTCACGCAAATGGAAACGACAAGAAAACAGGGGTAGAAATACTTATGTCAGACAAAATAGATATTTAACTCTATAAAGAAATATAAAGAAGGAAACTATATAATGAAGGGATGAATACAAGAAAAGGACATTGTATTTATTAATATACATGCACCAAATATAAGAGAACCTAAACATATAGACACATACTAACAGACAAAGAGAAAATGTGACAGTAATACATTAATAGTGCGTGCATGTGTGCGAAGTCACTTCAGTTGTGTCCAACTCTGTGTGACCCTATGAACTGTAGCTTTCCAGGCTGCTCTGTTCATGGGATTCTCCAGGCAAGAATACTGGAGCGGGTTGCTGTTTCCTTCTCCTGGGGATCTTCCTGACCCAGGGATCAAACCCGTGTCTCTCATGTCTTCTGCACTGGAAGGCGGATTCTTTATCCTAGTGCCAGCAGTTGCTCAGTCATCTCTGACTCTGTAACCCCATGGACTGCAATCTGCCAGGCTCCTCTGTGAATGGGGATCTTCCCAACCCAGGGATCGAACCCAGGTCTCCTTCATTGCAGGTGGGTTCTTTACCATCTGAGCCATCAGGGAAGTCCCTAGGAAGCCTCCCCAAACCTGAGACTCAATGAAATAAGACATCTTGTCAGAATTCTTACTCAGAGACGATGTAAGCTCAGTTCAAGCACAATATCACAAGTAAGGGGATAGGTGGCTTTCATTTTGCTTCTAATTTCAAAAAGAGAAGAACAACATATTAATATCAAGGAAGGAAGAGGGCTATAAAGCGGGAAGGAGGGAAGGAAGGAAATGCATTAAGAATTGAAAATTTATCAAATCTGCCTTGTAGTGCAACCAATGAGTTTTACCAAATATTCCATGACAAGAAGGTAATGGTAGATGAGTTTACTATTTCTGAAGCTAGTTCTTAATCAACATATTCTTGTCTACAGAAAATAAGAGAAAATTCTTTAGTTAATTACATCTGTAATGGTCACCTTACGATGATTACTTATCTTAAAACTCACAAATCAACTGTTAGACATAACACATCTGTTGGGTAGTCTAGGCGGAAGAAGAGATGGAAGAAATAAGGTTTTAGGAGGATTTCTCAGGAGCTTACCCTCAGCATTTGTTAACATTTTCAGATAAAAAGTAGAGAACCTTTATCGGAAGTTCCAGATAATGATTCAGAGCTTTTACCTACTGGTCCTATCACTTCATGGCAAATAGAAGGGGGAAAAGTGGAAGCAGTGACAGATTTCATTTTCTTGGGTGCCAAAATGACTGTAGATGGTGACTGAAGCCATGAAATTGGAAGATACTTGCTCCTTGGAAGGAAAGCTATGACAAACCTAGATAGCATATAAAAAACAGAGACATCACTTTGCCAACAAAGGGTCTGTATAGTCAAAGGTATGGTTTTCCCAGTAGGCACGTATGGATGTGAGAGTTGGACCGTAAAGAAGGCTGATAGCCGAAGAATTGATGCTTTTGAATTGTGGTGTTGGAGAAGACACTTGAGAGACCCTTGGACTGCAAGGAGATCATATTAGTCAGCCATAAAGGAAATCAACCATGAATAGTCATTGGAAGGATTGATGCTGAAGCTCCAATACTTTAGCTACGTGATGTGAAGAAGCAACTTATTGGAAATGATCCTGATACTGGGAAAGAGTGAAGGCAAAAGGAGAAGGGGGCAGCAGAGGATGAGATGGTTGGATGGCATCAGTGGACTTACTGGACATGAACTTGAGCAAACTCTTGGAGACAGTGAAGAGCAGAGACTGGAATGCTGCTATCCACGGGGTCACAAAGAGTCAGACCTGACTTAGCCACTGAACAGCAGCAGCAACATAGCCCAGGTCACCAGCAGTAACTGTTGTTACTGTTACAGTAACAGTAACTGGTTGTAGCCAGCCAGTGTCTGCTGCTTCCTTTTCCTCTCTCTATCACTACTTAGAATTTTGTAGAAAAGAAACCATATGGTAATTCTTAGGAAAGAAGGCAGGCATCCACTCCTATCAGTGCCTGCCGGCGTCTACTTGAAACAACAACGAACACTGTTTCCCAAGAACAACAGTGCTCTAGACATTCAGGGACATTAATAGTAGGAGACTAACATCCCACTAACATCAATAGACAGATCTCCCAGACAGAAAATCAATAAGGCCACAAGATCCTAAATGATGCTATGGAATACTTGGACTTAACTGATATCTACAGGACATTGCATCCAAAAAACCCTTAGAATACAAGTTGTTTTCAAGCACACAGGGAACATCCTTTAGTATAGATGACATACTATGACATGAAACAAGCCTCAGCAAATTTAAGAGCACAGAATTATTTCAAACATCCTTTCTGACCATATTAGTATCAAACTAGAAATCAAACATAGAAAAAAGGGGGAGAAAAAACTGATTACATGGAGATTAAACAACATGCTTTTTAAAAAAAAAAGGGGTCAATGATGAAATAAAAGAAGAAAATGGAAATTACTTCAAGACAAATTACAATGAAAACACAGCCTTAAAAAAAAAAAAAAAAAAAAACTACTGGGTGCAGCAAAAGCAGCTCTAGGAGGGGAAGTTCAGAACAATACAGGCCTTCCTCAAGTAAAAAGAAAAATCTCAAATAAACAACTAACCTATAACCTAGAAGAATTATGAAAAGAAGAACAAACAATGCCTAAGGACAGCAGAAGGAAGGAAATAAAGATCAGAAAGGAAATAAAATAGAGATCAAAATAACAGCATAAGCATTCAATAAGACCAAGAGATAGCTTTTTGAAAGAATAAACAAAAGTGACACACCTCTAGCCAGGTTAACCAAGAAATCAGAGAGGACCCAAATAAACTAATTAAGAAATACAAGAGAGAAACAGCAACCAAAAACATGTAAGTATAAGGAACTCATCAAAAAGTATGAACAGTTACATGCCAACAAATTGGTCAACCTAGAAGAAACAGACATGTTTCTAGAAACATGCAATCTGCCAAAACTGAGTCAACAAGAAGCAGATAATTTGAATTCACCAATCACTAGAAGTGAAATATAATCTGCAATAGTAATAATAAAACATTCTGTGAACAAAAGTCCAAGACTTGATGGCTTTACTTGGGATTTGTACTAAACATATAAAGAACTTATACATGTCCTTCCTAAACTATTTCAAAAGATTGAAGAGTTTGGAACATTCCCAAAGTTATGCCATGAAACCACCATCACCTTGATACCAAAACCAGACAAAGATACTACAAAAGAAATTACAAGCCAATATCTTTAATGAAATACAAAAAATCCTCAATAAAATTTTAACCAATTGAATTCAACAATACATAAAAAGGATCATACACCATGCTCAAGTTGTACTCATTCCAAGGTCACAAGGTTGGTTCAACATATGCAAAATCAATGTGATTCACTTCAGTATTGAAAGAAAAGGCCAAAAACATGATTATCTCAACAGATACAGAAAAACCATTTGATACAATTCAACATTCATTCGTGATAAACACTCCCACCAAAGTGACTATAGGGGGAAAATATGTCAACATTTAGGGTAAGCCCACAGTCAACATAATACTCAATGCTGAAAAGGTGAAAGGCTTCCTACTAAATTCTGGAACAAGACAACGATGTCCATTCTCACTGCTTCTATTCAATAATCAGACAAGGGAAAAAAAGGTATCCAAATTGGAAGGGAAGATGTAACACTGTCATTACATGCATAAGATGTGATTCTATACAGAAAATCCTAAATATGCCACAAAAAAAATTTTAGAATAATTGAATTCAACAAGATAGTAGAATACAAGATTGATATACAGAAGTCTGTTGCATTTATTTACAGTACAATGAGATATGAGTAAGAAAGTAAAATCTTGTTTAAAGTTGAATAAAAAATAATACCTGGGGATGCATGAGACCAGTGCTCGGGCCTGGTGCACTGGGAAGACCCAGAGGAATCGGGTGGAGAGGGAGGTGGGAGGGGGGATCAGGATGGGGAATACATGTAACTCCGTGGCTGATTCATGTCAATGTATGACAAAACCCACTGAAATGTTGTGAAGTAATTAGCCCCCAACTAATAAAAATAATAATTAAAAAAAAAAAAAACCTGGGGATAAACCTAATCAAGGAGGTGAAAGATCTATACATTGAAAGGTATAAAACACTGATAAGAGAAACTGAAGAAGATTCAAAGAAATAGAAAGATATCTCACACTCTTTGATTAAAAGAATCGCTGTTACTAAAATAGCCTTACTACTGAAAGCAGATTTAATGTGATCCCTATCAGATTACTAATATTTTTCATAGAACTAGTACAAATAACCCTAATATTTATATGCAATCACAAAGATGCAGAGCTGCGAAAGCAATCCTGAGGAAAAAGGACAAAGTGGAGGCATAACCCTCCCAGACTTTAGATAATACTACAAAGCTGCAGTGGTCCAAATAGTATTGGCACAAAAACAGACATATGGATCAACAGAATAGAGAGCCCAGAAATAAATCCACACATTGTCAATTAATCTTTAACAAAGGCGGTGAGGATATAGAACGAAGAAAAGACAGTCTCTTTGGCAAGTAGTGTTGGGAAAGCTGGAGAGCCACATACAAATCAATGACTTTAGAACACTTCCTCACACCATATACAAAAATAAACTCAAAATGCTTCAAAGGCCTAAATATAAAGCCTAAAACTCCTAGAAACAACATAGGCAAAATTATCTTTGATATAAATGGTAGCAATATTTTCCAAAGGCAAAAAAATAAAATAAAATAAAAGCAAAAATAAACAAATGGGATCTAATCAAACTTAAAACCTTTAACACAGCAAGGGAAACCATCAATTAAAAGAAAAGATAACCTACAGACTGGGGGCAAATATTTGGAAACCATGTGACTGACAAGGGATTAATTTTCAAAATATAAAATGGCTCATACAGAGACAGAAGATGGAGGAGGAGTAAGATGCGGAGATCACCTGCTTCTCCACAAATACATCAAAAATTCATCAGAATGTGGAAAATTCCTACAGAAAAACTTCTGAAAGACAGCAGAAGACCCCAAACTTCCCAAAAAGGCAAGCCAATATCCTTGGGAGGAGGTAGGGCAAAAGATAAAGACATAAAGAGAGACAAAGGATTTCAGGATATCCTGGGTTCTGAGGGGGCTGTGAAAGAGGAAAAGTTTCCGCACATTAGGAAACCCCCTCATAGGCGAAGCCGGGGTCTGTGGAACTTCAGGGTGGAGTGGAACAGTGGGTGCTCAGAGGACAAGAAAATTCACCACAGAAGCCACTGCCAAACAGCAGTTTTAGCTAAGAAGGAGCTATCAAGCCTGCATCCGCATGGAGTAGAGCTGAGGCAGCTCACTGGCCTCCACCTGCAACAGAGGGCGGGGGCAGGGCGCTGAGTCTGGCACAGATCCCAGGGGGAGATGAGAGGTTGGCAGCTGTGAGGATACTGCTGAGAGGGCTACTTTGACACAGGAGTGCAATTAGATGTGACGGCCGCCGCCAAAGCTGGGGAAGGTGCCCGAGGCAGTGGCCAAAACACTGCTAATGCAGTCCCGACCCCGGAGGTGGCAGCTACCACCAGGCTGTGAGCAGGCGCAGGTTACTGTCTGCACCTTACTTGGAGGTTAAACAGTTTGGTACTTCTCAGGGACCCACGACCTGGGGTCATCTTCTCTGGAAGAACACATGACCTGCCTCAGACTATTATAACATCTGACAGGTCTCTAGATGTAATAACATCTCTGGCAGGTACTCCCCAGTACATCGCTATCGTGGCTGCTGTGTTTTCCCATCTCTCCAGCCCAAGAGAGCAAGTGAGCCTGAATGAGCCTAAGCCCTTGACCCCTAGTTTATGGGCAGGGAATAGACTGTGGACTTCAGGGGAAACTCTGAATTTTATGAGCAAGTACAAACTGGAGTAAGGCAGATCTGAGAGTGATCTGATCCCACACTGCCCACAGCAGGTCCAGAAACCTTCCTAGGAATATTTGGTGTAGGTCTTACTGGGGATTTTGGGCTATTGAATGTTGCCTTCACCAGGAGTCTTGGGGATTTTTCATCTGTGTTGTGTAGCTTGTGAGGTCTTGGTGTTACAGTAGGGGGTTGGGCCTGAACCCCTGAAGTGGGAGAACCGAGCTCAAGACTGATCCATCAGAGAACTGCAAACCCTAGGGAACATTAATAGGTGAGAGCTCTCCCGAAGGCCTCCATCTCAGCACTAAAACCAAATCCACCCAAAGTCCAGCAGACCACAATGCCCAAATACACCATGCCAATCCTTCAGCAAAACAGGAACACAACCCTGTACATGAGCAGACAGGCTGCCCAAGCCATACCAAAACCACAGACACCCCAAAACCCACCACTGAACATGGCACTTCCCTTTAGAGAGACGAGATCCAGCTCCACCCACCAGAACACAGACACATGACCTCCAACCAGGAAGCCTTCACAAGGCACTGGTCCATCCCGCCGCACCCACAGGGCAGACTCCACAGTAAACCAAGTAAAATGAAAAGACAGAAAAATATGCAACAGGTGAGGAAATATGGTAAAAACCCACCAGACCAAACAACCGAGGAAGAAATACAGAATCTACCTGAAAGAGATCTCAGAATAATAACAGTAAAAATGATCCAAAATCTTGAATAAGAAATGGAGGAATGGATAAATATACTGGGGGCATACACTGAGAAGATACAAAAATGTTTAACAAGGGCCTAGAAGAATAAACGATCTACAATGAACATGCATGAAATGAGATTAAAAATACATGGGAGGGAACCAAGAACAAAGTAAATCAGGTGGAAGAAAGGAAAAGAGAGCTGGAAGATAGAATAGAAGCAGAGCAGAAAAAAGAATAGAAAGAAATGAGGACAGCCTCAGAGACTTCTGGGACAACATTAAGCACCTGCACATTTGAATCATAAGTGTCCCAGAAGAAAAAGACAAAAGGAAAGGGCATGAGAAACTATTTGAGAAGAAAATATTATAGTAAAAAGCTAGATTAAAATGGCGGGAGGTGGGGGGAGTGGAATATCCACCCAAGTCCTGGAAGCCCAGAGAGTCCCATACAGGACAAACTGAAATAGAAACATGCCAAGACACATATTAATCAAATTAACAAAAATTAAACACAAAGAACAATTATTAAAAGCAGCAAGGGAAAAGCAGTTAATAAATGCAAGGGGATCCCCATAAGGCTAACAGCTGATTTTTCAACAGAAACTCTACAGACCAGAAGGGAATGACAGGATATATTTAAAGTGATGAAAGGGAAAAATCTACAACCAAGATTACCCTATCTAACAAGTATCTCATTCAGATTCAAAGGAGAAATAAAAAACCAGCTCTTCAAAAAATGCTAAAGGAACTTCTCTAGAGAAATACAGAAAGGCATATAAATAGGAAATATAAAAAAGGTATATAAAAACAAACTCAAAACAATAAAGTAAATGGTAACATGATCATACTCATCAATAATTACCTAAAATGTAAATGGGTTAAATTCTCCGACCAAGAGACAGAATGGCTGAATGGATACAAAAACAAGACCCCTGTGTATGCTGTCTACAAGAGACCCACCTCAACCCAAGGGACATATACAGATTGAAAGTGAGAGGTTGGAAAGAGATATTCCATGCAAACAGGACTCAAAAGTAAGTGGGAGTAGCAATACTCACATCCAGTAAAATAGACTTTAAAAGAAAGATGGTTATAAGAGACAAAGAAGGGGGAAAATCCCTTAATGATCAAGAGATTGATCCAAGAAGGAGGCATAACAAATGTAAATTCATATGCACCTAATATAGGAGCACCTCAATACATAAGGCAAATGCTTACAACTATTAAAGGGGAAACTGACAGTAAGACAATAATAGTGGGGGGCTTTAATACCGCATTCACACCAATGGACATATCATTGAGACAGAAAATTAATAAGGAAGCACAAACTTCAAGTGATAAATTGGACCAATTGGACTTAATTGATATCTATAGGGCATGTCATTCCAAAACAACATATTTCACTTTTTCTCAAGTGCACCTGGAACATTCTCCAGGATAGATCACATTCTGGGCAACAAATCTAGCCTTGATAAATTTTAAAAACTGAAATCATTTCAAGCATCTTTTGTGATCACAACTATGTAAATTAGATATCAGCTACAAGGAAAAAGAAACTATAATAAACAAACACATGGAGGCTAAACAATACCCTCTGAATAACCAACAGATCACTGAAGACATAAAAAAGGAAATAAAAATAAACCTAGAAACAGATGACAATGAAAACAGGACAACCAAAACGTATGTTAACCACTCAGTAGTGTCTGATTCTTTGCAACCCTATGGATTGTAGCCTGCCAGGCTCCTCTGGCCATAGACTTTTCCAGGAAGGAATACTGGAGTGGTTTTCCATTTCCTTCTCCAGGGGATCTTCTTGACCCAGGAATCAAACCTGGGTCTCCTGTATTGCAGACAGTTTATTTACCACCTGAGCCACACAATAAAAGCAGTGCTGAAAGGAAGTTGATAGCAATACAAACCTATCTCAAGAAACAAGAGAGACATCAAATAAACAATCTAACTTTACACCTAAAGCAACTAGAAAAGAAAAAGGAAAAAAGAAAAAAATTAGAAGGAAAGACATCATGAAAATCAGGGCAGAAATAAATGAAAAAGAAATGAAGGAGGCTATAGCAAATATCAAAAAAACTAAAAAGCTGGTTCTGTGAGAAGATAAGTGAAATTGACAAGCTGTTGACCAGGCTCATCAAGAAAAAAAGAAGAGTCAAATCAATAAAATTAGATACAAAAAGGGACAAGTTATAACAGACAACACAGAAATAAAAAGGATCATAAAAGGTTACTGTGAGCAACTCCATGTCAGGTGAAGAAATAGACAAGTTCTTAAAAATGTATAACCTTCCAAAACTAAACAAGGAAGACATAAAATATAAACAGATAAATCACAAGAACAGAAATCAGCTGTAATAAAAAATCTTTCAACAAACAAAAGCCGAGGGGCAGATGGTTTCACAGTTTAATTCTACCAAAAGTTTTGAGACGAGGTAACACATATCCTGCTCAAACTCTTCCAGAAATTTGCAGAGAAAGGAAAACTCTCAAACTCATTCTATGAGGGCTCCATTATCCTGAAACCAAAACCAGACAAAGATGCCACACAAAAAAAGTTACAAGCCAATATCACTGATGAACACAGATGCAAAATCCCTCAGCAAAATTCTAGCAAACAGAATTTTAAAGATTTTTAAAACTTTAAAATCTTAAAGTTTAATTTTAAATTTTAAAACTTTAAAGAAACCATATATCATGTTCAAGTGGGCTTTATCCCAAGGATGCAAGGATTCTTCAATAAACACAAATCAGCCAATGTGATATACCATATTAACAAATTGAAAGATAAAAACCATATGATCATTTCAAAAGATGCAAAAAATTTTTAACAAAATTCAATAACCATTTTTGATAAAAACTCTCCAGAAAGTAGGCATACTTCAACATAATAAAATCCATATAAGACAAACCCACAGCAAACATTATTCTCAATGGTGAAAAACTGAAAGCATTGTCTTTAAAACTAGGAATAAGACAAGGGTGCCCACTCTAAGCACTAGCATTCAAAATAGTTTTGCAAGTTCTAGTCACAGCAATCAGAAAAAAAAAAAAAAGGAAAAAAGAAAGAAAGAAAGAAAAGGAATCTAGATTGGAAAAGAAGTAAAACTGTTTATAGCTGATATAATTCTCTACATAGAAAAGCTTAAACATGCCACCAGAAAATTGCTTGAGCTAATCAATGAATATAGTAAAGTTGCAGGATATAAAATTAATACATAAAAATACTTTGCATTCCTATACACTAAGAATGAAAAATCAGAAAGAGAAATTAAGGTAACAATCCTGTTTATCACTGCAACAAAAAGAATAAGATACTTAGGAATAAAGACAAAAGACTTGTATGCACAGAACTATAAGACACTAGCGAAAGAAATAAAAGATGACACAGAGGGAAAGAGGTACCGTAGAAGAAGCAGTACGGTGAAAATGACTATACTACCCAAAGAAATCTATAGATTCAATGCTGAAAAAAAGAAAGCTGAGCACAGAAGAATTGATGCTTTTGAACTGTGGTGTTGGAGAAACTCTTGAGAGTCCCTTGGACTGCAAAGAGATCCAACCAGTCCATCTTAAAGGAGATCAGTCCTGGGTGTTCATTGGAAGGACTGATGTTGAAGCTGAAACTCCAATACTTTGGCCACCTGAGGTGAAGAGCTGATTCATTTGAAAAGACCCTGATGCTGGGAAAGATTAGGGACAGGAGGAGAAGGGGATGAGAGAGGATGAGATGGTTGGATGGCATCACTGACTCGATGGACATGGGTTTGAGTGGACTCTCGGAGTTGGTAATGGACAGGGAGACCTGGCGTGTTGCGGTTCATGGGGTCCCAAAGAGTCGGGCACGACTGAGCATCTGAATTGACTGATTGATTATCAGTTTGATTGATTATTAAACTTCAAATGGTATTTTTCACAGAGCTAGAACAAATAATTTCACAATTTGTATGGAAACACAAAAGACCCCGAACAGCCAAAGCAATCTTGAGGGAGAAGAATGGAACAGGAGGAATTAACCTTCTTGACTTCAGACTATACTAAAAAGCTACAGCATCAGGATAGTATGGTACTGACACAAAAAACAGAAATATAGACAGATGGAATGAGATAGAAATCCGAGAGATAAATCCACACACCCATGGACACCTTATTTTTGACAAAGGAGGCAAAAATATACAATGGAGAAAAGATAGGTTCTTCAACAAGTGGTGCTGGGGAAACTGGTCAACTACTTGTAAAAGAATGCTATTTGAACACTTCCTAACACCATACATAAAAATAAATTCAAAATGGATTCAAGACCTAAACATAAGACCAGAAATTATAAAATGCTTAGAGGAAAACACAGGCAGAACACTCTGTGACATGAATCACAGCAAGATCCTCTATGACCCAACACTTACAGTAATGGAAATAAAACCAAAAATAAACAAATGGGACCAAATTAAACTTAAAATCTCCTGCACAATGGAGGAAACTATATAAGGAACCAAGGTGAAAAGACAATCTCAGAATGGGAGAAAATAACAGCAAACAAAACAATGGACAAAGAATGAATCACCAAAATATACAAGCAGCTCACGCAGCTCAATATCAGGAGAACAAACAACACAATCAGAAAGTTAGGGCAAAAGACCTAAACAGACATTTTTCCAAAGAAGACAGACAGATGGCTAAAGAACACATGAAAAATGTTCAAAATCTCTCATTATTTAAGAAAAACAAATTAAAGCTACAATGAGGTATGGATCAACTCCTCCCAGAAAGGCATCAAAATCACAACTAGATATTGAACAACAATCGATAGCCTGGTGCTGCTGCTGCTGCTGCTGCTGCTGCTAAGTTGCTTCAGTTGTGTCTTACTCTGTGGGACCCCATAGATGGCAGCCTACCAGGCTCCCCCGTCCCTGGATTCTCCAGGCAAGAACACTGGAATGGATTGCCATTTCCTTCTCCAATGCATGAAAATGTAAAGTGAAATTGAATTCGCTCAGTCGTGTCCGACTCTTCGAGACCCCATGGACTGCAACCTACCAGGGTCCTCCATCCGTGGGACCCTCCAGGCAAGAATACTGGAGTGGGTTGCCATTGCCTTCTCTGAGCCTGACGCTGGAACCTACCAAAAACAGATACACCACGTCCAAAGACATAGAAGCAGCCACAGAGAGATGGTAAAATGGGCACAAGTAAGACAAAGCCAAACCCCATACCTGCCGGATGGGAAAACAATACTACCAAAGACATTCTCTCACTATTGTGAAGGTCCTGAACACCATGTCAGGCTTCCCAGACTGGGTAGCTGACAAAAGGACTGGGAATCCCCAGGAAATCTGACCTTAAAGGAGGAGGATTTGATTACAAGATTTCCACAGGATGGGGGTAAACAGAGACTCCAGTCTCAGTTCAGTTCAGTTCAGTCGCTCAGTCCTGTCCAACTCTTTGACCCCATGAATCACAGCACACCAGGCCTCCCTGTCCATCACCAACTCCCGGTGTTTACTCAAACCCATGTCCAACGAGTTGGTGATGCCATCCAACCGTCTCATCCTCTGTCGTCCCCTTCTCCTCCTGCCCCCAATCCCTCCCAGCATCAGGGTCTCTTCCAATGAGTCAAGTCTTCACATGAGCTGGCCAAAATACTGGAGTTTCAGCTTCAGCATCAGTCCTTCCAATGAACACCCAGGACTGATCTCTTTTAAATGGACTGGTTGGATCTCCTTGCAGTCCAAGGGACTCTCAAGAGTCTTCTCCAACACTACAGTTCAAAAGCATCAGTTCTTTGGCGCTCAACTTTCTTCACAGTCCAACTCTCACATCCATACATGACCACTGGAAAAGCCATAACCTTGACCAGATGGACCTTTGTTGGCAAACTAATGTCTCTGCTTTTTAATATGTTATCTAGGTTGGTCATAACTTTCCTTCCAAGGAGTAAACTTCTTTTAATTTCATGGCTGCAGTCACCATCTGCAGTGATTTTGGAGCCCAAAAATATAAAGTCTGACACTGTTTCCACTGTTTCCCCATCTATTTCCCATGAGGTGATGGGACCAGATGCCATGATCTTAGTTTTCTGAATGTTCAGCTTTAAGCCAACGTTTTCACTCTCCTCTTTCACTTTCATCAAGAGGCTTTTTAGTTCCTCTTCACTCTCTGCCATAAGGGTGGTGTCATCTGCATATTTGAGGTTATTGATATTTCTTCCAGCAATCTTGATTCCAGTTTGTGCTTCTTCCAGCCCAGCGTTTCTCATGATGTACTCTGCATATAAGTTAAATAAGCAGGGTGACAATATACGGCCTTGACATACTCCTTTTCCTATTGGGAACCAGTCTGTTGTTCCATGTCCAGTTCTAATGGTTGCTTCCTGATCTGCATACAGGTTTCTCAAGAGGCAGGTCAGGTGGTCTGGTATTCCCATCTCTTTCAGAATTTTCCACAGTTTATTGTGATCCACACAGTCGGAGGCTTTGGCATAGTCAATAAAGCAGAAATAGATGTTTTTCTGGAACTCTCTTGCTTTTTCGATGATCCAGCAGATGTTGGCAATTTGATCTCTGGTTCCTCTGCTCTCTAGTAAGGCACAAATAAAATCTTGCACACACCAAGGCTCAGAGGAAAGGAGCAGTGGCTCCATAGGAGACTAAACCAAAACTACCAGCCAGTGTTGGAGGGTCTCCTGTGGAGGCGGGGGTGGGCAGGGCCTCCCAACAGGGAGAGAGGCACTGGCAGCAGCAGTCTAGGCAGGCCCCTTGGCACAAACCCTCTTGGAGGTTACCATTAACCCCACCATAGAGCCCATAGATCCAAGGGCTATATCACCTCAGACCAAACAACTACCAGGGAGGGAGAAACCACACACACCAGCAGATAATTGGATTACAGGTTTAGAGAGCAAGGATCTGCTTACCAGAGCAAGATCCAGTTTTTTCCCACCACCAGTCCCTCCCATCAGGAAGCTTACATAAGCATCTTCTCCATCAGAGAGCAGACAGAAGAAGCAAAAAGAACCACAATCCCACAGTGACTAAAACAAAAACCACATTACAGAAAAAATTAATCAGCATGAAAACAGAAAGTTAATCAGCAGAAAGTTCTGTCCCAGATGAAGAGACAAGATAAATCCCCAGAAAAACAACTAAATGAAGTGGAGATAGCAACCTTCAAGAACAAGAATTCAGAATATTGTTAGTGAAGATGATTCAGGATCTCAGGAAAAAAATGGAGGCAAAGATTGAGAAGATGCAAGAAATGTTTACCAAAGACCTAGAAGAACTAAAGAACAAACAAGCAGAGATGAATAATACACTAGGAGGAATCCACAGCAGAAAAACTGTTGCAGAAAAATGGATAAGCGACTTGGAGGACAGAATGGTGGAAATCACTGCCACAGAGCAGAATATAGAAAAAAAAATGAAAAGAAATTAAGACAGCCTAACAGATCTCTGGGACATTAAATGCACAAATATTTTCATTATAGGGGGTCCCAGGAGGAGAAGAGAGAGAAAGGACCTGAGAAAAATATTTGAAGAGATAATAGCTGGAAACTTTCCTAACATGGAAAAGAAAATAATCAACCAAGTCCAGGAAGGACAGATAGTCCCAGGAAGGACAAATCCAAGGAGGAACACACCAAAACACAAAGTAATCAAACTGACAAAAGTTAAAGACAGAAATAAAATATCAAAACAACAAGGGAAAAACAACAAATAACATACAAGGGAACTCCCTTCAGGCTATCAGCTGATTTCTCAACAGAAACTCTACAAGCCAAAAGGGAATGGAATGATATATTTAAAGCGATGAAAGGGAAGAACCTACAACCAAGAATACTCTGCCCAGCCAGACTCCCCTTCTGATTTGATGGAGAAATCAAAAGGTTTCCAGACAAGCAAAAGTTAAAAGGATTCAGCAACACCAAACCAGCTTTATAACAAAGGCTAGAGGAACTTCTATAGGCAGAAAACAAGAGATGGAAAAGACCTACCCACAGAAAATAAACCCAAAACAACTAACAAAATGGTAATAGGGTTGTACATATTGTTAATTACCTTAAATATAACTGGATTAAATGCACCAAACAAAATACATGCTCATGTATTCACTTCCACTTACCACATCACTCTGCTTGACTCCCTCCCCCAAAATTGTATGTAATTATTTTATATTGTAAGGTTAATCATGTTCCCATTATGGCTTGCAATTACAATTATCTTTTTTTTTTTGTATGGTTATTAATTTTGTAAACTGATAAACATCTTTACCTATTGTGATTATGTAATTATTACTCACTTAATACCACTGTATTGGAGAAGAAAATGGCAACCCACTCCAGTGTTCTTGTCTGGAAAATTCCATGGACAGAGGAGCTTGGTGGGCTATAGTACATGGGTTTGCAAAGAGTTGGAAACAACTGAGCATAATACCATTGTATCATGATTGGTCAACAGAAATATAATAGAATTCTGTATCACCAAAAATAACATTTAATAGAAAAATCTGTAATCATTTTTAAAACCCAGATGCATATCAGAATTACCTTGGAATTTTTAGAAAAATATAAATGCCCAGGTATTGTTTGTTTTCTGCCAGAGCGCCAGATGTTTTTCTAATGAGCAGTCATGTTTAAGAACAACTGGACTTTGTGAGAATCTTATTATTATCTAGTTTGGTTCAGGCTTCCCTGGTGGCTCAGAGGATAAAGCATCTGCCTGCAATGTGGGAGACCTGGGTTTGATCCCTGGGTCAGGAAGATCCGCTGGAGAAGGAAATGGCAACCCACTCCAGTATTCTTGCCTGGAGAATCCCATGAATGGTTTACTTTTTCTATTTCATATTCAGTGCTCCCATTGCATTTAGTTTACGCCTTCCAGTTTCTCCATCTTTTTTTTTTTTTTTTTTTTGATGTTTTTTCTTGAGACTTTATCAGGTGTAGTAGAAAAGCTTTTATATACATATATAAAAATAATATGCATAATATATATTTTTGAAAACATGAATTTTTGCCTAAAATATTTATGACTAAAAATTTTTGATTCCACTTGTTTGACTTAGAATACTCAACAGAATGCTAGATTTCTAATTTAAAAATTAGATATCCAACAAGGAACAAAGATTTACTGTATGGCACAGGGAACTATAACCAATATCTTATAATAAACTACAATAGAAAATAATTTCATATATATGTATAACTGAATCACTCACAGAAAAATGAATTCTACTTTTTGAAATTCAGTAATGTTTATTTTTTTGCCAGTTTCTCTAAATGTCCTATGGACATCTAATAACAACATATGAAATGCAAAATTTTAAATGTATTTGTGTAGGATATAAGAATAATATAAATTAATTAAATATAAATCAATTATATTTATATTATTAATGATATCATTTAAGATGCTTCCATTTTTATAATTTCAGCAATTAAAATATTCTCAGAAAAATGTTAATATGTCTCACTATGAAGATATATTTTTTTCTTTGCCCTTATATTTCTTCTGATTTTTGCTTTCTGTATCGTTCTTTGTTGTTAGGTGTCTAGTGGTTTATAATGTCTATCTTCTTTGTGAATTTCACCTTTTTTTGCCCATTTATTTTTATTAGTTGGAGGCTAATTACTTTACAATATTGTAGTGGTTTTTGTCATACATTGACATGAATCAGCCATGGATTTACAAGTATTCCCCATCCCGATCCCCCCTCCCACCTCCCTCTCTACCTTTTATCATTAAAAATATTCATCTTTGTTTCATTTAAAATAAAGGAATAAATTAAAAAATAAAAAACTACAATGAGGGATCATGTCACATTGGTCAGAATGACCATCATTAAAAAGTCTACAAACAATAAATGTTATAGAGCGTATGAGGAAAAGGGAACTGTCCTACACTGTTGATTGATGCAAATTGATATGGTCAACTATAGGGAACAGTATGGAGATTCCTTAAAAAACTAGGAATAAAAATACCATAACCCATCAATCCCACTACTGCACATATACCCTGATGAAACCTTAATTGTAAAAGACACATGCACCTCGATGCTTATTGCAACACTAAATGTACTATTTACAATAGGTTGACATGGAAGCAACCTAGATGTCCATCGATAGATGACTGGATAAAGAAGTTGTAGTACATATGCACAATGGTATGTTACTCAGCTATGAAAAATAAGTCATTTGACTCAGCTCTAATGAGGTGGATGAACCTAGAGCCTATTACATGCAGTGTAGTAAGTCAGAAAGACAAATATCATACATTAACACACATATATGAAATCTAGAAAGATAGTATTGATGATTCTATTTGCAGGGCAGCAAAGGAGAGACAGACATAAAGAACAGAATTTTTCATGCAGTGGGGAAAGTTCAGTGGGATGATTTGGGAGAATAGCATTAAAAAAATATACATTACCATATGTAAAACAGAGAGACAGTGCGAGTCTGATGTAAGACACAGGGAACCCAAAGATGGAGTTCTATGATAACCTGGAGAGGTGAGATGGAGAGGGTGGGTGTTGGGAGGGTTGTTCAAGAGGGAGGGGACATATGTATACCTGTGACTGATTCATGTTAATGCATGGAAAAACCATCACAATATTGTTAAGCAAGTTGTTGTTGTTCAGTCACTAAGTTGTGTCCAACAATTTGTGACCCCATGACCTGCATACAGCAGACTTCCCTGTCCTTCACTATCTCCCACAGTTTGCTCAAACTCATATCCATTTAGTCGATGATGTCATCCAACCAGTTCATCTTCTGTCACCCCCTTCTCCTGCCCTCAGTCTTTCCCACCATCGGGATCTCTTCCAATGTGTCGGATTTTTGCATCAGGTAGCCAAAATATTGTAGCTTCAGCATCAGTCCTTCCAGTGAATATTCAGGGTTGATTCCCTTTCAGGTTGACTGGTTTGATTTTACTGTCCAAGGAACTCTCAGGAGTCTTCTCTAGCACCACAGTTCAAAACATTAATTCTTCAGTGCTCAGCCTTCTTTATGGTTCAACTCACATCCATACATGACTATTGGAAAAATCATAGTTTTGACTATACAGGACTTTGAGGCAAAACGATGTCTCTGATTTTTAATATTGCTGTCAAGCTTTGCCATAGCTTTTCTTCCAAGGAGCAAGAATCTTTTAATTTCTTGGCTGCAGTTACCATCCCCAGTGATTTTGGAACCCAGGATAATAAAATCTGCCACTGTTTCCATTTTTCCCCATCAATTTTCCATGCATGCAGTGATGGGACTAGATGCCATGATCTTAGTTTTCTGAATGCTAAATTTTAAGCCAGCTTTTTCACTCTCCTCTTTCACCTTCATAAGCAGGTTCTTTACTTTCACTTAAGTTTATGCCATTAGGGTGGTATCATCTGCATATCTGAGGCTATTGCTCTTTTTCTGGCAATTGTGATCCCAGCTTATGATTTATCCAGCCTGGAATTTTGTATGATGTACTCTGCATATAAGTTAAATAAGCACAGTGACAATACATAGCACTGATATACTCCTTTCCCAATTTTGAACCAGTCCATTCATAGCTGTCTCACTGTTGCTTCTTGACCTGCACACAGGTTTCTCAGAAGGCAGGTAAAGTGGTCTGGTATTCTCATCTTTTTAAGAATTTTCCAGAGTTTGTTATGATCTACAAAGTCAAAGGCTTTAGCACAGTCAATGAAGCAGTAGTACATGTATTTTGGGAACTCCCTTTCATTTTCTATGATCCATAGGATATTGGTAATTTGATCTCTGGTATTTCTACCTTTTCAAAATCCAGGTTGTACATCTGGAATTTCTTGGTTTATGTACTGCTGAAGCCTAGTCTGAAGGATTTTGAGCATTACCTTGCTAGCACAAAAAATGAGTGCAATTGTGTGGTGCTTTAAACATTTGTTGACATTGCCCTTCTTTGGGATTGGAATGAAACTGACATTTTCCAGTCCTGTGGCCACTACTGAGTTTTCCAAATTTGCTGGCATATTGAGTGCAGCACTTTCACAGCATCATCTTTTAGGATTTTAAATAGGTCAGATAGAATTCCATCATCTCCACTGGCTTTGTTTGCAGTAATGCTTCCTAAGACACACTTGACTTCACATTCCAGCATGTCTGCCTCTAGGTGAGTGACCACACCAACATGATTATCCAGGTCATTAAGACCATTTTTTGTATAATTCTTCTGTGTATTCTTGCCACCTCTTCTTAATCTCTTCTATTTCTGTTAGGTCCATACCATTTCTAGCTTTTATTGAGCCCATGTTTGCAAGAAATGTTCCTTTGGTATCTCTATCTTGAGGTGATCTCTAGTCTTTCCCATTATACTGTATTCCTCTATTACTTTGCACTATTCACTTAAGAAGGCTTTCTGATATCTCTCTGCTATTCTTTTAGAACTTTGCATTTTGTTGGTTATATCTTTCCTTTTCTCTTTTGCCTTTTGTTTCTCTTCTGTTCTCTGTTAATTGTAAGGCCTCCTCAGAGAACAATTTTGCCTTCTTGCATTTCTTTTTCTTTGGGATAATTTTGGTCACTACCTCCTATGTAATACTATCAGTCTCCATCCATAGTTCTTCAGGCATTCTATCAGTTCTAATCCCTTAAATTGATTTCTCACTTCCACCATATAATCATAAAGGATTTGATTTTGGTCATACCTGAAGAGCTTAGTGGTTTTCTCTTCTTTTTTAAATTTAAGTTTGAATTTTGCAATAATGAGCTCATGATCTGAGCCACAGTCAGTTCCAGGTCTTGCTTTTGCTGATTGTATAGAGCATCTCCATTTTCAGCTGGAAAGAATATAATCAGTGATTTTGGTATGGACATTTTGGTGATGTCCATGTTTAGAACTGATCCTTTTAAATTGTGGTGTTGGAGAAGACTCTTGAGAGTCCCTTGGAGTGCAAGAAGATCAAATCAGTCTATCCTAAAGGAAATTAGTCCTGAATATGCTTTGGAAGGACTGATGTTGAAGCTGAAACTCCAATACTTTGGCCACCTGATGCGAAGAACTGACTCACTGGAAAAAAACCCTGATGCTGGGAAAGATTGAAGGCAGGAGGAGAAGGGAATGACAGAAGATGAGATGGTTGGACGGCATCACTGACTCAATGGACGTGAGTTTGAGTAAGCTCCAGGAGTTGGTGATGGACAGGGAAGCCTGGCGTGCTGCAGTCCATGGGGTCACAAAGAGTTGGACATGACTGAGTGACTGAACTGAACTGATGTTTACAGCCATCTCTTCTGTTGTTGGAAGAGGGCATTTGCTATGGCCAGGGTGTTCTCTTGGTAAAACTGTCAATTTTTGCCTTGCTTCTTTTTGTACAGGCCAAACTTGCCTGTCACTCCAGGTATCTCTCGACTTCTTACTCTTGCATTCCAATTCCCTATGATGAAAAGGACATCATTTTTTTGGTGTTAGATCTCAAAGGTGTTGTAGGTTTTCATAGAACCATTCAACTTCAGCTGCTTTGGCATTAGTAGTTGGGGCACAGACCTAGATTACTGTGTGAATAGTTTGCCTTGGACTTGAACCAAGATCATTCTGTTGTTCTTGAGATTGCACCCAAATATTGCATTTTGGACTCTCTGGTTGACTATGAGGGCAACTCCATTTCTTCTAAGGGATTCTTGCCTACGGTAGTAGATATAATGGTCATCTGAATTAAACTCACCCATTCCCATCCATTTTAGATTAGGTCTAAAATGGTTCCTAAAATGTTGATCACTCTTGCCATCTCCTGTTTGACCACATCCAATTTACCTTGATTCACGGGCCTAACATTCCAGGTTCCCATACAATATTGTTCTTTACAGCCCTGGACTTTATGTTCACCACCAGACACATCCATAACTGGAATTCTTTTCCACTTTGGCTCAGCTACTTCATTCTTTCTGGAACTATTTCTCCATAGCATACTGAACACCTACCAACCTGAAGGGCTCATCTTTCAGTGACATATCTTTTTGCCTTTTCATACTGTTCCCGGGGTTCTCAAGACAAGATACTGAAGTGGTTTGCCATTCCTTTCTCCAGTACCCCACGTTTTGTCAGAACTCTCCACCATGATCTGTCCATCTTGTGCAGCCTTACATGGCATGGCTCACAGTTTTGTTGGGTTACACAAGGCTGTGATCTATGTGATCATTTGGTCAGTTTTATGTCATAGTGTTTTTCTGTTTGGAGGTCATGGGATTGTAGTTCTTGCCTCTTCTCTCTGCCCACTGATATATGAGGAAAAAAGGCTAGAGCAAGCTTCCTGATAGGAGGGACTGGCTTTGGGGAAAACTGGGTCTTGTTCTGGTGGGTAGAGCCTTGTGATCCCATGGACTATGGCCTGCTAGGCTCCTCTGTCCCTGGAATTCTCCAGGCAAGAATACTGGAATGTGTAGCCAGTCCCTTCTCCAGGGGATCTCCCCAACCTTGGCTCAAAATTGGGTCTTCTGCATTGCAGGCTGATTCTTTACCTTCTAAGCTACCTGGAAGCCTGCAGGGCTGTACTCAGTAAATTTTTAATCCAATTTTCTGCCAATGAGTGGGGCTGTGCTCCCTGCCTGACTAGTTGCTTGGCCTAAGGTGGTTCAGTCTGGGAGTCTACAGTCTCTAAGGTAGGGCTAACAGCAACCTCCTCCAAGGGGACTTATGCCAATAAGCTGCACCATCCAGGATGGCTGCAGCCAATGCCCCTGTCCCCACTGTCCCCAGGACAGGCCACTATTGACCCGCACCTCTGCAGGAGACTGCCAAACACTCACAGGCAGGTCTGGTTCAGTTTCTCATGGGGTCGTTGCTGCTTTGCCATGGAGCAGTGTGCACAAGGTTTAGTGTGTACTTTTCAAGAGTCTCTGCTTCGTCAGTCCTGTGGAATTTCTGTAATCAAATCCTAATCTTCAAATTCCCTGGGGATTCCCAGTCCCTTCGCCAGATCCTCAGGTTGGGGAGTCTGATGTGGAGTCTAGAGCCTCCACAACACTATGAGAACTTCTTTGCTATTACTATTCTCCAGTTTGTGAATTGCCCAGTCCGCATCTCTAAGGTAGGGCTAATGGCAACCTACCCTAAGAGGACTTATGCCAACAAGCCGCCCCTCCAGGATTGCTGCTGCCAGTGCCTCTGTCCCCACGCAGGCCACTGCCGACACACGCCTGTGCAGGAGACCCTCAAACCCTCATAGGCAGGTCTGGTTCAGTGCCTTGTGGGGGTCACTGCTCATTTCCCCTGGGTCCTAGAGCACACAGGGTTTTCTTTGTGCCCTCCAAGAGTCTCTGGCGGGTATATTATTCTCTGATTTTAAAAGAAATAATAATAAAATGTGAAATAGAAAATGGCTCATACAAGTCAATATCAACCCACCCGACACAAATAACACAATCAAAAAATGGGGAGAAGACCTAAACAGACATTTTTCCAAAAGAACAAATATAGATGGCCAACAAGCTTAAGAAAAGATGCTCAACGTTGTTAATTATGATAAAAATACATATAAAAACCACAATGAGTGAGGTAACACCTCACACTGGTCAAAATGGCTATAATTAAAAGAAGCACAAATATCAAATGTTGGAGAATGAGTGGAGAAAAGAGAATGCTCCTGCACTGTTTGAAGGAATATAAATTGGTACAACCACTATGGGAAACAGTATGGAGGTTCCTTAAAAATCAAAAAGTAGAGTTACCATATGATCTAGAAGTCCCACTCCTGGGTGTGTAACCAAAAAGTTGAAATTCTATTTCAAAAACACATATGGACCACAATGACTCATTGCAACACCATGGACTATACGGTCCATGGAATACCGCAGGCCAGATTACTGGAGTGGGTTCTCTTCTTCAGGGGATCTTCCCACCCCAGGTATTGAACCCAGGTCTCCCACATTGCAGGTGAATTCTTTACCAGCCAAGCCACCAGCAAAGCCCAATATTCATAGCATTACTATTTATAAAAGCAAGACATAGAAGCAACATAAATGTGGACTGGTTGTTGATAGGATAGAAAAGTTGTGGTATATATATATATATATATATATATAATGGAGTATTACTCTGCCTTAAAAAGAGTGAAATATTGTCATTTGCAGCACCATAGATGGACCTAGAGACTATCACATTCAGTGAAGTAAATCAGACAGTGAAAAACATATGATATCATTCATATATTGAAATTTCAGGCCTAACTTGAAGCAAGTAGGTAAAACCAGTAGGCCATTAAGGTATGACCTAAATCAACACTCTTAAGATTATACAGTGGAGGTGATGAATAGATTCAAGGAATGAGATCTGGTAGACCAGGTGCTTGAAGAATTATGGATGGAAGTTTGTAAAATTGTACATGAAGCAGTGACCAAAACTATCCCAATGAAAAAGAAATACAAGAAGGCAAAGTGGTTGTCTGAGAAGGTTTTACAAATAGCTGAGAAAAGAAAACAAATGAGAGGCAAGGGAAAAAGCAATAGATACACCCAACTGAATGCAGAGTTCCAGAGAATAATGAGAGATAAGAAAGCTTTCTTAAACAAACACAAAGAAATAGACCAAAATAATAGATTGGGAAAGACAAGATCTCTTCAAGAAAATTGGAAATATCAAGGGAACATTTCATGCAAGGAAAGACATAATAAAGAACAGAAATAGTAAGGACCTAAGAGAAGCAGAAACAAGAAGAGATGGAAAAAAAAATACACAGAAGAACTATATAAAAAAGATCTTAATGACCAGGGTAATCACGATGGTGTTGTCACTCACCTAGAGATGGACATCCTGGAAAGGGTAGTCAAGTGGGCCCTAGGAAACATTACTATGAGTAAACCTAGTGGAGTTTGACAGTGTTCCAGCTGAGATACTTAAAATCCTAAAGGATGATGCTGTTAAAGTGCTGCACTCAATATGCCAGCAAATTTGGAAAACTCAGCCAAGGCCACAGGACTGGAAAAAGTCAATTTTCATTCCATTTCTAAGTAAGGGCAATATAAAATAATATTCAAACTATCATACAGTTGTGCTCATTTCATGTGCTAAAGTGCTCAAAATCCTTCCAGTTAGGCTTCACCAGTACTTGAATCCACAACTTCCAGATGTATAAGCTGAATTTGGATAAGGGAGAGGAACCAGAGATCAAGTTGCCAATATCTGTTGGATCATAGAAAAAACACAGGAATTCCAGGGAAAAAAATCTACTTCTGCTTCACTGATTACACTAAAGCCTTTGACTATGAAAAATTCTTAAAAAGATGGGAGTACCAGATCACCTAATCTGTCACCTGAGAAACCTGTATGTGGGTCAAGAAGCAACAGTTTGAACCAGAAATGGAATAACTGACTGGTTTAAAATTGTTAAAGGAGTACATGAAGGCTGTACATTGTCACCATGTTTATTTAAAATATATGCAGAGTACATCATGCAAAAAGGCAGGTTGGATGATTCACAAAGCTGGAATCAAGACTGTGGGCAAAAATATCAACAACATTTGATGTGCAGACAATACCATGGTAATGGGAGAAAGTGAAGAATAACTAAGGAGCTTCTTGGTATGGTTGAAAGAGGAGAGTGAAAAAGCTGGATTGAAACTCAACATTCTCAAAACTAAGATCATAGCATCTGGTCACATCACTTCATAGCAAATATAAGTGTTAAAAATGGAAGCAGTGACAGGTATTTTTTTCCCCGCTTGGATGACAATATCACTGTGGACAGTGACTGCAGCCATGAAATCAGAAGACACTTGCTCCTTGGAAGTAAAGCTGTAATAAAACTAGACAGCATAGAAAAAAGGAGACATCACTATGCTGACAAAGGTTCATAAAGTCAAAGTTATGGTTTTTCCAGTAGTCATTTACGGATGTGAGAATTGGACCATAAGGAAGGCTGAGCACCAAAGAATGGATGTTTTGAACTGTGATGCTTGAGAAGACTCTTGAAATTCCCTGGACTGCAAGGAGATTGAACCAATCAATCCTAAAGGAAATCAACCCTCAATATTCACTGGAAGGACTGATGCTTAAGCTCAAGCTCCAGTACTCTGGGCACCTTATGCAAAGAGCTGGCTAATTGAAAAAAACCCTGATGCTGGGAAAGAGTGAAGGAAAATAGAGAAAAGGGTGGCAGAGGATGAGGTGGTTAGATAGCATCACCAAGTAAATGGACATGAATCTGAGCAAACTCCGGGACATAAGGAAGGACAGAGAAGCTTGGAGAGTGGCAGTCCATGGGTCGCAAAGAATCAGACATGACTTAGCGACTCAACAAAAAAATCATTCATATGTGAAATTAAAATACAAATGATTCTACTAATAGAAGAGAGACAGACTCACACATATAGAAAATACACCGATGGTTACCAAATGGGAAAGGGAGGGGTGTATAAATTAGTAAAATTGGGGTGAACAGACGCACACCATTACGTATAAAATGAATGAGCAATAGAGATTTACTGTGTAGCACAGGGAAAAGTATTCAATATTTTGTAGTAACCTAAAATGTAAAGTAATCTGAAAAAATACATAACACTTTCTCTACACCTGAAACTTATAAAGCATCTTAAATCAATTACATTTGATTTTATTAAAAATGAGGTAGAGAAATAGGTTAAGTACCCCTTTGGCAGTAGAGAAAAGACACTTTAAAAATAACTGCTTGGGCTCTTGATAGCTTGCTGTTTATTCTTACCACCCATCTTGACACCTAATTAATTATCTTTTACTTGGAATGAATTTGCAGAATATCTTTTCAACAACTTTCATTTTATGCCTAAACTAGTTTAAATGAGCTTCATTCCTTTGACACAAAATGGCCTTGACTAAGATGTTGAAGTTGGAAGAAGAGGAAGAAACCAATACCTTTGAAGTACTTTTTTAACCTTAAAACAGCCATGAATTATAGGCATCATCAGCCATATTTTTAGTGGCAAATAAATTGAAATTGACAACATGGAACTCACTTAAGATCAAACTTCTATATACATGATATAAACAGAAGTCTTTGTGACACCATATCCCATTTTCTTTAGCACTTAACTATGCAGGAGAAATACCACATTAACAATGATGTTCTAAAATGAGTAATTCAGGGTTATCTAGGGTAACTGAGAATGGGTATGTAGGAAGAGCCTAATTTTTGTAGTGTGGGTTTTCTGATTAAAGAAAAAGTCTAAAAATACAAATAACCCTTTTAACAAGTACGTGAAGACAATTTAGGAATTTGTAATGGAAAGTTCCTGGCTTCCATGTTGTCCCTAGTAAGGTTTTGTTTTGCTTTGTTTTTCTGTGAAAAATATGAAAACCTGAAGACTTAACTAAGTTTTGGCAATTTTCCCTGTACTTTTTCTTTTCTTTTTTTAAAAAAAAATTACAAAATACCATCTAGGTTTTGTATTTTTTTTTTTGTGGTGTTTATTTAGAAGACATTTTTTATAAGCTGCTTAGTACTTTGGAACTGTGAAAGTGAAAGTCGCTCAGTGGTGTCTGACTCTTTGCGACCCCATGGACTGAAATCTCCAGGACAGAAAACTGCAGTGGGTAGCCTTTCCCTTCTCCAGGGGATTTTCCCAACCCAGGGATCCAACCCAAGTCTCCCGAATAGCAGGCGGATTCTTTACTAGCTGAGCCACACTTTATTTATTTATTTTTATTTTTTCATTTATTTTTATTAGTTGGTTACTTTACAATATTGTAGTGGGTTTTGTCATACATTGACATGAATCAGCCATGGAGTTACATGTATTCCCCATCCCGATCCCCTCTCCCACCTCCCTCTCCACCCGACTCCTCTGGGTCCTCCCAGTGCACCAGCCCCGTTCACTTGTCTCATGCATCCCACCTGGGCTGGTGATCTGTTTCACTATAGATAATATACATGTTTCGATGCTGTTTTCTTGAAACATCCCACCCTCGCCTTCTCCCACAGAGTCCAAAAGTCTGTTTTGTACATCTGTGTATCTTTTTCTGTTTTGCATATAGGGTTATCATTACCATCTTTCTAAACAATGAGGTACCATTACATGCCAGTCAGGATGGCTGCTATCCAAAAGTCTACAAGCAATAAATGCTGGAGAGGGTGTAGAGAAAAGGGAACCCTCTTACACTGTTGGTGGGAATGCAAACTAGTACAGCCACTATGGAGAACAGTGTGGAGATTTCTTAAAAAACTGGAAATAGAACTACCATATGACCCAGCAATCCCACTTCTGGGCATACACACCGAGGAAATCAGATCTGAAAGAGACACGTGCACCCCAATGTTCATCGCAGCACTGTTTATAATGAGCCACACTTTAGAACTGTAGGCTGATTCAAAATATTTACTACAATGTAACAGTTATGAAAATTTTCCTATGAGAACATATTGCTCACCCTCTAGAAGAGACCTTTAAGTATGATGCATAACATACTCTACTAGGGTGTTAACATGATCAGGAGAGTACAGTATATCAGAGGTAAAACAGAAGCTAGTCTCAATCTTCATTCTACTACTCAATAACTCAAGAAAATTAGAGAGATCAAGGGCACATTTCATGCAAAGATGAGGACAACAAAGCACAGAAATGCCATGGACCTACAGAAGCAGAAGGTATTAAGAAGGGGTGTTAGGAACACACAGAAGATCTATACTCAAAAGGTCTTAAAGAACTCAACAAGCAAGATGCTGTGGTCACTCACCTAGAGCCAGACATCCTGGAATATGAAGTCAAATGAGTCTTAGGAAGTACTAACAAAGCTAGTGGAGGTGATAGAATTCTGGAAGAGCTATTTCAAATCCTAAGATGATGCTGTGAAAGTGCTACATTCAATATGCCAACAAATATGAAAAACTCAGCAGTGTCCACACAAATGGATAAGTTCAGTTTTCATTCCAATCCCAAAGAAGGGTAATGCCAAAGAATGCTTAAACTACCACACAACTGCATTGACATATCAGGCTAGCAAGCTAATGCTCAAAATCCCTCAAGTTAGGCTTAAGGTGTACATGAACTGAGAACTTCTAGACGTAAAAACTGGATTTAGAAAATACAGAAAACCAGAGTTCAAATTGCCAACATCCACTGGCTCATGGGAAAAGCAAGGAAATTCCGGAAAAACATCCACTTCTACTTCATGGACCATGTTAAAGCCTTTGACTGTGCAGATCACAACAAGCTGGAAAATTCTTAAAGAGATGGGAATACCAGACCACCTTACCTGCTTTCTGAGAATCCTGTATGCATGTCAAGAAACAGCAGAACTGGAAATGGAACAACAAACTGGTTCAAAATTGGGAAAGGAATACATCAAGGCTTTATATTGTCACCCTGCTTATTTAACTTATATGCAGAGTACATTATACAAAATGGCAGGCTGGATGAAGCACAAGCTGGATTCAAGATTTCCAAGAGGATTATCAATAACCTCAGATATGCAGATGACACCACATTTAAGGCAGAAAGTGAAGAAGAACTAAAGAGCCTTTTGATGAAAATGAAAGAGGAGAGTGAAAAAGTCGGCTTAAAACTCAGCATTCAAAAATCAAGATCATGGCATCCTGTCTCATGACTTCATGGCAAATAGATGGAGAAACAATGGAAACAGTGACAGACTTTATTTTCTTGGGCTCCAAAATCCCTGCAGATGGTGACTGCAGTCATGGAATTAAAAGACTCTTGCTCCTTGGAAGAAAAGCTATGACAAACCTAGATAGTGTACTAAAAATCAGAGACATCGTTTTGCCAACAAAGGTCTGTAGAATCAAAGCTATGTTTTTTCCAGTAGTCAAACATGGATGTGAGAGTTGGATGCTAAAGAAGGCTGAGTGCTGAAGAACATATTCTTTCAAATTGTGATGCTGAGAAGACTCTTGAGAGTCCCTTGGACTGCAAGGAGATAAAACCAGTTCATCCTAAAGGAAATCAGTCCTGAATATTCATTAGAAGGACTGATGCTGACACTGAAGCTCTAATGATTCGGCCACCTGATTTGAAAAGATAACTCATTGGAAAAGCCCCTGGTGCTGGGAAAGATTGGGGACATGAGGAGAAGAGAGGCAATAGAGGATTAGATGATTGGATGGCATCATTGATTCAACTGACCTGAATGTAAGATAACTCTGGGAGATGGTGAAGGACAGGGAAGCCAGGTGTGCTGCAGTTCATGGGGTTGCAAAGAGTCAGATACAACTAAGTGACTGAACATAAAATAACATGTGGTAAGTACTCAATGGACAAAGGTTATTTTAAAAAATACATTTATTTATTTATTTGGCTGCACCAGGTCTTAGTTGCCTTATGTGGGATCTAGTTCCCTGACCAGGGATCAAACCTAGGGCCCTTGCATTGGGAGTGTGGAGTCCCAGCCACTGAACCAACAGGGAAATCCCATAAAGGCTATTTTTGTTAAAACAATATATTTGCAATCTCCATCCCAAATGAAGTTTTATATATATATATATAATATAAATAACTGGAGTCATATTGGAGACTGCAGAATAATGAACT
Source organism: Muntiacus reevesi (assembly GCF_963930625.1). Taxonomy (NCBI): domain Eukaryota; kingdom Metazoa; phylum Chordata; class Mammalia; order Artiodactyla; family Cervidae; genus Muntiacus; species Muntiacus reevesi. Next base: position 23,997,276 of record NC_089257.1, on the reverse strand, counting down.
TGATGTGACATAGTGATTCACTAAGCAGGAAGAGGAATAAAGACAGGTGATGGATTTGAAAGGATAAAGACTGTGGTCAGAACTAAGAGAATGTGTGAAGGTCAGCCTTTAGAAATGGAAAGCAATAAGGAGGAGAAGATGCCTGAGTAGAGGGAGATGCCTAATATAGTAAAAAGTGTTATTGATATTAACTTCTGCAAGGGTAAGTAGAATCTCTAGGGTTGTTATTTTTCAGATAATCACAGAGAATGCCACCTGCCCTGAGGCTCTGCTGCCCTTCTAGAAGACAAAAATAAAGCTTCAGATGAGGTGATAGACCAACCTTTCTCTAAATATCATTACCTCTAATTACCTTAAAAGCAAAAAGAGGAACTATTTGAAAAATATTGAATGTGAAATACAGCCAAATTAGAGAAAACTACTTAGTTTATACTTCTTGTAGAAGTTGGTCAAATTTGCAAAATATGGTGAGAAAATGACCTCACTACAAGGTGGTAAGATGTAGACAGTCAACGAGATTCAAGCAGATGAAACAAAATACAACAAAAAACTGGGGGAAAAGTGATTTTTCATCATGAGGTAGAGTGATATAGTGGAAAAAACAAATTGAAGCTCAGTGATGGTGAGGGACAGGGAGGCCTGACTTGTTGCAATTCATGGGGTTGCAAATGGCTGGACAAGACTGGGCAACTAAACAATAAGCACTTAGCCCAAATTTTGGGTAGCCTTACTCAAATTATGTCAATTTTCTGATCTGCAGTTTCTTCATCTATAAAATGTGGATTTAAGTATACATAAATGTATTCAGAGAGTAGATGTATATTTAATGAATAAATATGTATAAAGTACTGAGCCCACTGCCTGAAGCATCAGTTCAGTTCAGTTCAGTTGCTCAGTTGTGTCCGACTCTTTGCGACCCCATGAATCACAGAACGCCAGGCCTCCCTGTCCATAACAAACTCCCGAAGTTTACTCTAACTCATGCCCATCGAATCGGTGATGCCATCCAGCCATCTCATCCTCTGTCTTCCCCTTCTCCTCCTGCCCCCAATCCCTTCCAGCATCAGGGTCTTTTCCAATGAGTCAGCTCTTCTCATCAGGTGGCCAAAGTATTGGAGTTTCAGCATCAGCATCAGTCCTTCCAATGAACACCCAGGACTGATCTCCTTCAGGATGGACTGGTTGGATCTCCTTGCAGTCCAAGGGACTCTCAAGAGTCTTCTCCAACACTTCGGTTCAAAAGCATCTAGTTTTCGGCGCTCAGTTTTCTTCACAGTCCAACTCTCACATCCATACATGACCACTGGAAAAATCATAGCCTTGACCAGACTGACCTTTGTTGGCAAAGTAATGTCTCTGCTTTTTAATATGCTATGTAGGTTGGTCATAACTTTCCTCCCAAGGAGTAAGCATAGTAGGTCTTAAACTCATTTCTTTCATCCCTCTCAAGGGGATTAGACACTGAAATATTTAAATGACGGTGAAGAAAAATCCCATGAACTTTAAGAGAGAAACCACCACCTCGCTCCGGTCTCAGGCATCTATCTTCAGGTCCCTGACTCAGTGCCTTGAAGCAGCCATGCGAGTGAGTATGGCTCTATCAGAATGAGAGACAGTGGCGTCTAGGGAACTTGGTTGTGATACATGTCTGTCAACTTGGATCGCCAAGGTGTGTCAGCTCTGGTGTAGCAGCTAAAAAAGGCCTTTTCTTCTCACCTGGACTCTTTCAACACATTTGTTATGGAGAAAAATTCTCCACTCCCACCACTGGACTAAAAGTTTCTTACTTACGTTAACTTTTGTTACATTTCCAGAATGTTGGATAATCGAAAACCAGAGAAAAATATTTTGATGTACAGCCATATATATGATAATCTCACTGACTGACATTTGCTTGGCAGCACTGCACTGCTGTTGATAAATAATACATGGTATTACATTTTATACACTGAAGATGAGATATTAGAAATAGAGAAAGAAAAAGCCCTATTCAGGTATTCCAATCATTGCCTGCTATGATGCACTGCTGAGGGTCACACATGTTTTAAATGAATATACAAGATGTCGGCATTTTGCATTTATTTCAGATTGTTGTACAAAATTTAATCATAAAAATGCCAAGATAGACTGTGGGGTATCTCTTGACACATGGGTGTAGGATGATATGATGATGAGAACAGTTGCCAGGCAGCACATCTGCTTATCCTCATACCTGAATGGCAGGTACATAGCATAAACGTCATCATTTTGCATTGCAATTCCTATGGCAGCATCGCATATTAACCATGAAATGCTTTTCAACTGAATCCAGAGGTAGAAAAATGCCATCTTAACACAGTGCCCAGGCAGTCCCTATCAAACTTTGTCAACAAAATAAAACTCTGCTATAACTGACGCACAAAGTTTGGAGGCTATGGAGGAAGGCAGGGGCCTGAAAGTCTGGCTGAGGTCAAGCAGCAGCAGTTTGACCACATTTGTAATTTCCTCAGGTTCAAAATAGTAGACAGACTTTTTCAAAATCCAGTGAAATAATATCTGAATTGCCTCACTGTGTCATATTGTGATCAATTTCCCAATGGTTCTCTCGTGTGTCACCTAATTTAGTTAACAATTTTATTGAGTGCCCATATTATTAGATATGTCAGCCCAACACCTGCTGCATTAACTTCCTCTTCAAAACCTCCAAATTAAGTTTATTTCTGCATTAAATGATTCATGGCAGTAGTTTCCTGTTTGGGATGCCATATGAAACCTCTCAAGATGCTGAGATCTTATGTGTCGGTATAATACATCTTGGAGATTTGTACCAAATTATTACATGTTTAAATAAATTCTCACAATTCATTATTACATTAAATCAGTTACATCATTACATTATTACAATGTCACTATTACAAAATTTTAAGTTATTTAATTCCCTAGAGTCTAGGAAGAGTTAGACATGCACATATGGGTAGCAGTTTGGAGGAGAGAAGTTGGTAAGAGAAAGACAAAGATTGGTGTCAGTTGAGCCAGTTAAATAATTTTTGCCTTTGTTCTGAACACTGTGCAAATATCCCCTCTGGATGAAGCACAAGATGGCATCAAGATTGCCAGGAGAAACATCAATAACCTCAGATATACAGATGTCACCACCCTAATGGCAGAAAGTAAAGAGGAACTAAAGAGCCTCTTGATAAAGGTGAGTGAAAGAGAGAAGAGTGAAAAAACTGGCTTAAAATTCAACATTCAAAAAACTAAGATCATGGCATTCAGTCCCATCACTTCATAGCAAATAGATGGGGAAACAATGGAAACAGTGACAGACTTTAATTTCTTGGGCTCCAAAATCACTGTGGATGGTGACTGCAGCCATGAAATTAAAAGACGCTTGTTCCTTGGAAGAATAGCTATGACAAACCTAGACAGTTTATTAAAAAGTAGAGATATCACTTTGCCAACCAAGATCTGTAGATTCAAAGCTATGGTTTTTGCAGTATTCATGTATGCATGTGAGAGATGATCATAAAGGAGACTGAGTGCTGAAAAATCGATGCTTTTGAACTGTGGTGCTGGAGAAGACTCTTGAGAGTCCTCTGGACTGCAAGGTAACCAAGCCAGTCAATCCTAAAGGAAATCAACATTGAATATTTGCTGGAAGGACTGATGCTGAAGCCAAAGCTCCAATACTTTGGCCACCTGATGTGAAGAGCTGACTGATTGGAAAAGACTCTGATGCTGGGAAAGATTGAAGGCGGGATGAAAAAGGGCGACAAGTGAGAATGAGATGGCTGGATGGCATCACCAACTCGATGGACATGAGTTTGAGCAAGCTCTGGGAGTTGCTGATGGACAGGGAAGCCTGGTGTGCTGCAGTTCATGGGGTTGCAAAGAGTCAGACACGACTGAGCAACTGAATAACAACAAGAGAAAGGCAAAACAATACTTTTGGAACTTCAATATTATATGATGGGGGGTACCTTTAAGAAAAAGAACAAAAAATTACAAATTCAAAATTAGGCAAAGTGCCTTAGGAAAAGCGTGTGCAAGTGAAGAAACCTGGAACTTAAGCATCATTAACTTCATCATAGATCTTTGGCTACTGCCCCCAAGTTTGAGTAAACTTTGGAAAATGTTCCTACATTTTAAGAGTGGCTACAGACATATCTGTTGGACTAACTGAAGAGGAGACCAAATTCACTTCATAGAAAATATTCACCTTCTATCTATCGAGTGAAATTGAAGGGTATTCCACAGAGACTTCCTTGAAGAGATGATGTGAAAGCCCAGTGTGTGTGTGGTTTTTTTTAATGTATCTCCCTCCTATTTTAATAAGTGAAGGGCTATGGTTTACCTTGTCTCAAGCCATGTGAGTAGGGGCAAATGGAAAACCTTCATAGAGGTAAGATGGCAGAGTGAGCAAGAGGTTCTGCTGTAGGCTCAGCACGTGAGATTGTCATATTGAAAGGACTCCGGGTGTTGAGGTGAGACTGTCATGAAGGAGGGGACCAAGAAGTCTGAATGAAGTCACCACATCGTGAGTCACAGTGTTAGAATGATGCAGAGTGAAGGCCCCTGCGAACAGTCTCCCAGATCCTCCAATGCACGTCGGTGAAAGAACCAACGTTTGGATCCCTGACTAAGCAATCACCAGAAGACTATAACCAGCATTAAGTAAGTAAAAAGAATTTATTTTTATCTCATCTTTTCTCTCTTCTCCCTTACCTCACAAAATCTATGGAGGGGAAAAGAACCATAGCAAAACCTGCTTTTCCTCTTGCAGATCCCAAACTTTTAGTCAATTTTAGTCATTAAAATTTAGTCAAAACTTTGGTCTTGGACTAGGGTAGAAAGAAAATGTTTGAATTGTGTGAGAGGTTAGTTTTGATTCAAGATTATACTAGATGTTTTAATCATGAAAATGACACTATGCTAATACTTAGAAGTTATCAGAAAAGGAACTTATCTGTCAAAGATGTCCAGGGAGAGGGAATGGAGATCTCACATAGTGTATCTGAAGACCCTGATGGTAGAAAAGCAGAATTACTTTTTGACTGTACCCCACTGAGTTCAGTGTGTTTACTAAACCTGTTAGACATCCTTATTTATTATAATTTTATAAAATGTTTTGCCACATAGCATTCCACTGTTTCCAATTTTCTTCTCCAGTGAAGCTATGTTCTATTGTTAGCATATGATGATGAAAATTCATTACATAAATATAGTCATGTAAGAGTTACTACTGAAAGTACAGTACTTGAAATTTTACAGTGTTTTATTCACTACGTGAAGTAGATCCTCAAAAAAGTCCTCCACAAAGGCAGTGAAGAGGTACCCTTCTCCAGTATATTAAGAAATAATTAAATTTGCTGATGTCACCAAATTTTAATCCTTTCCCTCACCTTGGCTGGTGCAAACTTTGTCATTTCTCTGGAATTCTATCACTGTGTACCACCAGACATTACAAGCATAATAATGCACAGAAAGTTTTGTAGAATGGGGTTATATTAAAAAAGACTTTCATAACAGACTGGCATTTACTACTGTTTATTACTCTTGTATGTGAGCAGTGCTAAAGAACTACAGTCTTTTGTTAGTTGATACCTCTGAGTCTCCATTCATTCAAGGAAACCCTGTTATTCAACACTGTGATGTTCTACATTCTTCAAGGTTTAATTTTTTAAATGTAAAAAGCAAAACAGAATTTCTTTTAGTAATATATTACCCTTCAAGGCCATGAATTTTGTGTGCATTTAAATATTCCCTAGAGAGATATTTTATCACCACCATTAAAATAATTTAATGCAAAACTTTACCTCATGAGGTATTAGGGTTATTATGCAGATGATGTTGACCTGCCCATAATACTTTAGCACTTTTATAAGCCCTTTATTGGTTAAATGTCACTTGTGTATATTATCTCAGTTGATCCTCATGACAACTTGATCTTGATTGAAAACTAGTTGATCTGAGACACCATAAATTTGACATTTCACATTCAAAGAGCTTAAATTTCTAAGACTATGTAAGTTGAAACCAAAAAATGGCAGAGCCATCTCTAATACTAAATCTCATGAGTTCCTAAAACTGAATCTCGTTCTTACTCCCTTTCACCATCACAAATATACTTGTCCTTCAAGCACTTGTTCTAAACAATAGATATTAAGCAAGAACATATTTATCCTGAAGGCCAGATACTACTTAAATGTTACTGAGGTCCATACAAAGAGAATATCTGGATAACTGCTGGTGATTCTTGGAAGGAGGGATGAGGAAAAGTTTAGTAGCATTTAAAATAAGCCTTGAAGGGTATTTTAATTCCTTAAAAGTGGAGGATCAACTACTAACATTTTCTGGCCATAGCACAGAACTGTGAGATGGAGGCTGAGAAACCCTGTTCTCCAAGCTGAGAAGACGAAATCAGAGTCGTGGACTGCTTAAGCAGCTGGAATTTGCAGGGCATACATTGAAATAGGGAGAGCCGTACAGAGGAAACATTTTAGAAGTTTGTGTGGTCATTCACTGTGGATCCTTGGCCAAGAGCTAGGCTGTACATGGATAAGGTGAGATTCCCTGAGGCCTAGCGGAGATCTCTGTGCTTTGAGGCTGAAAGCTGAATGATACCAGAACTTGTGCAGTGCTGGAACTGTAGGTGGTGTCGTTCTAAGAGACACTGGGATTGCAGTCCACCTAGAATGGAAAGATCGCACTGAGCACCTTGTGCAGATAATATAAGCTCTAACAATGTTACATCTTAGTGGTTAGGATGCCTTACTACGTTGAGGGGCTGCTCTAAGTTGAAATTCTGAATGACAATAGATCTACCTTAACAAAGAGTATAAGTAAGCCTAGAAGGAATAAAGACCTGTCAGCAATTTAACCACCTGCCAAAAGTTCAAAATACTTTCAAAAATTGGCATCAAAGTTCAGCTCCATTCAGTACATAACACAATGTGAAGATAACATTTTAAAAAATGTGTGGATAGTCAAAAATTTATGAAAACATGACTTGTTTCCAATTTTTTAAAAAAAGATAATAAACACAAATGTTGGTATTAATATACAAAGAGTTTAAAAGTAGTTGTTATAATTAATACATTTTAAAACAAAGAAAAGTATTTGATAGGAAAGAGAAACAGCAAATTTTAGAACAACAACAGAAGCTATATAAAGAATCAAACAGAAATTTCAGAATTGAAAAATATCTGAAAAAATATTACAGGATAAACTTATTAGAAACAGAGTCAGGAAATAAAAGGGACATTAATTTGAGATAATTAATAGAAAATATTCACTCTGAAGAATAGAGGGGAAAATGTTGGAAAAATGAGCAAACAAAATGTTAACTTAGTGACTTCCAGAATGAAATGAGAGAGAGAATAGTCAATGAGAATATTTGAAAACATAACTGCTGAAGCTTTTCTAAATTCATAAGAAAGATCAAATTACTTACAACTGTTGGTTTTCAAATCTAAGAAGGTTGAATACAAAGAAAATCATGACATAGTGCACCATAATTAGTCAGTTCAGTTCAGTCGCTCAGCTGTGTTCGACTCTTTGAGACCCCATGGACTGCAGCACAGTAGAATTCCCTGTCCATAACCAATTTCCAAAGTTTATTCAAACTCATGTCCTTTGAGTCGGTGATGCCATCCAACCATCTTGACTTCTGTCGGCCCCTTCTCCTCCCACCTTCAATCTTTCCCAGTATCAGGGTCTTTCCCAATGAGTCAGCTCTTCTCATCAGGTGGCCAAACTTTTGAAGCTTCAGCTTCAACATCAGTCCTTCCAATGAACACTCAGGACTGATCTCCTTTAGGATGGGCTGGTTGGATCGCCTTGCAGTCCAAGGAACTCTCAAGAGTCTTCTCCAACAGCACAGTTCAAAAGCATCAATTCTTCTGTGCTCAGCTTTCTTTATAGTCCAACTCTCACATCCATACATGACCACTGGAAAAACCATGGCCTGGACTAGATGGGCCTTTGTTGGTAATGTCTCTGTCTTTTAATATGCTGTCTAGGATGGCCATAACTTTCCTTCCAAGAAGTAAGCATCTTTTAATTTCATGGCAGCAGTCACCATCTACAGAGATTTTGGAGCCCCCCCCAAAATAAAGTCAGCCACAGTTTCCCCATCTATTGCCATGAAGTGATGGGACCAGATGCCATGATCTTAGTTTTCTGAATGTTAAGCTTTAAGCCAACATTTTCACTCTTCTCTTTCACTTTCACCAAGAGGCTCTTTAGTTCTTCTTCACTTTCTTCCATGAGACTGGTGTCATCTGCGTATCTGAGGTTATTGATATTTCTCCCGGCAATCTTGATTCCAGCTTGTGATTCCTCCAGTGCAGCATTTCTCATGATGTACTCTGCATGTAAATTAAATAAGCAGGGGGACAATATACAGTCTTGACATACTCCTTTTCCTATTTGGAAGCAGTGTGTTGTTTCATGTCCAGTTCTAACTGTTGCTTCCTGACCTAAATACAGATTTCTCAAGGATGCAGGTCAGGTGTTCTGGTATTCCCATGTCTTTCAGAATTTTCCACAGTTTATTGTGATCCACACAGTCAAGGACTTTGGCATAGTCAAAAAAGCAAGGAATAGATGATTTTCTGGAACATCTTGCTTTTTTGATGATCCAATGGATGTTGGCAATTGATCTTTTGTTCCCCTGCCTTTTCTGAAACCAGCTTGAACATCTAGAAGTTCACGTACTGCTGAAGCCTGGCTTGGAGAAGTTTGAGCATTACTTTACTAGCTTGTGAGATGAGTGCAATTGTGCGGTAGTTTGAGCATTCTTTGGCATTGCCTTTCTTTGGGATTGGAATGAAAACTGACTTTTTCCAGTCCTTTGGCCACTACTGAGTTTTCCAAATTTGCGGGCATATTGAGTGCATCACTTTCACAGCACCATCTTTTAGGATTTGAAATAGCCCAACTGGAATTCTGTCAGCTCCACTAGCTTTGTTTGTAGTGATGTTTCCTAAGGCCCACCAGACTTCACATTCACAAGTGGGCCTTTTCAGCATACTTAAGTATGGTGTGAAGTGAAAATAAAGAGAATATCTTAAAAGCAGGCAAAGAAAAAGAAATATTAGGTACAGAACAATAAGATTATGAAGGATTGATGATTTATTGCAACAAGGGAGGCAAAGGAAAAACGGATCAACACCCTTAAAGAATTGAAATTAAAACAGTGCTGAATATTCAACCCAAAATTCTGTAAACAATGAAAATATACCTTAAAAAGAGAGAAATAAAGGAATTTCAGATAATGACAGCTGAGAAAAACTGTCAGTAGTATGCCCAAATTTCAGGAAATGAGGAAGTTTTGAGACTGAAGAGAGATTACAGCTGGTGGAAATTTAGCTTTTCCAGAGGGAATGAAAAACATAGGAAATGGTAAACTATGTAGATAAATATAAACTACACTTTTTCTCTACATTTTTCTGAAGATGACTATTTAAAGCAAATGTATAACACTATATAACACTAACAATAACACTATATTGTTTATTACTATAAACAATAGTAATGAGGATGGGTAATAAATGAAATTTCACTACTGTTTTGACATTTTCCTTGCAATTTTGTAATACTTGAGTCTAAGTAAACTTGATACATTAAGAAGCATATTACTGTCCATAGGAAAACTAGTAAAATTATAAAGAAATATGGCTAAACAGTCTATAAAGAAGGTAGAATAATAAAACATATTTGATCAACTCCAAAGAAGTGAGGAAGGGAGAGAAAGCCAAACCAGATAATATCACTAAAGAATATTGCAAGCAGTTGAAGTAAACCAACCTATATAATTAATGATATTAAATATAAATGCACTAAGCATTGTAATTGGGCTTCCCTGGTAGCTCAGCTGGTAAAGAATCCACCTGCTGTGTAGGAGAGCCCAGTTGATTCCTGAGTCAGGAAGATCCACTGGAGAAGGGACAGGCTACCCACTCCAGTATTCTGGCCTGGAGAATTCCATGGACTGTATACTCCATGGGGTTACAAAGAGTTAGACACAACTGAGTGACTTTCACTTTCAAGCATTGTAATTAAAAGCCAGAGGTGGTCAGACTGGATAAAAAACTCAACTATTTTTTTTGTTTGTTTGTTTTTAAAGTCATTTTTTTTTCTTATTTTTTTCTTTTTCTTTTTTTTTTATTTTTCAGTGGGTTTTGTCATACAATGATGTGAATCAGCCATAGAGTTACACGAATTCCCCATCCCGGTCTCACATCCCACCTCCCTCTCCACCCGATTCCTCTGGATCTTCCCAGCCCAACAGGCCCGAGCACTTGACTCATGCCTCCCACCTGGGCTGGTGGTCTGTTTCACCACTGATAATATACATGCTGTTCCTTCGAAACATCCCACCCTCCCCTTCTCCCACAGAGTTCAAAAGTCTGTTCTGTACTTCTGCGTCTCTTCTTCTGCCCTGCATATAGGGCCATCGTTACCATCTTTCTAAATTCCATATATATGTGTTAGTATGCTGTAATGTTCTTTATCTTTCTGGCTCACCTCACTCTGTATAATGGGCTCCAGTTTCATCCATCTCATTAGAACTGATTCAAATGAATTCTTTTTAACGGCTGAGTAATATTCCATGGTGTATATGTACCACAGCTTCCTTATCCATTCATCTGCTGATGGGCATCTAGGTTGCTTCCATGTCCTGGCTATTATAAACAGTGCTGCGATGAACATTGGGGTGCACGTGTCTCTTTCAGATCTGGATTCCTCAGTGTGTATGCCCAGAAGTGGTATTGCTGGGTCATATGGTAGTTCTATTTCCAGTTTTTTAAGAAATCTCCACACTGTTTTCCATAGTGGCTGTACTAGTTTGCATTCCTACCAACAGTGTAAGAGGGTTCCCTTTTCTCCACACCCTCTCCAGCATTTATTGCTTGTAGACTTTTGGATAGCAGCCATCCTGACTGGCGTGTAATGGTACCTCATTGTGGTTTTGATTTGCATTTCTCTGATAATGAGCAATGTGGAGCATCTTTTCATGTGTTTGTTAGCCATCTGTATGTCTTCTTTGGAGAAATGTCTGTTTAGTTCTTTGGCCCATTTTTTGATTGGGTCATTTATTTTTCTGGAATTGAGCAAGGATCAAAAGAAATGAGGACAACCTTAGGGACCTCTGGGACAATGTGAAACGCCCCAATATTCGAATCATAGGAGTCCCAGAAGAAGAAGACAAAAAGAAAGGCCATGAGAAAATACTCGAGGAGATAATAGCTGAAAACTTCCTTAAAATGGAGAAGGAAATAGCCGCCCAAGTCCAAGAAACCCAGAGAGTCCCAAACAGGATAAACCCAAGGCGAAACACCCCAAGACACATATTAATCAAATTAACAAAGATCAAACACAAAGAACAAATACTAAAAGCAGCAAGGGAGAAGCAACAATTAACACACAAAGGGATTCCCATAAGAATAACAGCTGATCTATCAATAGAAACCCTCCAGGTCAGAAGGGAATGGCAGGACATACTGAAAGTAATGAAAGAGAATAACCTACAACCTAGATTACTGTACCCAGCAAGGATCTCATTCAGATACGAAGGAGAATTCAAAAGCTTTACAGACAAGCAAAAGCTGAGAGAATTCAGCACCACCAAACCAGCTCTTCAACAAATGCTAAAGGATCTTCTCTAGACAGGAAATGCAGAAAGGTTGAATAAACGTGAACCCAAAACAACAAAGTAAATGGCAACGGGTCCACACTTATCAATAATTACCTTAAATGTAAATGGGTTGAATGCCCCAACCAAAAGACAAAGATTGGCTGAATGGATACAAAAACAAGACCCCTATATATGCTGTCTACAAGAAACCCACCTCAAAACCAGAGACACATACAGACTAAAAGTGAAGGGCTGGAAAAAAATATTTCACACAAACGGAGACCAAAAGAAAGCAGGAGTCGCAATACTCATATCGGATAAAATAGACTTTCAAATAAAGGATGTGAAAAGAGACAAAGAAGGACACTACATAATGATCAAAGGATCAATCCAAGAAGAAGATATAACAATTATAAATATATATGCACCCAACATAGGAGCACCGCAATATGTACGGCAAACGCTAACAAGTATGAAAGAGGAAATTAATAGTAACACAATAATAGTGGGAGACTTTAATACCCCACTCACAACTATGGATAGATCAACTAAACAGAAAATCAATAAGGAAACACAAACCTTAAATGATACAATGGACCAGCTAGGCCTAGTTGATATCTATAGGACATTTCACCCCAAAACAATCAACTTCACCTTTTTCTCAAGCGCACACGGAACCTTCTCCAGAATAGATCACATCCTGGGCCATAAATCTGGTCTTGGAAAATTCAAAAAAATTGAAATCATTCCAGTCATCTTTTCTGACCACAGTGCAGTAAGATTAGATCTCAATTACAGGAAAAAAATTGTTAAAAATTCAAACATATGGAGGCTAAATAACACGCTTCTGAATAACCAACAAATCATAGAAGAAATAAAAAAAGAAATCAAAATATGTATAGAAACGAATGAAAATGAAAGCACAACAACCCAAAACCTATGGGACACTGTAAAAGCAGCGCTAAGGGGAAGGTTCATAGCATTACAGGCTTACATCAAGAAACAAGAAAAGAGCCAAATAAATAACCTAACTCTACACCTAAAGCAATTAGAGAAGGAAGAAATGAAGAACCCCAGGGTTAGCAGAAGGAAAGAAATCTTAAAAATTAGGGCAGAAATAAATGCAAAAGAAACTAAAGAGACCATAGCAAAAATCAACAAAGCTAAAAGCTGGTTTTTTGAAAAAAATAAACAAAATTGACAAACCATTAGCAAGACTCATTAAGAAACAGAGAAGAACCAAATTAACAAAATAAGAAATGAAAAGGGTGAGATCACAACAGACAACACTGAAATCCAAAGGATCATAAGAGACTACTACCAGCAGCTTTATGCCAATAAAATGGACAACTTGGATGAAATGGACAAATTCTTAGAAAAGTATTACTTCCCAAAACTGAACCAGGAAGAAATAGAAGATCTTAACAGAACCATCACAAGCAAGGAAATCGAAACTGTAATCAAAAATCTTCCAGCAAACAAAAGCCCAGGACCAGATGGCTTCACAGCTGAATTCTACCAAAAATTTAGAGAAGAGCTAACACCTATCTTACTCAAACTCTTCCAGAAAATTGCAGATGAAGGTAAACTTCCAAACTCATTCTATGAGGCCACCATCACCCTAATTCCAAAACCAGACAAAGATGCCACAAAAAAAGAAAACTACAGGCCAATATCACTGATGAACATAGATGCAAAACTCAACTATTTTGTGATAGCAAGAGTGAGCACTTTATATACAAAGACAGAACATAAGTTGAATTTAAAAGGATGAAACTACATACTAAGAAAACACTAGGCATAAGAAACATGGTATGTTTAGTATGGTACTGGCATAAAAACAGAAGTACACACCAATGGAACGAGATAGAAAGCCTGGAGACAAACCCATGCACCTATGGGTACCTTATTTTTGACAAAGGGGGCAAAAATATACAATGGGGCAAAGACAACCTCTTCAATAAGTGTTGCTGGGAAAACTGAACAGTTACCTGTAAAAGAATTAAATTAGAACATTTCTTAATGCCATACACAAAAATAAATTCAAAATGGATTAATGACCTAAATGTAAGCCCAGAAACTATAAAAGTATCAGAGGAAAACCTAGTCAGAACACTCTATGACATAAACCACAGCAATATTCTCTGTGGCCCACCTCTTAGAGTAATGGAAATAAAAACAAAAATAAACAAATGGGACTTAATTAAACTTAAAACCTTTAATACAATGAAGGAAGCTATAAGCAAAGAGAAAAGATAACCTTTAGAATGGGAGAAAATAACAGCAAATGCAACAACTGACAAAGAATTAATCTCCAAAATATACAAGCAACACATGCAGCTCAAAACCAGAAAAATAAACAAACTAATCAGAAAGTGGGCAGAGGACCTAAACAGACATTTCTCCAAAGAAGACAGACAGATGGCTAAGAAACACATGAAAAGATTTGAAACATTTCTCATTATTAGGGAAATGCAAATCAAAACTGCAATGAAATATCACCTCACACCAGTCCAAATTGCCACCATCAAGCAGTCTACACATAATAAAGGCTGGAGAGGATATAGGAAAAAGAACTCTTCTACACTGTTGGTGGGAATGCAAATTGATACAGCCATTATGGAAGACAGTATGGAGATTACTTTAAAAAATGGGAATAAAAGCACCATATGACCCAGCAATCCCACTCCTAGTCATATACCCCGAGGTAACCAAAATTGAAAAAGACACATGTACCCCAATGTTCACTGAAGCAGTATTTACAATAGCTAGAACATGGAAGAAACCTAGATGTCCATTGACAGATAAATGGATAAAGAAGCTGGGTACATACACACAATGGAATATTACTCGGCTATTAAAAGGAAAGGGTTTGAGTCAATTCTAATGAGGTGGATGAACCTAGAGCCTATTATACAGAGTGAAGTCAGAAAGAGAAAAATAAATATCATATACTAACACATATATATAAAATCTAGAAATATGGTACTGATGAACTAAAGAGACTCTTAATGAAAGTGAAAGAGGAGAGTGAAAAAGGTGGCTTAAAGCTCAACATTCAGAAAACTAAGATCATGGCATCCAGTCCCATCACTTCACGGCAAATAGATGGAGAAACAGTGGAAACTGTGGCTGGCTTTATTTCTTTGGGCTCCAAAATCACTGCAGATGGTGACTGCAGCCATGAAATTAAAAGATGCTTACCCCTTGGAAGGAAAGGTGTGGCCAACCTATACAGCATATTAAAAAGCAGAGACATTACTTTGCCAACAAAGGTCCATCTCATCAAGGCTATGGTTTTTCCAGTAGTCATGTATGGATGTGAGAGTTGGACTATAAAGAAAGCTGGGCGCAAAAGAATTGATGCTTTTGAACTGTGGTTTTGGAGAAGACTCTTGAGAGTCCCTTGGACTGCAAGGAGATCCAACCAGTCCATCCGAAAGGAAATCAGTCCTGAGTGTTCATTGGAAGGACTGATGTTGAAGCTGAAACTCCAATACTTTGGTCACTTGATGTGAAGAGCTGACTCATTGGGAAAGACCCTGATGCTGGGGAAGATTGAGGGCAGGAAGAGAAGGGGACGACAGAGGATGAGATGGTTGGATGGCATCACCGACTCAATGGAGATGAGTTTGAGTAAAGTCCGGGAGTTGGTGATGGACAGGGAGGCCTGGCATGCTGTGGTCCATGGGGTCGCGAAGAGTCAGACATGACTGAGCGACTGAACTGAACTGAACTGATGAAATTATTTGCAGGGCAGCAATGGAGACAACAGCCATAGAGAACAGGCTTACAGACATGGCAGGGGGTAGGAGGGGAGGAGAGAGAGGGTGCGATATGGAGAGAGTAACATGGAAACTTACATTACCATATGTAAACTAGACAGCCAATGGGAATTTGCTCTATGACTCAGGAAACTCAAACAGGGGACTCAAACAGTTTGATCTCAAACTGTAGTAATTTGAAGGGAGGGATGGGGAGGGAGATGAGACGGAGGTTCACGAGTGAGGGGACCTGTGTATACCTATGGCGGATTCATGTTGATGTTTGGCAGAAGGCAACAAAATTCTGTGAAGCAATTTCCTTCAATTAAAAATAAATTAAAAACAAAAAAGAAACATGTTATGTTTATATTAATATCTGATGAAATTGACCTAAATGTATAAAAACAGTCTCTCAGAATCATATAATAAAATAGTTAATGTAGTAAGAAGATACATAAATGCTACATGTCTATGAATGTAATAATAGAACTATAAGACATTAAAGAATTATAAGAATACACAAAAATAGATGGATACACATAGTTTCAAATTTTAATACCATATTTTCAGTAATTAGACAACTGAGATAAAAATATCAATTGTGATATATAGACACAGATATAGTAACATGATACATATATACATACAAAATACATACATACATACAATACATATAAAAGAATTAAACATGCAATCACAAAACTTGATTACACTTAATTTATAAATCATTAAACCTAATAATTATAAAATCCATGCACTTTTCAAATGTATCTGCATTGTGTACCAAGATGGATCATATACTGGTCCATATCATGAGTCAAAATGTAGTGCATAGGTATCTGGTCTGCTTAGATATTCCCATGAATGTCACATTAGTCCACTATATATCATGTTAATCAGACTGAATGAGCAAAAAGTAGCAAGCATGCTCCTGGAAGTCTTGGTAAGACATGTATAATCTTTAGAAAAGAAGATAAACTCTAAGAAGATTTAAGAGCTTTTACCACATCAGTGTGTTTTTCTAAATACTCAGTGGTATGGGGCATGCGAGGATATCTCCTCCAAAGTAAAGGGGCACCTTTCATCTGCCTACAGATTAGGGTCTACATTCATACGTAAGCAAAATGACCTTGTCAGTTGACATTAAATAGTTTCTTCACTGCGGCCTCCGCAGAGTCACCAGTGGGAGAGTGGGCACACGGGAGGAGAAGCTGTGATGGCAGGAATAGACGCCCAACAGCACGGACTCGAAGGGCAAGCTGGCTATTGCTGATGCCATATGTCCAACTGCCATCAATAGACCCTACACTCGGTTCCCAATGTAGCGCCATCTTCTAAGGGATGGTCATCTAATTGCTTCAGAAAGGACAGTGATTCACTTTGTTTTTGCTTTTTTTTTTAGTGATTCACTTTGAATGGAAACAACACACATTATGGAATTGAATTTTTCTTCTCGCCTTATGGGATTTTACCCAGTACCATTTTCCGAGAATTTACAGTGTTTGGTACACATAAGGGGATCACATGTAAAGCTGCACTACAACTAAGGAACACATTTTATAGTTACATTAGTTATCTATGGCAGCATCAGAATGCTCCCAAATTTAGTGGATTTAAACAATAAATATGTATTTATTACATAGTTTTTCAGGGTTAGGAGTCTGGGAGTTTCTTAGCTAGATAATTATGTCAGCTAAAGTTGCACTCAACATGTCATCTGAGGTGTTACTCATCTGAAGCATTAATTGTATGTGGATATCTATTTCCACAATATCTCACTCATGTACCTGGCAAGCAAATGCTGGTTCTTTACAGGGGTCCCAGTTCCTTGTGACATGGACTGGGTACAAAGCTCTCTGAGATTCTCTGGAAGCTGGCAAGTGCTTCTACCTGAGCAAATGATCTATCAGGGATCAAGGTAGAAGGAACATGTTTTGTGAAATAGCTCTGGAAGTCACACAGTATTGTTTCCACAATATCCTATTGATTATGCAGGTTAACTCCATTCAGTGTGAGAGAAGGCTACAGAAGAGGATGTACACATGGAAATAAACATCAATGTGTACCATCATGGAGGTTGACCTTCATAAGAACCAGTAGTGGTGAGGCAGTGGACACGTGACTCCTTTTGTTGTTGTTGTTGTTTTTTTTTTTTTTTTGAGGGGGAGAATTTTAATGCATTTACCAAAGTGAATGAAAGGACAAGAACAGACTGTAGATACAACTTAAGATAATTCAGAATTATAAAATGTGAGGTAGACTAGTGATATTTCAAGTTTAGATTGAAAAACTTTTATAGCAATAAAGTAATGCAGGTGCAAAAAAAAAAAAAACAAAGAATTGCATAAATTACAGCACAAAGTCATGGGATTCACTGGTGTTATCACTTACAATACTCCACACTGATAAAGAGATGAAATGGTCGTTTGAAGACAAAGATGATGTTCCCACTTTGAGATCTTATGCTATAAGAAGGATGCTCCATCCAACAAGAATGTAGTATAAACTCTAATTCAATGGCCTTATATGGTGCTGTTTCCCAAACAAGTAAAATATCTGGGTTCAGTAACCAAAGAATAAAAGTGGTAGTTGACCCACTTGCCATCACTCTCGGTGGCCTGTTTGGGGAGTTTGTACTTAACGTTTCCATGAATCTAGCCTCTATGGGTGCAGACTCTCTTTGCTTGCTCTGATCCGTAGGGTTCTATTTCTAGTCTCTCAATTCTATTCAGTTGACCATGTGTTTATCCTCTCATAAATACCATCATTTCTTGATTACTGGGACTTATAGAGTAAAACTTGAAGTCAAGTAAGTATCAGTTCTAACTTTTTCTTCCCAAAGAAGACTCTTCTAGATCCTACGCATTTTATACACACTTTTAGAATCCTTCTCACTTTCATCAGAAATCTATTTTGATTTTATTAGAATTGCATTTAATCTACAGATCAACTTGGAGAAAGTGGACACCCAGCTTATGTTGGGTTCTCTGTGATATGGGTTCTGACAGACTGATATTTGTACCAATGGGATTTATTGGTGAGTGCTCCTGAGAACAATTCTTCAGGGGCAGAGAAAGTTTAGCAAAAGAATAAGTTGACCGATGATACATTTCCAACAAAGGGCTCAGCCAATTGCTTTGGAAGCTCTAAAATGGGAACATATATTTGGAATTTGCTTGCAATAGCACCGCATCATACTGACACCACACTGCTGCCAAACAGACACTGGTGAAGTTTTCAGAAAAAAAAAAGAAAAGAAAAGAAAATAGAGTTAATACTGAGCAGATACTTGTAACTACAAATATTTTTAAAGTGGCAAGTTTCACATTGGTAAGAAAATAATCTGACTGTAAAGAAATAAGCATCATTTAATCAGGTTTGTGATGTATATCTTTTTCAAGACTCTATATCTTCTGGGTTTTTTTTTTTCCCCCCAGACATCAGTTCTGTTTTTGGTAATTTAAAAACTAACTAGAGATTACTAAGCTGGCAGCTGTTTTCACAAACTTGCATCTTGATTTTCAGTGCAAATCATCTCATTCTATTTTCTCAAATTCCAAGGAAATGAAACATACTGTTGCTGGTCCAAATCGGATAATGAGGTACCAAGTACCAAAGGTTTAGAATGAACTTATGAGGAGATGATCACATAGTGTGTTCTATGATTTTCTAGAAATTCTGTGGTTATAGCAGATCAGAACAAAGTGCTTACTCAGCATAATTAAAGTTATCATGTCGTCACTTTGCCCATGGATATAGAATCTGGTAGACAGAGTTGTATTTCCCCAGAGAGCAATCTATCCCAAGGATTGCATCACTGCTGATTTCTTTCCATTTACAGTGGTGTTGGTTGTACCCAGGGCCTACTTATTTGCAATTATCACAATTAAAAGGTGGCATTGTCTCTGCTCCCTGTAATTTGAAAATAACCTGTCATTCCGCATATCCTATTCTTAAATTTTGAGCTCAGATATCACATCCTTCATGAAGCTGTTGCTTTATCCCTTTTCCACCAGCTTTTTCTCTTCTGAATTTCAACGTATTTGTTTGTAGATGACTATTTCCTACAACCTGATTTTAGGCATCATATACTAGGAATGCTGTTTTCTAATTACTATCCTCCATAAAGAAAGAAAGAAAGTCGCGTCGCTCAGTCATGTCCGACTCTTTGCAACCCCCTGAACTGTAGCCCATCAGGCTCCTCTGTCCACGGGAATTCTCCAGGCAAGAATACTGGAGTGGGTTGTCATTTCCTTCTCCAGGGGATCTTCCCGACCCAGGGATTGAGCCCAGGCCTCTCGCATTGCAGGCGGACGCTTTAACTGCTGAGCCACCTGCCTGCAATTCAAGTACCCTCCATGGTGCCTAGGAAAATACTATACCTGAGACACTTAGAGACTCAATGAATTAATTCTATTCAAAGCAGGTACAGATACTACATAGAAAAGAGAAAAATAAATATAAATTGGTTTGGTAGAATACAGTTTTGTTTTTCTAGCCAAACAATATGTCAAAAATGTTGGGGTTAACATTTTTAAATTGAATTGATGCACTAAAGTTGATTATTTGTGTGTGTGCATACTAAATTGCTTCAGTTGTGTCTGTCTCTTTGCAACCCCAAGAACCATAGCTCACCAGGATTCTTGGTCCATGGGATTCTCAGGCAAGAATACTGGAGTGGGTTTCCACGCCCTCCTCCGAGATGATGCTCCTAACCCAGAGATCAAACCTGAGTTTCTTAGGTGTCTTGCATTGGCAGGAGGGTTCTTTACCACTAGCACCACCTGGAAAGCCCAAAGATGATCATAAATACATGAAATACATGACAGAATTTTGGTTACTAAAGACTGCAAAAGGAGAAATTCATATTTTTCAGATAAATTCACTATGTATTTCAATTCAGAAAATAGAATACAATACATATTTATCAAAGATGTTCAGATATACTATAATCAAATTAAGTAAATCATTCAGTTAGCCATAAGGTTGCAAAGAGCTGGACATGACTGAGCGACTGAATTGACTTAAAATATTTTCAGATATCTGAAATGCAACATTAGCCAATATCTTCCAAGTAAATATATTATCTATAGCCATTTTTGTTAAATGCCAAGAACTATTAAGTCTTCTCTGATTGCAACACTTTTTCTGAACGGTCGAATCTCTAGCAGTAGCTATTCCCTCCATGTTTGGAGCCTGTGGGAACTGATTCTCCTTCTTAGCCTCAGGTCTCACTGAATTCTGGAAATTAATTTGTCCACTTGCCTCTTCAGTCCTTAGCATACAAGCAGCTTCTGGCTTTTGCTAACATGCCTTCTGTGTTCTCTTAATACTCCTCACAACTCTGCAGTTATTCCTTAAGGTAATGTCTCTTCAATACTGGCCATACGTTATTTTGAAAGTGAAAGTGTTAGTCACTCAGTTGTGTCCGACTCTTTGCGATCATTTGGACTGTAGCCCACCAGGCTCCTCTGTCCAAGGAATTCTCAAGGCAAGAATACTGGAGTGGGTAGCCATTTCCTTCTCTAGGGGATCTTCCCGACTCAGGGATAGAACCCAGTTCTCCTGTGTTGCAGGCAGATTGTTCACTGTCTGAGCCAGCTGGGAAGCTCATATGCTATCTTATAGGAAGTTAAATCAGGAATAACTTATCCCTATGTTCATAGCTTACATTTGCTACTGAAAATTATTTTATACTCTAGAGTGAGTACATTTTCACACTCCATATTTTCATTCTCTCCAACTTCTCCTGCCCTGAAAATATCAATCTGGGATCTACTTTTAACCCAGTTTAACCTCCTATGAAGAGAAACCTAAAGGCCAAAATCTGAGTCAGCATGTCATCTAAGGCTGAAAGAGTGCCAGACTCACAAGTTCCATATTAGAGATATGTCACATCCATTACAACACACTGAAATAAAAGTATCAATAACATAAGACAAAGCTAATAAACAGGTAAAAGCTCATGGAAGCCCCAGAATATGAGAACCAAACCTTAGCAGTTTCTAAATCTTTGCAGAGATTACAGATCTGTTCATAAACCCCACTGCCTATATTTATTGCTTTCAGAGCTTACCTATGAAATATAAAGGTTTCTGTAAAGTAAGCAATCATTAAACATTGAAGTTTTAGATAACTTGCATATACTATTTCCTTTAATAAAGTTCATTTCTAATAGAAAGGCAGATCTCCTACTTCTGCCTCCTACTTCAGCATCTGTAACTTGCTCCCACACTAATCTGTCTCCAGTGATTCTTCTATCAGAAATCATTGTCAACCTACTCAGTTGCTAAATGGAGCCATGAATTTTTCCCTGTCCTCTTGGATTTTTATTAGCCCTGCTTTCCTTTCATGAAATTATCTTCCATGAATTTGTTCACCTTCATTCTTTCCTTTTTACTGATATCTCCACACATGTCACATTTTCTTGTTATTTTCCCTCCTTCCGAGCATAATTCTGTTTCCAAAGTCACATTTTTAAATACTATTTCAGCTTGAGTTATAATCTCATAGGAATGACTCATATATTTATCATTACTAACTTTAATCTTAACTTTGGGTGTGCATTTTTGTCTGGCTTTTTGGGTATCTATTTTTGATGCCATAAAAATAACTTCACCTACATTCTTAAGGCCAAACAATCTTGCTGCAAGATCTCAAAACTGAAACACAAAATTCAACCCTTTTCTGACTGCTGAAGTTCAACACAGTTTTGTGCAGATGTTGAAAAATTACAGGCCATGGGCTAAATGCAGTCTCCCACCTGTTTGTATACAACAAGTAAGCAAAGAATTTGTTAATACTTCAAATAGCTAAAAAAAAGTAAGGGGAGAATAATACTTCATGACATGTAGATCTTATGAAGTTAAAATTGTCTGTAAACACCATTTTATTAGAATATAGCCTGCTTATTTGTTTACATGTAGTCTACACATCCTTCTCTCCTATGTTGACAGTAGTTGCAACAGACACAATATGTGTTTATATCTGGCCCTATTTGAGAAAAAGTCTGCAGACTCCTGCTTTAATCCAAGAAGCCTCAGTTTAAGCGTAGACGGACAGAGCTACATATAAATCTTATATCGCCTCCTCACTAAATGAAATCTCAGAGAAAGTTACTTAGGACTAACGAGCCTTAGTTTTATCTGTAAATTAGAAATATCCACAGTCAAAAGCTTCTTTCATCTCAAGCCTAAAACTGTTACTACAGACTTTTAATTTCTCAGTTTCTTCTTTCTAATAGGACTGGTGAAGAAACAGCAGACAAAATACACATCTCAGAAGTGTAACTTTGTAACACCTCTGTTGTTCCAGCCTGTTTGAGATTCAAGTGAAAGAATCTAAGCTTGAATCAATTTAACCAAATAAACATATTAAACAACCGTATATTATTTTAGAGTTTGCTTTTTTCATTTTATACACATAGTATATACAGGCATAGATGGTATACAATGTATTATCTATATAAAGTGTATTACACATATGGTGTTCTAAAAATGCTTCTTTAAAGTGATGTTGTAGAAACTGCCTTACCATCTTACATTACAAAAAGAGAATCTCAATTTTATTTAAATGCCCATGTCTAAAAGTTATAACTCCATGATAATAGAAAATGTTGAAAAACCTCTAGGATCTCTGGTCTCATAATATACGAGACGATTTTATTCTGACTCTCTCAACATCAGGTCGTTGTCAACACAGAAGCCACTTTTTGTCCCTCTAACAGATTTTATAGGGCACAGTAATTTTGTTTTCCTTGAAGTGGTTTTAGAAGCAGCATTTTTTATGACAAGCCATAAAAGTACTTATATATCCAAGATGAAGAACATATTTTAATTAATCCTCTCTTTAAAAAAAGAACTGCACTCCCTTACACTCCAAAGTATCTTTTGTTTTATAGTGCTAGTTTTTCTGTGTTCCTCCTCTTCTTGACTATCTGTGCTGAGCTGAACTCAGCAGGCCTGCAAGCCCTGTAGTTGCCCAGCTTTAGGACTGAAGAAAGAGCCTGGAGACAGCAACAGACATCAACAGCTTATTGGACAGATGGTACTGCATATCTAAACCTGAGATTCCAGAGCAATAGCCCACTGTGGGCGGCAGACAGCAGACAGGACAAAGCAGCAATTTTTGCTACTCGAGGAGAAAAGATCAGTTACCACTTAGAGGGGAATTGACTTCAGGCTGACTCATCAGTTAACAGGGAAAGAAGAGGCTGGAGCAGGGGGCAAGCAGGTAGGCATTACTAACTAAGCCCTATAATTAAGAGGAGTCATGTAAGCGAAGCAGGGACTGGTTAACCAGGGGATGAACAAGATAACAGCCAACTTCAATGGCCTGACCATACAATTTGTATGAACACACACACTCATGAATATTGACATCTGTCTAAACATGATCATCTCTCTATATATATTATATATATGCACACAGTATACATAAATATGTGTGTCAAGTTTATGAAGAATTGATGCTTTCAAACTGTGATGCTGGAGAAGACTCTTGAGAATCCCTTGGACAGCAAGGAGATCAAACCAGTCAATCCTAAAGGAAATCAACCCAGAATATTCATTGGAAGGATTGATGCTGAAGTGCCAATACTTTGGCCACCTGATGCAAAGAGCTGACTTGCTGGAAAAGACCCTGATGCTGGTGAAAATAGAAGGCAGGAGGAGAAAGGGACGACAGAGGATGAGAAGGCTGGATGGCAACACCAACTCAATGGACGTGAGTTTGAGCAAGTCCCGGGAGATGGTGAAGGAGAGGGAAGCCTGGCGTGCTACAGTCCTTGGAGTCGCAAAGAGTTGGACATGACTGAGAGACCGATCAACAATATGCATAAGTATACATATAAATATTAAATGCATATATTGGACACTATGGATTACAGTAGCAAGAAGCAATTAGATATATAATTGGCAACATATAGATCTTAAACATTTTTTGAATTAAAAACAAAACCTCTCTCTATATATACGTGTGTGTGTGTGTGTGTGTGTATCACTTAGTGGGCTTCCCAGACGATGCCAGTGGTAAAGAACCCTTCTGTCGATGCAGCAGACATAAGAGACGCAGGTTCAATTGCTGGGTCAGGAAGATCCCCTGGAGGAGGGCAAGGCAACCCACTCCAGTACTCTTGCCTGGAGAATCCCCACAGACAGAGAAGCCTGGCAGGCTACAGTCCATGGGGTTGCAAAGAATTGGATACAACTGAAGCGACTTAGCATGCATGCATATCACTTAGTATATATGAGTTGATAACTTGATAACTCACTCTCTTGGTCTCAAAGTTTACAGTCGAATAAGAAAAATGTAAAGAGCAATATTGCATATAAACCTTGAATGTTAGGTAGGTCCATGATCAAGGCAAATTAGAAGTGGTCAAACAAGAGATGGCAAGAGTGAGCATAGACATTTTAGGAATCAGTGAACTAAAATGGATGGGTGAATTTAACCCAAATGACCATTATATCTATTATGGTGGGCAAGAATCCCTCAGAAGAAATGGAGTAGCCATCATAGTTAACAAAACAATCCAAAATCTCAAAATCGACAGAATGATCTCTGTTCGTTTCCAAGGCAAACCATTCAGTATCACAGTAATCCAAGTCTATACCACAACCAGTAATGCTGAAGAAGCTGAAGTTGACCAGTTCTATGAAGACCTACAACATATAAAAAAGATATCCTCTTCATTATAGGGGACTGGAATGCAAAAGTAGGACGTCAAGAGCTACCTGGAGTAAGAGGCAAATTTGGCCTTGGAGTACAAAACGAAGCAGGTCAAAGTGTAACAGAGTTTTGCCAAAAGAACACACTGGTCATAGGAAACACCCTCTTCCAACAACACAAGAGAAGACTCTACACATGGACATCACCAGATGGTCAGCACCAAAATGAGATTGATTATATCCTTTGTAGCCAAAGATGCAGAAGCTCTATACACTCAGCAAAACCAAGACTGGGAGCTTACTGCGGCTCGGATCATAAACTCCTTATTGCCAAATACAGGCTTAAGTTGAAGAAAGTAGGGTAAACCACTAGACCACTCAGGTATGACCTAAATCAAATCCCTTATTTTATACAGTGGAGGTGACAAATAGATTTAACGGATTAGATCTGATAGACAGAGTGCTGGAAGAACTATGGATGGAGGTTTGTGAACTGTACAGGAGGCAGTGATCAAGACCATCCCCAAGAAAAAGAAATGCAAAAAGGCAAAATGGTTGTCTGGAGAAACCTCACAAATAGCTGTGAATAGAAGATAAGCTAAAGGCAAAGGAGAAAAGGAAAGATATACCCATTTGAATGCAGAGTTCCAAAGAATAGCAATAAGAGATAAGAAAGCCTTCCTCAGCGATAAATGCAAAGAAATAGATGAAAATAATAGAATGGGAAAGACTAGAGATCTCTTCAAGAAAACTAGAGATACCAAGGGAGCATTTCATGCAAAGATGAGCACAATAAAGGACAGAAATGGTATGGAGCTAAAAGAAGGAGCAGATATTAAGAAGAGGTGCAAGAATACTGGTTCCAAAATGGGAAAGGAGAACATCAAAGCTGTTTATTGTCACCCTGCTAATTTAACTTACATGCAGAGTACATCATGCAAAATGCCAGGTTGGATGAAGCACAAACTGGAATCAAGATTGCTGGGAGAAATATTAATAACCTTAGAAACGCCGATGACACCACCCTTATGGCAGAAAGCAAAGAGGAACTAAAGAGCCTCTTGATGAAAGTGAAAGAGGAGAGTGAAAAAGTTGGTTTAAAACTCAACATTCAGAAAACTAAGATCATGGCATCTGGTCCCATCACTTCATGACAAACAGATGTGGAAATAATGGAAACAGTGACAGACTTTATTTTCTTGGGCTCCAAAATCACACAGATGGTGACTGCAGCCATGGAATTAAAAGACATTTGTTCCTTGGAAGTAAAGCTGTGACCAACCTACATAGCATATTAAAAAGCAGAGACATTACTTTACCAACAAAGGTCTGTCTATTCAAAGCTATGTTTTTTCCAGTAGTCATGTATGGATGTGAGAGTTGGACTATAAAGTAAGCTGAGTGCTAAAGAATTGATGCTTTTGAACTGTGGTGTTGGAGAAGACTCTTGAGAGTCCCATGGACTGCAAGGAGATCCAACCAGTTCGTCCTAAGGGAAATCAGTCCTGAGTGTTCATTGGAAGGACTGATGCTGATGCTGAAACTCCAATACTTTGGCCCCCTGATATGAGGAATTGACTCATTGGAAAAGACCCTGATGCTGGGAAAGACTGAAGGTAGGAGGAGAAGGGGATGGTAGAGGATGAGATGATTGGATGGCATCACCGACTTAATGGATATGAATTTGAATAAACTCTGGGGGTTGGTGATGGACAGGGAAACCTGACATGCTGCAGTCCACGTGATTGCAAAGAGTCAGACACGACTGAGTGACTGAACTGAACTGAGGGAAAATGTGAATATTCACTGGAAGGACTGCTGCTGAATCTCCAATATTTTGGCCACCTGATGTGAAAAGCTGACTCACTGGAAAAGCCCCTGATGCTGGGAAAGATGGAAGGCAAATGAGAACTGGGCAGCAGAGGATAAGATGGTTAGATAGCATCACCAACGCATAGACGTGAATCTGAATAAGTTTGGGGAGATGGTGGAGGCAGAGGAGTCTTGCATGCCATAGTCCATGGGGTTGCAAAGAGCCTGACATGACTTCAGGATTGGACAACCACAGGGGAAATTGGGAGTAAAAACCAAACCAAAATCAATGAAAATATGTATACCTACCACATACAGTATATATGAGGATAGCAATAGCTTTATATTTATAAGTACTATGGATCACAAACCAAAAGGGAGGTTTAAGTACTTTCTAAAAGACCTACAGATCATCAGACAAACTTCTGTCATGTTATGGTAGAAATTAGCATAAATATGGAGCTAACATAGTTCACATCAAGTACTTAAACTGTTCAGTTTAAGATTAGTGCTATATGTTCCCATATCATTTTATCAGTGTAAATTCTGACAAAGACTACGGTGTTCACGCATTCAGAGAATACAGAAGAATTCATTGGAAAATTTGACTAATGCAATGAGATTGCAGGAAAAAACATTTGATTTTTAAATTGACTTAAATTGGATATTTATTTATAGGATACTTACATTTTCTTTTTATTACTGTGCCTACCTTTCTCCCTCTAGGAAATGATCAACCTGCCTCTCCTGAAAGGCCATTTCAACATGTGCCCATTTAAATGAAATCTGTTATTACCTCAACTTGCACTTATATAATTTCTCTTCTGTGTAATTGGAAATTATGTTTTATTCAATAATTATCAAAGGGATGGCTTAGAGATGCTGGTATTACTGAAATGTGTGTGGAGAAGGGTTTTACATAAAGAAGAACAATATTTTTATTTCAGACTCCTTTTGCTATATTAAGATTCAGGGACTGTTATTTAAATAGAGTTGAAGGAGAACCTATTTATTGCTGGCAATCATAGACTGAGCATTTGGAGTTCTTGTGGTCTGATCTCACTGTATATTATTTGAATAGAAGGCATAAGTGAAATAGGGGGAAATGCAAGATAAATAACTCACAAATATAAAGGTAAAATACAAAGGTGATGTCTGTATCTTTTGCCTTCTCAAAACCTATCATGACCCTGATATATTACAAAAGTCTTGAAGTATATGTTCAAAGTACTCAGTAGTTTGCAAATAATTTAGTGAATGAGAATTAAAGCAATGTTCCCCTCCAAAGTACTCTTGCTAACTTCGTAATGGGAAATTTCAGTGCTGATAAATATAGACCTTTTAGTAATAAAGTGTTGTTCCAACTAGATATCTTTGAATTATGTGCATTTTCTTGATAAATGTAACCAATATTTCTCTGTGCATTGTGAAGTGAGAAGTGGGGGTGGGTAATAGTATTAAAATCCCTTTATGTTTTATAAAGTTCTATTATATACATTTATCAACAATCTTCTGTGGGTGTCTGAGAAGGTACTATTAATCTTCTGACTCCCAGTTAAGATTTCTTGCATACATTAGGCTGCCATTCTTATCCTTTAAAAAAAAAAAATCTGAAAACTATTTGAATTATCCATAGTTTGTAAAAACAGGTCTATCTGAGTTTCTAGTTTGTGATTAAACATATTTCAAAGGGAAAAGAGAACAAATTTTGTCATTCAGCAGCAAAATCTATTTACTGAAAATTATGGAATAATATAGAATGTTCAGGAGAATATTTCTGATATTAATATAGGTGCTGATTATACAAGGCCTATCTAAGAAGGAAAATAACTATTGTCATATTTTTAAGATGTTGGGTGGAAACATCAATTACCATGTAGATGTCCCCACAAAAAACTTCCTGGATAAAGAATATGAAAGAAAAGAGAAGAGATATCATAGTAGTGTGTCCTTTAAAGTTAACATGTAAGAGATTCTCCTTCAGAAATCAAACTAAAATTTTCTAAGAGAATGTGGCAAAAATGCTAATTTTTTGGAGCATTTAAAGAGGTCAAAGAGGCAGGATGATATTGATAGAGATAAGGAGGGTTAGGGGACTTGTGTTTTTTGGGACATCTTACAGAGCATGTGCTTTGGAGTTACGTTGACCTATGTTTAAATCCTACACCCATCACTTTGTCAGAAATGTGACTAGCAATTTTAAACTACGATCAATCCAAACATAACATTCCAAGTAATTAGCCAGAGTAATATGAAGTATGCAAAGGATATACTTGAAAACAAGTTCATGGCTCTAGAAATCACCCCTCCCTCCCCACCCCCGGACATAGAAACATTGAGAGAAAGGGCTGACAGAGGACATGTGAGGCTCGATCCTTGCAGACAGTTGC
Organism: Muntiacus reevesi; assembly: GCF_963930625.1. Classification (NCBI taxonomy): domain Eukaryota; kingdom Metazoa; phylum Chordata; class Mammalia; order Artiodactyla; family Cervidae; genus Muntiacus; species Muntiacus reevesi. Next base: position 23,968,022 of record NC_089257.1, on the reverse strand, counting down.
ACATGTGCTGTGAATCTCCCATCGCAGAGCAGAGGGACCGGGGGTTCCTGTGGCCAACCTCAGGTCTAACGACCAGGGCTTCTATGGGATCCCCTGGAGAGCCTGGTAGGTGTGTTCTATAACTGCAGGAGAACAACTGTCTTGCTTTTCACTGAACTCAGGGTGGGCAAGGTATGAGCTAATAGGCTGGAGAAAACGCAAGGAGCTGTAGGAACTGCAGGTGCCTTTGTTCTCCGCTGGCTGGCACAGCAGCCTAGCAGCAGACATAGCATAACCTTCCCACCCCCACCCCCGCCAAGGGCTTTCCAGGTGGAACTTATACATGCTTACAGAACAGAAGTAGCCCATGGCCAAGTGAGTACCTCATGGTGCACATGCAGTGCTTTGAGTGATTTCAGAAGTTACATAATCATTATTCACAAAATGTGGGGTGAGCGAGCCTGACTATGGACATTTTGCCTAATTTGCTCTCTCCCTGAATGCAGGTCAGGAAGCAACAGTTAGAACTGGACATGGAACAACAGACTGGTTCCAAATAGGAAAAGAGTACGTCAAGGCTGTATATTGTCACCCTGCTTATTTAACTTATATGGTGAATACATCATGAGAAACCTTGGGCTGGATGAAGCAGAAGCTGGAATCAAGATTGCCGGGAGAAATATCAATAACCTCAGATATGCAGATGATACCACCCTTATGGCAGAAAGGGTGAAAGTGAAAGAGGAGAGTGAAAAAGTTGGCTTAAAGCTCAACATTCAGAAAACTAATATCATGGCATCCAGTCCCATCACTTCATGGGAAATAGATGGGGAAACAGTGGAAACAGTGTCAGACTATATTTTTGGGCTCCAAAATCAGTGCAGATAGTGACTGCAGCCATGAAATTAAAAGACACTTACTCCTTGGAAGGAAAGTTATGGCCAACCTAGATAGCATATTAAAAAGCAGAGACATTACTTTGTCAACAAAGGTCCCTGTAGTCAAGGCTATGGTTCTTCCAGTGGTCATGTATGGATGTGAGAGTTGGACTATAAAGAGCGCTGAAGAATTGATGCTTTTGATCTGTGGTGTTGGAGAAAACTCTTGAGAGTCCCTTGGACTGCAAGGAGATCAAACCAATCCATCCTAAAGGAGATCAGTCCCAGGTGTTCATTGGAAGGACTGATGCTGAATCTGAAACTCCAATACTTTGGCCACCTCATGCGAAGAACTGACTCATTTGAAAAGACCCTGATGCTGGGAAAGACTGAAGGCAGGAGAAGGGGACGACAGAGGATGAGATGGCTGGATGGCATCACCGACTGGATGGACATGGGTTTGGGTGGACTTCGGGAGTTGGTGATGGACAGGGAGGCCTGGCGTGCTGCGGTTCATGGGGTCGCAAAGAGTCGGACGCGATCGAGCAACTGAACTGAACATACTCTGTGTTGTACCTCTGTCAGAACCAGGAATCTCGGTTCTCTCAGGTTTTTAGAGCCTTCCGCGCATATAACACAACTGGCTACGGGTTACTCTCCACAACGCTGCAGGAAGCTGGCAGAGCAGTGCTGGACGCGGTGAGCAGAGGCGGCTTCCCCAGGGGACCTGGAGAGTGCGCGCATGCGCCCTGGAGCACGCAGCTCAGCAAGCCCGAGCACGCGCTGCGCGGCAGCCCTTCCTGTTGAGTCTGATCCGCCTGGTGAGAGCAGCACCAGTTCACCCTGCAGCTGTGGCCTCTCGTGGAGCCTCACCGCTCGCCTGCAGGGACGAAAAGAAAAACTTTGCAGGACCATGTGAAATGGCCTGGCCCTTCTGGGTCACAGACTTCCTGGTCTCGAGCGAAATGGAGATCGATGTTTATCTTAAGCTGATGCACCTTGTAGGAGCCCTGCCCTTGACCTTCCACGTCAGCAGGTACACGCTGGTGCATGCTGTGGCTTCCTCGCAGTGGTCCTCTTGTGTGCTTCTGAGGCAGTTTGCCCACCGTTCACTCCTGGAGCGGAGCAGCTTTTGGCCCCACGGCGTGCACCTGAAGCTCATGAATACCGCGTTCCAGACCCTGTTCTCGCATCATTGTGCGCAAGGCGAACCTGAACACCATCGAGCGCTGCGGGCTCACCAATTACAGCCCCTCCTCCCAGGGCCCGCACTTCCGGATTATAGCATCCAAGTTGTGGGAGCAAGTTGTGGGATGACGAAGCGTCTCCCGCAGACGTGCCCCCGACAGGAGCTCACGGTAGGACACGGGTGAGCTCTGGCCCTGTGCTCGGGCCTTGAGGCAGAGCTGGTTTGTGAGCACAGTTACCCAGCTTTCTCGGGGAGTTGCCCGGCGCTGCTGGGACTGGGCCGGCGATGGCCTCCACCTCACCCAGGAGGGTGTCAGGGAGGGGAACGTGCTGTCCTGTGGTTTCACACACAAGACTTTGACGGAATTGAAGGCCGACCTGGTAGCCAAAAAGGAGACGCGGCAGCTCAAGGCCCAGCGGGAGGACCAGCAGGCCCAAACTTCCAGAACAAGTAGAAACAGTGAGAGGCCCACTAGAAGCAGGGCCTGGGATACAAAGAAGGCCAGTGAAGACTGTGATGCCCCCTGGGGGGAAGCCTGGCAGCAGAGGGAGCCAGCCAGCAGGAGGAGAGGGGAGAAGTCTGGTCTTGCCATCAGATGCTGGGCAAGGAACCTGACACCTGCTGCTGAAGGTGGTTCAGTGCAGCAGCCCGCCGGGCCTAGCCACCAGGCTGGAAAGGCCAGTAAGGGAGTGAAGCCTGGCTAGGCTGGGGCCTGCATGGTGTGGAGGCTTCCCAAGACTGTTCTAAGACTGCTACTGTAACCGAGCGCCCTGACACTTTGGTGAGGTTTGTTTGTTTTTTAATTTTGGTATCTTTTTATCTCAGTTTCCTGATGATGTCCTTGCTAGTGGGAGGTAAAATGACAGGTAAAAGGCAAAGTTAACTTATTTAACTTTTCCAGGAACTCTAACCCCACCAAAATTTGATTTAAAAAGACTTAAGCAAAACTTTATTATAAAATCAATTTAGGCAGGGTTCAGTTGGCTGTTGTCTCCCACCTGCCTCTTTAAAAAAGATTCTTAAGGATAGGTGGAGGACAGTAGGAAGAGAAAGGTGGAAAGGATGGCTAGGCCAAGTTAAAACACAAAAAACAACTGAATTAGGGGAATACAGAGGTTCATTCTGGGTGCTAGTGGCCCTCCATTTTGCCAGTAAATTCTCCTGGGACCAATAAAAAAGACAACTTTCTAGAAGATTCTAGCTACCCATGGATCCTAGGATTATCACTGTGTGTATTTAAGTTATCAACCCTCAGAAAAAGACTCCAAAAGCCAGTTGGATCTGAGAAGATCTTAAAACCTGTAGCCAAAATAAGGATCTCTGTCAACCAGCAACTGGTGTTTTGTTCCCATAGCACTTTATGAGATTGGAGTTTTGGATCATACATGATGTTTTATGGGTGGGTTCTTATTGTTGTTACAAAGTAAATATGACGTATAATAGAAAGCTGAAACAGTTAAACTGTGTAATAAGGCAGTTTATAGGGAAGGAGATAAATAGCTGTGGGAAGACTAGGTCTATAAAACATTTCCAGGAGGCCATGATTAATTGCTCGGAGGAATAAATACCTGTTCTCTTAAGAGACTACTGTTACCTCTAGAAGTCTTAAAATATCCATGAGGCTCCCGAAAGGAGAAAAGTTTAATGATGAAATAGAAACAGAAAGATTGTAGTATGTAAGTAATGAATTTTCAGAGAAAAGTGTTAATTTTATTTTCCATTTAATTTTCATATAAGTACTTGTATGATTCATGGACATGTTAAACAATAGAAATGGAAATTATATCTTGTTTTGTTTCAATTTTTTAATGATCATTAAGAGATGTGAGGACTTTGTTGTAGTCACTTAATTATGATTAGAAACTTGATTGCAATGTTATGTGTTCTAGCTGATGTTAAATCAAGTCAGTTAAAATCTTGTTCAATTATAGTGTTTAAATATATTGAGAAATTACTATTTATCGTTCGCTAGGCAAGTATTTATTGAGAGCCTACTATATGCCTGGTACTGTTGTAGGTCCTAGAAAACATAGCAGTACATAGAAATATTCAAAGGGCCTCCTTTTATGATGCTTATATTCTCAGTTCAGTTCAGTTCAGTCACTCAGTCGTGTCCGACTCTTTGCGACCCCATGAATCACAGCACGCTAGGCCTCCCGGTCCATCACCAACTCCCGGGGTTTACTCAAACTCATGCCCATTGAGTGGGTGATGCCATCCAGCTGTTTCATCCTCTGTCATCCCCTTCTCCTCTTGCCCCCAATCCCTCCCAGCATCAGGGTCTTTTCCAATGAGTCAACTCTTCACATCAAGTGACCAAAGTATTGGAGTTTCAACTTCAGCATCAGTCCTTCCAATGAACACCCAGGACTGATCTCCTTTAGGATGGACTGGTTGGATCTCCTTGCAGCCCAAGGGACTCTCAAGAGTCTTCTCCAACACCATAGTTCAAAAGCAGCAATTTTTTATCGCTCAGCTTTCCTCACAGTCCAACTCTCACATCCATACATGACCACTGGAAAAACCATAACCTTGACCAGATGGACCTTTGTTGGCAAAGTAATGTCTCTGCTTTTTAATATGCTGCCTAGGTTGGTCATAACTTTCCTTCAAAGGAGTAAGCGTCTTTTAGTTTCATGGCTGCAATCACCATTCTAGAAGGGACAAAAAATGTAATAGCTAAAAATTAATATGTGTTATTCAGTAGTAAGAATAAAGTTAAAGGGACACAGCGTGACAGGAGGTTGCTTGTTAGAGGACTCAGGAAAGGCATCCTTGAGGGGGTGTCACTTGTCTTGAGTGAGGTCAGGGAGTTATTCGACTAACTATGGGAAGTTATCCGACTAACTTTGGGAAGAATATTTCAAAAAGGAGAATAGGAGGGGCAAATACTGTAAATTGGAAAATAATTTCTTGAGTTTGAGAAATTTTAATATCAGGTTGGTCAGTGATCAAGGAGAATATTGGTAGGAATGAGGCCAGAGAGATAGATGGGAGTCACATAATCTAAGGATTTGTAGGGGTCCGCTGAGGGATTTCAGAGCAGGAGAGGGACATAATCGGATTAACACTTTGGAAGTATCTTCTGCTATGTAAGCAATCGTTAATAGGAGGGAGAAGGCAGAAGTGGAGAGATCAGAAGCTATTTTAGTCATAGGGGAGAGAATGCTGTTCCCATGAACTAGGGAAATTGCCTGGGAAGAGGTGAAAAGTGATCATATTTCAGATATATTTGAAATGTCAAAATCTTGTGATAAGTTCTTATATGTAATATCTAATTTAATCCTCAAAGTAACTCTGTAAGGAAAACAGATACTAGCATCACCTCCATTCCTAGAGGAGGAAACTATGGATGAAACATGTCAAGTAACTTTCTCAGTGTGCTTGCACTGGTAAATGGAAGGATTAAAAATGATTAAACCTACTTTTGGCTGTCTCCATTACTTGAGTTTTTGACCAAATATTACACTGCCTTTTTTTTTTTTTTAAACCTTATCCATTAAGTAGACCATGACAGCAAGACAGCAGTAGAAAAATAGCCTCAAATGTCAGGCATAGTTGCAATGAAATTGAACTTGTTTGTTGGTTACTTTTTTGCTGTCAAAAATGGAATTTCCCCCCTCCCCACCACTACCTTTGAAGAATACCTTTAATCCCAGAACAGGAAAGGAAAGATTCTAGGAATTGAAGGCAGTAAGCTTGTAGATAGAGGAGGAAAAGGAATGCCACATCCTTCCTGTCCACAGTAATCCACCATGAGAACAAGGACAGATTATGTTTTATTCTTTTTTAGGATGAATAATTTATTTTCTCAGTGAATTATTCCAATTAATGATCAGTTTGTAAGGTAAATGCATCAGATCTAACAATGGTTTCTGCCAACAAACTTAAAAAATTTATAATGTTAACGAATTTACAGTTGTACAGATTTCACCATAGTGCAGATTTAGAATATTCCGTAATTTCTCAGAGTTAATTCCCACACTCAACTCTAGGAAACCACTGATTTTCTTTCATTCCCTATAAATATACCTTTTCTAAAATATTCATATAAATAAAATCATACATTGTAGTTTTTTCTTCCCCCCAACATTTGGCTCCTGTCTCTAAGCCTGTTTTGAGATTATTCAACTTGTAGTGTGAATAGATAGTTCATTCGTTTTTGTGGCTAAATAGTAGTCCATTGTACAGGTGTACCACATTTTGTTTATTCATTCATTCATCAGTTGATGGACAATGGCTTGTTTCCAATTTGGGGCGATTAGGGATAATGATGTGTGAACACTCACACATGTGTTTTTATGGAGGTCTGTCTTTTCATTTTTCTTGGACAGATTCCTGCAAGTGAAATTGCTGAGTTGTATGCTAAATAACTTTAACTTTTTAAGAAATATTTTCCAAAGTGACTGTACCGCTTTTATTTTCCCACTGCAATATGTATCAGGCTTCCCTGATAGCTCAGTTGGTAAAGAATCTGCCTGCAATGCAGGACACCCCGGTTCGATTCCTGGGTTGGGAAGATCCCCTGGAGAAGGGAAGGACTACCCACTCCAGTATTCTGGCCTGGAGAATTCCATGGACCACGGGATCACAAAGAGTTGGACACGACTGAGTGGCTTTCACTTTCAGCAGTGCATGAGAGTTATAGTTTTCTGTATCCTCTACAACAGTACTGTTTGATTTTTATGATTAGAGTCATTCTAATGGGTGTGTAGTTGCATCTGTTTCTGAATTTAGCATTTCCTAATGATTAATAATATAAGCATATTTCAAATGCTTTTAGCCATTCATATATCTTCTTTTGTTAAACGTCTGTTCAAACCGTTTGCTGATTTTTAAGTCGTCTTTTTATTGAATTGTAAGGGTTATTTATGTATTCTGCATAGAAGTCTTTCTTAGATATATGATTTTCATAATGATATTTTTTGAAGCCTTAAAGACAATTGTGATATAGTTAAATTTATCAATTAATTCTTTTGTGCAGCATGTTTGAACTCCAATATTATTTTTTCAAACTCAAGATTACAATGATTTTTCTATTTTCTAGATGTTTTGTAGTTTAATTCTTATATTTAGGTCTCTGAGATTACTTAATTGATTAACATGGTTATTTTCCCATTTATTTAGAACTCCTTAAATTTCTTTCAGCAATACTTTGTGGTTTTAAGTATGTTTTGCCCTTCTTTGAATATTAAATGTATTCCTAGATATTTTTTCTTTAATATTGTTGTAAATGAAATCATTTTCTTAATTTTGTTTTTTATTATTCACTGATGGTTTGTCTTATATCCTTAATTAAATCTAACAGTATTTTAGTGACTTTCATAGGGTTTTCTATATAGAAAATCATGTCATCTGCAAGTAAGACGATTTTTATCTTTTTTCCTGGTACATAGCCATGGCAAGGCTATCCAGTACAATAGTGAACAGATATGACAAGAATGCACATTCTTGAGTCATTTTTCATCTTGGGAGGAAAACATTCATGTTCACCACTCACAGCTGTGTTATGTGTAGATATTTCATATGGTGGGAGCCTTTGTGATGAGATTAGTGCCTCTGGAAGAAGAGACGTGACAAAGCTTATTTCTCTCTTGACTTGTCAGGATGCAATGAGAAGAATGCCATCTGCAAACAAGGGAAAGGGCTCTTACCAGGAACCAAATCAACCAGCACCTTGATTTTGGACTTTCCAGCCTGCAAAACTGTGAGTAATACATTTCTGTTGTTTAAGTCACCTAGTCTATGATATGTTGTTAGAGCAGCCTGGACCAAGACAATTGTGGCATATAATTTTTGTGGTGTATATAAATATATCTAATTTTTTTAGTGTGTGTGTGTATGTATATATATATATATATATATATATATATATATATGTATAATTTTTTCATTCTTGTTTTTGGTAATTTACCTTTCTTGAATTTTTCAAGCAAAAAATCATGAGTTTCATCAATTTTTCTCAACAGTTGACATGCTTATGGGTATCTGGTTTGTTGAGGTAGTAGAAGCTCAGGTTATTATTTTGAGGTATCTTTTTCTGATATTGGTCATATGACTATAAGTTTTCCTCTAAGCCCTGTTTTAGGTGCATCACATAAATCATATGTTGTATTTTAATTTTCATTTATTTCAGAATATTTTGTATTTTGCCTGTTATTTTTTTGATTAATGAGTTGTTTAGAATGATGTATTTAAAATTAATATAAGATGATTTTTCACATTTCTTTTTGTTGTTGATTTGTAATGTAATTCCATTGTGGTCAGAACACATACTGTGTATGAGTTTATTGCTTTTCAATGTGTTATGACTTGTTTTATTGCCTGGCATGTGATCTATTTTGGAGAATGATGCATGAAAGGAATGTGAATTTTGCTGATGTTGGGTAGAAATTACTACACTTCTGTTTATATTTGTGGTTGTTTTGATTAGTTCTACCATTTATTGACAGTAAAATATCAAAGCTTGTTGCTATTGTTGAATTACTCATTTCTGTGTTCAGTTTCGTTCATTTTTTCATATATTTTGTGCCTCTTTTGTTTAGTTAATATATGTTTATAATTATTATATCTTCCTCATGCATTGACTCTTTTATCATTATGACAGTCACTGTTTTTTTTCTAATAATACTTTTTGCCTTAAAGTCTATTGTCTTACATTAATACAACATTCCAGCGGTCATGTTTACTGTTTGCATGATACATCTTTTCACATCCTTTTATTTTCAGTCTATTTTTGTTTCTTAGTCTAAGGTGACTCTATATAACAGCTTGTTGTTGGTTTTGCTTTTTCATTCATATACAGTCTGAGTCTTTGCCTGTTGATTGTGGGTATTTAGATCATTTGCATTCACAGTAATAATTGGTATGGTTGCATTTATCATTGTCACTTGTAATTTGTTTTCTAGATATCCAGTCACTTATTGCATCTCACTTACTATTTGTCTCCATGACTGCATTTGTTTTTGTGATGGATTAGTATTTCTTAAGTACCATTTCCACTCCTCTGTTGATTTTTAAATCCACTTTTTCATTGTTTTCCAAGTGGTTGTTTGCCGAATAGTTGTTTCAAGAATTATAATATGCATATTAATTTGTCACACCTGGGTTCCGACAGTGACCGTGCTGAATCCTGACCACTGGACCACCAGGGAATTCCCATGATATCCCTTGTGTCTGATGAGAAAAAATAGTTAATATTCCACTGTATCTAATGAATGATTTTCTCTTGCCAATTTCAAGATTTTGGTTTTGTTTTTCAGCAGTCTGAATGCTGTGTATCTAAATAAGAATCTCTTTGTATTTATTAAATTTGTTGAGTTTCTTGGCTGTATAGATTTTTGTTTTCATCAGTTTGGAAGTTTTTAATCATTTTATCAAACATTTTTCTGCTCCCTTTTTTAAAGTTCCTATTAAAATGATCAGTGTAAATTAGGAATATGCTTATCTTCTAACCACATAATATCAAGCTAATAGATATTTGTTGATCTCCTCCATTCACCTCTGTCTGAGAAGTTATATCCACTGCTGTGTTGCTGGGCATGGGTGACACCTGCCGCTCCCAATAAAGTAAACCCATCTTGCCTGCTGCAGGAAATCTTATAGTCCCTGTGGCTTGACCCAGCCTGGCAGAACTGCCATGCTGAACTGGGGTGAGTTGGGGACATAGTGGGTGGCCAGCCTGGAATGCATAGATCTATAATTTTCTTATTCAATGTCCAGCAGTTTTGAAACCAGAAATACTTCCCAGGTTGTATTGTTCCTTCTGATGGTTTTCAGAGCCCTGAAATTGTTTTCTTAGTTTCCGTTTTGCTGTGCTTTTGGTCTATTTGTTAAATTTTCCAGTTGCTTTACGAGGAGAGGATTTGCCATTCTTTCCTATTAGCCATAGCTGTCATCCCTGCCACTCTTAAACAACACAACAACAACTTTGTTTTGACTGCTGAATGAATTGGGTTAGGGTTTGGGCCTGTAGATCAAAACAGTTTCCCTCCAGACTGCATGACACATTGATTTCTGATGTGGAGGGATTATTAGCTAGGACACTTTGAGATGAAAAGTTGATTTCCCCTTCAATTCTTTGTTCAAATACAATGCAACATTTGTTTAAGATATCAAAAAGCAAAAGCTTGCACTATGGACTGTGGAGGCATAGATTCTGAGACAATTTGCTGTTAAGGAGATTTTAAAATTTATCTTTAAAGTACATGAGTTCAAAAAGTTGTTGACTTTTTTTGTTTTGTATTATTTTTCTTTTCATCTCTTGCAAGAAAGGAGGCTCATGCCAGGCCAAATTGTACCTTCAGCTGTTCAGACCTTCACTGCACTTTCCTGTCTTCCCATCAGGGGATATCATTAGCCAAAGCAACTCAATTATTGTAGTCTTTACTCAAGCCCTGTGAGAACTCAGAAGTGGAATAAATTGGGAAATTTGATGAAGGAACAATATCTTAGAGATAATCATTTTGCTTCCACAAAATGCCTCTTTATTTTAATAGGGCAGGATAAAAAGCAACGTACATTTTAAATGCCCTCACCTGTGTCACTAATTGCATGGAAAGTTGTTTAAATGAAACAATTGCTACAATTGTGGTTGACTCATGTGTTTCACTAAACTTGGCAAAGCTTCCCCTTTCATCTAGAATAATATGATTATGAAGCAGTAACAAGCAAAAAATACAAGTCATTGCTTTCTCTCTGAAAATTTATGACATAGCTAAAGAAAAAATATTTACCAGTCATTATATCCGTAAAGTATTTGCATTTATGTTTCACTTTAATTTAAATAGAAAAATTAATTTTTGTAGCTTTCTATTACAGAAACTTATGCTTTTACCCTAACATAAAATTCTTGTCGATCTCCTTTTAATAACAGTATTACTTTAGTTTTATCTGAGCTTATACCTGCTCATTTATAGGCTGAATTTTCATATTTACATTTCACATACATCTCAGTATCCTGAATGAAATGTGCTAATGTTGACATTTGCTGCTTCTCTGTGGCGGGATTGGGGTGATTTTATATCTTCTTATTTATTCCTTTATTATTAAAAACAGACCAAGAACATATCTATTTATAAATCTAAGAATGAAAATAAAATTAAAGCTTGTATATACACATATCTAACTAAATCCTGTTTATCACCCATTCACCCACCACACTTTTTGCAATCTGCTTCTATCTCGTGTAGCAATATTCTTTCAAACTCTGCTTGTTGTAGCTACATTTGCAGTTCTTCCTTCATCAGCCTGTGTAGGTCACACCAAGATGTTGACAACTATTTTACATTGTGTTCTTAAGTTAACTACCCCTAAAGAACAGTAGAACAGTTGAAAAGGCCTTTTAAAAATTTCCAAAATTAGCTTATCAGCTGGAAGGTCAGTTTTGCATAGTGGTTAAGATCATGTCCATTGAGGTCATATAACCATTGGTCAGGGCATTGCCAGTTACAAAGTATGTCACCTTGAACAAGCTACCCAACATCTCTCAGACACTTTTTTCATTTCTAAAATATTGATTTAAAGTATCGAGCTCATCGTAAAGATTGCATTATAAAACATTTGCAAAGCACTTAGCATAAAGACACACATGTAGAGCTTAGTCAGCAAAAGCCGTTCAAATAATCGATTGCCACTGTCCTAAGTTATGGACAGGAGGTGCATCGGATTCTGTGGGAGCATGTAGCAGAAAGTCCAAACCTAATCTGGGGGGTTGTTGACATTTCCAGTACTCTACGAGTCATCCATCTATACCTACATTTCTATAGATTATCTAGAGTTTTAGGAGACCTCTGTGAGAGTCTAATGATGGTGAGGAAAAATAATTTCAATGATTAGAAATCAGTTTTCTGTTCTTGCAAAAAAATTTCAGGAGAAGTCATGTAAATCTGTAGGAATCACTTGCCTGAGAGTAGCTCATTGGGTAATGAAAGGTCAAGTAATCCTACCCATATCATAACTTATGATAGCTTTAAGCTTTAAAGTGTTTTTCTCTTTTCTTTGAAAAAATGTTAACCGGAAGTGAAGGAATTAGAAAGAAAATTAAGATATAGCCTGAAAATTGCAATTCAGTACACAAAGGAAAAGGTTTACCAAAAAATAAAAACAACTCAAAACCCCCGACTTAAACCAAACACCACACATACAGCTCAAGATATTGGCATTTTCAAGTATAAACCTTCATGGCTTCTCAGGCATCAATGACTTTAATTGTTCTGACCCAGACACCTGCACTTGATATACTTCCAGTATGACGCCTTATATGTTACAGACACCCCCACCCCCACCAAATTACATACTAGGAAACACTGACAGTTGTATTGATAACATTAAATGCATCTTGCTCAGTCCAGTACTAAAATGCCTGCTAGTCACTCTCACTTGGGGGGGTGGGGAGGGGGTGAATCTCTACTGTGCATATTCCACAGAGGTAAGAATAGTGTTTAAAAGGTAGTGCAGCTAGCATTTCTAGAAGACTGTCTGGGAATGTCTTAAAATGGATGTGACAAACACAGCATTTGAGTTTCAGGATGACTGTGTCAAGCACCATGCTTTCAAAAGTCTGAACTGTTTCAAAGTCACAAAGCATTGACTGAGGAGGTGAAACAGTTGGGGAAAGGCAGTGAAATGAACAAAATATGTGCTTGAACAATTTGAAAAATCTAGGAAGGTTTTTTTTTCCACCAAAGCACCCATAAATGTACAGGGCAAACAGAATTACTCCAGAACCTTCTCAGATGTGCCCCCAAAGGCACATTTTGTTTATTTTTGTCTTCAATCTTTGTTTAATCGTAGCTTGCACATAGCTTCCTGAGTAGATATATGTTGGGGGAAATGAGCGGCCAGACTGGTCATTGCTCAGAGTTTCCTTACATGAGGAATGAAGGAAGTAACTGAACCTGAAATGATACCCATTTTTTGCAGTCCACACCCTACCCCCGCCCTCCCAGGTTGATAGGTAAAGCAGTTGAGCATATGTATTTGAAGATTTTCAAAACTAGGTTGAAGAATCTAGTAAATATGTGCAAAGAGCAAAAACACCAAGAGTCAGTTTATATCCATCCTCTACCCACCCCTATGAGACAATTGCTATAATTGCTTTTCTTGCAAAACGTTTTCTAAGTGCCAAGTTATGCAGGGAATGAAGCGTTACCTAGCAATATGGCCAACTTTCAATTATCCATGGCAATGGGAGACAGGGATAGTAGAGATAATTAAAATTCACAGACTGTCTTCAAACTTCAGTTTAATCACTTGCACCCTGATCCTCTTGCACCAAGCACGCTGGAAGTGCTACCTGAAGATGATATGTTTTGATTCAGGTTTCATCTCTTTCCATGTTCCTTGTCCTCCAAACAGGGGAAACAACAGAAAGCCTTATTTCATTGTTCTATCTTCAGGGCCTAATAAAAAATTTGGATCATAGCAGATGTTCAAAAAATATTGAATTGTTAGAACAGGATGAAATGGAGGGAAAGGGTCTTTGTTATTCCTGAACTGGGAACTGGGTATGAGCCTTACCTGTTTTTGCAGATGCTACCAGCCAAACTTCTATAGTATTATATGAAAACCTTCCTTTTAAAGTTGTTATACCCATTCATTCATTCATTCACAGATTTTTACAGCATGCCAGTCTTTGTATTTGAGTACTGGATATTCAACAGAGAACAAGAGAGACAAGATTGCTTCCTTTATGGATCTTAGATTCCAGTTGGAGGAGTCAGATAAAAAAAAAAAAAGCAAATTAAAAATTGTTAGTGGAATGTATTAGTGCTGTGAGGAAAATCTATGGAGACACAATACAGTGTAATTTGGGTGAAGAGAGGCAGTAATATAGCATGATTAAAACTTCTTCTTTGTTGGAATATTAGGTAGACTGTGCCATGCAAGGGGTCAGACAAAGAGTGTTCCAGGTGAAGAGGACTTAAGCCGAGAAAAGGACTTTGAATCTGGGGAACAACATCAGGTAGTGTAAACTCTCAACTGTTACAGCGTTCCTTCAAACTGGGATCAGTTGTGAGTGAAAAAAGTTACTTTCTTTTTTCAGTTTCAAATAGGAAGCTTTAAAATCATAATTTCTAGGTCAAAAGAACAGATTCTTCTCCATATTTAGCGCACAAATCCATTTTAGACTCTAATTAAATGTACGATTTTTTGTGTCTGCTTGTAATATAAACAGAGCACACACATCCTCCTCTTTTAAATGATCATGGAATTCAGTGAAACAGATCATTTTGCCATTGGAAGCTCAGAATACTTTATTCAGCCATTTATTGAATGGTAGTTTGTGTTACTTACTGCTTTACATACTGGGGTTAAATACAGAAAAGTCTACTTCTCATGGAGCTTTGTCTAGCACACAATTTTTAGGTGGTTTTTAAAAATGCCTGTAACCTTGTTTTCTGTTGTCACTGCTTTTTTTTTCTTACAGAAATTCTACTATTTGCCTACTGCCAAGAGCCTGCTAATGTGTCCATATCATCTCGGTTCTCTAGATTTGAGTGTCTCCTCCCAGTTGATGGTCTATTCACCACCAATAGGTTCCGTGTGTATTTTTTCCTTAATCATTTTAAAGAAATAATTGATATATAATAAACACATATACAGAGTGTACAATTTTCTATTATATGTATACAGCCATCATCACAGTTAAGATGATGAATATGTATCATCCCCTCAAGCTTACTGATGCCCTTTGTCATCTCTTCCTCCTCTCAAACCTCCGATCAGTTCCCTTCTTATCTATCTGCTTCTTGTCAGTACAGATTAGTTTGCATTTCCTCAAATGTATAAATGGAGTCTGATAGTATTGCTCTTTTTTGGTGTAACTTCTTTCAACATAATGATTTTGAGATACCTCAATGTTGTTTAAGGTATCAATAGATTGCTCACTTTTTATTCCTGAAGTAGTAAAAATATTGCACATATCATAAAATCCATCACTTTTTAAGTATATGATTCAGTGATGTTTATTATATTCAAAAGAACAACACAGCTGCCTAATTCCAGGACAATTTCGCCTACCCCAAGTAAATCCCATACCCATTAGCAGTCACTCCATTTCCTCCTCCCCCAAGCCCCTAGCAACCACTGACATACTTTCTGTTTCTGTAGATTTGCCTCTTCTGGACATTTCATGTAAATGGATCACTCAGTGTGAGGTATTTTGCGGCTTCCTTCATTTGGCATAATGCTCTCAAGCTTCCTCCTTGTAGCGTGTGTCCGTGTTTCCCTCCTTTTCACGGCTGAATTCCATCGTGTGAATGTGCTATTTTGCTGTTGTCATCATTTAGTTCCTCCATCATGTCCAACTCTGTGACCCCATGGACTGTAGCCCGCCAGGCTCCTCTGTCCATGGGATTTCTCAGGCAAGGATACTAGAGTGGGTTGCCATTTCCTTCTCCAGGGGATCTTCCTGGCCCAGGGATCAATATATGATTTGACGATATTTTCTCCCATTTTTTTTGGTCCTTTCACTTTTTTGATAGTGTCTTTTGAAGCCAACATTTTTCAAATTTGATGATTTGTCTGTTTTTATCCTTGGTTGTTTGTGCTTTAGGTGCCATATCTAAGAAACCAGTTCTTAGATGCCTAATTCTTGGTCATGAACATTTATATCTATTTTCTTTTAAGAGTTTTAAAGTTTTATCCCTCACAGTTAGCTCTTTGATAAGTTTTGAATTCATTTTGCTTATTTTGGGAGGAAGATGTCCAACTTAGTTCATTTCTAGGTGGATATCCAGTAGTCCTAGCACCATTTGTGAAAAGACTATTCTTTCTCCACTAATTTGTCATGGTGCCCGTGTCAAAAATCATTTAACTGTAAATGTATGGGGTTATTTCTGGTATCTCAATTCTGTCCCATTGATCTGTATACCTATTCTTTTGACAGTACCCATGGAATTTTGTCCAGTAGACCAGACAAAACAAATGGAGCAGTAGGAATGGTATTAAGCAAATGAATGGGAATTCAGAGCCTACAAAAACATTCTTCCTTAAAGAAATACAGTGCATTGTTGGTTGAGAGAAAATGAAAAGATGAGAGTATTTGAAGTCTAATTCTGTTTTCCATTTTATTTTCATATAAAATTTCATCTCTTGATGTCTAAAATTGTAACCTGCATCAAAAAAGACTTGTTAAATGTCAAAGCCATTCCTGTACCTTCCACTTACTCATGGATTATAGGTTGAACACCTTAGCTACAGTCTGATGGGCAAGCACAGAGATGATTTCACCACTGGAATTAATCAGCTCTTCAGACATAATGAGTTGTATTCCATCCCCACATCCCACAAATCAAGATAAAATGATGATGAAGAAATGCTAATTTGTTTATAGTAATGCTCTGTTGAGGAGGATGTGGCAAGGGATGGCAAGAAGCAGCAGCATCTGAAATTGTATGTATGTTCTCTTAACTATTTTTTTTTTTTAATTTTGAAATTGAGCATGATAATTAAGTTCATGGGAGCTGGCTGAGATTGGGCAGCCAGTTCACAGGTGTGGGAAACATCTGAGTCAACCCCAGCAGTGGTGAGGGTGCCAAAGTGAACACCTGGCTGTGCATAGAAGTTGCTTTATCTGCCAAAATCACTGCTGTGAAATGATCGACAGAATGAACAGAAATCCAAAGACTAAACACAACTGAACACTGAATGAAAAGAGGGCCCTGAGGATAAGAAGTCCAAGGTTGGGAGCTAAGTGTTGGAGCAAATGCTCTTTAAATGCAACAAGCAGACTAACTTTTTCAATTATTGTCATTAAATATTTTTAGCACTAAGACTGAAAATCATTGATACTTTGTTAGAACAACATTCCAAACTAGTGTGATAACACAATGCTTTGTGTTTGATATTAGAGTAGGAAGAAATTTTAAGATCATTCAGATTAAATGTATTGTGTGATATTTGAATATCCCTGCGGCCAAGAACTAAGCTAAACTTTGATGTACAGAGGTGAATATACTGTGTTCACCTTCAGAAAACCTATAGTGCTGATAAACTATTGGATCATAGAACATTTCTTATAAATTACAATAAATGTGTTATATACACATTCTGTTTTAAAGGGCCAGTAGAGGAAGCAATGTTAAATTAGACAGGAAGGAATATAGAACAGGGCTTGCAAAAGAGGGTATCAGTTATGAAGGACAGGGAATTTCAGGTAGAAAGCAGGGGGTTGTCTGGGAGTTTGACATGTTCAGGCAACTACATGGAGATATTCTTTTTATTGGCACATCACCTTTACATAATTTTTTTAAAGTCTTGCCTCCCTTCTGGCAGATCTTCCTACATAACCTGAATAGGGCCAAGTTTCTAGAATTTCTGTTGTGTAGCTGTATTTAGATCACCCCCTGGTATTATC
Organism: Muntiacus reevesi; assembly: GCF_963930625.1. Classification (NCBI taxonomy): domain Eukaryota; kingdom Metazoa; phylum Chordata; class Mammalia; order Artiodactyla; family Cervidae; genus Muntiacus; species Muntiacus reevesi. The sequence goes on along the minus strand of NC_089257.1, from coordinate 23,950,615 downwards.
ATGCTCAATGTGGAAAATTAAACTTGGTGAATGGTAGATTGTACTTTTTATTAAAAATTCTTTCTTTCCTCTCTGCCCTTGCTGTGGTTCACTATGAATGGAGTATGCTTCTCCATCTTGTATGTTGGGCTTGGCCTGATCAGCGGAATTTGGAAGGAAATGAGAGGGGGCCATTTCTGAGCCACGTCCTTAAGCAAGTTGCCATTCATGTCTCTCAAGCTTTTCTGATCTATCATGGAATAAAAAATCTGCCATACAATGAGTGTAAAATAAAATGCTTGTTGTTAGAAGCCACTGAGATTTGGGGGTTGTTTTCTATATAGCAATATTGCAGCAAAAGCTAATAAAGCAACCATGTTTATTGCTAGAAACTATAAAAAACACTGGTTATTGTTGCTTCAAATGAAGAATATGAATTTGAGTTTTTGAAGAACCCTGACACTATAAATATTTATGTACCTGTATGGTTAAAAACCAAATAAAATGAAAATATTTAAAAGGTGGAGTAAATACTGCAAAATAAGGTCATGTTATAGTCTTGTGAGATATATTCTTTCAATGGAATATGATGGTAATATGGAAGATTAAAATTAAAAAGGTGATAAAAATATAACAGGATGATGAACCCACATTATACTGGGATTTTTAATGTTTTTAGTGATGTATGAGAGAAACCAAATTCACAATACTTTCCATAGCTACATAAGATATTCTAACTTCTCTGCTCTCAACAGCACCCATATTCCTACTCTGCTTTATTTACTTTTCCTTAGCATATATCACTACTTAGCACCCTTTAAATAATTACTTATATATCTGTCCACTGTCTCTTTCTGTTAGAGTGTGAGTTCCACGAAGTCAGGTCTTGGTCTCTCTTGTTTATAGTTGTTTTTTTGTTGTTTAATGGCTAAGTCACGTGTAACTCTTTTGCAACCCCATGGACTGTAGCCAGCCAGGCTTCTTCTGTCCATGAGATTTCTCGGCAAAAATTATTGCCATTATCTAAAAACTAACCTTGTAAATCATAAGCATTGAATAAATATTATGGGGAAAATAATACATAGCTTGGGAAGAAAGAAAATTACTTATATGTTTAGCTGAAAATGATACAATACACCGAACTGAAGAAATAATTGCAAAGAAATTCCTTTGTAGTTTTCCAAAGGAAAATTCCCAATTCCTGTGGGAAAATGGAAGCATGATTAATGCCTCTAGAATACCCTCTTGTCCATTTTTCAGCACTGCTGTATCTCGGCTTCTTTGATGTGTATGTATGTGTGTGTGTCCATGCATGTGTTGGCCTTATCTTTCCTCCACTGTATATGGTCTTCCTCCATGCAATTAGTACGGGTGGCCACTGACATACCCTGAAATGTATCATCCACAGCAACTTCACAGAAAAAGACAATGCTTCTTCCTCCTGGATATCTTACATCTGTCCTCAGAGAGGACTATGCTTTGGAGTCATGTACTCATGCTTTGTGAGAATTACTTAGGTGAATGAACAGGTCATATGATTAGAAGACCTAGAACACATCTCCATGAGTGAAGTTGGCAGAGCAAGGTGAATAGGTGTGTTCAGTAGTATAAAGTTGGAAGCTGCAGCCTGAAGAATGAGGGATAGGTAGCTCTCTCAAGTGAAAGGAAGCTGAGCAGAGAACATGCTGCATTGCACTGTGGGTTCAGCTTGGACACAAAGGAAGATTCTGCATCCTGTGTGATGGCTGCCTAGTATTAATCAATAATTATGCTATTTCTCCCTGAATCTAGATGTGGCCATGGAATCTATCTTACTGAGCTGTGATCTGGCCTTAGAAACCATTTTTTTTTTTGCATAGACTTCCACAGATCTCTGCAAATTGATTTTGGACCTTCATATGAAATCTATTTTATATTAGGTCTTAAATAACTGCAGATCACCAGAAAGACCTACGTTAACAAGTGTGGAAATCAATGGTGTACCAAGGCTAATAGATCTGACATTGAGGAGGCACTTCTAACCTAGACCAAGAAATGGGGATAGGGTAATACAGCAGGTGGGATATCATTATTTATAGTAGTCACAAGGAGTCAAACTCCTCTTGAGGTTAATATGATAAGTGAGCAGGAGGCATACAGCAAGAGTCTTTCCACAGCTATAGCTGGAACAAGAACGTCTATTCAGATCAAGATCTAGACATGTGAGATGCAATGATAAAATTGAAGATGGAATCAGAGAAGCCAGAAATCCACAGAAGAGAAGCAATTGGAAGGTCAGTAGGATATTGAATAGATTCTCATGAAATTGCTCTGGGTAATTATGCTTTTATCTTTTAGAAGCTGCAAGTCAGGACCCGCAGCTGAATCAGACATCAACTTCCCCTCCATTCACTGGTCTGAGGCAGTATTTAGGTAGCCATCTCTATCACATAACCTCAGTTCAAATGATTTTTTTTTAACTCTTCAACTCCCTGAATTCCCAATAAACGTGTCATTTGCTTAATGGATTTGATTCAGTTGATTGTTTTTGGATGTCAGCTAAGAGCACATCCAGTGTCCCACCCACAGTCACCAGCATTACCACTTGATACCTATTCATTACTTGATCATTTTTCTTGGGAACTGTTTCTACAACCTGTTTCCCAGCCTGCAAAAGAAGAGCTCTTTGAAGAAACTGGTTTTTTTTCATTCTGGTTCACCATGTCACTGTAACCAATATCAGGAACCTTCAATTTAAGCATATGAATTACTTATAATAGCTAGTCAGTATTAATTCAGCAATACTTAAATATCCTTCCTTTGTAAAATTCAGACCTTGTTATTTTTTCCAAGTGGCGAACAAAAATGAACATAATCTGAGCAAAAATAATTGTTGTAAAGAGCTTTCAGGGTATACTATGACCTACGTTGATAGAAATGTTTCACCTATTGAAATCCACTGAACTGTTTCAAAACACCAGTTTGTGGGACTCTCGTTAGCCATATTCCTTTATGTTTCATGTTAAATAGCACATAATAAATGCCAGTGATTAGGCTCTAAAACATTTGATGCATCAGTTAGTTAATAAACTTTTATGGACTGAATCATTAATTTTTCCAAAATAGATGATTTGTATAGTTATACTCCACTTACGAGGCAGAACTTTCACTTGATTTTCAGGATTTTAAGACATCTCCCATTTGTTAATTAAAAAAAAAACTGAAACAACCATGATTCTTTCTCTTTTTACCCTCCTAAAACAGGGAAAAGTTTGAGTTAAATGTTTTTCTCTGACACTGAGTGTAGATACTGTAAAATTTGAGTAACCTTTGGCTCAAATCCTTGCCCAGAGGATTGTAACTATGTAACTTAGATTCTGTGGGCGCTTAAGAGAAGGCTCTGTTTGGCCAATTTAACAGGAGGGTTGTGGGCTGCAGATTATTTCGTTAACTGTTTCAAATACCAATTAATTGTGTAAAGTTGACAGACCTGTTGTCTCACCAGTGTACTGAGTGCGTGCCTCTGTCCTGAACTTATATTCAACATGGAACTAGATTTTGGTCAGTGGTTGCTCCAAATCTAAATTTTCCTGAGACCTTCGCAAAGATATTTGTAGTTATTCCTACATGCTTTGTACCTGGAATCTAATACCAAGGTTATCAACATCATGGTTAGCAGCTCCTGTTTCTGCTTTTGTTTTATTTTTTTCTCTTTTTCTTTAGATTTTCAGAGTATTCTACAAATATTAAGGCCATCTTTCTTTTTTACTGGGGTATAGTTTTATTATAATATTTTATTCATTCCTACTGTACAATGAAGCTAATCGGCTGTATGTATACATATAATCCTGTCCCTCTTGAATCTTTCTGCACCACCAAACCATCCCACCCATATAGGTCATTACAGAACACCAATCTGAGCTCTCTGTTATAACAGCAGATTCCCAGTAGCTAGGCTTCCCTGATAGCTCAGTTGGTAAAGAATCCTCCTGCAATGCAGGAGGCACTGGTTCAATTCCTGGGTCAGGAAGATCCTCTGAAGAAGGCATAGGCTAACCCCTCCAGTCTTCTGGAACTTCCCTTGTGACTCAGCTGGTAAAGAATCCGCCTGCAATGTGGGAGACCTGGATTTGATCCCTGGGTTGAGAAGATCCCTTGGAGAAGGGAAAGGCTACCCACTCCAGTATTCCGGCCTGGGGAATTCCATGGACTGTATCGTCTGTGGGGTTGCAAAGAGTTGGACACGACTGAGTGACTTTCTCTTTTACTTTTTCCATTAGCTATTTTATACATGGCAGTGTATATATCTCAATTGTAATCTAAGTCCATGCTTTTTGTTAGAAGTTTGGCTTTGGGTTCCATTCATCCTTCTGTTTCACAGTGCTCGCTATTAAGTTGTTGTTGTTCAGCCACTAAGTCCGCTAAGTCGTGTCTGACTCTTGGCGACCCCATGGACTGTAACACTCCAGGCTCCCTGAGGTTCCCCAGGTAAGAATACTGGAGTGGGTTGCCATTTCCTTCTCCAGGGGATCTTCCTGTACCAGGGATCAAACCCCCTTCTCCTGCATTGGCAGGCAGAGTCTTTAGCACTGAGTCACCAGGGAAATCCATGCTATAAAGTAGTGAGTCTAATTGGACAAAATATGAACTTGATTACTGCTATCCTGGATTAGCTACCATGTGAAGGGTTTGTAACTCTTCTCAAATCCATACCTTGGGGTATATAACTGTGTTGACTTAGTTGCAGGAAGGAGCTCTGGAAGAGATAGAATATAGACTGACTTGGGCTTATGGGGACAGACCCTGGAATCTGCCTGGAAACTGGCTGTGAAAACCCACCAAGTGCCCAGGTACACACCTGTCTGGGAGGCCAGAGAAAACAGGCTGGATTGAACATCAAGAGTGACCCTGGCAGGAACCCACCTGATGGTAATATGGACCTATTGGATTAGCTGTTCCTCCTCCAATGAGGAAAAGTCAGAAAGACCAAGATTTTTCAACCTAAGTTTATCAAATTATAGGAGATAAGAGGAAATACCTGAATTTTTCAGGGTGATTTCTTTGCTGTGTTGAATCTCTTTTCCCATAGATAAGACGTGTTATAGAACTTAATATAGATAAAAGTAAGAATGAGTTTGAGATTACCTGATTTAAAATGAAAGAATGCTGTTCCCGTATAAAAGTAAAATCCATAATATTGGGTACTGATATTTGTGATATCGGTATAGATTTTTGAGCCATAAAAGGTAATACTCTTAAACCGCTGACAGTCTTAATTACCATAAAATATATGTATTATGCAGTAACTCTTTAGAAACCCTTGCCTAAATTAGTATTCCCTGGCTGCTTTTTCAGAGTAAACCCACAAACATATCTGCACATTAGAGGATATATTTTTTGCCCTTACTGAAATCAGAAGTAGAAAATTAAAGGATTTCACCCCATACCATATTTCACTGTACCTCCAATAATTCACATTTTTTTATACAGCTGTGATTTTAGTTTTGAGATATGACTCAAAACAAACATACTCAAATGCAGTTGCTGATTATTTCTATATTTACTGGGAATCACATATTCAAGAATTTCTATAAGGTATGGATCTTCTCCCTGAAAAAATACACATTATGTACATAAAGAAAATCCAGCATACATTGTACACAGGTTTATGGGTTATCCAGGAGTTCGTTCATATTTCTTAGAGTTCCTAATTAAAGGGAAATTATCATTATATAAGCTACATGAATGGCTATTGCTTTGAAAAGAAATAATCTTTTGTTTTTTAGTTTCTTAACCATCTAAAAGACAGCATTTGCTTCTCTATGCTTTTTTCTATATATTTTGAAAACAGAAAGAGTTATGACCTAGAATAAATATATTGCTATAATTATATAGATTTAAGCTGCGGGTAGTGGTGTCTGAAGGTTCAAACATAGTGATTTGTATTATTTGGTCTTCTGTACTATATTGTGGGTCTTCATGCAATCATGAAGAGCTATCTGGTTGAAGGCTAAGCTGCTTCTCATGTGATTTTCACAAATAGTCATACAAGATAAAGTTCCCAAAATACCATAGAATATTTAGAAAGTTACATTTATGTATTACATAATGCATATGTAACACATACACTACATATATTACATATATGTCTCTGAGTTTCTTAACCATCTCTGATATATATATATACATATATATGTGTGTATATATATATGTGACATGTATATGTGTCATATGAATATGAGCCATCTATTTATCTAGATATGTCTGCCTACAGAGAGAAAGAGCCCTTGTATTTAAAATCTTACTAGACAGCTTTCCAAAAGGAAAGCCAGCACACTATAACCTAATGTGAGGCATTCCAAATGCCTCTGTGAGGCATGACAAATACGCTCTCTCATTTAATCTTTAACATATCCTGACAGAGTAAGCGTGCCAACAGTAGCTTACAGATAAGAAAACTGAAATTCAGTAAGGCAAAGTAGTTTTTCCAAGGTTACACAACTAATAAGTGGAAGAACCAGAATTTAGACTTGATTTTCAGGCCTTTTGCTTCCCAAAGGCAGCACTCAGAGGACTTAGAATCAAGGCAGCCTCGCTGCAGGTCTAGCTCTGACTGAGGCATAGTTCTGTGATTTGAGTTCCTGTCTCATGTGTCTCAGTAGCATAGTCAGATGTTACAATGCTTGTCCTTGTTTTAAGATTTTCCTTTCTCATGCAGTTACTGAAAGGTGAGCTATCTATCTACCTTCCTGATAGAATAGACCTCTCAATAGTGTTCAATCGTAAGCCCTCTATTGCCAGGATATCAGTACCACGTTATCTCTTGCTCAGCATCCTCAATTTCAGCAGTTAACCTGGTTTGCTACTTATTTTCAGTCATAGCATTCTGTGACATTACAGAATTCCAGTTGTCTGATTTTGCCAGTGTTCATAACATTATAGAGATTTCTTGTTCATATAACCAATGGAATAAACTAAGGGGGTGAGCAGAATTCAGGGAAGAAGCTTCATACACCCTTCACTGTTTGCATTCTAAGGGTGTGGATTGCTGCTTATAAATTTTTCCTTCCATTTTTACCTTTCCTAAATATTTTAAAGATAACCTCTTAATTGCAGGAAGGGTTTATATGTTCTATATAAATCTAATATAAATTTGGTTTTATAAAGTATCTTAAGTTGTCACATTGTCCTTTCCTCTGCTAAATTAATAATAATAATTAATTTGTTTTGCTTTTCAAAAGAGTCATACTTTCTTGGGTGAGTTGGAGTTCCTAAAGGGACCGGCATTACTATGGTGGTGCTCATGAAACATTTATTCAATAATGTATACTCAAGAGAGCAACTAGATTTCATCTGAATCGATCCATATCAGTTAGTGCTTGCTGCCTGTTTCACTGGGCTTCAAAGGAATTAAAGTCTCTGCAGGCTCTGTGGGGGCCTTCCCAGGTGGCTCAGTGGTAAATGATCTACCTGCCAATGCAGACGCAGCAGGAGATGCGGGTTCAAGCCCTGAGTTGGGAAGATCTCCTGGAGAAAGGAATGGCAACCCACTGCAATATTCTTGCTGGATTAATCCCATGGACACAGAAGCCTGGTGGGCTATAGTCCTTGGGGTCACAAAGACTCAGGCATGGCTGAAGCAACTGAGCATGCCCGCGAGCTCTAAGAGGGAAAATGAGGGTCATGATCGGTACGTGACGTCAGCTGTAGAAACGGAAGGGGAAAGGGGCGGCAGTGTGGTGATGCTGGACTTGCTCGGTCAGCCCTATCTCTTGTTTGTCCTAGCAGACCTGTTCCCACTGCTTAATGCGTACTTTCTTCTCTTCTGTAGTGCATTGACTTGGTCACAGGTTGTAGCCTTTTTGATCTTTCCTATCTGACTGTGTTTAATCTATATATCTATAGATACATTTGTCACAGCACCAACTTGACAATTCAAAGATAAGTGTTTTGTCTACACTGAGAAAAGCCCTGCTTTCATCCGTATTAGATCCACCCACCAGATAAACCATTTAGTACTTGACTATAAGAACCAGTAGAAAAGGCAGAGAACCAACAATGATCACAGCAGAGATACCTTGCCCTGGATTTTGACTGTGCAAAACACTTCATATTTCTTGTATAAGACCCTACCTTTCCAGATGCAATGTAGAGTTGCTGCTTTCTCTCTCCAATCATTCCTCGTGCATATCCTCATTAAATTTGCTGCTTTCAAAATGTACCTTGTTTATTTGTTTTCAATCAAGTCCTTTCCATGGTCTAGTCTCACGTTGGAGAAGGAAATGGCAACTCACTCCAGTATTCTTGGCTGGAGAGTCCCGTGGACGTAGGAGCCTTTTGGGCTGCTGTTCATAGGGTCGCACAGAGTCGGACACAGCTGAAGCAGCTTTGCATGCATGCATGCATTGGAGACAGAAGTGGCAACCCACTCCAGTATTCTTGCCTAGAGAATCCCAGGGACAGCAGAGCCTGGTGGGCTGCCGTCTATGGGGTCGCACAGAGTCGGACACGACTGAAGTGACTTAGCAGCAGCAGCAGCCTCATGTTGGTTCCAGATCAGATCCTTTCTGTGGGACTGATCCTATGTTTGGGCCATCTCATTATCAGGCAGATGTTGTTTGTGTTGTAATTTCTGGTGATTCTCTGCTGTGTTTGGAGGTTAGACTTGGGTTGGGGGCACTAATTGTAGCTCTGTTAATCTATGAATGTGTGCTAATTTTTAACTTGTCAGAACCTCTATTAAATTATTTTTAATGGCAATAATTATCACATAGTTTTGTCATAAGTGATAGCTGAGAGATAAAACATGTAATATAGTTAGCATGTTAAGTGTTTGTTAATGATTTATTTGTGTGATTGTTACTACTGAGTCAGTTGAGTCTAGGGTAGAACTAAATCTTCTGAAGACTGAAATTTTTGATGTGGTTTACAAAACAAAAAGGTAGATAACTGCAAACATATACAATGAAGCATACTTTGTACAATTGATTTATTAAAATATTCTACTTTGAGGGTATTTTAATGAATGAAGGTGGTAAAGCTAACTTCTGACTCTTCATGAAACTAATTCTCTCAAAGGCATTGTTTTCCCTGCAGTATGTAATACTTACTTAGTAAGGCTCTGTACTATTTTCTAGGTCTGTACTCAGCATCTGAACATTATCATTTCTTCAGCATCTCCTCTCTGCTAGGCACCCAATATATGCCAACACTATTCCTCATAACTACTTTACAGGAGAGGTTTTACTAACCTCCGTTTTACAGAGGAGGGAGCTGAGTTTCAGATTTGTGAAAGTAATGCATAATTAGAAAAGGACTTTGGATTGATTTGGTTTTGGCTTAAAACCTGTGTTCACCACATCAAATTTTAAACTAGAGGTCTTCCAAATGAGACAGTTCTGCCCAGATAGTCACTCACTAATATAGCAGGTTCACATATAATCATTATGAGAAAATCATTTTCAAGTATAGCAAATTTATTTAAAGTTCAACATATTGACTCTCCTATCACATTCTCATTTGCAATAATTAGTGTCATTGTGATTGATATGGATTCTTCAAGGCACACTGAAGAAGTTTAGCTCATGTGTTTGAGGCCAGATTGTGGCTATACAAAAAGCAGGTGACTGGACTGAGCCCAAAAGAATTGTTGTTTACTTTATTAACTGCTCAGTTAATGGAAAATCAACAGAAAACAGACAACTACCCCCTAAAGCAAATATATAACAACATGTACATGAACAGAAGGACAAGATACCCTTAGCATTAAATGTAAGCAATAAATTAAATCACTATAATCTTTTGGGAAACAAATCTAAGTATAGTGGTCGTGCTAATATTATCCCCATTTCATGCGAATAAGCTGATGTAGTAGACTCTACACATGAACATCACCAGATGGTCAATACAAAAATAAGATTGATTGTATTCTTTGCAGCCAAAGATGGAGAAGCTCTATACAGTCAGCAAAAACAAACCTGGAGCTGACTGTGGCTCAGATCATGAGCTTCTTATTGCAAAATTCAGGCTTCCCTTGAAGAAAGTAAGGAAAAACACTAGACCATTCAGGTATGACCGAAAGCCAATCCCTTATGATTATACAGTGGAGATGACAAATAGATTCAAGGGATTAGATATGGTAGACAGAATGTCTGAAGAACTATGGACGGAGGTTCATAACATTGTACAGGAGATGGTGACCAAAACCTTCCCCAAGAAAAAGAAATAGAAGAAGATAAAGTGGCTGTCTGAGAAGGCCTTACAAATAGCTGAGAATAAAAGAGAAGCAAAAGGCAAAGGAGAAAGGAAACGATATACCCAATTGAATGCAAAGTTCCAGAGAACAGCAGGGAGAGATAAGAAATCCTTCTTAAGTGAACAGTGCAAAGTAGAGGGACACAATAGAATGGGAAAGACTAGAGATCTCTTCAAGAAAATTAGAGATGTCAAGGAACATTTCATGCAAAGGTGGTCACAATGATGGACAAAAATGGCAAAGACCTAACAGAAGCAAAACAGATTAAGAAGAGGTGGGAAGAATACATAGAACTTTACAAAAAAGGCCTTAATGGAACCCAGATAACCACGATGCTGTGATGACTCATCTAGAGTCAGACATCCTGAAGTGTGAAGTCAAATGGGCCTTAGGGAGCATTACTACCAACCAAGCTAGTGGAGATGATGGAATGCCAGCTGAGCTCTTCCAAATCCTAAAAGAAGGATGCCATGAAAGTGCTGCCCTCAATATGCCAGCACATTTGGAAAGCTCAGCGGTGACCACAGGACTGGAAAAGGTCAGTTTTCATTCTAATCCCAAAAGAAGGCAATGCCAAAGAATGTGCAAACTACTGTGCAATTGTACTCATTTCACATGCTAGCAAGGTAATGCTGAAAATCCTTCAAGCTAGTCTTCAACAGTACATGAACTGAGAACTTTTCTGGATTTAGAAAAGGTAGAGGAACCAGAGATCAAATTACCAGTATTAGTTGGAATAGAGAAAGCAAGGGAATTCTAAATAAACACCTACTTCTGCTTCATCGACCATGCTTAAATCTTTGACTGTGTGGATCACAGCAAAATGTAGAAAATTCTTAAAGAGATGGGAATACCAGACCACCTTACCTGTCTCCTGGAAATTCATATGCAGGTTAAGAAGTAACAGTTAGAACTGGACATGGAACAATGGACTGATTCAAAATTGGAAAAGGAGTAGAACAAGGCTATACATTGTCACCCTGCTTATTTGACTTATATGCAGAGTACATTATGCAAAATGCCAGGCTGGATAACTCACAAGCTGGAATCAAGATTGCTGGGAGAAATATAAACAGCCTCAGATATGCAGATAGTGCTACTCCAGTGGCAGAAAGTGCAGAGGGACTAAAGAGCCTCTTGATGAAGATGAAAGAGGAGAGTGAGAAAACTGGCTTAAAACTCAAGATTCAAAAGCTAAGATCCCGGCATCTGCTCCCATCACTGCATGGCAAATAGATGGGTAAACAATGGAACAGTGATAGACTTTTTTTCTTGGGTTCCAAAATCACTGCAGATGGTGACCTCAGCCATGAAATTAAAAGACACTAGCTCCTTGGAAGGAAATCTATCACAAACCTATTTAGCATATTACAAAACAGGCATCACTTTGCAACAAAATTGTGTATAGTCAAAACTACCTTTTTTTCAGCAGTCATGTACAATTATGAGAGCTGGACCGTAAAGAAACCTGAGCTCGAAGGAGTTGATGCTTTCGAATTGTGGTGCTTTTGGACTTCCCTGGTGGTGCAGAGATTAAAGCGTCTGCCTGAAGTGTGGGAGACCTGGGTTTGATCCCTGGATCAGGAAGATCCCCTGGATAAGAAAATGGCAACCCACTCCAGTATTCTTGCCTGGAGATTCTCATGGACGGAGGAGCCTGGTGGATTCCAGTCCACGGTGTCGCAAAGAGTTGGACACGACTGAGCGACTTCACTTTCTTTTCTTTCTTTCTTTGGATATCAGGGAGATCAAAGCCGTCCATCCTAAAGGAAATCAGCCCAAACTATTCATTTGAAGGACTGATGCTGAAGTTCCCAATACTTTGGCTGCTTGATGCGAACAGCTGACTCGTTGGAAAAGACCCTAATGCTGGAAAAGACTGAGGGCAGGAGGAGAAGGGGACGACAGAGGATGAGATGGTTGGATGGCATCACTGATTCAATTGACATGAATTTGAACAACCCTGGGAGATAGTGAAGGACAGGGAAGTGTGGCATGCTGCAGTCCATGGGGTTGTAAAGAATTGGATGTGACTTAGCAACTGAACAACAACAAACATTATAAATCCGGGTTTTCAGTGAAGTTAAATATATGTTTATTGGGTATATGTGTGTCTATGTGTCCACTTTTTAAAATTAAATATATGTTATATGTGTGTGACGTGTATACCCATCCACACACATCCACATTTAACTTTCTTGCTTAATTATTTTTCATATTTTTATGGTGAAGCTGTTGCCTCACCCAGTTCATTTTTGAGAGAATTAATCTGTGATTGAATAACAACCATTTTAATGGCTCAAACAGCTTTGAACAATCAGTACATTGGAATTGGAATTTGAAAAAGTCAAAGAGGCTCTAATAATTGTAATTAGGAGAAAGGGATGGTATCAGCAGATGTTACCGTGCACTATCAGAGTATCAATCTAATTATTGGTGGCACATTACACCTTTAAGCAAATTACTATTGCAAGAAATTTGGAAAGTTGCTCATGGCAAATCTGTTATTCATTTGGCTTTTCTGGCATGAGCATCAAGCTGGTCAAGCTGACTCTGCAACTACAGAAAATACAGTTTGCCAGTTATAGATAATCTCTCATAACTGAAATGAAATTAATAACTCATCTTAGCCAACTTGGGTTATTTAAGTGGTTGATGTGAAAATGAACTGCTTTGAAACCCAAAGCACTGTCTTTGAATTTTTTGCCCTATATATTGGGCAATTTTCACTCCTTTCATTCTATTTTAACACAAGATGAAAAGATATCATCTTCTTTCATATCCCTAAATTTTTAACAAATAAACGCCCAAATTGCCAGTTATTACTAGTATTTTTAATCTTTTTTTTTTTTTTTTTGGCTGTGCCACGAGGCATGAGGAATCTTAGTTCCCCAACAGGGATCAAATCCATGTCCCGTGCAGTGGAATCTCAGAGTATTAGTCAATAGACTACAAGGGAAGTTCATATCTTTAATCATTTTAATTCCTACAGTATTATTTTAGCATTAGGGAAGATGTTAATGGGAAGTGTAAGTTGGATCTAATTAATTATAGTAGTTTAAAATTCCTTAATTTAAATAATCCTTTAGTATTGTTTCATTTATTCTTCACAACCCTAGAATATTCATTCAGTTCAGTTGCTCAGTTGTGTCTGACTCTTTACGACCCCATGAACTGTAGCACGCCAGGCTTCCCTGTCCATCACTAACTCCTGGAGCTTGCTTAAACTCATGTTCATAGAGTTGGTGGTGCCATCCAATCATTTCATCCTCTTTCATCCCCTTCTCCTCCTGCCTCATTCTTTCCCAGCATCAGGGGCTTTTCCAGTGAGTAAGTTCTTTGCATCAGGTGACCAAAGTATTGGAGTTTCAGCATCAGACCTTCCAAAGAATATGCAGGATTCATTTCCTTTAAAATCGACTGGTTTGATCTCCTTGCAGTCCAAGGGACTCTCAAGAGTCTTCTTCAACACCACAGTTCAAAAGTATCAACTCTTCAGTGCTCAGCTTTCTTTATGGTCCACCTCTCACATCCACTTATGACTACTGGAAAAACCATAGCTTTGACTAGACGTAATTTTGTCGTCAAAGTAATGTCTCTGCTTTTTAATATGCTATCTAGGTTGGTTAGAGATTTTCTTTCAAGGAGCAAGTGTCTTTTAATTTTATGGCTGCAGTCACCATCTGCAGTGATTTTGAACCCAAGAAAATAAAGTCTGTCACTGTTTCCATTGTTTTCCCATCTATTTGTCATGAAGTTATGGGACCAGATGCCATAATCTTCATTTTTTGAATGTTGAGTTTTAAGCCAACTTTTTCACTCTCCCTTTTCATCTTGATCAAGAGGCTCTCCAGTTGCTCTTTGTTTTCTGCTATCAAGCTGGTTTCATCTGCATATCTGAGGTTATTGATATTTCTCCTGGCAGTCTTGATTCTGGCTTGTGCTTCATCCAGCCCAGCATTTTTCATGATGTACTCTGCATATAAGTTAAATAAGCAGGATGACTATACACAAATCTTGACATACTCTTTTCCCTATTTGAAACCAATTCATTGTTTCATGTCTGGTTCTGACTGTTGCTTTTTGACCTGCATACAGATTTCTTAGGAGGCAGGTCAGGTAGTCTGGTATTCCCATCTCTGAGAATTTTGCACAGTTTGTTGTTATCCACACAATCAAAGGCTTTGGTGTAGTCAATAAAGCAGAAGTAGATGTTTTTCTGGAATTCTCTTGCCTTGTCTGTGATCCAATGGATGTTGGCAATTTGATCTCTGGTTCCTCTGCTTTTTCTAAATCCAGCTTGAACATCTAGAAGTTCTTGGTTCACATGCTGTTGAATCCTTGGTTGGAGAGTTTTCAGCATTACTTAGCTAATGTGTGAGATGAATGCAATTGTGCAGTAGTTTGAGCATTCTTTGGCATTGCCTTTCTTTGGGATTGCAATGAAAGCTGACCTTTTCCAGTCCTGTGGCCACTGCTGAGTTTTCCAAATTTGCTGGCATATTGAGTGCAGCACTTTCACAGCATCATCTTTGAGGATTTGAAATAGCTCAACTGGAATTCCATCACCTCCACTAGCTTTGTTGGTAGTGATGATTCCTAAGGCCCACTTGACTTCACATTCCAGGATGTTTGGCTCTAGGTGAGTGATCACACCACTGTGGTTATCTGGGTCATGAAGATCTTTTTTGTATAGTTCTTCTGTGTATTCTTTTCACCTCTTCCTAATCTCTTCTGCTTCTGTTATGTCCCTACCGTTTTGTCCTTTATTGTGATTGTGCCCATCTTCTGTCCTTTACTGTGGAGGCCAGGCCAGAAAACAGTTGTTACCAAAAGTGGAGTAGAGGCCTTGACAGAATTTAAGGACGTGTCGAGAGGAAACGCAGAGTGAACTCCAGGTCTTCCAGGTTGCTTCTCTCAAATGTGAAGTGTGCTCTCTGCCCCGTTTTCGGAATGAATAGCACCATATTGGATAGTTGTGTTCCTGGTTCTCTGACCTCTGAACTTGCATCTACGTCACCAGTTGCACTGGATTCAGAATAATTATTAATTTCACTTAAAAATGAGATTGAAGTTAAGAGACATTGAATGCCTTGCCCAACTGAGAACCAAAAGAATGGATATTTTAATACTGAGCCTAGCATTTGTTCTTAATCACCACACTATCTACTTTTCATACAGAGAGTCTCTCTAGCTAAAATAGTATGAAAAAGCTGATATTTTACATACATAAATAGTTGCTTAATGCAGCTGACATTCATTCAGCATCTCAGTTATGCCAGGCATAGGAACCACAGAGAATACACTGGTTTAAAGAATTACCTGTACTTTAAAGAGCACATAGAAGAGATAACACGTGTCCAGCTATAACTAGAGTCTTGAATGTGAAGTGAAAGATACAGAAGTATCACAGCGAGATTTCAGAAGTGAGAGCCAGTACTCTTAGTCATAAGTACAGGTAAAGGCTGTAATAAAGAAGAAAAATTCAGAGAGTATAACGTAAAGTACCTGGGCTTGGACGTTTTGCTTTTGTTTCTTAATAATATGTGTCTTTCTCTGATGAGATCTTTTTCTGACATATTGCTGTGTTGTTAAACAAAGCATTTGGTTTTCCTCCTAGGATATTGCTACCTGGCTGCCACTCTCATTACCAGTTGTGTTGATTCCATTTGTTAAAGGCAAACAAACTGTGAATGTCTTTCCTTTAGCAAGTGATGGATTAATGCTTCTATAGCACTTAATGAGATGCAATGCATTTCATTGCTTTGCTTTGATTTCTTTTCGAAATGTAGCCACAGTCGAAATGTTCCTTGTGTGGGTAAACAAATTCTATCAGGAATGGTTCCCCAAGCTTTAGAATTCTCTTAAATAGAATATTTGGTTAGCATGTTTTGTAACCTGTATTTTTAGTTGATTGAAAGAGTAGGGTCACATCAAAGTTGGTGTCTAGATTTCTTCCCATGGTCGGTGCTGGACTCCCTCCATACTTGGTAATTAGAAGGCTACTAGAAGACACTTCTACCGCAGAATGTCCCCAGTCTTTCAAAGTTGTTGAAAATTTTCAACAACATTCATCCACATGAATTAATAACCATTAGCTTTGAATATAACCTCTTTTAAAATGTGGGGTTTTCTGAAAAGCCTCTCAAATGAGATTCATCTGATTGAGTGAGCAGTCTGTTTAATATTCTAGTGATCCCTGTGAGACAGGGAGAGAGAGAAAATATAAGTAATGTATGTAATCAAATAATATATAGATAATGTATTATCAATATAATACGTAGTGATTTATTATATAATTGATTTATAGTAAAAATTACATATGTAATTTATGGCATGGTTCCTGTTACCCTCTTAATCTACTTTTATTCTATAGAATCTCATAATGATTAGTAAATAATTTTTGAGATCTATTAAATTCTATTTAATTCAAGCAATATGTGATCTCAATATAATATAAATCAAACTAGAACAACAGCTATAAATATGAGAATTAATTTCAGATGAAGTGTGACATGGCGATTACAGAGGGAATAGATGACATGAAATATGAGAGAAGGTGAAATTTGAATTTGGGCCTTGAAAAAATGATCACAACAGCAGCCAGAGTTTACTGGGGATTTTCTGAAAGCTAATCCTATGAGATCAAATCAGTAGTGCTAGGATACCTTTGAATTGCTCTGAATCCCAATTTTAAGATTAGTCACATATTATAAAACTCATTAGTTATCTTCTGCTCAATTCTGTATAGTTCCTTCATGAGCCCTTTTGAAACCTGGCAAAGGTATCAATCCATGCCTCATTATCCCTGAATTTCCTGTTTTTCCTCTATATTTTGTCAACGGGAATGATGACATGAATATCAAATAATACAGTTTGGGCCCCACATTCTGGCTGGTTCAACAGAGCATGCATTTATTATAAGAGAGAAAACATTTTAGATCAACTGTAGAATTTTCTGTAATAATGAAACTATTTCATAATCTACATTAGTTAATATGCTAACTGGGCACCTGTAGCTCTTGAGACCTTGAATCATGGCTGGTGTAAATGAAGAGCTGAATTTTAAGTTCTGTTTCATTTCAGTTTATTTACATTTAAATAGTGACATGTGGCTAATGGCTACTGTCTTGGAGAGTGCAGTTCTAGGTAGAGTGAACAGTAGGGACAGAGGAAAATAGTCATGTGTATTTGGAAATCAGTTAGTAATCTATATATGCTAAGGCAGAGATGAAGACTATTGTGTATGATGAGGCTGGATAGTAGACTTTCTAATAGCAAGCCAAGTTATAAGTTTGACTAGAAATGTTGAAGCCTGACAGTGTGACATGATGAAATTGTTTTTAGAAAAATGTTCTTGGCTTATGAAAGCATGACACAGGATAGGGGACAGGGAGTAGATATGGGGCGAGTATTACAAAGAAATAAACTTAATACTATGGAATCAACTTAGATAGGGGACAAGGAGTACATGTGGAGTAAGTATTACAAAGAAACTTTTAATATTATGAAACAGAATAATGACAGTAGGAATAGAGTAAAATAGTTAAAGAAATACACTGTGAAAGTAGAATTGACACTACTTGTGACTGATGGGGAAAGGATGCATGTGAGTGTGGTGTTGAGGAGGAGAAAGACTATAATCATGAAGATATTTAGTGCATTTCTTATTTAGGTAATTTATAGGTGATAATGTGGAGACAGGAGAGAAATCTGATTTGAGAGAGCGCATCAGTTAGCTATTAAAATAATGCTGCAGAAAGATCATTAAACAATTCAGTGGCTTAAATCACCCATTTGCCATTGCTCAGAAATTTACTGATTGACTATCCTTTCAGTTCAATTCAGTCACTCAGTCATGTCCGACTCCTTGTGACCCCGTGGACTGCAGCACAACAGGCTTCCCTGTCCATCAACAACTCCTGGAACTTGCTCGACCTCATGTCCATCAAGTAGGTGATGCCATCCAACAATCTCATCCTCTGTTGTCCCCTTCTCCTCTTGCCTTCAATCTTTCCCAGCATCAGGGCCTTTTCCAGTGAGTCAGTTCTTCACATCAGGTGGCCAAAGTATTGGAGTGTCAGCTTCAGCATCAGTCCTTCCAGTGAATATTCAGGACTGACTTCTTTTAGGATTGACTGGTTTGATCTCCTTGCAGTCCAAAGGACTCTCAAGAGTCTTCTCAAACACCACAGTTCAAAAGCATCAATTCTTCAGTGCTCAACTTTCTTTATATTTCAACTCTCACGTCCATATATGACTACTGGAAAAGCCATAGCTTTGACTAGATGGACTTTTGTCGACAAAGTAATGTCTCTGTTTTTTAAGTATGCTGTCTCGATTGGTCATAGCTTTTCTTCCAAGGAGCAAGTGTCTTTTAATTTCATGGCTACAGTCACCATCTGCGGTGATTTTGGACCCAGGAAAATAAAGTCTGTCACTGTTTCCACTGTTTCCCCATTTATTTGTCATGAAGTTATGGGGCTGGATGCCATGATCTTCATTTTTTGAATGTTGACTTTTAAGCCAGCTTTTTCACTCTCCTCTTTCACTTTCATCAAGAGCCTCTTTAGTTCTTCTTTGCTTTCTGCCTTAAGGGTAGTGTCATCTGCATATCTGAGGTTATTGATATTTGATTGAAGTATTGATCAATTTGAAGAAATATTGATATTTCTCCCAGCAATCTTGATTCCAGCTTGTGCTTCATCCAGCCTGGCATTTTGCATGATGTATTCTGCATGTAAGTTAAATAAGCAGGGTGTCAGTATGCAGCCTTGATGTACTCCTTTCCCAATTTGGAATCAGTCCATTGTTCGAAGTCCAGTTATAACTGTTGCTTCTTGTCCTGCATATAGTTTTCTTAGGAGGCAGGTAGGGTGGTCTGGTATTCCCATCTCTTGAAGAATTTTCCACAGTTTATTGTGATCCACACAGTCAAAGGCTTTGGCATAATCAGTAAAGCAGTAGCAGACTTTCCTTTGGTTAGACATTTTTTAGAGGCATGAAATTACTTAGGGACACTTATCTGATGTTTAGAAATTTTTTGGCT
The DNA here is from genome assembly GCF_963930625.1 of Muntiacus reevesi. Taxonomy (NCBI): domain Eukaryota; kingdom Metazoa; phylum Chordata; class Mammalia; order Artiodactyla; family Cervidae; genus Muntiacus; species Muntiacus reevesi. The sequence goes on along the minus strand of NC_089257.1, from coordinate 23,931,353 downwards.
AATTAAAGTAATTCTCCCCTTTGTTTAATGCCTCTGATGATAATATCTCAACCTATATCTGGCAAGTCTGAACATATTTTAATGGAAAATCAAGGGGAAAAGAAACAGAAACAGAGTACTTTTTAAGCCTCTGTGACAAGTTTAAGCTTCTGTATGTGACAAGTTTGCTAATAGACTGTTGGTTAAAGCAACTCATGTGGCCAAACCCAGAGGCTATGTAGGAGGGGTACCAAAAAGAGCATGAGTGGAGAAAGACGTGAAGATTGGAGCCATAAGTAGAATTACTTTTCCATAGTCTTCCCTCTGGCCAGTTAATGATTTTTTTCCACAGGCAAATACCTTTTGTGCATATCCATTTCCCTTCAATGACCCATACCATTGTTGATTAAATCTTCTATTGGACTTGGATTCCAGGTACTCATGATTTACATAAATCCAGATATAGTTTAGTTTCTCATGATCCAGATATTTATAAAAAGACAAGTTGTCCACCCTCTTAATTGCCAACAAACTCATAACCTGATGAAATAAGGACAAGATAACTGCAAATAGGTCATTTCATCTTAAAAGTAGAAGGACTGGAACAGGTACCAGTCATTGCTTCATGAGATGTGGAATCAAGCTTGAGCAGTGGTACAGATTCCCACTCCCCCAGATTTTGGGGGTAGGATGAGTTTTCCTTTTTCTTGGGAAGTGGCTCCCTAGACTGTTCTCTTTATGTAAATGAAGCCTGTTGCCTTTTGAGAATTATTCCACAATAAAGAGTTTAAGATCTGATTATTACATTTTATTTTCCCCTATTAAATCATATTTTTAACATGTGAATTAGAATCAGTTGTGTGGTGGAACTGGCTCTTGCTGACCTGAATTCTTATTTCTTTTGTTTCTCTTTTGTTTATACTTGGCATAGAATGAGAGACATATTTCTCTTTTAGCACAAAGTGTTGCAGGCATTTAAAAATGGTCATTTGTCTCAGGGAGGTGGAGCTGACAAGCCTAGAGTGGTTTTCTTGTCCATTGTGAAAGTCTTAGGGAATATTTGCCAAATTGTAACAAAATCATATGGCAAAGAAAGAAGAATGTCAAGAGATATTTGTTTACAAAATAGGACAAGTGAGAGGAATACACATAACACACATAACATATGTTTCTTTTTTTAATGAGGAATTTCATCTATTTTTTAGCAATTACTGTAGGAAATGTGTCATTGCAGGAGATGAAACTTAAGCTTTTGCTCATGATTTTGATAGCCAAAGAAGTTTGAAGAAAAGGAAGCCTGACTGAGTCAATATGTTGAGTGAGGATCATTTTAAAATTAAGTCTAAAAAAAGCAAAGTTTACAAGAAAGCAGAGATGGCCTCTTTTAAAATATTTTACAGAGAAACTCATCATAGATAATTTAAGTGCATACCTCAGGTTGCCTATTATAAAATGTTTCATAGACCTGTTTGTGGCATCTTTGCTGTGGACTTAGTGTGGTTTGTATCTCTGTATCTACTATTGGAAGTTGTGAATTTAGATGCACCTATTCAAGAAACACTTTTTAAGAGAATCTCTATCCCAGAATGTAACAAATAATCTTTACCTTGATGTCTAATGAAAGGATGGATATTCAAATAGTAATTGATCAATTGAAATAATCAACATTAACAAGTAAATTTATCATATAAATAAATATTTTCTATGATTCTTAAGCTATTTACATTAATGTTTTTACATCAAGTTTCTTTTTATGTTTGTTTTTCGTTTTACCCGTTGTATATTCCTATGTAGTTTCATCAGTGAAAAAAACTTGTAACAGGAACTGTCCTGCATCTCCATTGATTAGGTTGAGGAGATGAAGTTCAGTTCAGTCTCTCAGTCGTTTCTGACTCTTTGCAACCCCATGAATCACAGCATGCCAGGCCTCCCTGTCCATCACCAACTCCCAGAGTTTATTCAAACTCATGTCCATCGAGTTAGTGATGTCATCCAACCATCTCATCCTCTGTTGTCCCCTTCTCCTCCTGCCTCCAAACCCTCCGAGCATCAGGGTCTTTTCCAATGAGTTAACTCTTCGCATCAGGTTGCCAAAGTATTGGAGTTTCAGCTTCAGCATCAGTCCTTGCAATGAACACCCAGGACTGATCTCCTTTAGGATGGACTGGTTGGATCTCCTTGCAGTCCAAGGGACTCTCAAGAGTCTTCTCCAACACCACACTTTAAAAGCATCAATTTTTCGGCACTCAGCTTTCTTTGTAGTCCAACTCTCACATCCATACATGACCACTGGAGAAACCATAGCCTTGACTAGATGGACCTTTGTTGGCAAAGTAATGTCTCTGCTTTTTAATATGCTGTCTAGGTTGGTCATAACTTTCCTTCCAAGGAGTAAGCGTCTTTTAATTTCATGGCTGCCATCACCATCTGCAGGGATTTTGGAGCCCCCCCCCCCAAAAAAAAAATATCTGACACTGTTTCCACTGTTTCCCCGTATATTTTCCATGAAGTGATGGGACCAGATGCCATGATCTTAGTTTTCTGAATGTTGACCTTTAAGCCAACTTTTTCACTCTCCTCTTTCACTTTCATCAAGAGTCTTTTCAGTTCCTCTTCACTCTCTGCCATAAGGGTGGTGTCATCTGCTTATCTGAGGTTATTGATATTTCTCCTGGCACTCTTGATTCCATAACCATTACTCCTTGCAGTATAAGGGCTAGCAGAGCAAAGGCAGAGATTGTCTTTGCTAGACACTGTCCAGGGAGAGAGGAGCAAGGGGTGCTGACTATCTCCCACCTTAGATGTTTCTGTGTTCCCCATAAATTTTTCTTTTCTGTGTTAACTGTGGACCTAGGAAAATTGAGTTTTTCAACCCTAGAAAGGAGAATCTTTCTTAAATTTTATCTCAGGCTAGAGCAAGTCTTTAGGAACTTGACACTTGTGCCTACTCCTAGAGCACCAGCTTAGACGAGCAATCTAAAGTCAACATCTAGCCAGACTCATTGAAGAAAGAGTCCAAAGAAACTGAGATAGTCCTGAAAACTCTTGGCTACACCATCACATTTAAAAATCATAGTTGGATTTATGTGGTACATATAGTCAATGGAATACTACTCAGCTGTAAAAAAAATAATGAAATAATGCCATTTTCAACAAGATGAATGGACCTAGAGATGATTATTCTAAATGAAGTAAGTCAGAAGTAGAAAGACAAATACTTTATAAGTGAAATCTAAAATACGTCATGAATGAACTTATCTACGAAACAGAAACAGAATCATAGAGATAGGGAACAGACTTGTGGTTGTCAAGGGATAGATGGGTGATGGAGTTGGAGTTTGGGATTATCAGAGGCAAACTCTTGTATATAGAATGGATAAATGACAAGGTCCAACTGTATATCAAAGGGAACTCTATTCAATATCCTGTGATAAGCCATAATGGAAAAGAATATATGTATAACTGAATCACTTTGCCGTACAGTAGAAATTGACACAACATTGAAATCAACTATACTTCAATTAAAAAAAAAAAGCTCCTAAAAATGTCATATTTGGAAGAGAGAAAAGATTGTACCAGAGAAGAGAGATGGGAGTAGGTCATTAAACAGCTGTATGGTTGTTGAAAATGGCCACACATTCTTTGTAGCTCCTTCCATCAAGAGCTGAAGTTTTTCTCTACTTTGAGAATCTATACTGTAATTTGCTAAGAGATCTTAAGTGTTTTCACTAAACACACACAAAAGAAGGTAACTATATGGGGCAATGGGTATGTTAATTAGCTTGATTGTAATAATCACTTCACAGTGTATATACCTTATGTTATATATCTTAGATACATATTTATTTCAATTATACCTCATTAAAGCTGGAAAACAGCCAACTGGATAATGATGGAACTGGTCAAGAACTCCTGTGAACAGGCTCCATGGTTCATGCTCTTAAGTACTACACTGTATTTACTGCCTTTCAGCAAGATTGCCTAAAAATGTTACAGGGATTTGTCTTCATCTGAAATGCCTTTGAGAAGGCCTTGTGAAGACTTCTGAGCTGATAGAGGACACAGCAGTCTCATTATATTATAGTCATGCTGTGTGTGAGAAAATTAAAGAGACATTTTTCATTAAATCTCTGATGTGATTGCATTGCTCCTTAAATTACAATCTGGAAATGAAAGAGCATGTTTTTTTAGCCATTAAAATTGCACCAAAAACTGATGTGGAAGGGAGGATTGCGAAGCAGGGAGTAGCAGGAGAGGCTGATTCAGTAATGACATAATTTGTGTTTGCACGCCTAAACTCTCTCTTTTAGGCTTCCTGAAATTTGCTAGATATGAGCCCATTAATCAATTACATTTATAAAAAATTGATGCCACTTATTCTTTTTTCCAAATAATTCATAGCAGTGGTACAAGTGATATCCCATAGTGATGTCTAGTAGTGTGTACATTTTGCCAAATGTGAAGAGAGATTTAAAACTAACCTAAATGTACCATGGAAGTAAATTAATAGAACCCACATTGTGATCCCTGAATTCTTGATTGACTTTTATCATTTTTGTTTGCTCACTCACCGTAGGGAAAGAGTCTTCTGTCACCATGAAATTAACAATGCTCAACACTATTAAGTGAAACTTCAAGACTTATGGATTCTGAAGGTTACACTAATGCCATTTTATGACTAAAACCTCACAATTCATTTCCTTGGAAATTATAATAATGTCAAATTGCATTTATTCAAGCAATCTTTTGATAGAGTTTTCTTCTTTTTTTTTTTTTTTGGCCTTGAGACTGCAAGATTAAGTCATATTTTTACCTGAAATGTAAAAATCCAGTTGTATTTTTGATCTGAGTCTACAATTTGGAATTTGTTATAGTTCAGGATTGATGAATTTATTTCATGTTTACATTGACTGCAGGTGGAAAGAAGAAAGACAAACAGTGCTCCCATGATTGAATTCTAGCCCCAGCTATGTAGGTCTGCCTTTGTTCGAGCAGATATTCTTTGCAAACTCTCTTACTGCTCCAAAATCAGGCAACAATAATATAGAATGTTTGAGAATAAGTAAGGCATCCAAGGAGAATATTTCTATTTTGAATAGATGTTAGATGTAAAAAATATGTAGTAATAACATTTATTCAATGCTTGCTGTGGGCCAAACATGGTTCAAAACATTTTACATACACTCTCTGATCTAACTGTTCAACAGCCTACCTTAGTGTTGATGGGTATGGGAAATCAACTGTAGACCCCTTACTCTTTAAAAATAAAATTATTGAAGTATAGTTGATTTAAAATGCTAGGCCTCTTACTCTTGAGATTTTATTAGTTCTTACCACCCTGAAGGAAGAGAGTAGCTTAGCTATAATGGCCGTTACAATTTTAACTTGATCCACAAGCACTGGTGAGGGGAAAAAAAAATAATTTCTTTTTAACTAACTTGCAGTGAATTTATAGGGACTGGATTAGTGAGAAAAGCCTAATCTCTAGTATGTATGATGTTTTGATACATGGGCACTGGGTTTAAATATGTGTTTGTTCGATTCTTTCTTTGGTTCTATCCAGTAACTTTGGTAAATAAAAATACAGTCATAAAAATGATAATAACTTATGCTTTTACTGTAGTAGTAAGGAATTAGAAATTAATTTTAATTGAAGGAATCATTATATGTAATATTTAGAAATAAATAAATATTACTTAGAAATAGACTACTTATCAGTCAGTTCAGTCACTCAGTTGTGTCTGACTCTTTGCGACCACATGGACTGCGGCACATCAGGCTTCCCTGTAAATCACCAGCTCCCGAAGTTTGTTCAGACTCATGTTCATCCCGTTGATGATGCCATTCAACAATCTCATCTTCTGCTGTCCCCTTCTCCTCCTGCCTTCAATCTTTCTCATCATCGGGGTGTTTTCCAATGAGTCAGTTCTTTCCATCAGGTGGCCAAAGTATTGGAGTTTCAGCTTCAGCATTAGTCTTTCCAATCAGGACTGATTTCCTTACTGCCAACATCCATTGGATCATTGAAAAAGCAAGAGAGTTCCAGAAAAACATCTACTTCTGCTTTATTGACTGTGCCAAAGGCTTTGACTGTGTGGATCACAACAAACTGTGGAAAATTCTTCAAGAGACGGGAATACCAGACCACCTGACCTGCCTCCTGAGAAATCTGTATGCAGGTCAAAAAGCAACAGTTAGAACTGGACATGGAACAACAGGCTGGTTCCAAATCATGAAAGGAGTACATCAAGGCTGTATATTGTCACCCTGCTTATTTAACATATATGCAGAGTACATGATGCAAATTGCCAGACTGGATGAAGCACAAGCTGGAATCAGGATTGCTGGGAGAAGTATCAATAACCTCAGATATGCAGATGACACCACCCTTATGGCAGAAGACTACTTATAGTGCCAGAAAATGTTTACTATAAATATTTAGGGGCACGGTTAAAATGTTAACAGGATATGAACATTTAACTGTATAAAATTGCTTTTTTATGACATGAAAGGGGGTAACATGGAAGATTAGAATATATTTTTAAGTTTCTAGAACTTTGGGTAAATTTATTTCTTTGAGAATTTAGATACAAATATTAAAGTAAAAATGTGAAGGGAGAATAATTTCAAAAATTAACAATAACAACCTGTGGATGACTTTACTTATTTCTGTTTACTGAAAAATAAAGCAAATGGTTTCTAGCCAGAACACAATTGAGTGAATAATCAGCAGTGGTATTAATAATTTAAGTCTAAAGCTTTATTTTTAATGTATCACTTGCTATAGTCCATTCATCAAATAATCAACATTGGAGTCTCAAAAAAAGCATCACTGGATCTTCCATGGTGGTTAACACTGCATGGGACAATGGCTATTTCCTTAAAGCACTTTTAGCTTAAATTGGAGCTTGTAATCCTCATGGTGCAATATAATCCAGAAAATATTGCTTCTTAGGAAGTTTCTGGTTAGTCAGAATTGCCGCTAGGGTACAGTAGGTGATTTCCCTAGTCAATGCAGAACTGTCCATCTTGGTTAGCTATACTATTCTGCGTGCGTGCTAAGTCACTTTAGTCGTGTTCGAGTCTTTGTGACCCCATGGACTGTAGCCTGCCAGGCTCCTCTGCCAATAGAATTCTCCAGGCAAGAATACTGGAGTGGGTTGCCATGCCCTCCTCCAGGGGGTATTCTCAACCCAGGCATCAAACCAGTGTCTCTTACTTATCCTGCATTGGCAGGCAGGTTCCTTACCACTAGCGCCACCTTGGAAGCCCTATACCACTCTGGTTTCATCTATTCTTGTATAATTGAACTTCCCTGGTGGCTCAGACGGTAAAGCGTCTGTCTACAATGAGGGAGACCCAGGTTTGATCCCAGGGTCGGGAAGATCCCCTGGAGAAGGAAATGCAACCCACTCCAGTACTATTGTCTGGAAAATCCCATGGATGGAGGAGCCTGATGGACTACAGTCCATGGGGTCGCAAAGAGGCAGACACGACTGAGCGAGTTCACTTTCACTTCACTTTCACTTTCATGCCTCTTAAAAGGTATGTGCATTTTATGAGAAATTGTGGCATTTCTCTAGGAAAATAAACTAGAACAAATGCCAGTATTCTGGCACAACTGTCAGGCAGAGAAATATATGATTTTTTTTAATCTAAAAAGAGAAAATCATTTGAATCTGCTGTTCAGACATCACCTTAGGGAGTGGCTGAGTTGAGACATTAAACAGGCTGTGTCTCCAGCACCTCCACCCACTGTAATTATGACACATTTAGAAATCAGCGGAGACTTTTAAAAGCCAAAGATACACAATGCCTTATATATCTGCAGTTGCAAAAATGCTGCCAGGATACTTGAATCTTCAGCCAACTTACCCTTTATTCCACAAGGTGGGGTTGTTTCAATATGAAAGAAAAGAGCAGGAGACGCAGAAACTTACCCTATTTCTAAAGTAAGAAACTATTACTATTATTGCTTTGCCATTAAAGAGGAGGAAAGTGCAGAATTTTGCAAATGTATACGAGGAAAGTTCTTGCGGCACTTTATTTTGTTCTTTTTTTCAAAAATGACTTTACCTAAGCAAATTTTCATGTAGACATGCTCAATCACTCCAGACTCTTCACAGCCCTATGGACTGTAGCCCACCAGGCTCCTCTGTCCATGGGATTCTCCAGGCCTCCAGACAAGGATACTGGAGTGGGTTGCCATGCCCTCCTCCAGGGGATCTTCCCTGACCCAGGGGTTGAACTCAATGTCTCCTGCATTGCAGGTGGATTCTTTACCCACTGAGCCACCTGGGAAGCCCAAATTTGAAATAAAGATTATTCTGTTGCTTATTCAATAATTAGATGACATGATTAATTAAGTATTAATAGTTTGTTCATTTAACAAATATTTTTTGATTACCTCCTATATGCCAGGCAGTGTTTCATGGCCTAAATATATAGAATTGAATAAATCACAGCTAGAAGGAACTATCACAAACGAATCACAAGGAGATAGAAGAAACTACCCAACTAGAAAGAAGAAACTATTACAAGAAAGCTTTTCATGGAGCTTTACTTTCTATTAAGGCTTCAAAGGGCTTGCTGAGTTGAGGATGGAACACAGAAACCAAATACTTAAGTTGATCCTGTAGCATACTAGGTGATGATGCATTCTGTGTAGACATTACAAAGGGGTGGAGGGTGCCCAGGGCTGGGAGTATTGCTGTAATTAAAAGATTTGTTCTCTGAAGAGTTCCCCAAAGAGGTGGCACAGCTTGCTAATGGATCAGATGTGAGAATAAAAGAATTCATGACTCTCAGACTGTGACAGAACTTAGGTTCTGCTGCTTGCTGCTTGAAAGCCAGTACACTCTAGAGGCAAGCGTTGGTTAGAAAGGAAAACTTACTTTATTCAGGAGGCTGGAAACCCAGGGAGAAGGCAGACTCACGTCCAAAAACTAACTGAAAATTCTGCTGGGCCGTGAAAGTTTTTAAAGCCAAAGAAGGGACGTAATCTCAGTTGGTCACCGATGTAGGGGTTAGATTCCTCACCGTCCCCCACAGCATGCAGACTTGAGGACCTCTGATCTCTCTTTAGATGCTCTTTGTTCACATCATCTGTTCACAAGATTGCTAACAGGGAACCGTGGGAAATGATCTAATCCTCTGTTAATGACATTTTCTTGATTTCTTCTGCTTTAAGAAAAGAATCAACAGATGAGGTGAGGTTTATACATGATCAAAGATTTCAAAGAAGTTCTTGGGCCAAAGGTTACTTAGCATGGGAAACCTGGTGTAAAGTTTAGTTAAAATGACAAGTGCCTTCTGCAGAAAGGTGCTTCCTACAGAGGACTGCTTCCTGCAAAAAGGGAAAGCTGCTTAGAAATTACTCCATTTCTGTGGGATTATGGGTTAAGGTTTGTGTCTTCTCTGACTTCATGCTGACATTGGGTGATGTATTCTGAGTTGAAGATGTTCATATGGGTCTGTACCATCTCTTTGCTGACAATTTTTGTTGCCCTCTTACATATATGAGTGGAACCAGACACAATTATTTTGATGCCCACAAAGAATTATAGATTATGATGAGCAATAGTGTTAATCCCATTCTTTTGAGCCTAGTTCTTGAAGCTGCACTAGCCATAGATTCAGTACTGCTCATGATGGAGCAGCTTATGTCATGGATACAGTCTGGTCATCATGCAGTTTATCTTTTCCTCTCTAGTATCTGTTGCAGCATCTGTAAAACATCTCAGGAATGTGTGTCAGACACTGAAAAATTCTGCAGTTTTATTGTCCTAATCATTAACTGCTTGAGCCTGTTCTTTTGTGTCTCAGGGGAAGACTGGGAGACTTCAGCTTTCCTATAAACAAGAGGCAGGGAACATGGAGGGGCCTTTGTGCTTGGCGTGGGAGTGCAGGGTTCTCTACTTGATTTTAAAACCTTATAATTTATTATCAGATTTTTTTCCCCAATATATAAAAAGTGCTCTTTGAAGAAGTTTGGGGTTGAGCCTTTCTATATCTGGTTTGGAGCCACTGTAGACTACCAGGCTTCCCTTGTAGCTCAGCCGGTAAAGAATCTGCCTGCAATGCAGGAGACCCAGGTTCAATTCCTGGGTTGGGAAGATCCCCTGGAGAAGGGAATGGCAGCCCGCTCCAGTATTCCTGCCTGGAGAATCCCATGGACAGAGGAACCTGGAGGGTTATAGTCTATGGGGTCGCAAGAGTTGGACAGGACTTAGTGACTAAAGCACCACCATAGACTGCCAAGAGAGCTTCTGCATACTTGGAGTTATGCAACATTCGATACAGTCCCATTCTTGCCACTATTTAGCTGAGTGACTTTGAGCAGTTTGCTTTTTCAGAAAATGATGACTTGAAGTGGACAGCCATGGTGACAGCATTTCCGATCTTGCTTTTCTATTACGTGAAACTTTATGAGTAATAGCCAATGAAATATGGGGGGTGGAGATATAAGTATTCTTCAGATTAAAAGAGGATCTGAATACCTCCAGATAACTAATCTTTGTGACAATAAAGCATCATCATAAATTATTTAGCAGTTTTTTTTTTTCTTTTCAGTACATAAATAATGATGTTCTTTGAAATTAGTGGTATCTTGAGAGTCTGTGGGGCTTCCCTTGTGGCTCAGTTGGTTAAAAATCCACCTGCAATGCAGGAAACCTGGGTTCAATCTCTGGGTTAGGAGAAACCCCTAGAGAAGGGAACAGCAACCCACTCCAGTATTCTGGCCTGGAGAATTGCTGGGACTCTATAGTCCATGGGGTCAGAAAGAGTCGGACACACCTGGGCAACTTTCACTCACTCACTCACTCACTCACGAGTCTGTGGAATACCAGAAGTATTTTTCCTATCAATCTGACTGTCCTTAACTTATTCTCATAGAAAATTGGGCTTAATGTACTTACATAAATTTGTGATTCTTACAATATAAATTTAGGAAATAATCATTCTCAAAGTGAAAGCAGGTTTCTTTATTGTGAAAATTTTCAAATGAAGAGAGAAAGCTCGATTTTATTGAATATTTTTGTCTAATTGGTGTTTTCATACTAATTATCTAATGAAATTTTTACAATAATTTAGAAGAAGGAGGTAGCTTTGATTCTGTTAATTTTGCTTGAGCGATGAGACTGAAAAGCTTACAAATCTTGTTCAAAGTCACTGAGCAATTAGGCAGTGTGAAACAAAGATCTCACTGTTACCCAGTTAGTCGTGAGGCTGCTCTCTTGGGGCCCCAGTTGAGCCAAAGTCCCCTGGCTCTGTCAGGGAGTTCTTTCTGCTCAGATTCATGCCTGCCAGTGATAAAGCTAAATTTGGTGCCTATCAAGAGAGACTTTTATTCAGTGGCCAGACAATGGAGAAGGGAGGCTGTCATCTTCTCCCAGAAGGGAGGAAAGGGGCTAGTGGCACGTGCATCATCAGAGACTGGGGAAAAGGCAGAGGTTTCCAGGAGTTGCTGGTGCATGTGCAGTTTCTCGGTCTCCCTTGCACAGGGCACAAATTTTGCCTGGCAGAGTGCAAATCCCCCTTTGGGTGATCTTAGGGTGGTAATGGGGCGATGGTGACTTCAGACGCTGCGGTTTCATCTCTGCAGGCATGTTCCTACAGTCAAGTCCGAGCCCATTCAGGGATGGTGACCACTGTGCATCTCTCAAAGCATCTGTCTCTAAAAGTCCAGCTGTGAAGCATCTCTGCCAAACACCAGGCACTTTTGAAATAAACACAGAAATAAATCAGGACAGGTGTCCTTCCGCTCTCAGGGATTCGTACAGAAACAAGAGATAAATCAAAGCAAAGAAAGCAGTGACCTTTAGCATCTTTTGCCCCCTGTCCTGGATCCAGCCTGTTCATTCTGGTTTTATTGGGGGCCTTTGTGGAGTCCTGTTGATAAAACACAATTAGCCTGCATAGTTGAAAACAGCTTCTGCCTCTGGGGCCTGGGCTGCATAGCATGGGTGATATTGCCTCTGTCCTCTGTCGGTAAATCTTATCTCCCAGAAACAATAAGTAAAAGAGATTCACTGGGAAGATGTTTTTGGACTCTGCGGGAGAAGGCAAGGGTGGGATGATTTGAGAGAATAGCACTGAAACATATATATTACCACTTGTAAAATAGGTGACCAGTGCAAGTTTGATGCATGAAGCAGGGCACCCAAAGCCGGTGTTCTGTGACAACCCAGAGGGATAAGGTGGGGGGGGAGGTGGGAGGGGTGTCAGGATGGGGAGACACATGTATATCTCGTGAGTGAGTCATGTTGATGTATGGCAAAGCCATCACAATATTGCAAAGTAATTATCATCCAATTAGAAGAAATAAAATGATGTTAAAAAAGAAATTATAACACCCTAGTAAAAAGCACAGCCTTGGGAGCCTGGGAACTTCAATTTTTATCTCAGCCCTTTCATTTGGTAGTTTTGTGACAATGGACAAGTTCTTTAACTAATGTGGGCTTTGATTTCCTCATCTGTAAAATGTAGAAAAAATAGTATCTAGCACATGGAGATGTTTTAAGCATAAATGAATACATATATTCATATGTATATATACACATACACATATATAATGCTTAGGTCATGTAATTATATTCTAATCATTATTTGCATTCTTTTTTTAAAGATTTTCTTCATGTGGACCATTTTTAGTTTTTACTGAGTTTGTTACAATATGCTTCCATCTTATGCTTTGATTTTTTGGCTGTGAGGCATGTGAGATATTAACTTCCTGACCAGGGGTCAAACAAACACTCCCTACATTGAAAGGCGAAGCCTTAACCACTGGACTACCAGGGAAGTCCTTGTTATTTGCATACTTGATATCAGGTTTGCAATCATAATCTCAATCTGTTCTCAAATGCCTGAGTACCTTATGACAGTTATGACAGAGGACTACCTCAAACACCCGAATTTCAACTAAAAATTGAGAGAAGTACTGCTTTGTAGACAGCATTTCCACAGCAGAAAAACATTTGGAAAGAGTGTGTTGTTAGGGGAGAGAATAAGAGAGAAGAAACAGATTGGTAGAGTGAACGACTGATTCTACCTGCTACTCTATCCCTCAGACTTGTTTCTCCTTATTTCTAAATCAGGACTGACAAAGATTCCTATGAGGACTGATCTCGCTGCAAACTGGACAGCATCTCTGAGAACTCAGTTCTATACTTGAAATGACTCAGATACAGATGCAGGGAGTTTCTGGCACAGCTATGGCAATAGCAGTGTGTGCTAAGTAGCTTCAGTTGTGTCCAACTCTTTGTGACCCTATGGACTGTTGCCTGCCAGGCTCCTCTGTCCTTGCAGCAATAAAAAATAGCATGCTGAAACATCAACTTGATCTGTGGTCTGTAGGCCAAGAGCAGCAGCGTTTTCTACACTATCGCTCTCTTACCTTCTTCTTACAGTGCTTTCACTGCTTGTTTTTTCACAAATGAAATTTATTCCGCTACTGAAACTGACAAAGTTCCCTGTGTTTCTAAGTGAAAGAGATTGGAAAGACACAGATTGAGTAGTGGTGAAATGGTTCAATTAACTTGTGTATTTAAGTACCTATTATGTGACTTGGATATTTGAGTCGCTATTACATGTACCAGATCTTGAAATAGTGAAGGAAATAGCGCCTCAAAGAGAGCAGAATAAGATGTTATATAATAATATGATATATCAAAAGTAAGTGCCAACTTTTTTTCTTTGTGGTGTTTTTCAAGGGGACAAATAGCATATCTGGTTTATGGAATCATTTATGGACATGTTTTTCAAAGAAGTCTTCAATAATTATTTAGTGTAGACAGATAAAGAATGTGTTGAGCTGTCTCCTAATTTTTAACTTGGTATTTGTAGTGTTTTTTGTGATGAGAATTGTAATGTCTGGCTTATAGAATCATTGGAATATTTATTGAATTCATGTTTAAATATCATAGGTATGGACTAGGTAACAGTTTGAGTGAAGCTCAGATGATGCATTTTTACAGAGGTTTTTATTTGTGAAGATCTTTTCCATATTGAGACATGGTTTCATAGACCTTCCTTATTAAGGTTTTGCTTTCTTACATGAATCAGAATAGACAGCAGGTAAATGTTATTAAGAGAAAGTGTGAGCCTATAATTGAAATCTTTGTTTATAGTTTGAAGTTCGAATTCCCCTGGGGTCATAATTATTAACCTCATTGGACCTCAACATGCAAACTGATTACTGTTTAAAAGCCCTATTCAGTGTTGGGAAACTCTGACATTTTGTCAATAATGATTTGATCAATCACATAAAAATAATTTCCAATGCCCAGTATAAATATTTAAAACCTTTTTAGAAAATACAGGGGAGTAAGAGTCCAATTCTATGAATGTCCACAGATTAGAATGAAAAGACTTGAAACCATCTTTAGATTACAAAAAAAAAAAAAGTGTGAGTTATCACCAAAGACAGGGTGAAAACCAGGTCTTAAGAGAGTGCTGTAAACACAAAGGAAATAGATTAATGTGAAATGAGGGTAAAACAACATTGAAATATCCACTGACGACAGACTTCTCTTTTAGCTGTGTTATCGCCTTTAACTTCCCCTCATGGATGTGTTGTTGAACATGAAGCTGGATTCAGCAGGTCACCTGCATGGAAAAAGCCAACTAGAACTGCTGATCTAAATCTCTGCTGAGAAATCCAAATTAGAAATGCAGATGTGAAATTGAGATGACCTGGGACCCTTTACTGGAGTGCTTGCACCTGGACAGATACCTCAGCGTGCAGGGAAACTATAAGGGACTAAAAATGCCTGCATGCTTGCACAGTAGGGAAAATTATGAACAATGAGATACGAAAAAGTAAAAAATCATTGACCGCTTGTTTAGTGCTGGCAGCAAAAGCAGGGTGCTTTACTGCAAATGATCTCTGCACACCACACCACCAAGGAAGTGGGCAGACCACCTAAGCCATCCCTGCAGCTCAACCCATCAATCTATGTCAACCCTCACCCCACGTCAGGAATTAGCCCGCCCTTCTCAGAGAGCTACTTGTTCTAGCTCCCTGGTTGTGCAGCATGAGTCCTCTATGAAGCCCTGCCTGAATTCCTCATCTGGCCTCTTATCAACTTCTATTTGTCAGTAACAGATTCATCCACATAGAGATAATAATACAATTATGGAAGTGATTGGCATAAAAGAGAAAGGTTACATCATTGTTTATAGTAACAATCATGAATCCTAAAGGATTTCCAGAGTAACTCAGCAGATATTTTAAAAACCCAGGTCTTAGGTTATATGTTAGGCATCTTGGATCAGAATGTTGAGGAAAAGAATGTTACAGAGGAATCTACAAATTTAAAAAATTATCTCCATGTACATGTGCATAAATAAAAATTTTAGAAGTATTGAGGAAAGGTCCTAGAAAAATACCCCAAGTTCAAAAGCAGAAACCATTTTTCTTTTCCAGTATCTTATTTTTTTTCTGTGCCATAAAGCTTATGTACCATAGAATCATAGAAAAATTGACAGAAGCACTTTTGCATCTACAGTGTTAATTAATGAATCCTTTTACTTGTGCCAAAGAATTAGCTTTTTATAGAAGCATTTTCCTCTTTCTCTTTTACAAAGTAAATATGATCTCCACAACAACTAAAGGGAATTACCCAGAGTTTCTCACATAATTTATAAACAGTTAACTTAACATGGAATCTTGCTTATTAACAACCCCCTTCCCCCCAGGAACTAATCACTTAACAATACAAAAGGATGTTATTAAGAATTGGAAATCTTTTTGGTAAATGGAGAATATTTTAGTTGCTTCCAATGGTAGTATTATAATGCTTTTATTATAACTTTATTTTTTTCTTCTGATTATGGGAGAACTTTTGACTGAAGAATTCTGATTTGAATACATATGACATTCTCTTGTTACTAAACTTCTGTCTTATAGGAATTTGATAGTTTCTTCCTCGTGCATTCAGAACTTGCAGGTACTTACTTCTCACTTATAAATGGTTTCGCTCAGGTGAAAGAAAGGTCCGCTTGCTTTTCCACTTTCAGATGCCACAGTCTAGGTTTCTGGTGAAGTGTCAGATGTGCGTGCTCTTTCTGACCTTCTATCCACTTAGGTAATGACCATGCTTCTGGTAGAGTCATAGACTAAAGGATTATGCTGTGAACTAGACCAGGTGAACGATTATTTGCTACTGAACTTTAGGAAATAGTGGCCATCCACAAATGCATTTGTGGCTTCCCAGGTGGCACTAGGGGTAAAGAACCCACCTGCAAGGGCAGGAGTCATAAGAGACACGTGTTTGATCTCTGGATCAGAAAGATCTCCTGGAGAAGGAGATCTGATCTCCTCCCATATTCTTGCCTGGATCCCATGGACAGAGGAGCCAGGGGGACTACAGTCCAGGGGATTGCAAAGAGTCAAACATGATTGAAGCGACTTAGCATGCAGGCACAAATACATTCAGTTGCATATTTTGATACTTCTTTTGTATGCCCATCATTTGTCCTTTTGTTTTAAGAAATTTTCATGATACAGTTTTCATCACCTTGTAGAAACACAAAATTCTCTTCATGTTACAATGTCACCTTAGCTTGTTGCATTTTCAATCCTGCTGCAAAATCCAGGCTCACACTCAGAGTCCTAAGGATTACAATCAAGAAAGGGGGAGGGGACAGGGACATGAGGGAGAGGAATTGTCTATGTGCATGAGAGAGGAGCAATAGCATAAATATATGATTATATGTGATTGTACCAAAAAAGTTAGAAATCAGAAACTTAACAGATGTAAACAAGGAAGGTAAAGTGGAAATTAAGCGTTTCCAACACAAAGGCTGATAACACTATAGGACAAAGTAGATAAGAAAACAGTCCACCTAAACAAGCAATAACGTTTATCTTGATACCAATGAAAATAGTTGGAATTACTCTGAATGGAGCAAGATTTGCCTTAGTGCTTTATTTTTCTATTTATATAAAGCTTTTAAAAAGAAGAGAAAAATCTCCTAAAAGCATATAATGATGTAAAACTGTAGGTTGGAAGTTTTGCTAATGTACTACCGAGATGTTGAAAAACAAGTTGAAAATTATTTTAAAAAATGAGTTCATTCAACAGCTTACTGAGTTCTTATTTTGTGCTGGGCACTGTTCTAGGCACTGTGTGGCTGTTATGCATGGGTCACTACTGTCATGTCATGGCATTTACATTCTGGAGAAAGAAATAGATATGAAGCAGGTAATTTTTCATAAGGTCTGTGGAATGTTAGGACAAGAAACATACAGGGTGCAAAAGGACCTCTTAGCAGTGTTGGGATAAACCATTCTATCAAGGTGATAAAATCTGGGGGATTCTGGTTAGAAGGGAAAGCATATTCAAAGTTATGGGGCCTATGAAAAACTGTAGTTCAAGAGAGTGATGGGAACAGAGAACAGCTATCAGAGGGGGCATGTGTACAAGAAGGTCTAGAGATGCGGCTGGAGATTGAGAAAATACCCACAATTAGCTGAAAGTGTGAAAAGACAGGAGAAAGGCAGGTCCCACATAAAGGTGGGCTGACTACTGGGAAGCCATTGAAGGACCTTAAGCAGAAGGATGAAGTTGGATTAGATTTCCTTAAAATACGCTCTGCTGTGATGGAGGGATTGGAGTGAGGCAAATGGAGGTGTGAGGAGATGAGTTAGGAAACTTGGTAAAGTGGATGAAGTGAGAGAGTGGGTGGCCTAGACTAAATAGGCATCAGTAGGATGGGGGCCTAACTAGCATGCCCTGATCCACTAGTCTGAGAAACATAAATACGGAGAGTCTTCATTTTGGAGGTCATTTACCAACTAACATTGATCAAATTAGTTCGTATTTACTACTTAGCAAATCTTCTGTAAGTAGCCTCCCAGATCTCTTTAGAACATATGGATGCAGGTATTCTTTGTCCCCATATTTGAGTTCTCAGCCAGAAATGAAGCAAGGAAACTAGCAGAAGAAGCATAAGGTTACCTGTTCTGGTTACTACTGGTTATGTAAGACCATTTAAGTACCTCCCAGTGAACATAAGGAATGTAAAAGTAGATGAGGTCAATTATATTTCCCAAATGTGGCTAAAAATATTGCCCATTCCTCATGCTCTTTTGAACTTTACCCTCTGTCCTCCAGAAGTGGTCCCTGGTTACCCTCTTCTTGAATCTGGAACAGTCTGCAATTAGCGTTTAACCAGTTGAATTTGGCAGAAGTGATACAAGATGGCTTCCAAGACCTGGTCATACAAAGCAACACCGTTTCTGGCTTGTTGGCTGGGAAACTTACCTTTGGAGTCCTGAGTCATGATGTAGGGACTGTCTTGAGGGAACCACACTGTGAGGAAATTCAGGCCTCATGAAGATGCCATGGGTAAATGTTCTGGTTGACTGCTCAGCCTTCGTCCCAGACAACAGCCAGCATCAACCATCTGGAATTATTTACATAAAATTCCAGATCCCCTGTGTTCAAGTCACCTTAGTATTTTCTCTTTACCGACTGAGGCTTCCCATGTGGGACAGTGTAGAAACTGTGAGCTTAGTTGTTTAAAAATGTCATTGTTTTAGGGTGGCTGCACAGTACTATCTATAACTATTAATATGATTTCCAAACATTGTGTTTACAGAGGAGAGTTAAGATTCACCAATAATATTGAAATGGAAATTCTGTCTTATAATAAATGGGGATTTAATTTAAACAATACAAAAATGAGGAATATTTAATCCATTGGTTTTCCTATTTATGTAATTGGGTCAAGATGAGATTAGAAATACAGGAGAAACAGATATTATTGGCACTAAATACTAAATATGTTTGAAGCTAGCCTTTTCAAAGAAACAGGAAAAACTCCCTGCTACCTAGAATTTCTTTATAAGGCAATGATTAATTTTCATACTTTAAAAATTTGTTTTGCTGGACTTTGCATCAAAGAGGGGAAAAATGATCAAACACTCGATCACCAATGAATACTTCTATAAAGCTGTGAAAGATAAAGAATAAATAAGTTCTAGGATCTGAGAGAGACACTGAATTTTTCATTATAAAATGCAGTTGATTAATTTATCATCTCTCTTATTTCTAGATTTTAGAGAAGCATAATCGTGTGTGTATGTTATGTTGGGAGTTAATCAAAAAGAAGGAGAGCAGATGCTCACATACTTTTAACAATCCAAATTGCATCGTTTTCCCTGTGGGGCTCTGTAAACCATCTAATATTCAGTGCGCCAACCTTCCATGACACTGTGAAGATGGCAGCTTCAAGTTACCTAATACTGTTTGTAATCATCAGGCCTGTATTGTGTCCCTTTCTCGTTGCATGGAGATTTACAAGCAGGAGGTAAGATCTAGTTATACATATCAATTTGGAAATGATAGATGAAGCTGGGTCTCTTTCTTTTTATGAAGGAATGAAGTACATTTTGAGCAAAGGGAAGAAAGTGGAGAGGTTACCTTGTATTTTTTGTCACTCATCTCTATTGAGCAAGATTATGTAATGATTTAAATACTATGCAGATTTTACAAAGCATGTGCATGTCAAATATGCAAATTTAGTTCACTGGAAGCTTTACAAAATCCTGTTAGTCTGATGTTAATATAGTGCGGATGAAACAGTGCCAACATGGATAATGAAAGAGTATTTTTCTACAGAGCCGTGTATTCAAGGGGCTATTTAATAAATATTCCTCTTTATACTACTGTAAAGAATTGCAGAAATCTATGTTGCTTTGCCAAGTCTTTTGATTATGCCATATCTTTAATTAGGAAGACTTTATATTCCAAATGATGGAAAATGTGTCAAAAACAATAATTAGAATTTGCCTCATTAAGTACACTAAAAACTAAGGGAATTCAATTGTTCTTTTTTTTTTTTTTTTTTTTTTTTTTTTTTTAAATATTATTTTATTAGTTGGAGGCCAATCACTTTACAACATTTCAGTGGGTTTTGTCATACATTGACATGAATCAGCCATAGAGTTACACGTATTCCCCATCCCGATCCCCCCTCCCACCTCCCTCCCCACCCGACTCCTCAGGGTCCTCCCAGTGCACCAGGCCCGAGCACCTGACTCATGCATCCCACCTGGGCTGGTGGTCCGTTTCACCATAGATAGTATACATGCTGTTCTTTCAAAACATCCCACCCTCACGTTCTCCCACAGAGTTCAAAAGTCTGTTCTGTACTTCTGTGTCTCTTTTTCTGTTTTGCATATAGGGTTATCGCCACCATCTATCTAAATTCCGTATATATGTGTTAGTATACTGTAATGTTCTTTATCTTTCTGGCTTACTTCACTCTGTATAATGGGCTCCAGTTTCATCCATCTCATTAGAACTGATTCAAATGAATTCTTTTTAACGGCTGAGTAATATTCCATGGTGTATATGTACCACAGCTTCCTTATCCATTCATCTGTTGATGGGCATCTGGGTTGCTTCCATGTCCTGGCTATTATAAACAGTGCTGCGATGAACATTGGGGTGCACGTGTCTCTTTCAGATCTGGATTCCTCAGATCTGAATTGTTCTTATAAGAGTTACTCCTTGAAGAAATACTTTGAGAAGTCAGAGAATATGATAAGTACTGCAGTGGGTAAAAAACCAATCTGACGTTGTCCCTGACCTCACAGTTAGTTTAATAAAGGTGAGGGAGTATGATGGGCATTGATAGCCATAAAAGAAGGAAACAAGAGTCGACACCCTCCACAGCCTTCTGATCATCTTTCTTCTATTCTCAGGTCACTTCAGGCTGTTTTGCATACAATCTTAAAGCAGAAATGTTAATGTCTCAGCTTGTTGGGACCCCTTCAATGACTTTCCACCTCATTCAGAGTAAAATCCAAATGTCTGACAGAACGTTCAACAACCCCATGTAATCTGACCTGTGGTTGCTTTTTCAGCCTCATTTCAGCCCATTCCCCCCCCCCCCCCATTCTTTCCTCTTTAGTTGCACTAGGTTCTTATTCTTTAAATACATCAACTAAATTCTTATCTCAGCCTGTAGTACATTTTCCTCAGCTTTTCGCATAGCATCATTCTCTTGTTTTCTATTTATTATACTTCTTTTTTCCTTTCCTTTTTAAAAGAACTTTTTATTTTATATAGGAGTATAGCTGATTAAAAATGTTGTGATAGCTTCAGTGTTAGTTGCTCAGTCGTGTCCAACTCTTTGCAACCCGATGGACTGTAGCCCTCCAGGCTTCTCTCTCCTTGGGATTCTCCAGGCAAGATTACTGGGGTGGGTAACTATTCCCTTTTCCAGGGGATCTTCCCAACCAGGGATCAAACCCGCATCTCGTGCGTTGCAGACAGATTCTTTACTGGCTGAGCCACCAGGGAAACCCTGGTGCTAGTTTCAGGGGGCAGCAAAGGGACTGAGCCATACATATACAGATATCCACTCTCCCCCAAACTTCCCTCCCATCCAGGCTGCCACATAGCATTGAGCAGATTTCCCTGTGCTATGCAGCAGGACCTTTGTTGATTATCAATTTAAATATGGCAGTGTCTACATGTCAATCCCAGACTCCCTAATTATCCCTTCCCCCATTCATCCCCCCTGGCAACCATAAGTTGATTCTCTAAAAGTCTGTTTCTGTTTTATAAACAAGTTCATCTCTATAATTTCTTATTAGATTCTGCATCTGAAGGATGTCATGTGATATTTCTCCTTCTCTCTGACTTACTTCACTTAGTATGACAATCTCTAGGTCTATCATGTTGCTGCAAATGGCATTATTTCATTCTTTTTAATAGCTGAGTAATATTCCTTTATATATATATATAGCACATCTTTTTTACCCATTCCTCTGTTGAGCAACATTCTTTCTTAATTCATGTCTCTGTGTATTACCCATGGATGGTGATTGTGGGGGCTGGACAAAGTCATGTTAGCTCATGCTTATATGCTTGTCTTTATTCTGAATTGATGGAATCAGTTTAAAATGGACATCTGTCAGAAAAAAGTCACAAAAAGTAGTTGAGGAAAATGTTTCTGTGCAGTTGGTTAGTTCTACCACTTGGGATGTATGCGGAGTCTAGGTATAGTGGGATAGATCTAGGCTTCTGATTTTCAGTTCTTTCTTGGTGCTAGAGATTGAAGCTCTTTCTCCTAGTGAAGAATGCTTTCTGGAGAACAGGATGTGTACCTCAAAGCCCTGCGTAGTGACCCAGTTGTAGTGGGGAATGTTTTTTGTATAAATATATTGAGGGAGAGAGGGGGAAAGAGAAACATAGACAAACAGACAGACAGACATAGATTCTCAGTCTGTTCAGTGAATCTTAGTAATCTCAATAATATCAGATGGAAGTTTTATATATATATATATATATATATATATATATATATATATATATATACTCACATGTATATATGTTCTTTTCTTATAAAGTCATTATTCATTGAATACATACTTGATGAACACCCACTATGTCATCTACAGAACTGGTTAGTTATTGTGTGATGAGTCCATACAGGTAGGAGTGAGCTCAGTTAAAATGCACTGAGTGCTTGCTTTGAGTTTGCAGCTCATTCTTTTAGGATTACAGCCATAACTCCTGTGTCAGAAATATTCACGTTTCAGTTACTGTTGATTTAGCACAGCTTGGAGAAGGTAAAATCCTTAAACAGAAATGAAAAGAAATCCATGGAAAACCATTTTTGGTTTACACGAGAGGGTCAAATAATTTAAGCATTCAAGAGATGATATTGTATTAATCACAATGACTATGAAGGCAGTGGTGATGGTAGTGATAATAATGAAAACATATGAAGTCTTCAGTATGTCCTACGGACTTGTAAACACAGACTACTTAATTTTCAAACAATTTTCATCATGGTCCCTGTTTTACTGATGAGAAACAAAGAACAGAGAAGTTAAATAATTCCACCAGCATTGCACAGCTAATGATGAGTAGAGCTAGGACTGGGATTAAGGAAATCTCTCTTCCGATTCCAGGAATTCTGACAAGGAGATTTATTCTGGGTTGTCAACTTGATAGTACATTTATAAAGTTAAGAGAAGTTGAAATATATAGAACACATTTTTGATAGAGATTTTTACCCATGTCTGTGTTTTATATTTCCCGTAGTTTAGCTAGGGGAACTCTTAATTACTGATTTTATAGGAAATCATGGTGATGAGGAGAAAGGTGAAAGGAGGAGAAATGATTAGCTGACCTCTGTGTCATCCCCAGTTCCCATGAATTTCTGAAGTCTAAGGAAAAGAATTCTTATTTGACTAGCTGAATTTGAGCAAATCACTCTGGGAACTGATCCTGAAAGATAGTGTCCATCATTCTCAGAGACAGAGGAACTGATGCCATTCAACATATTTCTGGCATGTTCCGAGTCCTCATGCCTGTCAAAATGTTGAAAGACATCAAAGTAGTTTTCAAATATTCAAAACCTGAGCCTGAGGGGAAGACTCTGAGTCTCAACATTTGAAAAGAAATACATTGCGTCAAGTGTTTACCACTCCAACCCTCCCTTTAAATTGGCGTGTCAGATATTCCAGACAGGGTGGATCCTTCATGTAGGTTTCTGGTGATAGGAAAGAAGGAACGTTTTAGACCTGCCGCACAGAGAAGGGGAGAGCCCCACTCCACAGATGGG
The DNA here is from genome assembly GCF_963930625.1 of Muntiacus reevesi. NCBI lineage: Eukaryota > Metazoa > Chordata > Mammalia > Artiodactyla > Cervidae > Muntiacus > Muntiacus reevesi. The sequence goes on along the minus strand of NC_089257.1, from coordinate 23,907,782 downwards.
TGTCAGGACTAAAAGGTAACAAGGCGGAGTCGGCAGAATGATCATATTTTTCGTGAATTTGTTCAGTTCCCACTTTCCTTACAGCAGATGCCTTCAACTTGAAGTTACATCAGGTATTTCACAAAACAAGAGTTAGACGTGTTGACGGTGACTCCCAAGCAATTTTACCAGGATGAAGTTCTCTTAATGATTTTGTTTTTAAAACGTACTATTGCATTTTCACCTTGTGAATGAGCCAGATACTACAAATGTATGCAGACTCAAGCACAGGGCACATGCACACTGCTGTTTTAGTCACACTCCTCAAAGTGACTGTCTGCTTGCAGTTTGGATTTTATCCTTGCAGTTTATTTTCTACATTTTGCACACATTACACATTACAAAATAGCAGTTTAGATTACCTTTCCATGTCATTCTTGTTAAAGGCCTTCCCTGGCGGCTCAGACGGTAAAGTGCCTGTCTGCAATGCAGGAGACCCGGGTTTGATCCCTGGGTCAGGAAGATCCCCTGGAAAAGGAAGTGGCAACCCACTCTAGTACTCTTGCCTGGAAAATCCCATGAACAGAGGAGCCTGGTAGGCTACAGTCTATGGGGTCGCAAAGAGTTGGACACGACTGAGCAACTTTACTTTTTTATTTGTTAAAAAAAAAAAAAAAAAAAAAAAAAAAAAAAAAAAAAAGGTAGATGGAGTATCAAGATAAATATGCCACCTAATTTAAGCAATTACCTATTAATGAATATTTAATACGTTTTCAATTTTTGTTTTTGTTGTTCATGCTTTTATTCTTAAACACAGTGATATAGAAACTTCACTTCTGACCATGTTTGGATAACTGGTTTCCAACTTACGCTCTTGCCACAAGCAACTGTAAAATGCACAAGGTTTCTGAGACAGTTTTGTTCAGACATTAGACCACAGGCAGTGTTAGGACAGTGATCCTTGGGAGATGATCCCTCCGTGTTCCTAAACTTAATGCCCAAGGGCACTGGCCGGAATACTGGGTAGTGGGCCAGATCCCAGAAGAACAAGGCGCTCTTGCTGAATTGAGAAATTCTAGGGTGCCGAGGCAGCTGGAATGTGGAAGGAAGGGAAGTTGACTGGAAGAAGCTATGCATGGAAACAGGGCTCAGATGTCTGATGCGTTCTCTCAGGGTCACCGATCAAGTGCCAAGCTAGCAGACACAGGACCTGGCGGAGAGTGTCTGCGGTGGGACTGAGGGCGGAGCGGTGATGTTAGGGTGGGGACATGTGGGCCGGGGGCCATGGGGTCCCACCCAGCCACCATGGGGAAGCCTTGCTGGCTGAGCACCACAGACCTCCACTAAGACCCCAGAAAGGATACACTTTAATCAATAAAGACCAAATCACTGAGTAAACTCCAAGAATAACAGCAGTAGAGCAGCATGAACAATAATAGAACCACACCATCTGCCAGTGACTTTGCTCTGACAAGAAGATCAAAAGTCAGTGTCCTCTGAAGAAAAACAACATAATCCAAACACTGTATGATGTGTCACCCACAATTTTCAGCATAAAAACATTGTTATTCAAGACATTGTAAAGAAGAAAGGAAGTTTCATGCATTATCAGAAAGCGTTCAATATGAATAGGCCTTGAAATGACCCAGCTGTTGAAATGATCAGATGTGGATCTTAAAACACATTACAAATATGTTCAAGGACCTGCATAAACAGATGTATACATTGTGTCAATAGATAGGAAATCTTAGCAATGACCTGGAAATTATTTTTAGAAAAAGAGCTATTTAGTGTTGAATTAAAAGTAAGTCAATAGAAATTATCCAGCCTGTGGAACAGAGAGCAAAAATTTGGCGGCAACAAATGAATAATGCTGTGTGGAACGGTATAATGTTGTCTGCTGCTGCTGCTAAGTCGCTTCAGTCGTGTCCAACTCTGTGCGACCCATAGACGGCAGCCCACCAGTCTCCCCCCATCCCTGGGATTCTCCAGGCAAGAACACAGGAATGGGTTGTCATTTCCTTCTCCAATGCATGGAAGTTAAAAGTGAAAGTGAAGTCGCTCAGTCGTGTCCGACTCTTCGTGACCCCATGGACTGCAGCCCACCGGGCTCCTCTGCCCATGGGATTTTCCAGGCAAGAGTACTGGAGTGGGTTGCCATTGCCTTTTCTGCATAATGTTGTCTAGAATACTGTAATTGGAATTCTAGCCTGAGAGAGGAGAGAGAGGGGAAAGGAAATGAAGAAGTGCCCCCAAGAGTCCCAAAACTTGAAAATATTGACCCTCGGAGATGAAAATATCAGAAAAAATCCCAAGCAGGATAAATACAATTAAAAGAAAATCACACCTAGGGTGAAATATGTGACAATAAAGTACTTTTAAAATGTTCAATTTTGTCAGAATATTTTAATACTTCTCTAAGTGCAGTGAAACCATGATTAAATTCTTTGATTCTGCTCATTTTGCAGAGGTATCTGTGGGAAGCAATTCACTCTGTATAAAGAGACAACATACCTGTAAAATGCACTTTTGTAGGTCAAATGTCAGTAGGTCTGAGTGATTCCAAGTCTGTTAAGGGTTGTTGTTTGCTGGGCAGTTGAAAACAAAAACCTGAGGTTAGAATATCTGGCTATTAACTGAAAGCCATGCCTTGTGAATTAAAAAACGCCATAGACAGAGAAATATACATCTATCAGCTTTAAGTATAAATGCCAGAAAAAAGCCTGTTAAAAATGGTAAGACAAATTTAGTTTTTCAAATGACATTATTTTTGAACTCTAAAATGGAAAGGTAGCCAAATAATTTTGCAGTGGCAATGATATAATTGTGGAAAGTTGTTCAGTCATTGACACATCAAGCATTATGCTCATAATCTCTTTTTATTTCTCTGTTGAAATTCCTAATATGTATACAGTGGCCTTAGATTGTTGCCCTTGGAAAATAACCACTTAAAAATTATTTGTTGTTAATTGGAGAGTGGTTGCTTTACAACATTGTGTTGGCTTCTGCCATGTATCATTGTGAATCAGCCATAGGTATACATATGACCCCTTCCTCCTGAACCTCCCTTCCACTTCTCACCCCATCCTACCCTCTAGGTTTTCACAGAGCACCAGATTTGAGCACCCTGCATCATGCAGTAAATTTCCACTCGCTATCTAATTTTACATACGGCAATGTGTATGTTTCAGTGCTACTCCTGCAGTTCGTCCTACCCTTTCCTTCCCCCTCTGTGTTCACAGTCTGTTTTCTATGTCTGTGTCTCATTCAGTTCGTTTCAGTCGCTCAGTCATGTCTGACTCTTTGCGACCCCATGAACTGCAGCACGCCAGGCCTCCCTGTCCATCACCAACTCCTAGAGTCCACCCAAACTCATATCCATTGAATTGGTGATGCCATCCAACCATCTCATCCTCTGTCGTCCCCTTCTCTTCCTGCCCTCAATCTTTCCCAGCATCATAGTCTTCTCAAATGAGTCAGCTCTTTGCATCAGGTGGCCAAAGTATTGGAGTTTCAGCTTCAGCATCAGTCCCACCAATAAACACCCAGGACTGATCTCCTTTAAGATGGACTGGTTGGATCTCCTTGCAGTCCAAGGGTGTCTCTATTGCTACTCTGCAAATAAGTTCATCAGTACCATATTTCTAGATTCCATATGCATTGGTTAATATATGATATTTTTCTTTCTCTTCCTGATTTATTTCAGTCTATATAACAGGCTCTGGGTTCATCCACCTTTCTAGAACTGAGTCAAATGTATTCCTTTGAACTGCTAATATTGTACTGTGTTATGTACCACATTTCTTTATCCATTCCTTTGTCACTGGGCATCTGTCACAATTTGCTTCCATGTCCTAGCTATTGTAAATAGTGCTACAGTGAACAGTAGGGTCTTTTTCAGTTACGCAAAAATAACCACTTTTTAAATGGTATCCATGTTTTTATTTTCTGTGCACCATTTTACTGTCTTGAGACACGGAATTCAGCATAGTAATTCTTTCTTTAGCTTTGTGTAATCTGTTCTTTAGCCTACACACTGAGCTTTTATTGCCAATTACTCTATTTTACATTTATGGAAATTTTATTTCATTCCTCTGTAAAACTGTACCTGTTCTGGTTAATAGTATTTGGTTACTTGATTGTGTTTTCTTTTTCTTATTTTATGTCTCTAATTATGCTAAATATTTTAAAATAGTTTCATTCAAGGTATTCTATTATTTTAAGTACTTTTCCTGAATGTTTGCATTATTCCCTATCACTTATGAAAATTCATTTATTCATGTAGTTTGTAATTATTTTCTTTTGAGCTCAGAGCTCCTGAGAGTTTTATCCTTTCTAAGAGTCCCATGAGCTTTTGGCTATGAAAGTGTTTCTGTAGAAACAGCTTCTTATTTCAATCAGATCAATATAAGTTTTCACGGTTTGATACCCAGTTTTGTCAATTTCTCAGTGATATTTTTCTCTCAGTTCATAGTGTACATTTGTACCTCACATCCACATGCAGCATTTGGCTGTGTGTTTTTATCTGAGTTCTAGAAAAAGCAAAGATTGTGGAAGACTTGAAAGAGGGCTGACATGCTTTTATTTTAAAGGGAGTGTAATTAGAGAGAGTCAGCATGAGGGATAATGGGAGTGAAGCAGGGGAGAAGAGTCGGTGTGAAGATGACCACTGCTAAGTATAATGGATAGCCTCATCCTTGGGGTCATGACTCTGAGCAGCCGTGTAAGTTGCCTATTGGTAGCATCCATGTAAGTGTGTCTATGGTAGGGCCAGGAGGGAGAGAGTCTGAAAGAAGGAAAGAGAAGGAGGACTTTTCTGCTGGATCCATTGGATTCTATCTCTCATTGGTCAAGAAGTTCAGCCCATGTGTGTGCACTTACCTGCACTTCGAATTTGCATATGCATGAGTACCCAGGATTCTAAAGCTCCCTATGCCTCACAGGTTTAACAAGGAAGACCCAGGACCCAAGATACCATCACGAAAGAGGTATGGTAACAGAGGTATTGCGTGGTCAGGAGGTGAGGCTCGGTTAGGCTCCGTCCCAGTGCTCAGGAGCTCCCAGCAATACCAGTGCCTTGATCATTTTGACCCAAAGATTCTCATAATAGGGACTTCCCTGGTGGTCCAGTGGTTAAGAACCCGCCTTCCAGTGCAGGGGATGGGGGCTGGATCCCTGATTGGAGAACTTGGCTTCCACATGCAGCAGGGCAGCTACTGAGCCCTCATGTTCTGGACCCCTTGCGCCATAAGGCTTTATGCAGCCAAATAAATAAATACTGAAGAGAAATTAAAAAAAAAAAAAAAGATTTTCTTGATAGCCTAGATTCTGGCTCTTAGGAAGAGTGCAGGTAATAATAGATCTGATTTGATCAGCAGACAAGTGTGTGATTCTGGGGATTATGTAATGCAGTTTAGTTTCTTGTGGTGTCATTTCCCTTTTTAGTCCATTTTTATTTTCTTTTTCTCTTGATAACTGATAAATTTCCTCAGTAATATGTGAATGGGTCGACACAGGTAATTTTAGGTATTGTCTCACCCAGTTTCTAATAGACACATGCCCTGGCTCTTAAGGATAATGTCATCTGGGTATTTTGATTATTTTTAACACATCCAGTATGGGTACTTAAAAAGTTATCTTAAGGAGCATACATGCATAATCCAGATAATATTATTTATTTAAGAAAAGTTTTTACATCACTTTTCATATTTAAAAGTTTTGCAATGTTTCCTTCATGTGAGCCTTATTGCAACTACATCTGCTTCTGCTTTGTGTCAGAATTGGAATGCTTCCACAACTATATAAATCCTACAGTTCCCAACACTGTGAACTGAAAAAGTCTGATTTTCCCTTTCTCATTAGCATAGGCACAAGTACATTTTATAAGGTTTTAAAGTGTGAATCAGCTAAATTAATATTAAAATATTTAAAATAGTATAGCTGACGGGGAGATATGACAAACATTTTAGTAATTACTTCTTTTGACTCTCCTTGTTATGGCAGAGACTATAACTAGGAAGTAGCTAGAAAATACAGAAATGTGCTAAATTATCATACAGCTAAGGTTAAAACAAAGTAGGAGTAGATTGATTGACCTTCATATAAGAACAGTGAAGTGATTTCTAGCTAATTGCCTCTTCCTGTCCCTCACATCAGAATTGGTTCTATGAACTTTGCAATTCATTAGAGTTCTTTGTGTTTTTCTTTTTCTCCTTATTTAAACACATAGATGGTATTGCAAGGTAGCCCCAGGGAGAAATTCTTCCATTGGTCATCTGGGGTGAACAAGCAGTTACAACTAATAAATAACAGATTATTATGCTTTACAGAAACAGCTGCCCTCTGAGAAGTTATGGCTGGATACGTTTAGGCAGCAAAGGGCTTAAAAATCTATGGGCAGCCATTAAAAATAAGAAAATAACATTTTCTGAGTGGAGAATTGTGGCAGGAAGACATATTCAGAATGCACACCTAAATTAAAGTTCTTGAAAGAATAATTGAAGGCAAATGAATCTTGTTGGTTTAGTACCTATGGCTAAGGTTTGTCTCACTTGTGGAGTTGTTTGCAAGTTGAGATGAAGCTTTCCTGTTTCACCCGTTCTTTCTTACTCCTCTTGCCAAAGTCTCGCAGAATCTTTTCACCATCAAGTTTAATCACAAAAGAATGAAGGAAAAAATCAGTTTATTTTATGATTTGTTTGGCTGGACTTGAAAATTTGCTCAATAGCTTTTAATTGCAAAAAAAGGGCAAAGAGAAAGAAGCAAACAGCCAAGAATATGCAACCTGAAAGAATTCATACAGCATTATATGAGAAAAAAATGGGTCATCTTTGTGGAACTGTATTTATGGACAAGAAGTTTGCCCCTTAAACAGAAAAAAATTAACACTTTAAATTTGGCTGCAAAGCTATCTCACATTTCTGTCCTGAACAGATAATTACATAAATGAGTTTTCAACAGTGTCAAATATATTGGGTTGGTCAAAAAGTTTGTTTGGGTTTGTCTGTAAGGTATAATGGAAAACCCTGAATGAACTTTTGGGCCAACCTGATACTTAACTCTCCTGAACCATATGCTTAAAAATGATTGAGATGGTAACTTTTATATTACATGTATTTTATTGCAATTAAAACTTTAAAAAGCACTGTCACATATTTGTTCTGTAGTTTTTAAGGGTCAGAAATGCAAAAGCAATTTAGCTGAGGGTTTCTGGCTCTAGGTCTCTTAAGAGTTTGTAGTCAAGCTATTCGCTTAGTCTGCAGTTGTTCAGAAACTTGACCTAGGCTGGAAGATCCATTTGCAAGATAACTCAGTTGTAAGTTTACTGATAGGAGACCTCAGCTTCTTGCTGACTTTTGGTCAAAGGACTCAGTTTCCCACTGCTTGGCCTTTTTACAGGTCGTTCACACGGCATGACGCTGACTCCCCCCAGAGCAAGAGATTCAAGAGTGACATAATTCTGGCCAATGGGACCTAGGTCCTTTGTGCTATACATCTGCATTTTTTAGAGTCAATATCTGTGTACCCTTTACCTTTCTATCTCTGTGTCTTCCTTCCTTCTTGTCCCTATGTCAAAATGCTACTTCCCTGGATCAGGAGATAGAGGTTGTGAAGGATACAGCAATAGGATAGAAGGATTCTGGTTCCTTGATACAGTTAACCACTATGTCAATTATGGTCGACTTTCTCAGAGTTTTATATAGGAGGGAATAAACTTCAGTCTTGCTTAACCTTTGCTAGTTTCTGGATTTCTGTCAGTGACAGCTAAATATAATTCTAACTGATATAACTGGTATTGTTATCCTTATTCTGTGACAAATGTGTGGCCAGAGAGGTAAATAATCTTTATTTAGGACACATACCGAAGGCGATCTGCTCCCATTTCAGTACTTTCCCTCAGTATTATCAAGCCAATGTGAAAAATAAACCAATTCATGATCTTTTTCAGTAACAATGGGAATACACACATATCCATTGAGGGCAGAATTCTAGGTAGTTGTTTAGTCAAATCACTGTGTGCTGAAGCAACTTTTTACATTAGTGTGTCAAAACAGTGCTAGCTTTCTTGTCCTTTGCAAGATTCATCCAGGTAGCTCTTTGTAAAAGCTCTAGAATTCTGAGGCTCAGAAGAAGAGATAAAGAAGAAAGTGAAATTTGTTGAGCTAAATGAAACACCAGATAAAAGCAAACAGAAAAATGCCATCAGTTCAGAGAATAAACAGTGTGTTTATCCTGATGTTTGTTCTTGAATGCCTTAAACTAGGGTACAAATTGAATCTCCGTTCCCTTTATTTTCCTTTGTTGACAGCAGATGTTGGGAACATTAAATCAGTCAGAGTTCTTGTGGGAAAATAGGTTAGCTGATCCTTCCCAATGATTGACATCCTTGAGTTGCAGGGAATTGACTGATGTAAAGATGATCTAGTTTTGTGACTCTGAGGTTTTCATATTGATAGTGTCATGGACTTTGCATTGGTTATGTGTGGCTGGCTGCACTTGATTTTTTTTCCCCTTAAGAACTAGGATTATGCAGTAAGTGGGGGGAAAAAATGAAAGCTTAAACAGCAATAAAGGCCTTTTCTCCTAATAATGACATTAATTTTCTTAATGTGTTCTGAAATGCACATTAGCAATGTAGTTACCGATTAAGCCATTATGTTGTGTTATAAAATATTCCTTTATAAAATAGATAATATGTCAGGGATTCACTTTGGCAGTGTGGAAAGAACATAGAAGGATGAAGATATGAGTTCTAGACTTAGCTATGTGACTAACAAGGTGACTTTGGAGATGGAAATAACTTGGACTTTCTGAATCTCATTTTCCACATCTGTGAAATAAGAGCTAAACAACCTCTAAGGGGTCTTTGAACTGTAAAATTAAAAGGAGAAAAATCTGGGATTCTGTTATCTCAATTTTAATGTTAGCCCTTTATTGTGCTAATTTCTGGAAGCAGAAATAACTACCAACAGAACTCTTTTTATCAGTATTTTACCATATGGAGTTATTTTTGTTGGAAGGGACATGATTTGATAACCTAGTTATTTCAGTTTCTGTAACACTGAACTATATAATAATAAACACAATAGATTATCACAATATCTGGTAAGAATTTTCTGCCCTTTTTCAGAAATTGAAGATAATTATTTCCTTGTACCTGGACTGTCACATAATTCTGTGTCAACAGTAAGAATAATTAGCCCCCAATTTTTTAAATGGGCTGTGTTTTAAGCATGCATTTTTAAACAGTCCCCCGTGGTAGTTTTGTTGTGAATGATGGATGGCTTTTATTTTAGAAACTAAGTCATGTTGAGATGCAAGTGAAATAGCAACACTGTTAGACTTAGGAATCTTACAATTTTGAGGGTTTTGGTTTTATTTTGTGACTACTCCTCTTCCCGATTCTATAAATAAAGATGAAAATAGAAATACCCTCAAGATCCTCCAGGACTCTATGGACTCTATCGAAGTCAATGCTCAGTTTATTAGTCATTATTAATCATCATATGCTAATTTACACAAACAGATAGGTGGATAGATGGATGGATGGCTAGATAGATAATAGATGGTCAAATGTATGGAAAATTACCTGAGTTTAATTTAGACAAAAAAATATCAGCACCACCCCGTTTATAAATATTTGTATTTTATTTGTTTTAGGTTTTTTTTTTAACCTTTATTATAACCTTACTACTAAAGTTGAAGCCTCCCTTTAACTCCTTGGGGTATCTATCTCATTTCCTTCCTTGCCTTCCCATTGCAAACCCCATCTTAAAAGTGTTATGAATTACTCAACACCTACAAGCCATGTAAATATTGTATTTTTTTCAAGTTTTTATTTTAATTAAGATTATCTTTCTGGGTACATCCTTATTATTATTATTTAGTGGATAAAATCCAGGAATGCTGCCAAATATACTCCATAGGACAGCCCCCACAACAAAGAATAATTAAGACTGAAATACCCCCAGATACTACTGAAGTTGAGAAACTCTGATTAGCCAAATTACGTATTTTTATTTTATTGTATTATACTAATTGAATTGAAATGCTGAATATGTACAGTTAAGGGGGAAAAGCAGTCATTTCACATCATCTTGCTTCTCTCAGATTGAGAAACCATAGTGCCTCTAACTTGTGAAGGAAAAAAACAGTGTGTGAAAACATTATTGATAACCATCTGTCTGTATATACCTTGGAGAACATTCTAAATTTTAAATTAGGAGTGGCTCCCCCCCCTCCACTCTCTTGCTTTTAGCGAGAAAGTTGCTGTTTCATATTTAACTTTCTGTAAGTATCTATTTTAATGTAACTGTCAAAATGTGTTAATTTCTTAACAGTCAAAAATATTATGTGCTCTTTAATGGTATTAACTGTTGTTTTTTTCTCCCCCCTCATTTGTGTCAACATCTGGAAGTGTGAGAAAATAGATCCTAATTACAGAAATATTGGTTAATTTCACTACTCAAACATAGTTTAAAACAATTTTTATATTTTATTTAAGTATAATTTAAATACCATAAAATTACCTCAGTTAAAGTGTACACTTCAGAATTTTTTTACTAAGTTGCACAGTCATCACCATAATCCAGTTTTAGGATATTTTTATTATCCTAATAAGATCGCTCATATCCATTTACAGTTAATCCCTATCCATTCATCCCAGTCTCTGTTAGGCAGCTACCAATCTATTTTCTGTCTCCATGGATTTACCTTATGTAGTATTGGAAATCCTCTGTTCAGTTCTTCTCTATCACAAGAATATTTTAGGACACCTGTAAACAGAACATCACAAAAATTGTCATCCTTGAGGAAACTGGAGGAATTCTATATTCCGTTGCAACAATCTTCCTCTTTCATTATTCTTAGAACAAATAACATAGAATTTTGTTCTGTTATTGAATGTGCTGAATCACAATTTCAAACAATTAAAGGAAAAAAATTGAGACATAAATAAAACCTGCTAATAAATTGTACAGGTTACAGTAAACCTCTTCAAGTTATCATGGTTTACCCTTAAATAATATTCTGCATGTTACAGCAGTTGGTTTCCGTATACTACTTCTCATCATTTGACTTCTCACGTGCTATGAATCTCACAGGAAGTTTTATGATTCTCTTGACTTCATTTTGTCGGTAGTTGTATGTACACACACACACAAGCATATGTGTGCAATGAAATAGGATCTTCCATCTCCACCCACGTATTCTCTCTTGCTCTTCATTTCTTCCTTCAGGGACCCTGTTGGGTCTGATGTTATTTCCCTTAGTCTGAAGAACTTCTAGGATTTACGGCAGGGCAGATATATTTAAGATAATTCTCTCAGTTTTTAGGTTGTCTGAAAAGTGTGATTTTTTTTCATATCAAAGATATAAATTGTGTTTTTAGCATTCTCAGTAGACAGGATTTTTTTTTCCTATTTAGGACTTTTAATGATATTCCATTGTCTTCTTGCCTTCATTTTTTTCTGTGTGAATCAAGCTATCTGCATTATCTGTATTAGAAATCTGCCACATAGCATTGCTGCTTACTGTAAATTTAGTGGCTTAAAACAACATTTGTGTGTGTGTGTGGGGGGGGGTATAATTACTTCACAGTGATTGTGCTAGTCTGCTATACAACGGAGTGAGTCAGCTACATGTATACATATATCCCCTCCTTCTTGGACCCCCTCTGCATCCCACCCATCTAGGCCACCACAGAGCGCCCTGAGCTGAGCTCCCTAGGCTATAACAGCAGGCTCCCACTAGCTAGCTGTTTTACACACGGCAGTGAAACGACATGGATTTTTCACCTCACAGTTTCTGTGGGTTAGGAGTCCGAGCAGGGGTTAGGATCCTGTGTGTTAGCATCTCTCAGAACTGCCATCAAGGCGTTTGCCCCGATTGAGGCATCATCTGAGGTTCAACTGGGAACAAATCCACGTCTCAGCGCCTGAGGCGGTTGAAAGCATCCGATTCCGTGTGCGCTGTCAGACGCGGGGCCTCAGGATTTCCCTAGCTGTTGGCAGGATGCTGCCCTCAGGTTCCCGATGTGTGATCTTTTCAACATGCCCGCCTCTTAAACTTCTAACAATACAGACGTTGTGATCTCATGGAACCTAATCATACAGCCTAATAACATGTTCATAGTCACATATTGTGTATCCTATCGTCTTTTTCATGATCTGTGGGTTAGAAGCACGTTACAGACCCTGCCCGCACTCAAGGGGAGAGGACTAGTGAGTGAATAAGACACGTGGATCTTGGCCATCATCGGAGAGTTTGGTCACCAGATATCTCCCTTTTGCTGTTTCCATGAGTATAATGTGTTTTTGCCACTGTATACTCTCTAGGTTTTTCTTCATAATTTATTTTTCTCAGCAGTTTGACTATGTGTCTTTTTCTTTTTTTGACCAAGAAAATCCCATTTTATTTATTTATTTATTATTTTTTTTACCGTTTATTTTTATTAGTTGGAGGCTAATTACTTTACAATATTGTAGTGGTTTTTGCCATACATTGACATGAATCAGCCATGGATTTACATGTGTTCCCCATCCCGATCCCGCCTCCCACCTCCCTCCCCATCCCATCCCTCTGGGTCTTCCCAGTGCACCAGCCCTGAGCACTTGCCTCATGCATCCAACATGGGCTGGTGATCTGTTTCACCTTTGATAGTATACTCGTTTCATTGCTGTTCTCTCTGAACATCCCACCCTCACCTTCTCCCACAGAGTCCAAAAGTCTGTTCTGTACATCTGTGTCTCTTTTTCTGTTTTGCATATAGGGTTATTGTTACCATCTTTCTAAATTCCATATATATGCATTAGTATACTGTATTGGTCTTTATCTTTCTGGCTTACTTCACTCTGTATAATGGGCTCCAGTTTCATCCATCTCATTAGAACTGATTCAAATGAATTCTTTTTAATGGCTGAGTAATATTCCATAGTGTATATGTACCACAGCTTCCTTATCCATTCATCTGCTGATGGGCATCTAGGTTGCTTCCATGTCCTGGCTATTATAAACAGTGCTGCGATGAACATTGGGGTGCACGTGTCTCTTTCAGATCTGGTTTCCTCAGTGTGTATGCCCAGGAGTAGGATTGCTGGGTCATATGGCAGTTCTATTTCCAGTTTTTTAAGGAATCTCCACACTGTTCTCCATAGCGGCTGTACTAGTTTGCATTCCCACCAACAGTGTAAGAGGGTTCCCTTTTCTCCACACCCCCTCCAGCATTTATTGCTTGTAGACTTTTGGATAGCAGCCATTCTGACTGGCGTGTAATGGTACCTCATTGAGGTTTTGATTTGCATTTCTCTGATAATGAGTGATGTTGAGCATCTTTTCATGTGTTTGTTAGCCATCTGTATGTCTTCTTTGGAGAAATGTCTGTTTAGATCTTTGGCCCATTTTTTGATTGGGTCATTTATTTTTCTGGAATTGAGCTTCAGGAGTTGGTTGTATATTTTTGAGATTAATCCTTTGTCTGTTTCTTCATTTGCTATTATTTTCTCCCATTCTGAAGGATGTCTTTTCACCTTGCTTATAGTTTCCTTTGTTGTGCAAAAGCTTTTAAGTTTCATTAGGTCCCATTTGTTTATTTTTTCTTTTATTTCCAATATTCTGGGAGGTGGGTCATAGACGATCTTGGTGTGATTTATGTCGAAGAGTGTTTTGCCTATGTTCTCCTCTAGGAGTTTTATAGTTTCTGGTCTTACATTTAGATCTTTAATCCATTTTGAGTTTATTTTTGTGTATGGTGTTAGAAAGTGTTCTAGTTTCCTTCTTTTACAAGTGGTTGACCAGTTTTCCCAGCACCACTTGTTAAAGAGGTTGTCTTTTTTCCATTGTATATTCTTGCCTCCTTTGTTGAAGATAAGGTGTCCGTAGGTACGTAAATTTCTCTCTGGGCTTTCTATTCTGTTCCATTGATCTATATTTCTGTCTTTGTGTCAGTACCATACTGTCTTGATGACTGTGGCTTTGTAGTAGAGCCTGAAGTCAAGCAGATTGATTCCTCCAGTTCCATTCTTCTTTCTCAAGATTGCTTTGGCTCTTTGAGGTTTTTTGTATTTCGTATTTGACTATGTGTCTTTATTCTAGTTAGAGTTCGCTGAGCTAGTAAGATCTGTGGACTATAGTCTTTTACAAAATAACTTTATTATTTTTTGACTACACTTTGTGACATGCAGGGCCTTCTTTCCCCAACCAGGGGGCGAACCATGGTCCCCACAATGGAAGTGCTGAGTCTCAACCACTGGACTGCCAGAGAAATGCCTGGACTATAGTCTTTCATTGATTTAGGGAAATATTCAGTCATTATCTTTCAAGTATTTCTTATACTGCAATTTCTCTCTTGTTTTTTGGCCTCAAGCCACATTCTCTTGCTTGTATATGCCTTAAATTGTTTCCTGCATTGGCCCCTATTATGTGTATAAAAATGGTAGTGTGTGTGTCCATTAGTCAGCCGTACCTGACTCTTTGGGACCCCATGGACTGTAGCTTGCCAGGATCCTCTGCCCATGGGATTCTCCAGGCAAGAATACTGGAGTGGATTGCCATTTTCTTCTCCAGGAGATTTTCCCAACCCAGGGATGGAGTCTGAGTCTCTTGCATATCCTGCATTGTCAGGTGAATTCTTTAGAGACAAAAGTAAATGGTACCCATCTCTGGAAGGGAACACATTCCTCCTGTCAGGCTATAATTTGCGCTCTGGTTTGGTCTGGGTTATGTCATAGCATTATTTAGGTGTGATTTATCACTGGCTTAAAAAAGTTATGAGAGCAGCATCCAGCCTTACCCTCTGTAATCCAGACTCTGGTTTTCTGAGCTTAATGGATTTATCTTTCTAACCTTTTTATGTCCTCATCCTTTAGCAGCCCCTGCAGTGTACTTCATGGAGACTTGAGATCCTCAGAGGATTTTCGCTCAGGTTTCTTACAACACCCACAGTGTTGGGTGACTACTTCCTTGCTCTTAAGAAGGCCCAGATTGCTATGGGGGGATTTCTCTTAGTTGTTTTATTCTGTCCTCCAGTGTTACTTGGGAGAAGGAAATGGCAACCCACTCTGGTATTCTTGCCTGGGAAACCCCATGGACAGAGTGGCCTGGTGGGCTATGGTCAATGGGGTTCCAAAGAGTTAGACGTGGCTTAGCAATTAAATCGGAGAAGGAAATGGTTACCCACTCCAGTATTCTTGCCTGGAGAATTCCAGGGACAGAGAAGCCTGGTGGACTGCCGTCTATGGGGTTGCACAGAGTCAGTCACGACTGAAGTGACTTTGTATGCATGCATACATTGGAGAAGGGAATGGCAGCCCACTCCAGTGTTCTTGCCTGGAGAATCCCAGGGACAGAGGAGCTTGGTAGACTGCTGTCTGTGGGGTCGCACAGAGTCGGACACGACTGAAGCATCTTAGCAGCAGCAGCAGTAGCAGCAGTGTTAGTTGTTCAGTCATGTCTGACTCTGTGAGTCCATGGACTGTAGCCCAGCAGACTCCTCTGTTCGTGAAAGTCTCTGGCAATAATACTAGAGTGAGTTGCCATTTCCTACTCCAGGCGATCTTCCTGACCCAGGGATTGAACCCATGTCT
Organism: Muntiacus reevesi; assembly: GCF_963930625.1. Taxonomy (NCBI): domain Eukaryota; kingdom Metazoa; phylum Chordata; class Mammalia; order Artiodactyla; family Cervidae; genus Muntiacus; species Muntiacus reevesi. The sequence goes on along the minus strand of NC_089257.1, from coordinate 23,892,222 downwards.
CCTGCAATGGCCGTCCACAAGGGAAGCTGTCCTCAAACTGAAGCACATTGTCCACATATATATGGTAAAGACTTGTGTGAAACAGTTGAGCACCAGGAGAGGATTCACAGTTTGTGAGGTTCTGGGGAGCTGATATAGCATTCTGGCTCCTTCGTGGTCCTTAGAATTTTGTGGCCAGCCCAGTGTTTTTCCCTTGCCCTCATTGCTGTAGATTTCTCTCCTCTTGCCTTTCTTTTCATTCTGCTGCAATTCACCCTGTGTCTTGGAAGGACCTATCACTTTGTAGAATTATTTTATTAAGATTCTTTGTATTTTCTGCTCTCTGATTGTTTTAAATAACTATGATGTAGCTTACCAGGCTTTTTCTCTTGTGACTTTTTCTCATGTTAAGCAGAAGTTGAAATACCTTAAACTAACTTTCAATATTAGATCAAGGTTTTTCAGCCTCAGCATTTTGAATTTAATAATTTTTTGTTGTGGCAAGCTGCCTGGTGTAGTTCAGCATTCCTGGCCTCTGCGCACTGGATCCCATTGGATTCTCTTATCACAGCTGTGATAACTCAAAATATCTTCAGACATTACCAAATGACCCCGAGGGGCCAGCTCACCTTTGGTTGCGAACTTCTGAATTAGGCACATGATACGTAAATGCTTCTTAATAAATGTGTCAAGTAAAAACTGATATACTTTTGGGATTATTGATGTGATGGACAGTGCTTGGGCTTAGGAATCATTCAATAGGAAATAACAATTCCAGCTCCCACCTTTCAAAATGATGTGATCTAGAGCAAGTGACCTAATCTTTCTATACCATGGTTTCCTCACCTTTAAAATCTTTTTGAAAGGATACTGTAAGTGTTTGTGGCAAATTGGTTTTAATTTGAGTATAATTGCTTTACAATATGATGTGAGTTTGTGCGGTACTACAATGCGAATCAGCCGTATGGGTACATATATCCCCTCCCTCTTAGACGCCCCTCTCACCAACCCCAGGCCCCCCGCCCCCTCAAATCCCACCCCTCTAGGTCATCACAGAGCCCTGAGCTGAACTGCCTGTGTTAGACCACAGCTTCCCACCAGCTCTGTTTTACACATGGTAGTGTGTATATGTCAGTGCTACTGTCAGTTCATCTCCCTTGCCCTCCCTCCGCTGTGGCTGGCAAAACTTTTAAGTGCCCAGTAAAATTCTTCAGCCTAGGAAGAGTTCAGAAAATTCTTATCTTTATAAATGTGTATCTCCATCTCCTTATCAGGATTTCTAGATGTTTGGTGATAACAGTCAGGGAAGGCAAAGCAGTAAAGTAGACAGAAGTTGGGAGAGAAATACAGAGCCACAGATAAGTGGACATGGTAAAGCTGCTGCTGCTGCTGCGGTTAAGTCACCTCAGTCGTGTCCGACTCTGTGCGACCCCATAGACGGCAGCCCACCAGGCGCCCCCGTCCCTGGGATTCTCCAGGCAAGAACACTGGAGTGGGTTGCCACTTCCTTCTCCAATGCATGGGAGGAAAAGTGAAAGTGAAGCCGCTCAGTCGTGTCTGACTCTTAGCGACCCCATGGACTGCAGCCCACCAGGCTCCTCCATCCATGGGATTCTCCAGGCAAGAGTACTGGAGTGGGTTGCCATTTCCTTCTCCAATGCATGAAAGTGAAAAGTGAAAGTGAAGCCGCTCAGTCGTGTCTGACTCTCAGCGACCCCCTGGACTGCAGCCCACCAGGCTCCGCCGTCCCTGGGGTCTTCCAGGCGGCAGCACTGCAGTGGGGCTGAGACGATCATCCTGTGCGGTAGAGACTCTCATTTTCAGTGGTCAGTTGTCACTGCTACTCTTCACTCCATTTACAAATGCTTTAACGCTTTTGGCTCCCTGTAACCTCATTTGTGACTTACGGGATATCTTTGTTCATTTGTTTTCAAACTGCACGCTTTTTAAAAAAGTTTTATCTTTCTGTACATTGTAATGAGAGGAATTTAATACTCGGGAGCATATCTGCCTGTGATCTCTAGTTGACACTCCAAAATGTAAGACTCCCTTCTTGCAAAAATTAGGATTTCCTCATTCAAAAGTTCTTGAAAGTTTCACCAAAAAGAGCAATTGGTTTCACTGATCAGTGGTCTTGTCTCAAAATAGATTCTCTGACTTAGGACTTTTGGGAATCTACTAGGAAAAATACACCAAGTCATCAAATCAAATGACTTATTTAGGTTTTATAAACGTGATCAACTCCATCTTTTTGTACATCAGTTTTCTCACCTAGGTAAGTGTTTGTGTCTGAAGGCTTATCTAGGTCAAACAATATGAAATATGAGATGACATAGTATCATCTACAGCTTTTTAGCTGACTCAATAACCTCTGCAGGTTCTTCTCTGCATGCTGTTGCCACAGTACATCAGAAAAGAATAATTTAATGGAATTTTAGCCCTTTCTATTATTGATTCATATTAAATTGATTAAGTATGAACTTCTAATGATTTTCCAGCTACTTCACAGAGTAGCATATTGGAATATTATGTATAAAAGAGTCACACTGGGACATTATTTCTGTATTACATTCTTAAAATATCAGAATTATGTTGTTAACCCCTTCCAATATTGTCCTCCAATATCCTCCTTATTTGTTTATATCTATTTCTAACTCTTTTGAAGTGGTTATTAATATCCTTTGATTTCTTTGCCAGTTATCTCATCCTAAATAGGCTTAAACTTGGCAGCCAACAATGCATACTGTGCATGGCTGATCCTCTCTCTGCAGCCAAACAACTGATTATATTGACCATATTGCTTCATCATATCAATGCCCTTATCTTTTTTTACCTTTCTTAAGCATTCAACATAGATGATTATTTCCTCCAATGAAGGCACGTGATTCAAAGCTGGAAGGCATAGTTTAGGAAAGAGAGAAAATCATGGTGTCATAAAAGGGATCCTAAGGAGCAAGAAGCGGACATCAGCTGGTCTCAGCCTCGTTGGTACAAGAGAAGCATCCTTTGTACCATGGGTACACAGGAAACATGTTTAACTTAAGTGATGGAGAAAACATCTACCACTTGGGCTGGCTCTGGGACCATGAGGGAAGACCCCTGTATCAATTCATACTGGATGGTGAGTTGAATGTCTTGAAAAGTGGTTAAGGATATAGTGTAAGGTGACATAATTAGGTATAAGTGAATATCAACTGGAAGTTATTTAAACAAGTCATTTAAAAATTCATGCTTTAATTTCTCAACCTATAAATTTACAAAACCTATAAAATTCAATGATAATTGTTGCATGTTTTCCTTATGGGCTTATTGTTGAGGTGGAAGAGAAACACTTGAGCTAATGGACATAAATGTATTTTGTAAATTTTAAAATATCGTACAATTATAGATGTTACCAGTAATACTGATTCTTTACTAATTTATTTATTTTGAATTTATATTTACTAATTTAGATTGTATTTTATCAGCCATGATATATGTATGTCTGAATGTGTGTATTGATTTGCTACTGATGTATATTTGCTATATCATTATTTTTCAACTGTAAAAGATTTATTTTACATCATCTTTTCTACAATTTTTGAAAAGCAAAAGAAAAAATGGTGAGAAGGACTGAAAGGACAGTTTTAAAGTGAATACATTAGCATTATGAAGAACTCCTTACATTTTTATGTTTTTCCTCATTCATCTCAAGTAGGTGAAGTTTTCATTGTGGAGTGTGAGACCACAAATCAGTGTTTAGAAACTACTGCTTTAGATGCTGCCTTTAAGGATGTATAAAAGTTTTATCACTTTAGATAGTAACATCACGGAAGATAATTTTATAAATTCAGAAAACACTGAAGCACCATTAAAATGTGACTTTAGTCATGACCTCTTAAGTTCCTCATGCATTGACCTTTAAAGACAGCCCTACTGTATGATTACCATTTTAAATACTGGTTTATTTGGCCAAGTGAAGTGTGAAAATACTCAAGAGAATTAATGCATAGAGTTCTGATTCTGTAGTAAGTAATAAAAAGAGAAAATTGTGCTCAGATTCTACCTGAATCTGTTTACATTTGGTTCTGCATCTGAGCTGCCCAGAAAATTAGGAGTTTTTGAAGGAACAGGACCATATCTCAGTCTTTTCTGTTTTCCACAATAACAACCCAAAGAGTGTTTTCGTGTTAGTGTTTTTTTGTTGTCATTTTTTCTTTTTCATGAAGGTGCTGATACATTTTTTGGAAACAAAAATACCATGTAGCATTGAGTTTAGATAAATTAGGGCTTCTCTGGTGGTTCAGATGGTAAAGAATCTGCCTTCTATGCAGGAGACCTGGGTTGGGAAGATCCCCTGGAGAAGGGAATGGCTAGCCACTCCAATATTCTTGCCAGGGACAGAGGAGCCTGGCAGGTTATAGTCCATGGGGCCGCAAAGAGTCGGACACGATTGAGTGACTTTCACTGTCTGTCTTGGGTAATTTAAAATACTACAGTAAGCTGAATGATGGCTCCCAGATATACCTATATTCTAGTCCCTGAAATATGTTACTGTTACTTGATAGCAGAAGAGAATTTGCAGATGTGATTAAATTAAGACTCTTGATGTGGGGAGAGTGTCCTGGATTTTCCTGGTGAGTTCAGTGTAATCACAGATGTTCTTATAAGAGAAAAGCAGGAGAAGTCAGAGAAGGTCATGTGATGATAGAAGCCGTGATTCTGGTGATCAGAAGACAGAGGAAGGGGCGAGGAGTCGAGGACCACAGGCAGGCACTAGAAGATGAAACAGACAAGAATAAGGATTCTCCCCTGAAACCTTCCGGGAGGAATCAGTCCTGCCGACACTGTGATTTTTAACTCAGTGAAAATTGTTTTTGGCTTCTGACCTCCAGAACAGTAAGAGAATAACTTTGTGTTAGTGACTAAGTTTGCCATAGTTTGATATTGCAGTAAGAGGAAAGCTGTGTAGATAGGAAGCAGTCCTTTCTGAAGGGGATATTAGGACTGATACACATACACCAATCTGTATAAAACAGACAGCCAGTGAGAACCTGCTCTATAGCACAGGGACTCTGCTTAATGCTCTGTGGTGACCTAGAGGGAATCCAAAACGAGGGGATACTTTATTGTACAGCAGAAACTAACACAAAATTGTAAAGCAACTATATCCCAATTAAAATAAAGATATTGGCTTTTTGAGTGAAAATAAAGGAAAGCCTAGACTACTTGCAAATGATGCCACTATTATTTAATGCCGTTGCATCCTTTTTTACACACAAACTATTAGAAAACACTCAAAAGCTGTGTTTGCAACCTAAGTGTCCATCAAGAGATGAATAGACAAGGAAGATGTGATATATATAGATATGTATACACACACACACACACACACACAGAGAAGTACTACTCAGCCGTAAGAACGGCATTTTGTCATTTGCAACAGCGTGGATGTAAACAGTGAAGTCGCTCAGTCCTGTTCAACTCTTTGCGACCCCATGGACCGTAGCCTACCAGGCTCCTCTGTGCATGGTATTTTCTGGGCAAGAATACTGGAGTGGGTTGCCATTTTGTGGGTAGTATGCTAAGTGAAATAAGTCATACACAGAAAGACAAATACTATATTATATCGCTTGTATGTGGAATCTAAAAAAAAAAATACAACAAACTAATGAATATAACAAAGAAGCAGACTCAGACATGGAGAACAAGCGAGTAGTTACCAGTGGGGATGGGGAAGGAGGGAGGGGCAGTATAGAGGTAGGGAATGAGAGGCACAAACTGTAAGGCATAAAAAAAGCTACAAGGGCACTTTTTCAACACTGCGGAATATAGCCAATATTTTATAGCTATAAGTAGAGTGTAATTTTTAAAAATTCATGAATCACTATATTGTACAACTATAACATTAATTTTGTACATCAACTTCAATTTTTAAAAAAGTCAGCCTTGGCCATGGGACCATGTATCAGAGGTTAATACTAAGGGTTGTTTTCCTATTCACTTTCTTGGTTTATTATTCCTTTCAGTTTCTGGAGCTGGGGGCATTGTATCCTGTGAATGGGTTTAAATGTATAAAATATTCTTAAATGTACTAAATGGATTTATAATATACTTATAAAAGGCCTACCACATGGTTAACAGCTGTTTTTTTTTTTATGATTGCATTTTCCTAATATGTGAGGTTTATTATCTCTTAATGTATTGATCAGCTGTTTGAAATTGCTTTTCTGTGAATAATCTAATAAACTCCTAAGAAATATTAGAACTATTAATTTTTATAATCATATTGTCCTTTAATTCAATTTTATTCCACTTTGCTATGATTATTTTTTACCATCAGTGAGTACTGGATATTATCAAGTGCTTTTTAGCACCTATTAAGATGATCATAGTTTGTCTCCATAAATTCCATTAAGGGGATTAAATATATTTTTATATTCTTAAAAATATGTCATATTTACATTCTTGGAACAAATCCCAGTTGGTTGTAATGTTTTTGTAAATTGCTTAATTTAATTATGTCATGATTTACTTAGGCTTTTTTATCATTATTCATAAATAAATTTTGATTTAATATTCCTTTATCAGACTATATTTGCCTGGATTTAATATCAGGGTTATATTAGTGTCATTAAATAAATTTGAATGTCTTTTTACTTTTATAAAATAAAAAGGACCCATTCCATGAGGGTTTGAAAAATTCATTTCAATACCTTGTGGATGTGGTATGTATTTCACAGATTGTATGTATAGATATAAGTGGTAAGTGAAAGTGTTAGTTTCTCAGTTGTGTCTGACTCTGCAACCCCATGGACAGTAGCCTGCTAGGCTTCTCTGTCCATGGGATTCTCCAGGCAAGAACACTGGAGTAGGTTGCCATTCCCTTCTCCAGGGGATCTTCCCAAGAGAATTCTTTATTGAGAGGAAGAAGGAAAGCCCTAGATATAAGTATAGGTATAGATACATAGATATAGAGACGATTGATTTACTTTTTACAATAAGTGGCAAACTATAGTCTAATAGACAAATCTGACACTATTTTTGTAAATAGCATTTTATTGGAATACAGTCATGCTCAATCCACTTGTATGTTGTCTGTGTTTTCATACTATGATGGAAGTGTTGAATAATGGCAACAGAGTCTGTAGGTTCAAAATGTTCCGTCTTTTTGTAGAAAGTTTGTCTACTCCTGGATTGTAGAATCAGTATATTTCAATTACATTTGTTTATTGAAAATTTCTATTTAGTATGAAATCAGTTTGATAATGTACATATTTTATTGACAATTTTTCATTACATCTCACTTTTAATTAAATATGTAATGCATGTCTTCTACGTGCTAGATGCTTTTCTAGACAGTGTAGTTTTAACACTGGACAAAGCAAAAACAAAGCCTTGTCCATATGGACTTTATATTCTAGAGTGAAATAGAGACAATTAAAATATACTCATAAATCTATACAAGAGCTTCAGGTAATGATCAGTTCTAAGAACACAATGGAAAGGCATAAAATGATATTTGCAATAGTATGTCTAGGAAAGGTCTCTGAGAAAGTTACATTTGAACACATGAAATAGAAGGAGAAAATCTTTGACTGTCTTGGGGCAGAAGGATACAGGAAGTGAAAACTTCAAATTTAAAGGTCCTGATATGGAAACATACTGGTTGTATTTAGTGTATGGGAAGAACAGCCAGGAAATTAGTGTGGCTGGAACAGAGTGCCTGAGATGCAGAATGTTAGAAGATGAAGTTAGAGAGTAATCAAGAAGCCAAGGTCAAGATTCATATTTGTCTATGTACAGTGGAATGCCACTGGTAAGTTTTGAGCAGGGCTGTAACATAGCATGACAGTCATTTTTTAAAAAAGTAAATGTTTTGTCTGACCTAGAAGGCCAATACTTTGGTCACCTGATACGAAGAATTGACTCATTTGAAAAGACCCTGATGCTGGGAAAGACTGAGGGCAGGAGGAGAAGGGGACGGCAGAGGATGAGATGGTTGGATGGCATCACCGACTCGATGGACAAGCCCCAGGAGATAGTGAAGGACAGGGAAGCCTGGTGTGCTGGAACCCATGGGGTTGCAGAGTTGGACATGAGTCAGCGACTGAACGACAAGAAGGACTGAGGGAGCTTTATGTTTTAATTTTTAATGAATGGATGGATTTGTGGCTCTGCTGGGTTTTCATCGCTGTGCGCAGACTTCCTCTAGTTGTGATGAACAGGGTCTACTCGTTTGTCAACATGCATGGGCTTCTCATTCTCGTGGCCTCTCTTCTTGCAGAGCATGGGCTCTCGAGTGTGGGTTCAGTACTTGTGACACACAAACTGAGTTTCTCCATGGCATGTGGAATCTTAGTTCCCAGACCATGGATTGAACCCACGTCCCTTGAATTGGCAGACAGATTCTTAACCACTGGACTGCCAGGGAAGTCCTGAAAGTCATTTTTAAATGAACCACCATGTGTAGAGAACATACCTTTGAGGGAAGCAATCATAGCAAGGAGATTAGGAAGTTCTTAAAATTGTCCAGATGAGAGAGGATGGTGGTTGAACTAGAGGACTAGGAATTACACAAATTTTCACTTGGGATATATCTCAAAAATAACATCTACTGGTCAAATAAATATGAATTGTGAAACAAAGAGGGATCAAGGATGCTGGCAACATTTTTATCCTAAATAACTGGGTGATTTTAATGACATTTATTTCAGTAGTGAATACAGGGAGAAAACCAAGTTTAAGGTTGGGGTGAGGGATTATGAACTTTGTTCAAACATGTAAACTTTATGATGCTTATTTAATGTCCAAGTGAATATATATGATGGGTAATAAAATAGAAAACCTGGAGTCCATGGACGCAGTCTAGGTTGGAGTCTTGAGATTCATCATTATACTGAAAGTCAACACACTAGAATAAGTGCTTATTTTGGTTTATCTAATTAATGGTATATTTATGTGTAACAGTGTATGCTCTCTCCTTTTGTATGATTTTCACTCAACAGAAATTTTGGATGTGAGAACAGAGGTTAGGGAAATTCCTTATTACTGATCACAATACACTTCAGGAGGTTGACTCCATTCCTCCTCACACCTACACAATTTCTTTTATACAAATGACCCATTAGTAAGGTTGGAACTTCTCTTGGTTTTGATTTTTTTTTTTTTTACAATTTTCTTGAAATAAGTGATACAGTTGAATGTTTTTAATGATTAAACTTATCATCTAGCCACTACACATTCTATAATTATTTAATACAGATTCTTCTCCTGAAGAATCATGGATTTATTGCTATTGTGTTTAAGGTATAGGAGTTAATGTACATGTGATCAAAAATATGCTACAACGTATCTATACATATAGTAAGATTTCTTAGTGATTGAGATTATATAATATAAAAATATTATAAGAGAAGCAATTACAGACTTTGTCTTCTCTATATGGTAATTGAAGATGTTCTTAACTAGTGCATATTTTGATTGAAGAAAAAAAAGAGCTAAAACAAGAAACAGATACTTCTGATGCTGCCCATGAAGAATTAACTGCTACAAGAAATGCAGTCTCATAGAAACAAAACAAACAAAACCAAAACCCTATAACATCACACCATATATATGCAGTATCTGTTTCCTGATATTAGACAAGCAGCCATCAGGAATGCATTCTTGAAAAGAAACAACCATGATGAGCCCTATGATTATAAAGTTTATCTCCAGGAGTCATTTCACGCCTGCAGGTGTGGGGTCCCAAATAGAACTCAGTAGTTTTGCTTAACTAAAGAGAGAGGTGTAGGAATTTGGGGGTAACACAAGACAGCTAGAATTTGCAGATCAGGAAAAAGGAGAAAAAGGAACTGTGTACACAGGAAGCTCAAGAGATTTTTGGATGGACTCCTTTGGGTTGACTTTTTTTCTTTTTGAAAACACTGGCAGAACTAAATTGCTGAACAATTAGTTTAGCATCCCGTAGAGCCCTTGAGTACCAAAAAAAAAAAAAAAAAAAAAAAAAAGATTCAATAGAACTGACTCTCTGGAGTTTGCATAGCTTAAATTTAGAGTGGTTTAATTCACCATGGAAACACCTCCACTGTATTATAGTCTTGTTACATGAGACAAGCTCATGAAAATCATCACTGTGTATTGAGAAAAATCACTCCAGAAGAATACCTGTAATATTGTTCAATTATATTTTTGTTACCTTTAGATAATTTCTTTGAGAATTTGGAAACCATAGGGCTAGTTTCTCTCTCTTAAAATGCATGCTGTTTCTTATCAAATAATGAGAAACATGCAATCCATTTTGATTCTCTTTTCTACTCTCTTTTCAAGATGCTTGGATCAGAGGCTTTCTTTTTCTGATCTTTGGGGGCCCAGAGGTCCTCAGCCTGTATCAAAAGGGCATCTTGCATATGAATGATTATTCTCTGCTTCAGCTCTCATTTTTCCACAGAAATTGATTTTTCACCTAGGGATTTATGAGGGGGGAAATACAATTTTGTTTGTATTAAAACACTAGAAACCACTGACTGAAATTTAGCTCCAGGTTGATTAAGCACATTTTCTTAAGTGTTTGGTTAAAACAGTGGCTAAAAGTTACAAAACTTGTCCAAGGTAGGAATTATATCTTCATCACTTAGCCTCTGTGGCCTCTGACAGTATAGTTAATATTTGTATAATCTGGTTTTCCATCATAAATGAGAATAATATCTGCCTCCTAAAGTTGTTGTAAGGCAGTAATGAGATTACATGCTTGGCACTCAGCAAGGATTCTGTACCTGTTTGTATAAATTTGGCCAGTGATTCTTACCATTGGCTACAGGTTAGGATAATCTAGAGAGCTTGAGAAAATGTATTGCCTGTCCCCACTCCTTCAGACATTATTTTGTAATTAATCTGGGGTACAGGATGGAGAATGGGAGTCTTAAAACTCTCCAGGTGAGCAAAGTTTAAGAACTGAATTAGGCATGTATGGAGGTGAGAACTGGACCATAAAGAAGGCTGAGCACTGAAGAATTGACGCTTCTGAACTGTAATGTTGGAGAAGACTCTTGAGAGTCCTTTGGACTATAAGGACATCCAACCAGTCCATCCTTAAGGAATTCAGTCCTGAATATTCATTGGAAGGACTGATGCTGAAGCCCCAGTACTTTGGTCACCTGATGCAAAGAGCCGATTCATTAGAAAAGACCCTGATGCTGGGAAAGGTTGAAGGCAGGAGGAGAAGGGAATGATAGAGGATTAGATGGTTGGATGTCATCTCCGACTCCATGGATATGAGTTTGAGCAAGCTCTGGGAGTTGGTGATAAAGAGGGAAGCCTGACATGCCGCAGTCCATGGCGTCACAAAGAGTTGGACATGACTGAGCGACTGAACAACAAGAAGCTAGCACTCTGTAATTTAGGTCCTCTGGGTCCTGAGTCACTTCAGTCCTGTCCAACTCTGTGCGATCCCATGGACTGTAGCCCACCAGGCTCCTCTTTTTGTGGGATTCGCCTGGCAACAATACTGGAGGGGGTTGCCATTTCCGCCTCCAGGGCATCTTCCCCACTCAGGGATTGAACCTATGTTTCTTCTATCTCCGGCACTGGCAAGTAGGTTCTTTACCACCAGCACTTTGGGTTGTCATTTCCTACTCCAGGGAATCTTCCCCACCCAGAGACGGAACCGAGTCTCATTATGTCTCCTGCCTTGTTAGGCGGGTTCTTTACCACGCAGCTCCCCACTAGAGTAGGTAGTACATCTGGACCCCAGAGGGTCTATAGGGTAAAAAGGAAATTAAGGATAGGATGTGGCTCCCACAGTTGAAATAAAACAGTAGAGCACTACCTACTCTCTTCCAGGAGTACTACCTCCTCTGCTAAACCCATTCCAGGTGATCCAGGTTCTTGAGTTTAATTGACTATCTCTTTGAGGATGTCAGCTCTGGGGTATTTTTTTTTTTTTTTTTTTTTCTTTTTTTAGGCAACGTGCTGGACCTCAGTTTCGATGAGGAGACGGTAGTGAGTTCTCACTCATGTTGTTCAGATTTTCCAAGGAATGCATGAGAGGGTGTCGTCATCGATCCGGTATTTTTTAAAATGTCTATCACTGAATTTCAGCATTCAAGTTTCCAAACTTGAAAGAAAGGTAGAATAGTTGACTTGGCTTGGGTCATTTGCTCTCTCTTTAGCTAGGAAAAAGTAGAATACTTTGATTGATAGACTCAAAAATCACAAAGCACAGTGAAAGCAAAGTAATTCCATAAAAAGAACTAGAAATGCTTTTACAAGAAGCAAATGAGAATGGATACCAGGCAGTCAAAATAAGTAAGTCAGCCAATCAATCAGTACACACACACACACACACACAGTGTTATCACTGACATAATAACCTTCCTTCTTTAGTAAGAGCTTTAAATTCTATAACTGTACATCAGCATTTTATTGGTTACTGGTTCTTGGGAATAGTCCAGGTAGAATCTAAGAAATGGTCTTGTATTATAAACAAGTACTAATAAATACAGCAGTGAATGTCATGAGTGGCTGTCCAGGACCTCCATAACTGCATAGATTCTCTCTTCTGGTTGCTGCTATTCTCAGAGCGTAAATGATAGATAATCTGAATTATAATCCCTGTTTATATGGTGATTGACTTTGGACATTCAGGATTCACTTCTGGTGTAATCTATGTCCTGAGGCATTAATTTAGTATGGTATTAGTGTGATCCTTTAGGAATCTTGAAAGAGTAGCATTTTGTTAAGGGAAGATAAAAAAGCTGTAGCAAATGAGCAGGGTTCCCCCAGTAGCTCAGCAGGAAAGAATCCCCTGCATTGCAGGAGCCACAGGAGACACGGCTTCAGTCTCTGTCAGGAAGATCCCCTGCAGTAGAAAATGGCAACCCCCTCCAGTATCCTCGCCTGGAGAATCCCATGGACAGAGGAGCCTGGTGGGCTACAGTCCACAGGGTCCCAAAGGGTTGGACACAGCTGAAGCAACTGACCGCATACAGCGCAGGAGATGAACCAAGGCATCTCACCGTGATGCAAACGTCTTATAGCAGATCTACAGGGACAGACTTTTTTTTAAAGAAATAACAGTGGCCTGATTTATCCATATATATATATAAAATGAGGTATACTTGAAATAAATTTTCAAATTCTTAAAAAATAAGAACTCAATGGTGCCCACTGTTTTTAAGGCCTAGATAAAGAGCAAAGTCACAATGCTGTTAGAGATAAAAGTAAAATGAAAGCTAGAAGAAGCTCTAAATGTATAAAAAAAGGTTTCCTGATCTTGGCATTATATAATCAAAAGAAGTAAAGCTGACAAAATAAAAATCTGACTGTGAAGTCAGTTTGGGAATATCCCTTATATGTATCATGCTGTGGTTACCTAAAAGAAACAGAAGCACTTTGGTGACAATGCAGCTAGTAATTAAGCCAGGTAGTATTTCCACCTTTCACATCACATGGTAATTTAGCATTTGTAATTACCAACATGCAGGATACTCTTTTAGTAATAAAGAAAATATTTGCTGTTTTGCATGAGAATAAATTAAATAGTCTCAGTTTTAAAACCATAGCTATTATTTCACACCTGTTCTTTTAAAAGGTAAAAATCCTGTAGATTAGAAACAATTTCAATAGATATGATATATATTCAGAATAATAACAGAAGATAATGAGTCATGTTTGGAATACTGGCACTTTGTATATGTGTATGCAGCAGTGAGTCAAGATAAGAAACCAGAAAGCATGAGGTAGGAAGGATTTCTGGTTTGGAAAAAATGAGTTTTGAGTCAAATTTGGAGTCAGATGTGTTGTTCAAGCTGTCCACAAACATAAGCACACGGCAGTGTGTAACACACCTGGAGTAGGTGTCATCAAACATGAGGGGCCCCCTCCCCCCGCCAAAAAAGAAAAACAAAACCCAAAACCCGCTGGAATTTTCAGTATAAAAAGTTGTTTACCCCCTTCTCCCATCCTCAGAGGTCCACCCTCTCGTTATGAGTAGTAAGTACATACATTAGCTTCCTGAACTTCTCTTTAGTTTTGAATTGTTTGTGTGTGTATTTTTCCATAAATTAAAAAAACTTAAAATTTATTTGTATTCTAATTAGCATGACATTCAACCTCTATATTTTGGAAGATTTTACTTTCAATAATATATATTTAAATCTAAACAAAAAAATGTTTGAGTGCTGACACCAAAATACCCAATATTGTGTTAAGCAGAGGGAAACAATGAGAATGGAAAACTAGAATGCAGTCGCCACTGTTCTGGGCCCATGTTAACAATACAGTTAAGCTACCATGTAAAGAATACTGGAGCAAGCATGTTGTTGAACAAGAAAGAGTGCATAGAAAACATGGGGCTTTCTGTAGATCAAGAGCAAGCAAACTTTCTCTGTAAAGGGTCTTTTGGTCACAGCTAAGTGACTGACTGCTATTGTCGTATGCAGACACCCATCACCAATACAAGGCAGGAGGGGCATAGCTATGATCTAGTAAATGTTTACAGAACTGGGGTTGGGAGGTAGTTTGTCTCTCTGGTCATACTTTGTTGACTCTTGTTTTTGTTGTTGTTTTATTTTTTTTTTTTAATTTTTTTTGGAGTATAGTTGCTTTATAATATTTTTAGTTTCTGCGGTACAGCAAAGTGAATCAGCTATATACATACAAATATCCCCTCTGTTTTTGGATTTCCTTCACATTTAGGTCACTGCAGAACGCTGAGTAGAGTTCCCTAGGCTATATAGTCGGCTCTCATTAGTTATCTATTTTATACGTAGTATCAACAGTTTTCTGACTCTTGAGTCGGGTCTTGAAGAATCTATGAAATTAAACAGCTGGGAGAATATAAATATGGTGTCGGATAGAGGAAACAGAACAGTCAAAGCACAAACCAGTGTGATATGTGCTGGGAGTGGCAGACAACTTCGAGTGTCCACGCCTGTGTTATATGTTATGTAGGTGGAGAAGAAATTAATACAATGCCCTATTTAATAAGTTCAACTATTATATTCTCAGTGGTGAGACAGAAGTTTACTTTTAAGTGGAGAAACCACGATTCAAAGATTTAAATACAGGCTTAACTTCATATTCCTGCTCTTTGCACTACAGCTTGCTTCTTTTACTCTGAGGGAATACATACTTGTTAAGTACTAAGTACTTAGTAATTACAGGTTCCACGTTTGATATGGGAATTACAGTTAGTGGCTCTGAAAGTAATTAGCATGTATGGTGAGCTCTAGCAGCTTAGAATGCTGAGGAATACAAAATGAATTTACCTGTAATTGCATGGTTAGTACCATGTAATTAATCTGCCTTGAAACACCAGTTAATTATGAATTAAAGCTTTCCAAACAGACTGAATTTGAACAAGATTCACTTTTTAATTTCCTTTTGCTCAGCATTGTAGGTAAGATTCCACTTTAGTTCACTCATCATTGGTTTCAAGTAGAAATGAATCTGTTTCCTTTAATACTTTCCTGTCGTATGCCACTCAAACATATGTTCTTACTGGAGTCTCAATTACAAAAGAAACTGTGAAACACCTTTCGTGCTCTTTCTGTCAACAGAAATTTAAAATGCTATCAATCATTTTTTTCTGTTTCATTGGAAAAATCAGTGATATTGTATTAGGGCTAAAAAGAAGGGAAAAATTTTCAGTCCCTGTATTAAAAATTCTGAAGAATGCATGTATCCCAGTGTTCATTGCAGTTTTGTTTACAATAGCCAAGACATAGAAGCAGCCTAAAGGTTCACTGGTAGATGAATGGATAAAGAAGATATGGTACACATATACAATGGAATATTATTCAGGCATTAAAAAGAATGAAATAATGCCATCCGCAGCAACGTGAATGGACCTGGAGATTAGCATACTAAGTGAAGTCAGACAAAGACAGATATCATATGGTGTCACTAACATGTGGAATCTTGAAAAAAAAAAAAAAGATAAAAATGAGCTTGCTACAAAACAAAGACAGACTCACAGACTTAGAGGACAAACTTATGGTTACTAGGGGAAAGAATGAAGGGGAGGAATAAATTGGGAGTTTGGGATTGACATGTACACCCTACTGTATTTAAAGTGGATGACCAATGATGGCCTGCTATAGAGCACAGGGAATGCTGCTTAATATTTCGTCATAACCTAAATGGGAAAAAAGTTTGAAAAAGGAATAGTTACATGTATGTGTATAACTTAATCACTTTGCTGTGTACCTGAAACGAACACAATATTGTTTATCAACTATAATGTAAAGTAAAAATCCAAAGAATAATAAAAATAAATGGGCAAAAGCATGATTATCAGGGGCTTTGAAATTGCAGGTATCATTAAGTAAAAATAGGACCTAGGAGTGACTTCTAAATATTTGTCATTCATGTGTCTAAATGCTTCATAAGATCATTTATCCACATCAAAAGTGAAATCTGGAGGCTGGTTATAGTTCATTAGATCCATTTACTGTGATGATAGCATCTTAATATAAATTTTTCTCATATGAGTTCTCAAGAAGAGAGTTAATCTCTTTTCAGAAGAAAGATGAAAAAGAAAAAAAGTAATTAACAGACTCCATGGTTTCCAGTCTTATGATCATTAATGATATGTGTATTTTTTGTGCTATTAAATCACCTCTAATTAGTCTGAATGTTAAAGGAATATATTCCTCACCATTGATCCTTCCATCATGTATAAGACTCCTCTTCATATATGATGATGAAGCTAGAAATGACTTAGAAGATTGGTTCATTCTACACCTTCATTTTGCAGAGAGGGAAACTGAATGACCAATGGGAGGGAGGTGGACATAACTAGTTAATAGCAGAGCCTAAATGATTGAGTCCTATCTTAGTGGTCTTTACACTTTAACAAATTTCTTTGCTTCTTTTTTATATGTATTTCTCTAGCATGCAATTAAGTCATAGCAGTATTGAATGCTTTTCTTAATTTTATAATTTATTTTTACCAAATTAATCTACTTTAATTTAGTCTTAACAGTATTTGATATTCTTTCTTCTGCCCTCACCCTGCCCTCACCAAAGATAGCACTTTCCCATCTTTAGAAATGAGATACCATATCCTTGCGAAGTCACTACTTTGATTCATCAAATTAGATATGAGATGGACTTTACATGTATAGAATCAATATTCTGATGTTGATAAAATAGCTCATGTCTAGTTCATGTCGTGGAAAATTGAGTCTACAGCCTAAATCAAATACAGATAATGATCATTTGTTCTTTGCCTACTCAGAAACCTCCAGTTGACTTCATAAATGAATCTAATACTTAACAACATTCATAAGCACTCTGACCTCCCTTTCTAGGGTTTTCTTCCTCTCCCTCTCTTCCCCTGAACATCTACTTACTTTTCTTTTTCTAGCTTTGTTCAAGCTGATTTTCCCATTAACCTTATTCTTCTCAATCTCTTCTCTACACATTTTACATTGCTCAAAAATGAAGCTTATCTGATTAATCACCTATGGTCTCTCCTAGCTCTTTGCTCCTTCAAAACCAAAGCTATAATTTATCCAGAATTTGTTCAATTTAATATTAATACTGAGATTCACCTTCTAACAGCTATTGCTGATTAGGTTTTTGAATCATGTAGATTTGGGGTCATCACAGGGGACATGATGAGAATGTTCATTCCCTTAACTTGTTGTACCTGTTTGGTGCTAACTTCTAGAGGAGGCTTCTATGAGAAGTGTTTTGTTTCTTTTTTTTGAAAGACTTTTTTAACGTGGACCATTTTTAAAAACCTTTTTCAATTTGTTACAATATTGCTTCTGTCTTTTATGGATTTCTGTTTGTTTTTTGGCCACAACACATGTGGGGTCTTAGCTCCTCAATCAGGGATTGACCCACTCCCCCCTGCATTGGAAGGCAAATATTAACCACTGGACGAGCAGAGAAGTCTCCAGAAAAGTGTTTAGAATTGTTAATATTAGAACATAGTATCAATATTCTACTTCAACTATTACAGTGTATTATATCCAGTCTCTTTTCTATTTCACTCCCTCCATATACACATTCAGAACAAATCAAATCACAAGAAGAACAAAAGAACGAAGAGGTGTTCTGTAATTTTTTTTATTCTTCCAGGATTATATTCAGTAGGACAGCTGGTGCTTGGACTAGATTCCTTAAAATTGTTAATATCAGAGAGCTGGAAATACCCGGAAGATTTGTCCATTTCTCTGTTGAGTCTTCAGCAGTAATTGACAGTGTGGTGATGTGTGCTAAGTTGCTTCAGTTGTGTCCAACTATTTGCAACCCAATGGACTGTAGCCCATAAGGCTCCTCTGTCTATGGGATTCTCCAGGAAAGAATGCTGGCGTGGGTTGCCGTTTCCTCCTCCAGGGGAGCTTCCTGACCCAGGGATCGGACCCACGTCTGTTCTGTCTCCTGCATTGGCAGGCGGGTTCTTTGCCACTGGTGCCACCTGAGAAACTGTGTAAGGTGATAAAAAGTTGCATTAAGTAATTCTGTGACAGTATGTGGCCCAGAACCCTATTGGCCTCTTACAGGATTAGGCTGGATCTGTATTCCCAGGGGTGCGCTTTGATAAGGCTCTCTTGCTGGACATCTGTTTCACCACCATAGGTCCCCTACTTTATTGAAGAGAATACATCCTTTGTCTTACTGTCTGCTTTGGGGAAACTAGCCTGAAGTATTAAAATTCCCTTCCTAATTTCTGACCCCCAGAATCTACTTCCTAGACATTTCTAGGCATTCCAGACTTCTCAGTAATAATGTCCCTATAATATTTAAACCCCTGTATATATTTGTAATGTCCAAAGTCTGAGTCATGTAGATTTATGAAAGAATTATATCTTTACAAGACTTTGAAATTCAGGAAAATGTGAAACAGTTCTAATAGGATGTCAAATAGAAAGATTCCTGCTTTGCAGGGGTTTTACTTGAGGTCCCAACTCTGAAAATAGTAGGTAAATGTGCCCACATATTCTAAAGAGAGTACAGCATACGTCTTGTCACATTTTGCAGAGATATAGCCAGACTGGGCCAGCAGTTATTACTTCACTAGCCCATGGGAAAGACTGGGGATTCATTGAATGTGAAACTTCTTTGGAATGAATTAATGGGAGTAAAGTGCATTGTGGAGATTCCTTCCTTTGCCTACGAGGCAGGAGATGAACACAGGGAAAAGGGTAGCCAGAGAACTCTTTGAAGAGATTAGTTGCTTAACTAAACTGTTGTTGTTTAGTGGCTCAGTCATGTCCAACTCTTTCTGACCCCATGGACGGAGCCTGCCAGGCTTCTCTGTCCTTCGGTATTTCTTAGAGTTTGTTCAGACTCATGTCTATTGAGTCAGCAATGCCTTCTAACCATCTCATCTTCTGTTGCCCTCGTCTCCTCTTCGCTCACACTTATTCAGATCAGGGTCTTTTCCAGTGAGTTGACTCTTCATATCAGGTGGCCAAAGTATTGGAACTTCAGCTTCAGTCCTTCCAGTGCATATTCTGGGTTGATTTCCTTTAGGATTGGCTGGTTTGATCTTGCAGTCCAAGGGACTCTCAAGAATCTTCTCTAGCACCACAGTTTGAAAGCATCAGTTCTTTGGCGCTCAACTTTTTTATGGTCCAACTCTCACATCCATACATGACTACTGGAAAAACCATAGCTTTTATTATATGGACCTTTGTTGGCAAAGTAATGTCTCTGCTTTTTAATATGCTGTCTAAGTTGGTCATAGTTTTTCTTCCAAGGAGCAAGCATGGTTTAATTTCATGGCTGCCGTCACCATCTGTAGTGATTTTGGAGCCCAAGAAAATAAAGTCTGTCACTGTTTTCATTGTTTCCTTATCTATTTGCCATGATGAGACTAGATGCCATGGTCTTAGTTTTTTGAATGTTGAGTTTTAAGCCAGCTTTTTCACTTTCATCAGGAGGCTCTTTAGTTCCTCTTCGCTTTCTACCATAAAGGTGGGGTCATCTGCATATCTTTGATTGCTGATATTTCTCCCTGCAATCTTGATTCCAGTTTGTGATTCATCCAGCCCAGCATTTTGCATGATGTACTCTGCATATAAGTTAAATGAGCAGGGTTACAGCATATAACCTTGATGTACTACTTTCCCCACTTTAGACCAATCTGTTGTTCCATATCCAGTTCTCACTGTTGCTTCTTGACCTGCATACAAGTTTCCCAGGAGGCAGGACAGATGGTCTGGTCTTCCCATTTCTTTAAGTATTTTCCACAGTTTGTTGTGATCCATGTAGTCAAAGGCTTTAGCATAGTCAATGGCACAGAAGTAGATTTTTTTTTCAGAATTCTTGAGTTTTTTCTGTAATCCAGCATGTGTTAGAAGAGGAGATGGCTTTTCATGGGAGAAGCTATCTTACTCTAATGAGGGAAGTTTCTTGAATTACAGGAACTCAAAAACTGCACAGGGTTGTTCCCTGAACACAGATTGATAGAGTTTGAGGTGAATGTAGATTTGGGGAGGTGCTGGCTAGGGCCTGACCCTGGAGAAGGCAGGTGGAGTGAGGTTCTCTGGCGCTCTTCTCTTGTACTAGGACAGGAGTCTGAAGTGGAACCAGCCACACTCACACTGCTGTTCAAGGTCAGGGTAATGGATGTTCCCGCTGGCAAAGTGGGTATTGCAGATGGTAGCTGAACTTGAATTACCTGGTAAGGACCCCACACAGGACAGCCACGGGCTGTGTTCCCTGAGAGGCACAGCTGAGGGGCAGCAGCCAAGGGGAAGCTGTAAGAAATGTGTGAGGAGTTTCCATTACTTGCATCAGGAAATGGTGTCAAGAGCATGCCGCTCAGTGGGAAGGTCCCAGAGGAAGGCTCCAGAAGTGATCCATTAGGCGTGACAGAGGGCATTTAACCGCCAAGACAGACCTTCAGATGGCACTGATGTGTGCGCACCACCGTGTGTGAAGTAGCCCAGCTGGGAGACTGCTGCGAAGCACCTGGAGCTCAGGTCCATGCTCTGTGATGCCCTGGAGGGCGGGATGGGGGAGGCAGGCTCCAGAGGGAGGCGATGTTATAGCTGGTTCAAGAGGTTGTTCAGCAGAAACCAACACAGTATTGCAAAGCAGTTAACCTCCAGTTTAAAAAAAAAAAGCACTTGCTAATTAAAGGAAATTTTGCTAAAAAATCAGACTTTTCTTTAACTCTCTTTCCCTGCCCTGGGATTGCAAGAGTTGTAAAACAAAAAAAAAGTTGGAGAAAGGAAAGAGAAAGAATAACCATACCATTCTATCTCACTGTTGGTCAAATGTGAGTTTGTGAGACAGAAAAAGCTTTGAATTGAAGCAAAGAGTAAAAAATAACCTTATTTTAATTATTTTAAATACAAGTTATAATACCTGAAAATTACGAGATCTGTCACTAGAAAGCTAACAACTCTTTCCAAGTAATTGTCCAGAAAAGAGAAAAGAATATCTGACAGAATACCTTTGAAGACAGAGGTAGAAAAATACTAACGATGTTATTTGATCATATGCTATCATGTTGTGCAAGCTATTAACAATTCCTGATATTGTTTTTACCAAAGTACCTAGGACAAATATATATTTATATATATATGATACTCTATTTTTACTCTCAGAGACCATGTCATGTAAAAGTAGAAAAAATGATTACCTTGAAAAAGGGCAGCTTTTTCAAACTGTTTCTTTTGAATTGGGGTATAGCCGATTAACAATGGTGTGATGGTTTCAGGTGCTCAGCAAAGAGACCGAGTCATACAGACACGTGTATCCATTCTCCCACAAACTCCCCTCCCATCCAGGCTGCCACGTAGTTCTGAGGAGAGTTCCATATGCTGTACAGTAGGTTCTTGTTGTTTATCCATTTTAAATAAGCAGTGTATACCTGTCCATCCCAAACTATTTTGAAAAAGGGCAGTTTAAAAGTTACAAGACACCAGTGTTAAAGATAGTGGAGAGAGATTAGAGTCCTCGTTCTTTCCCAAGGTCATTAAGTTACCTTCTGACTTCTCCCAGCTGAAGAATTTTTATGAGAGAGAGTTGATTCAAGCTACAGTTTGCTTTTTTGTTTTATTTTCTCTAAGTAAGTTGTAAAACATCCAAAATGTATAAATGTATCTTTCACAGAGCATGTCCTCTACAAATAGGAGTCGGGTTGGGTTGAGTTGAGTAGCGCACACAGTGGCTGAGATTTGGAGTCTGGTGTCAAAGGTGCTTCTTCCTTCACCTACTGGTATAACTGCTCTTATGGAATTATGGCTTTGAGGTTGAATTGAAAGCTTTGTTCCAAACATTTGCAGATGTTGTAACAGAGTACCGACTTAGACACAGGTAGACAGACCACTGTCAATGCAAACAACAAAACGGATCTAATGCCATAAAATTCATTCTATTTCCATAAAAACTACCAGAAATGCTGCTTTGCACTGCCATGTTAGACTTGTAAATCATAAACAACCGCAGTCCAAAGGTGAATAAAAGCCAGTGTTAATAATTTTTAAGTATGCATCTGTAACTCTATCCAGTAATAAAGATAAAAACTTATATCTACTTTACACGTCTTATGGGTGAGTGTCATGCTAGGACTTCACATGCATTATCTCTCTGAGTCTTCAAGGCATGGATAGAGTAAGCCAAGGCAGTGATCAGACAGAGGTCACTTGTTGCTACTTCCTTGATTCCAGTTCAGTACTTTCCAGTTTGCTACATTTTTACCACTCACCTATTTCATGAACTAGATCTAGTTCTACAGTTTTCTGTTAAAAATGTGGTTCCTTTGGCCATTTTCTTTTTCACCCAGGAGGGTGTTAATTGGGAGAAACTTTCCACTGTAGCCAGTGGCCATGTCAGTCTTCCTCACTAACATATGGAAACATATAACTTTAGCCCTGCCCAAAAGACATCATGGTGACCACCCATATGACTGCTCGAGACATTGCTCTCATCGTGTGGAACCTGTCACCAATCTCAGCATTCTCTCTCATCTTCCATGTAGAGGTACAGATGCAGGGATGTTTTTTTCTTTCTCATCATTCTTTATTATATCTCTTGGGAATCCCCTTGGGTGCAAATATATCTGTGTACACACACACACTCCCTGTGGATGCAAACACATGTGCATACACACACACGCGCTTTTCTTATTCTCTCAACAATGTTTACTTCTCTTCGTCCTAAGTATTGTTCTGGTAATTCATCCTGTAGTCAATTCTAAAACAGTTGCAATGATATCTTTGCCAGTCTTTTAAAACATTGATTATTCTTTTCTTTTGGAATAAATAAGAGAGTTGAATTGTTTGTTTTGTGAAAGGTCAGATGCATAGGTTTTCAATATTATCAATTCTTTTGCATTCAGCCTTTCATTCTGTAAATATCTACTGTAGATGTACCAAGGGTTAGTCATGGTAATATACAATTGAACAGGTAAACTAAAGTTCTTGCCAATATGGAGCTTATTTTTGGTAGACAAGGAAGATTTTGGAATTCTCCAGGCAAGAATTCTGGTGTGGGTGCCATTTCTTTCTCCAGGGGATCTTCCAGACCCAGAGATCAAACCTGGGTCTCCTGCATTTCAGGAAGATTCTTTACCCTCTGAGCCACCATGGAAGCCCTTTAAATAAGTAATTGTATCAAAATATAGTTAGTTTATAATGTTAAGACTCAGAAGTTTCTTTTCATTTAAGGCACCAGTAACTATTAATAAATGCCATGGAATAGCTAAATAAGACATATGAACAAATGCTCCTTACTTTTTTGCCTGGAATGAGCTAGATGGTTCCTTTTTGATAGATTTTAGCTTCAACATCAAATTTTCAGGCAAGATCTTCTTATAAAAAATTACTATCACTTAGTATATTATTCCTGTACTGCATTTTACTTATCTACATAGCTTTCTTATTTATTTATTTACTTATTTTATGTATTTCTCTCCTAGTTTTGGCTACTGTAATCCCAGTGCATAGGTCAGTAGTAGTAGACAAATGATAATTGTTCAATTAATATTTGTAGATCAATTGAATAATAATGATATATAAATGTGTCTCTGAATTTAAATATGAGTAATTATTTTTTTAAATTAGCACGACTCGTTCAGCAATACAGTTTTCATGACCTTGGTAAAATATAGCTACACTTGATTCAAGGTTATAGGCCACCTCTGTTTTTTGCCTGCTGAGCACCCATTCAGTTTTCTTTTGGTACTATCACCATATTTTTCCTTGCATAATAGCATGTTCAAAATCTCACTTTAGTTATTTTCATTAGGTCTGGCTTACCCAGACTCTAATGATACGAGCACTTGACCTAGATGTGGCCAGAGTATCAGAGTTTGGGACTTTGCTGGAAGCTCTTAAGAAAGTTAAAGTCTTCTTTCCACCTAAATTAGATCGATTAAAATAAAGCTTCTGTGGGTCACCATGAGAGGGGAACCAGCCTGAGAATGTCAAGCCAACTTGTAGGAAAGCAGAAGTGCAATAAACTTCCTGATACAAGCGTTGTAGTACCTGGATTCAGCCCCGGGGTCTCTGGCTTCCTTCTATAGTACACTGCAGGAGTTGGAAGAAACCACTGTATCACTAATTGGCATCTACATTTGCCAGACTTTCCTCCTGTGAAAATACTGCTTAAAGAGAACTCCTGCATGGGGACTTCCCTGGTGGTCCAGTGACTGACTCCAAGCTCCTAGTGCAGGCAGCCCAGGTTCGATCCCTGGTCAGGGAACTAGATCCCACATGCCACAACTAAGCGTTTGCATGCTACAACTAAAGATGCCGTATGCCGCAAGGAAGATCGAAGATCCCAAGTGCCACAACTAGCCAGATAAAGAAATGAATATTAAAAAGAGAGAGAATATTTCTTATAAAGAACTCCTGGGACTTCCCTGTTGGTCCAGTGGTTAAGACTTCACCTTCCAATACAGGATGTGCAGGTTTAATCCCTGGTCAGAGAGCCAAGATGTCACATGCCTCCCGACCAAAAACCCAGAACATAAAACAGAAGCAGTTTTGCAACAAGTTCAATGAAGACTTTAAAAATGATCCACATAAAACAATCTTTAAAAACTAAAGACCATATCCATTTTAAAAAAAAAAAAAAAAAAGAAAAGAAAAGAAAAAACACCTGCATGTATCAATTCATCTGATTTACAAACTTTTGAGGCAGGTATTAACTTCCTCATTTAATAGATGAAGAAACTGGGTTTTATAGAATTTCTCTAATTTTTAAGGCTATATATTACAGTGTAGTTAATGCTACTTCTGTTTTCTTGACTTCCTCCTTCTGGAAGCATAAGCTAAGCAAAATGTCAATATCCAGATCAGGGATTCTTAGCATGATCCTTGTTTTAGTTTGTTACCCATAACACATACCTGATGACTGATGTTGATGCAGTTTTTCTAGGATGCCATTATAAAACCCATCACATTTTATTTTAATATGCAGATATTTCAAGGCAGTAGGAATGGGGAAGTCACAAATTTTCCCAGCCTAGAGGATATTTTTTTTTGTTAGTTATCAGTCAATCAGTATAAAATATTAGTTGGTCCTCCAGGATTTATTTCTCTTCTAAATTACATGATTTTAAGAATATGTCATACAGCTAGAAGTAAAAAGAGGCTAATTTATAACTCAAGTGCCAAGTTGACACTTCAGCCTTCTCCTATAAAATGAACTTATGTCTCCTTCTATTTACTGGTGACAGCCATACTTTGCTGTGGAACTGAATCACATAATAGGTATCAATCATTTGTTCTTTAGTAATCAGAAAAGAGATGTTCCTGAATCTAATAGCCAAATTATTTGCATGGCATTTTGCAGAAGGCAGTAAAAGCAGTAATGGTACTGTTCAGATAGTTAAGCATCAAATTTCCCTTTGATCTCTGGTCTTTGTGCAAATGTTTATACAACCCAAGCATGAAAAGTAAACTTATTTAGATCTGTGAGTAAGATAAATACGTGAAGATTAGTGGCTCTAAGCTGTAAAGTAGTACTATGTTGTTAGATAATCTTTGGGCCCCTAACTGTACAATTCAGACAAATCTTGGAAGTTTTATAAGAATATGTGATGCATCCATTTTCCCAAGCTGTTTAGCCCCAAAGGCTTCAGATAAAAGAGCAATTCATGACATCTGCTAACATAAGATGGTATGTAGTCAGAAAAATACATCGTAAAAGAGGTCACATTTGTCCCTAAGGCTATATACTGGCTGCCAAGTACTGAAGAGAGGCTTCCTTTTCTGTAGTAATGAACTTGACTTTTCAGTATATAGAGGGAACCAGTAATAGATGGATGGTACAGAGAGAAAGATAACGATATCAAATAAAAAAACAACACTGTATGCCGAATGTGCTTAATGCCCTACTATGGTGAATAGAGAAGAGAGCCCCAGAGAAAAGATTCAGAAGTCCTTCGGCATGGGTGCGGTCTTTTAAAGGAGAGCGACCCTATCCTCAAGCAAACATGGCTCAGTAAGGGTCTGGAATCCCACAGCGAAAGCTGACATTCTCTCCTTTCGGTGATAATTTGAGAGAGGTAGAGACAATGATAGAAATTGCTTCCTTATATCCGAATTGTTGTTGTTCAGTCACTCAGTTTTGTCTGACTCTGTGATTCCATGGACTGCATTATGCCAGGCTTCCCTGTTCTTCACTATCTCCTGGAGCTTGCTCAAACTCATGTCCATCGAGTCGGTGATTCCATCCAACCATCTCGTCCTCTGTCGTCCACTTCTCCTCCTGCCTTCAAGCTTTCCCAGCATCAGGGTCTTTTCAAATGAGTCAGCTCTTCACATCAGGTGACCAAAGTATTGGAGTTTCAGCTTCAGCATCAGTCCTTCAGTGAATATTCGGGACTGATTTCCTTTAGGATAGACTGGTTGTATCTCCTTGCAGTCCAAGGGACTCTCAAGAGCCTTCTCCAACACCACAGTTCAAAAGCATCAGTTCTTCGGCGCTCAGCTTTCTTTGTAGTCCAACTCTCACATCCATACATGACTACTGGGAAAACCATAGGTTTGACTAGATGGATCTTTGTTGGCAAAGTAGTGTCTCTGCTTTTTAATATGCTGTCTAGGTTGATTATAACTTTTCTTCCAAGGAGCAAGTGTCTCTTAATTTCATGGCTGCAGTACCATCTGCAGTGATTTTGGAGCCCCCCAAAATAAAGTCTGTCACTGTTTCCACTGTTTCCCCATCTATTTCCCATGAAGTGATGGGAACAGATGCCATGATCTTAGTTTTCTGAATGTTGAGCTTTAAGTCAACTTTTTCACTCTCCTCTTTCATTTTCATCAAGAGGCTCTTTAGTTCTTCTTCGATTTCTGCCATAAGGGTAGTGTCATCGGCATATCTGAGGTTATTGATATTTCTCCCTGCAATCTTGATTCCAGCCTGTGCTTCATCCAGCCTATGTGTCTCATGATGTACTCTGCATAGAAGTTAAATAAGCAGGGTGACAAATATACAGCCTTGATGTACTCCTTTCCCTATTTGGAACCAGTCTGTTGTTCCGTGTCCAGTTCTAACTGTTACTTCCTGACCTGCATACAGATTTCTCAAGAGGCGAGTCAGGTGGTCTGATATTCCCATCTCATTAAGAATTTTCCAGAGTTTGTTGTGGTCCACACAGTCAAAGGTTTTGGCATAGTCAATAAAGCAGAAGTAGATATTTTTCTGCAACTCTCTTGCTTTTTCGATGATCCAGTGGCTGTTGGCTATTTGATCTCTGGTTCCTCTGCCTTTTCTAAATCCAACTTTTCTAAATCCAGTCTACAGAATACTTGCCAGGAAATATTATTAAGTAAAGCAGGGAGGAGAAATATGTGTATGCTAAACTATAGTTTTGTACAAGAGTGTAATATATTTGTTATATATTTTTAATGGAAAGATAAACCTTGAAATAAAAGATCATTACCCCAAGGGGAAATAAATGGAACAGGGATATAGGTTGTTTTTAATGCAGCTTCTTTTTTATATTTTGTTTTATGACTCTGTGAAATTTTTATTTTATTATAAAATTAATTTTCATTAAAAATCACTAAAATTTGGATAGATGAAACACGTGAACCTAAATATGCAGCTAGAAGAGTAAAATACAGATAATAAAAGGATTCCTCAGCTGATTGAATAGTCTCCCACTATCCAAGACTGATAATTTGAGCATCAATTAGGGTAATAATCTTAATCAATTGAACCACATCATATGCTTTATCTCATGAGTAGGAGTAAAGACATAAAGGTATCCATAAACTGATAATTTTTAAAGCTGGGTAATGGAGATGTGGTGCTTCAATATACTGTTTTCTTTACTTTGATATTCAAAAATTGCCACAATAAAGCAAAAAAAAAGTCAGTCTACATTTGCAGAGAAAACCAAATGCTGATTTCCATCATGTTGTTGCATTACAAAGCACAGTGTGTATTAACCAGAAGTGATTTGTCTCACCTAAACAAAAGTGAGAGACAAGATAAAATGGCCTGTCAAGCAGTTTCTTTTCTGTTTTGTTTCCACAAATCATTATAAGAGATAAACTGTTAAATTAAGCTCTTTACAATGCTAGAATTATTTTGTTTCTAAACTCAGAAAGCATAACATGAATTGCAGTGCATATATTTATGAAAGATGGATCAGTAGTAAGAAAGTGCTTCCTTGACACTGTTCTGAGGTCATTAAGAGGATGGACCCTAGAGTTAGAACCAAGATGGTAGCCAGTAGCCACATTAGACTCTAAATTAGAATTAATTATAATTAAACACAATTAATGGAAAAGGGAATAGCAGCCCACTCCAGTATTCTTGCCTGGAGGATCCCATGGACAGAGGAGTCTAGCAGCCTACAGTCCATGGGTCGGAAAGAGTAGAACACAGCTGAGCGCCTAACTCTTGCAGTTGCAAACACAATTAAACATTTAGTTCCTCAGTCACACTAGCCTCATTACAGTATTCAGATGCCGCGTGTGGATAGTAGTTCCCTTAGAGGACATTTCCATCATCACTGAACCATAATTCTGTTGGCCATAGTTGATCCGAAGGCAGGCTCCCTGTATTTAAATATCAGTTCAGCTTATTATTGGGTACATAAATTTTCCATCCTTCATTTTCCTCATCTATTAAATGGTATTAAAAGTAGTGGCAGTGAGAATTAAATGAAAAGTACTGCGGACAGTACTCGATATATATTGTTTCTTTGATATGAACCACCTCTTAAAATAGCTACTATATGGATTAGACAGTCTTATCTCTGATTACATTGTGTGCAAAAGCTTTTGGTAAGTGAAAAAAATATGATACATTGCTTAACTGATTTTTAAAATGTTGGTCAACTCAGAGCTCTAAATATAAAGTTTAAAGCTTGACAAAATCCACAATTCATTTCTCTTAGATTCTCAAAATACATTGTTTTGCTTAGCTTTTATGGATGAAGCTGTCTCTAGTATTTAGATAACAAATTCTTTCTGTCTAGAGAATCTGGAAAATATTTAATCAGTGTAGTAGGCAGAATAAATGGGTTCCCCAACGACAGTCAATTCTATAGTTCAGGAACCTGTGACTATGTTACATTATGAGTCAAAAGATACTACACAGAGGGAATTAAGTTTACAGACTTTAAAGCTGAGAGTTATTTTCGGTTACTTGGATGGACCTAATGCATTATATTTGCCCTTAAAATTGGAATCTGGAGGCAAAGGCAGGTGAGATTTGAAGCGTGAAAAGACTCAGCTGTTCTAGCTTTGAAGACAGAGGAAGGGGCCACCAGTCAAGGTAGGTAGAATAGAAAACTTTTAAAGTCTGGATATGGACTGCAACTAACAACCAACAAGAAAATGGGGATCTCAGTTCTGCAACCCTCAGAAACTGAATTGTGCCAATATCCTGCATTAGCACTAGGTCAGATTCTACCCTAGAGCCTCCACACAGGAAATGGCTATGCTGTCATCTTGATCGTACCCCAGGGAGACCTGTATCATTATTTTGACCCTTAGACCTATAAAATCAAAACTTTCTATTGGTTTAAGCTACTGAGTTTTTAACAGTTCGTGGTGGCAGCAATATCAAACCAATATAATAAGGGTTAAAAATGCATTTAAAAGCTGGTAAGAAAAGCCTTTAACTTTTTAGTATGTTCCTGTCATGTTATCATGACAGTGAAATATAAGAACTTATCAATTAAGATCCTTTTGAAAATAAAATGTGATGAAACTATGGAGACCAAAGATAAGACCATGTTTGCATTCAAAGAGAAAGTCCATAATATATTTTCATAAGATATGAACTGAGAATCTGATTGGTGTGTTCACTGATGAGAAAAATGGAGTGACTACTTTTGACAAAGGTAGAAAATGTTTTGCACATCAAAATTTGATCCTAACTCTAGATGTGGGAACTCACCATAGAAAAGACAGCCGCTCATGACAGGGTCAGACATGACTGAGCGACTGAACTGAACTGAACGTGACAAGGTGCTTAAGAGTTGGTCAGAAATGTCCCCTAATCCTGCCAGTTGATCTCTTGCCATTACTTTTTAATGAGGTCCATAACATTTTGATATGTCTATAAAATTATTTTAGTTGAGTCTAAAACATAAAGCTTTTATGGTTTTGCCTTTACAAATAGAGTTATTTTACCTGTTTAAAACAAAAATACTAATATTGAAAAATTTTGCATGGATACTCAGTTCAATTCAGTCATGTTCAAATCTTTGCGACCCCATGGACTGTAGCATACCAGATCTCCCTGTCCATCACCAACTCCCAGAGTTTACTCAAACTCATGTCCATTGAGTCAGTGATGCCACCCAACCATCTCATCCTCTGTTGTCCCCTTCTCCTGCATTCAGTCTTGCCCAGCATCAGGATCTTTTCCAGTGAGTCAGTTCTTTGCATCAGGTAGCCAAAGTATTGGAGATTCAGCTTTAGCATAAGTCCTTCCAATGAATATTCAGGACTGATCTCCTTTAGGATGGACTGGTTGGATCTCCTTGCAGTAAAGGGACTCTCAAAAGTCTTCTCCAACACCACAGTTCAAAAGCATTAGTTCTTCCACACTCAGCTTTCTTTATAGTCCAAATTTCACATGGATGTCGGATGCAAGATAATCTAAGCATTTTTATTTGAAGAAGTCATATAACCTTTACTACGGCTAAATGACATGGGAACCATTGTCCATGTCAAACATTATATATTGACAATTATGCCAGAAGTTTTTCATTGGTTATCCATGTATGTTGTCATAATAATGCACAATACTCTTAGGAAAATATTCATGGATTTCACAATTGAAACAGAAACAGAAAGCAGAGAAAATAAGAATTTCCTGAGATAAATGTTAAAGACACTTTACCATGGTAGAATGGGAAGGTAGGATTATGGGTAAAATAATGAAACTAGGTTTCTTTTCCATATTATGTCACCACAGAAACAAAATTTACTATCATTATGTCTAAGGTTTTATCCTAAATTAACTTTCCCAAACAGGAGGAACCCTAGAGTACAATAGTTAAGTTACTTTTATAAATTCTGATACATATTATTTTGTTGTTCAACAGCATAAGAAACTCCTGTCCAACCAATTTTTTACCTTCCTGACTCCCACCTCTGTTTATGGGATGTCTTAATTTTGTAAGATTTTCTGTTGCACACGGGGATAATTTCCACAAGGGTTAGAATGAATAAAAGATTCATTCAGTACAGATGTCCTTAGCATTTCATAAAACTGAGATTGGGTTCTCAGTTTGGGTTTTAAGCAACCATCATATATTTCTATGGTTTCAGTTCAGTTCAGTTCAGTCACTCAGTCGTGTCCGACTCTTTGCGACCCCATGAATCGCAGCACGCCAGGCCTCCCTGTCCATCATCAGCTCCCAGAGTTTATTCAAACTCATGCCCATCGAGTCGGTGATGCCATCCAGCCATCTCATCCTCTGTTTTATGGTCTATTTGTATATAAAGCATGTATATATTTATGAATATTTATGTTTACATACATCACTCATTTGCCTGTAACTCTTTGCAATTCCATGGACTGTGGCCTGCCAGGCTTCTTTATCCATGAGATTTTTCAGGCAAGAATACTGGAGTGGGGTGTCTTTTCCTACTCCATGTATTTATATATTGTTTTATATTTATATATTTATTGTTGTAGGTATGAATCTAAAGGGTATACGACTTCTAGATGATGCTTAAGTTGTAATTTAGAAGTAAGTTGGCCAGTTGTGGTGTTTGTAAGAATTTTCTTGATCGTGTTTTGGTGCTCACTTTGTGGGGTTTTTTTTGCCACAACTTGTAGAATATTATTTGTTTTAATAAATATAATTAACTAATTTTATCTCCTATGAGTTTTTCAGAGAGACCATCTGAGATCATGGTCTCAAGGTAGATGCTAAAGAGTTTCATAAAAGAGAATTAGGAACAGATGGCATAAGTGAGTCTAACAGTAGTTTGTGAGAGACAGCAAATGAGGAATGAGAGAAGAGGGGAAAATTTATGCAGTGAAATAGGTGTGTATGTGCACCTACAGAACATTGCTAAAAGTATATTAGAAAAATATCCATAGTTACTGATTTATCTTTTACCATATCACATTTCTGGTAATTTTTCAAAGTTTCTTTTTTATTCTTTTGTAAGGATGCAGTTTCTGCTCAGTCCAGGGAGTTATACTTTCCTTGGCTCACATAGCTATTAAGTTATAGAGTTAGGAGTCATACCTATGGTCTTTCTGATCTCAAACTTTATGCTCTGTACCATAGTATCAAGGGGAATGATGGAACAGCTAAGAGCATTCAGCTAAAAACTCATGTTGTCGACTGCAAAGTCATCCAGAAAGATGTAAAACCACATAGCTCAGTGTTTACAGTATCTGGTAGTAGAGAAACTTGCTCTTCTTATCTCTTCCTGCCTAGGACCTTTAACTTGTTCTAATCGTTTGTAGTCAAAACTCTACTGAAAGATGTGAATCCCAGATAATGTTCAGGGCTTTTGTGAATTTTGTGTACAAACAATTGGGGCTTTATTAGAGTAAGATACAATGTTCCTTATTTGAAGCAAAGCGAAATGGTTCTTGTATGGAGAGTTACAGAGAAAATTCAAGAGACAGATTGTATGAGCTGGCAAAATGAAGATGCTGGGCATTAATAATGTCTTAACTAGCACTGTACAAAGGGATCAAGTAAGTGAAGGGTAAAGCACTTCTCGAACCATCAAATAGGCCCTTACTGTCTCTGTCTGACGTTCAAGGCAGCGTGTTATGAGTAGACTGGTGTGAATCCCAGCTGAGCCATTTATTGACAATGTGAACCTGTGCCTCAGTTATTTATTTTCCTCCTTCAAGGATAATAATAGCACCTACTTTATTGGGTTGTTTTAGGGGGCCTGAGAGAATAACTATAAAGCATTACATAGCTCCTTCCACATAATATATGCTCATTAAATGCTGAGACATTCTGTTCCAGAAATGGGAATAGGGGAAGAAGCAGGCTGCGGCTGCTGCTGCTGCTAAGTCGCTTCAGTTGTGTCCGACTCTGTCTGACCCCATGGACTGCAGCCCACCAGGCTCCTCTGTCCATGGGATTTCCCAGGCAAGAGTACTGGAGTGGGGTGCCATGGCCTTCTCCGAAGAAACAGGCTGCTACTGCTAAGTCGCTTCAGTCGTGTCCGACTCTGTGCGACCCCATAGACGTCAGCCCACCAGGCTCCCCCGTCCCTGGGATTCAACAGGCAAGAACACTGGAGTGGGTTGCCATTTCCTTCTCCAAAGCATGAAAGTGAAAAGTGAAAGGCAAGTCGCTCAGTCATGTCCAACTCTTCGTGACCCCATGGACTGCAGCCCACCAGGCTCCTCCGTCCATGGGATTTTCCAGGTGAGAGTACTGGAGTGGGGTGCCATTGCCTTCTCCCAAAGAAACAGGTGGTACCATTTAAATCTAAATGTTGACTTGCAGTGTGTAAATGTACACACTGGTATATTTCAAATGAACAACCAAATGAATAACATACTGTATATACAAGGAATTCTGGTCTATATTATGTAACAACCTAAATAGGAAAAGAATTTGAAAAATAATTGATACATGTATTGAGTTAGCCAAAAAGTTCCTTTGGGTTTTTTCATAAGATAATATAGAAAAACCAAAACAAACTTTTTGGCCAACACAATACATGTATAACTGCATCACATGTATACCTGAATCACATATATAACTGAATCACATGTATAACTGGTACAACATTGTTAGTCAACTATGAAAAGTGAAAAAGTGTTAGTCACTTGGTCGTGTCTGACTCTTTGCAACCCCATGGACTGTAGCCTTCCAGGCTTCTCTGTCTGTGGGATTCTCCAGGTAAGAATACTGGAGTGGGTTGCCATTCCCTTCTCTAGGACATCTTCCCAGCCCAGGAATGGAATCCAGGTCTCCCGCGTTGCAGGCAACTTCTTTACCATCTGAGCTACCAGGGACACTCTATAATCAACTATGCTCCAGTATAAAATTTAAAAACAAATTTTTTTTTTTAAATGTTGACTTTCAGATTAGGAGATCAGGAGTCCAGCATGTTGGGTTTCACTGTGTAATTCAGATGTAGTCACTACCACACATTAATAAATTGTCCTTCACATGAAAGCCATTATTCTAAGACTTTATGGTTCATTTTCTGTTGACATCTATAGCACAGATGAAAAGTGATGATGTCAGGTGGGATGGAGACGTTCATGAGCAGGGGTTTGAGTGCTCTCAGAACGTACCTATGCCCCAAATTTGTTTGAGAGAAATATATGCAACTTTGGAGTTACATTTTATAATAACCACAATGATTTGATAGTGTCTTTATCAAAATAAGGGCCGCCTGATGTCTTCATTAATCTGTAAAGCCTTAGTGTGGATATTTGGATAATTTCCATTAGGCTTTGGATGTGATAAAAATAAGATGTGGATAAAAATAACCACTGTTAACCTCTTTGATAGACCCCAAGCTGTAACCCTGTTGTACAGTCTGTAGTTACTGATTAATAATCAGATGAGCTCAGGTTGAATGGAAAGGAAATACTGTTTTCGCTCTGGCACCTGAGTGAAGAATGTGGCCCTCCGTGTTTGAGAATTGTTCCAATGACTGAGTGTGGCAGTAGCAATGACTCAGAGCTGCCTCCTTTTGAGCCATTAGAACTGAAAGCATCCTGATTAAATTGGAGAACAGTACTGTGCTTTCATTACAATGGGGACTGCTCTTGCCAGAAGGGAATTTTCCTTAATTAATGAGAAAGCACTCCTTTCAAGTGCTACACAATGAGGTCATTGCAAAACACCTTTCTCAGCAAAGGACAGTCCGCTTCTGCAGTCTGGACTTTGAGAGGGAGTCCAGTGTAACTGTTAAGAAAATAGCTTTTGGAGTCAGAGCCACTTGCTCTGACTGTTAGTGAATTTTTTAATAATCTTGAACGTGTTATTTCATGTCTTGGTTTCCTCCTCTCTAAGAGTAGATATAACAGTTCTGGTCCCATAGAATTATTGTTAGGATTAAGCCAGGTAAATACGGCAAAGGACTTAACTACAGTACATGGAACATACTGGGTACTTATTAAGTAGTTGCATTTTATTTCAATGTTTTTGTTATTAGTCTTTCCTTGATTTAATGATCAAAACAATAATATTCTCATGAAATACATACATAAGACAAAAATGATCATTATTTCATTATTTCTAGTTAATGTCAGACATTTATGACCTCCTGCTTAGACCCCTTCCCCGAAACTGTAGTTTCATAAAAACTATAGCCTAAATAGTGATGACAAATAAGTTTTGTTTTTTTTTTTGTTTTTCTCACAAAATGTTGAAAGGGAATCTGAGGCAGTGCCTAAACTAATTGAAAGCAAGTGCCATAATTAGATTATTTTGATACGGACCGTTTTAAAAGACTTTATTGAATTTGTTACTATATTGCTTCTGTTTTATGTTTTGGTTTTATGGCCAGGAGACTTGTGGGATCTTAGCTTCCTGACCAGGGATCAGACATGCACCCCCTGCATTGAAAGGTGAAAGTCCTGTCCACGGGGACACCAGGGAGGTCCCCAAGTACTATAATTGACAGTAATGTCTGCTGTAGGGGGAAGGTGTGCCATGAGGTGATCTCTCTGTCTTACCTAGACAGACACATCCCCCATCTTGCTGGAATGAAAGCAACTTGAAATTGACTCTGTGTAATAGTAGTGTAATATATATACTTCTGCTTCATTGACTGTGCTAAAGCCCTTGACTCTGTGGATCACAACAAAGTGTAGAAAATTCTTGAAGAGATGGGAATACCAGACCACCTTACCTGCCTCCTGAGAAACCTGTGTGTAGGTCGAGAAGCAACAGTTAGAACCAGACAGTGGTTCAAAATTGGGAATGTATGTCGAGGCTGTATATTGTCACCCTGCTTATTTAACTTATATGCAGAGTACATCATGCGAAATGCCCGGCTGGACCAAGCATAAGCTGGAATCAAGATTGCCAGGAGAAATATCAATAACCTCAGGTATGCAGATAACACCATGCTTATGGCAGAAAGTAAAGAACTAAAGAGCCTCTTGATGAAGGTGCAAGAAGAGAGTGAGAAGCTGGCTTAAAACTAAGTATTCAAAAAACAAAGATCTTGGTATCTGGTCCCATCACTTCAAGGCAAATAGAAACAATGGAAACAGTGACAGACTTTATTTTCTTAGACTCCAAAATCACTGTAGATGGTGACTTCAGCCATGAAATTAAAAGACGTTTACTCTTTGGAAGAAAAGCTATGACAAACCTAGACAACATATTAAAAAGTAGAAACGTTACCTTTGGCAACAAAGGTCCATCTAGTCAAAGCTATGGTTTTTCCATTAGTCATGTACAGTTGTGAAAGCTGGACAATAAAAAAGTTTGAGCACTGAAGAAATGATGCTTTCAAACTGGGGTGTTGGAGAAGACTCTTGAGAGTCCCTTGGATAGCAAGGGGATCAAACCAGTCAATCCTAAATTTTCACTGGAAGGACTAATGCTGGAGCTCCACCAATTCTTTGGCTCCACCGTTTCTTTGGCCACTTGATGAGAAGAACTGACCATTGGAAAAGACCCTGATGCTGAGAAAGATAGAAGGCAGGAGGAGAAGGGAATGACAGAGGGCAAGATGGTTGAATGGCATCACTGACTCAATGGACATGAGTTTGAGGAAGCTCCGGGAGATGGTGCAAGACAGGGAAGTCTGGCTCGCTGCAGTCCATGGGCTTGCAACAATCAGACACGACTGAGCGACTGAAAAACAACAACAATTAGTGTTATTTAGTTTTTCTCTTTGATGATTACAGAGTTACCAGTATTGGATCTGGCTCTTTCAATTTGAAGAAAATTTATTTCAGAGGATTGATATATGAAGTATAACCTGAACCTGCAGCTTTCAGTTTGAAAAACATTTAAAATAATTTTTCAACCAAAACCGCTTTAAAAGACCTCAAGTAATCAACTTTTCCAGTGGTGAGAAAATGACTTTATACTTCCTCTAGCATCTCTATGTCAAAATCTACTTAAACGGGAAAGATTTGCAAAGTTTGGAAACAGTTGATAAAAGGGTGTATGTGAGAAAGAGAGAGAGAGAGAGGAAGTCATGACAATGCAGTTTTCTCAGTAAAAGACAATCAGCCTCTGAATGCTGGACTTTGTATTTGAGAGGGAGAGCAATAATTAGATGAAAAAAAATTATGACTCTCTTATTTGAAATTAAAAAAAAAATTTCAAATTAAAAACACTTTTTGTAGTTTTTTCAGTATCTAAGCTCTGGAGTTTCTCTCTCATGAACTTTTAATTTCTATTGAATGAGGGTGAAGTGGTTAATAAACCTGTGATTTAGAAAAGTTATGTTAATTATATTACAAAATTATGATGGAAAAAAACCTATAAAAAAGAAAAGTGACTGATAACAGCATGAACCTCTGCTTGTAGTAGAAAGTCCTTGAAGAACAGATCTGACCCCTGGATTCTGAGTCCCTTGAACAGTGACAGCAGTGACATACAGCCTGTGACTTGATTGGTTGTATCTCTAGGAAACACAGTATTAAGGAAAGGATATGAGCCATGACACAGCAATAAGTCACTGCAGCCTGAGGCCGAAACTTCAATATGTAAATCTGTAAACTCTTTAATATGTCTAGATAATAAAACTGGAATTATACACAAAGCAGTCATTTGGAGTGGCCATTTTCGGACAGCTGAAGGACACTAGAGTGTATTTGAATTTGAAGCATATGCATTGCACTGATTTTGGTCGATTGAAATGGTTAGTAATTCATTCTGTAATGATTGTTCAAATCGCTTTTCTAACTGTTTTAGAGACTGAAGTTTTCTCTGCATCTCTTATAACTGGGGAACTTTCTTCTTTATTAAATTGAGATATAGTTGATGTATAACATTATATACACTTAAGATGTACAATGTGTTGATTTGAGACATTTATATATTTTGAATCCTAAAGGAAATCAATCCTGAATATTCACTGGAAGGACTAATGCTGAAGCTGAAACTCCAATAATTTGGCCACCTGATGAGAAGACCTCAGTCATTGGAAAATACTCTGATGCTGGGAATGATTTACAGCAGGAGGAGAAGGGGGCAACAGAGGATGAGATGGTTGGCTGGCATCAGCAGCTCCATGGACATGAGTTTGAGCAAACTCCGAGAGATAGTGAAGGACAGGGAAGCCTGGCGTGCTGCGGTCCATGGGGTGGCAGAGAGTCAGACAGGATTGAGTGGCTGAACAACAACAATGATTACTATTGTAGCTAGCAGTTCCATCACATAGGCAATGCTCAGATTATTACCTGAAGAGAACCTGAAATGCCTGATTCAGTCAGAGTCCTGACCTATAAACTCCTGGCTTGGAAGGACAGAAGAGAACAAAGAAATTATCCATGATCTCTCTGATACTTTCAGAGGTGCTGCTTTCTCTATGAAGTGATCTTTCTCTCTTGTCTGTTCTCCCTGAGAACCTGGTGGGGTTTCCTGAGGTAAAACCATAGAAGTATGGGGGCCCATTAAGTTTTTATCACCAGGATTTTTTTAAACTAGCCCATCCTCATTCTCCAGTAGTTCATCCAAGTGACTGTATTCACCTATTTTTTCAGCTTATGCTCCAGCACACGCTGCTGCAGAGAAGCAGACTGAAGCTGTGACTCTCTGTATTCATCCATCTCTCCAGATTTGGGGGTAGTGGTTGGCCCTGCAATCTTTGGTTTCTGATGCAACAATAAAAGTCATTGATTTTCCTTTCGTTTAGCTTTATTTTATTTTTTGTAAGGTGAGAATGATGGCTTCTCATTGATGGCTTCTCAATGATGGTATTTATATGTTGGAGTTCACCTTAACGTTTTCAAACTACTCAAAGAAGAAATCAAAATAGTCTTCACTGAACAAAGGAAAATAAATTCAAGGTCACAAGAAATATAGGTAAAAATTAACCACGTATCAGACTATAAAAAAATCTCACTAAATGTCAAAGAATTGATATCAATCAGATCGTGGCCACTACCAAACTGCAGTTGCAATGCAAATAATCAAAATAAATCTTAAAAGTCTTTTAAAAATACTTCAGATTCCAAACTGATACAAAGTACTAAAGTATTAAAGATGGAGTAAAGAGATAGAATTACAGTGTATTATGTAGTAAGTACTGAATATTAACGAGTTATGTATATAATTAAAAGTTCAGACAAACAAATGACCACAGATAGTCTGGAATTAACTGCCAAGTGAAGTGCATGAATAAAAATCTCTGTAAGTTTTCCAAGGAGGTAGAAATCAGGCCAGTATGTTAAAATGGATATAAGGAGGTGAGATGTAAGCAGTGTTTCGAGTGGGAGGAGGGACCGGTTATCCCAGGTAAATGGGGTGGAGTCATCGAAGCTTTGGAGAGGACCCCTACAGGGAGAGGTCAGCAGTGCAGCTGCAGTATTGGATGAGCTGCTGGAGATATGACTGATGAGCCAGCCATGCACAGGCTCTTGCATGACCTGTTATGAACACTCCAGTATTTTTCTTTTTTTTTTTTTGGCTGCACCGGGTCCTAGTTACAGCGTATGGGATCTATTTCCCTGACCAGGGATCGAACCCAGGCCCCCTGCTTTGAGAGCATGAAGTCTTAGCCACTGGATCACCAGGGAAGTCCAGTGCTCCAGTTTAATTCTGTGGTTTGGAGCCACTGATGGTTTCCACATGGTGAATCATTTGGTTAAAGTAGATTTTATTTCCTTTCAGATTTATTTTTTATTTTTGAAAATTCACAAAGAAATGTGTTCATTGTAACAACTGAAGAAAAGGTTTAGAAAAACCTGTATACTGCATTCATATTCAAATTAAAAAGATAAATGATAAATTGTAAAATAGTTCTAATCTCTGTGGAAAATATAATGAATTTTTAAAACATTATAAAGGAAAATGCAAACAGTCCAACATGCAGTTGGGGAAAAGTTATGACCAAGCAAAATAATGTAAGTAAATTTTCCTAAATCTATGACGAGTCTTTGTAGGATGTACACCCTCACCTTGAAACCTCATCCTAGGTATAGGTTGTTAGTGGGTTTTGTTGATTTCTCCTGTAATTATTCCATGGAATGCTGTGCAGCTTTCTTGAAAAGAGAAGTATGAGCCACATGGAATGTCCTTTAATACAGACCCATCTGCATTATATCTAATAGAAAATTCCTTGATTATTGATACAGAATTGCTTTTTAGTACTATTATCAGCTTGTATGGACTGGAACATAGTATGTGGTATATTGCATATATTACATAATTATATGTATATACTATAGGATTACATGTGAATATCTTCTGTGCTCATGTGTGTGCTCAGTCACTTCAGTCGTGTCTGACTCTCTTGTCATCCCGGGGACTGTAGCCCACCAGGCTCCTCTGTCCATGGGATTTCCCAGGGAAGAATGTTGGAGCGGGTTGCAATTTCCTTCTCTAGGGGATCTTCTTGAACCAGGCATCGATTGAACTGGGGTCTCCTGCACTGCAGGATACTTTACTGCTGAGCTGTTTTAACAATAGTAAATGGTTTCTGTTTGCTGGATTGTGAAGTTAATATGTTTGCTTCTCTGATATTTTCTTATCTTAACCATACTAGATTTCTTTAAATTAATGACTATATTTCCATTGGAATAAATATTATAAATTGGAAGATGTGCTTTTTTAATTAATATGGAATACTATAGTAAATATTTTCAGTAAAACATTAATTGATACCTACAAACATCAGGCTTTTGGGGTATTCATTGATTGCCTCACTGTGCATAGCCATAAAACTATAGAAAATATTTGGAGTTTTATGCTATAATTATGCAGATAGTTCAAATTCAACCAGTTAGTAATGTTTTTCTTTCAGGTGGCAGTTCTGTCTCTCTTGTCTATTCTGTATTTATGTTATCTGTGATACCTATAAAATCTATCCAATTTTTTTAAAAAGTGAAAAGAAGTTTAACTTCTCATTTAAATAATATAATGTCAAAAATTTTAAAATGTGGCTTTCCTAGTTGACTACTTTAGCAGGTCATTCTGTGAAATTTACTAAAAATTCAGACTTCTAATTCTGTATATATAAATGTAATAAAGCAGTAAATACTACCTAAAGATGCTTATTATTCAACTCTCTTTTAAAATATGGTCACTATGAAATCACAAAAGCAGCATTCATTAAAATTCATCACTTTTCTTTAAGTTAAATGTCAGCAGTGCAGTGACAGTAAAATCAGAATCTTTTGATCTAATATACTTTGATGTTATATAATATTTTTACTCAAAAGAGAATGTCAGCAAAATTCTTGATAGTAACAAAGGAAAGAACAGTAGTGTTTACTTTATTGTTTGTACACAAGAGAGATTAAAATTAGTGGGCTAAAGTAGGAATTATCCTACATTTTATTTTACTTTAACATTTTCATATAGTTTACAAAGAACTCCACAGACGTGAAAAATAAAGAAACCAGAAGAAAAATCCAGTCAATAGCACTGAAGTTCAAATCTGTAAGAGGGAACTGATAGAAGATTTACAATCATAAACCCTTTGTTCAGGATAATAAATATATAAAATTCTACCACTTTTTAAATACCTATTGTATGTCTGATTCTTTTACTCAGTCTTAAAAAGTCTTTGAGAAGGAAGAATTATTATTAGCTGAAATTTACAGATAAGAAAATTTAATTACAGAGAGGTTAGGAATTTCTCTAAAATCTGTCGGCAATTTGTAGAGTTGGGATTTGAATTCTGTTATCTCTAACTACAAAAAATTGTGTCTTTTACAATACATCGCTACTAAACAAAATGTCTCTCAAAATTAATTTTCCAAATAAATAACAATGAAACTTAGACTTGCATCCTTTGGCAAATATAGACTAGGTTGTCTTTCCAATGATATCATGGATAATGACATCATCTTAGAACCCATTCATACACTTGGGGAAAATTAATGCCATCTATAAGGGAATTCAAAAGACAATCCCAAGGAAAAATGACCTATTCAAAAGTCATGTCACAATATTTGCAACTTGTAATTGCTGCCTGTGAAAAAAATCTTGCTGAAAATTTATAAAATGCGAAAAATCAAATGTACTGTCTATGAATAAATGAATACCCTGACCTTGTAGTAGTGCATTTTTTATATTGATATGTAATATAGTCATTCATTTTATTTTCTCAACAATATTTTAAGCCCCTGCCAAACACTACTTTGGTCTCAGAAATATATGAAACAAATCATTTAAATATAATAACAAAATTTGACAACAAGTGATGAAAGGACAGGGAACTCTGAGTTAGGAAACAAAAGAAGTGAGTCCAGTGATCTTCCCAACTTCCTTTCAAGTTTCCAGGCTACAGCACAGAGGAAGAACTGAGGGGAACCCAACAGAATCCCAGGGTAAAGGAGAAGCAGGTGAGAACAGGATATAGTGAGGAGACAGAGCACAGGGAGAGAGTACCATAAGTTTTCATAGGATCCCCATTTGAATATTAAATTGCCTAGTAATTCGCAAAGTATAAAAATATATGTCTACATAAGACTTGTGCTTTCTGCCATAAGGTCAACCTCAGATACCCATGACACCACCCTTATGGCAGAAAGCAAAGATGAATTAAAGAGCCTCTTGATGAAAATGAAAGAGAGTGAAAAAGTTGGCTTAATACTCAGTATTCAGAAAATTAAGATCATGGCATCCAGTCACATCGCTTCATGGGAAATAGATGGGGAAACAATGGAAACAGTGAGAGACTTTATTTTGGGGGGCTCCAAAATCACTGCAAATGGTGACTGCTGCCATGAAATTTAAAAATGCTTGCTCCTTGGAAGAAAAGCTATGATAAATCTAGACATTATATTAAAAAGCAGAGACATTAGTTGCCAATAAAGGACATCTAGTCAAAGCTATGGTTTTTCTAGTAGTCATGTATGGATGTGAGAGTTGGACTATAAAGAAAGCTGTGTGCTGAAGAATTGATGCTTTTGAACTGTGGTGTTGGAGAAGACTCTTGAGTCTTTTGGACTACAAGAAGGTCCAACCAGTCAACCCTAAAGGAGATCAGTCCTGGATATTCATTAGAAGGACTGATGCTGAAGCTGAAACTGTAATACTTGGGCCACCTGATGTGAAGAACTGACTCACTGGAAAAGATCCTGATGCTGGGAAAGATTGAAGGCAGGATGAGAAGGGGATGACAGAGGATGAGATGGTTGGATGGCATCACCGACTCGATGGACATGAGTTTGAGCAAGCTTCGGGAGTTGGTGATGGACAGGGAGGCCTGGCATGCTGCAGTCCATTGGGTCACAAAGAGTTGGACACAGCTGAGCAACTGAACTGAACTGAGGACTTGTGCATAAATTTTTATAGCAACTTTACTTGTAGTAGCTAAAAATCTAAATTAAAAAAAACCCCAAAAACCCAACTGCCTATCATCAAGTGAAGGCATAAATGAGTTGTCATATATGCATTTGATGGAATACTACTCAGGAACAGTAATGGAACTTACTATTATTATTAGCAAGAACATAGGTGAATCTCAAAGCATTTATGCCGGTTGAATGAAGCCTGACTAAAAAACAGTGTATTGAGTTTGATTCTATGTATACAAAGTTCTGGAAAATACTAACCGATCATCTCACTAAAGAGCATAGTACTTGGACTATGAAGTGAAGAGTACAAGTCTATCTGGAGGGAACCAGACAGATTATGAAAAGTACATAAAAAAGAATTGGAAGGTGATAAACAGTTTCATTATTATGATTGTGGTATTGCTTTCAATGCTTATAGTCATCTGTCAAAACTTATAAAATTATATACTTAGATA
The DNA here is from genome assembly GCF_963930625.1 of Muntiacus reevesi. Classification (NCBI taxonomy): domain Eukaryota; kingdom Metazoa; phylum Chordata; class Mammalia; order Artiodactyla; family Cervidae; genus Muntiacus; species Muntiacus reevesi. The sequence goes on along the minus strand of NC_089257.1, from coordinate 23,847,970 downwards.
TGTGTAGTTTATTGTATGTTGATGATTAATAAAGGTAGTTTCCTCTGTTATGAAGAAAAATAGATAAGTATTATATAGTAAAGATGAGTTATGGACGGAAGTAGACCTGTTAATTTTTACTAAATAGCTTTTGTTTTTAAAAAGTAACAGCTATCCGCTTTTGTCTATCTTTGTGGCAACTCTAGGAAAAACTTAGAATTCCCATAATATAAAAATTGGCTACTTAAAGTCAGATCAGCACATATTATCCCATGTCTTCAAATAAGGTTTTTTTTAAAAAATATTTCCATGAGGCATAAGTAAATCAATGACAATGATGAAATTATTCTAGGTCAATGGTTTGTGAATAAAAATGCATTGTTCAGATATATTGAGATGTTAAATACTGAGGTCGAAACCAATTAGCTGTTTGAAAGAGAATTACTAAAGTTAACTTTTCAAAAAACTTGTAATATGATAACATCCCTCAATGTGTATTGGCATGGGGTGTTTAGCAATATACTGGTATCAGTAAATTCTTGCTTAAGGCAACTTCAATAAATCCTTTCTCTAGAGTTTATTCTACATGTCTAGGAGACCTAGTTTAAAAAAAATCATCAACAAAAAATATGCTTATTATCAGTGAGACAGAATTTAAATGGTAAGATAAGAAAGAGCAGGGGACAAAACATTTTACCATTTGATAACATATACAAAATAGATTAAAGATGTCCCAGGAAGTATTCTTCAAATATAAATTTAAACATTTATAATACTTTACTGTTGGTATCCTCATTTGAACAAATGCATGTGAATAGATCAGTAAAACCAACCATATACCTCTGTAACATATATTTTTTGCACATATGCTCTGAATCTTGACAAACCCAATTGCTCCATGTTTTCTGTAGTATATCTCTCTGATAATTCTTTAATCCCTTCTGATTCAAGTTTATGTTTAATTTTTTAAATATCTTGGCTTTGTCGAATTGTCTCATCATCCAGCAGTAATCATGAGTGCAGACTGAATATAAGACCTCAACTTTAAGCTTTCCTGATGCATTTATTGAAGGAACTGATATTTTAAAGACAAAGTGTGATAGAATGAGGAATAACATATGGCCTTAAGTGCTAACCTCAATTCTGTCCTTTGCTCATTGCATGATCACGGAAGCCCAAATAATGTATTTCTTGTGCTTCAGTCTCCTTTGGTGTAATAGTTAGTTAGTTAGTTAAGTCGCTCAGTCGTGTCTGACTCTTTGTGACCCCGTGGACTGTAGCCCACCAGGCTCCTCCATCCATGGGATTCTCCAGGCAAGAATACTGAAGTGGGCTGCTATTTCCTTCTTCAGGGGATCTTCCCGACCCAGGGATCGAACCCAGGTCTCCCTCATTGTGGGCAGACGCTTTAACCTCTTAGCCACCAGGGAAGCCCAAATATCTGCCTGGCCATGTTCTCATAAAAACCAAAGGTACCTTAAAAAGCTTATGATTCAGACTTAAGTGTAAGGAGTCAGTCTTATCATTAGCATCATATGCTTTCTTTGCTTTCCATCTGACAAGCTTAGCTCAAACATCTTGTCACCTGTGTCCATAGCTCATCTCATTCCTGTCACCCTGGCGATGATGCTCTCAAATACACCAGACCTGCTCCCACTGCTTGGCATGCACTGCTCTCAGGTTATTGTTTAGCTAACTCTCACCCTCCAAAACTTTGTTTAAATGTCACCTCCAAAGCTCCATTTATAGTCACAATTTATAATCATGAACTCCTCTCTGTATCTTTGTAGCATCTATGTATTGATGGGGGCATACTCACTTGTTCTCTAATAAGGAATTCAATGAATGGACACACCAGATATTCACCCTCTTTTATTTCAGTCAGTGACATTGACCTTCCCATCAAGGTCAAGTGATAAATATGTAAGATGTGAAGCTTAATCTATTCATTCAATATGAAAATTAATTACTCTAAGGGACTGAAAAAAAAAAAAAGAACTAGTTAAGCTAATCATTTTGTTTAGAGTGACTTCAAAGCATAGGAAAACTTCAAATCACAAGTGTTCGACTTATCCAGTCAAAGGATATAATGTCATTAATTGCTCCAAAACTTTGATAGCCTAGAGATTAGCAGCACAGTCCTGTTCTGTAGTTCATATTAACAATAGGGTTATGACCTTGACGTTGGATCTCAGATTATCCTAATTGGGTAGTAGCTATTTGAGGCTTGTTGTTACAAGTTAAGTTGTAGCAGATCAGAGTTCAGCTGGAGCAGGTGGTTTCAGTTTATATTACAGTCATTCAAGATATCTAAAAACAAAAGACTTAAGGCCAAATTTCAAAAGTATCATATATTGAATAGATGGAGTCATCTAAATTTGGTAAATAAATGCAAAACTTTGCCCAGGAGTAGTGCTCATTAAAGTGACAGAGCCATGTAATTGCATACAACTCAAATGGTGATCCCCAATGCTTCATTCTGATTTGACATCTTATTGTCCCAATCATATTTTCCATAGCTTAGCTTTTCTAACACTGATTGAATGCAAAGTAATAGGCCAAGGATTGGCAAACTTTGACCAACAGACCAATTCTAACCATTTATCTGTTTTTGTACAGTCTGTGGGCTATGTCTGTCTGTCTCTTTTTTTTTTTTTTTTAGCATTTTTAAATGGTTAAAAAATTTAAAAATATTTTATGATGAGTGAAAGTTATATAAATTCAAATTTTGGTTTCTGTGTGAAGTTTTATTGGAACACAGCCGTGTTTGTTTATATATTGTCTATGCAAGCATTTGTGGTATAATGGCAGAGCTGAGTAGTTGTAACAGAGGTTATGACCAGCAACGTCTATAATATCTTCTATCTATCCCTGTAGAGAATACATTTGCTTACCAGTATTTTAGACTGTATGCAATTATGAAAAAAAAAACAGTTATGTAATTCATAGAAATTACTGCAACCCAACTGCAGATTGCATAAAATAACATATTAAATAACTTTTGACCTCTAATTTCACTAGAACTGTCATTAATTGCATTTATTCTGTCTCTTACTTTAGTACTTGAATACCAACCCCAGCACTGTATTATTTGATAGACTTAAATTGAGGACTGTTTTTCCTTCTACGTCTATTACCTCTAGCTGATAGCAGTGTCATTGGGCTTCCCTCGTGGCTCAGCAGTAAAGAATCTGCCTGTAATGCCGGAGACCCAGGTTTGATCCCCGGATTGGTACGATTCCCCTGGAGGAGGGCATGGCCACCCACTCCACTACTGTTGCCTGGAGAATCCCACGAACAGAGGAGCCTGTGGGCTAGTCCTTACGGTCGCACTGAGTCAGACACAACCGAAGCAAATAAGCAGCAGCAGCTAACAGTGTCCTAGGATCCAGAGTAAGCCTCGAATTCAAAGCGTGCTTTTATGGAGATCCGAGAAGCAGCAGGAAAAACAGTTTCAGAGAAAGTTGCACGAGGGATCATTTTGTTACAAGGTCCTGCAGTGGTGAAGAATTCACCTGCCCATGCAGGAGACCTGGGTTCAATCCCTGGGTTGGAAAAATTTCCTGGAGGATGAAATGACAACCCACTGAGTATTCTTGCCTGGGAAATCCCATGGACAGAGGAGCCTGGCGGGCGAAAGTCCAAAGGGTCACAAAGAGTCAGACACAACTGAGCAAATGAGAACGCACGCATACTAATAATGTGTGGTTATTCTTGCTTTCCACATTCATTACCATGACTCATGGCATCTTACCCTAAAAGGATTTATTTCAACCCTGGGAGAAATATATCTGTTATCTCCTTTGCCTTGTGTGTGTGTGTGTTTTCAGTGTTAAATTTGTTTCCTTACTTTTATTTTTTGGCTGTTCTGCAGCATGTGGGACCTTAGTTTCCTGACCAGGGATTGAACCCATACCCCCTGCACTGGAAGTCTGAAACTGTGGCCCCTGGACCACCAGGGAAGTCCCTGCCTTGTGGTGTTTTTCAGTAGTGCAGGTCCCTTTTAACATACGACATCATTTAATTCTTTAGTGTATTCAATTATCTACAATTGTTTACAGTTGTCTCCTTCTCCAGTCACTAGATTGTGAACCTGTGTGAGAATCTCTATCAGGTTTTTTGTTGCTGTTTTGCTTTGCTTTCTTTTTTGTTCACCAAGGTAGCCCCATTGCTTAAAATAATGCCTGACACGTGTCAGGCACTGACTATATATCATTCGATGAAATCCCTTTTCTGAAACGTTTTTATACTTTCTAGTAAGAGAGAGCAAAATCTTCCTTGGATCTCAGAACATATTTATTATGCTTTATTGCAAGTATTTGTATGTTGACTCTCTCAGTATATCACGCAGTTTTTGAAAACAGGATTTGTTTTTATTAATCTTTGTGTCCAAATATTTGCTGAGAGAAAGGACACGTGGATAAATGAAATCTTGCAACACTGAATTAATTGGCTTCTAAATCAAAGGTCAGAATTAATTTGCTGTACCTTATGGCTGCTTGAGTAGTAAAGTAATAGCCAAACTTTTTCAGAAAAATATCTTTCAGATGGGTCTCTGTATTTACCGTTATGGAACTCTAGTTTGTCTTATGGTATCCTGAATTGGGAAGTTAATTTTATTTGACAGATACTTTGGAACGCCTACACTAAACAAGGCCACAAGCAGAGCTGGGATTCAGGATGACTCACACTCACTGCCCAGGTTGAAGCCCACATAGGTGGTGAACAGGGGAGCATCATTTTCTGGTGAGTCACTTGTTTCCAGGAGCTGAATTAAATCCTGGGAAATGGGACTATATTTTAAAATGTCCCAGAGAATTTTAGTTTAATAAATTAGTACTGGCATTTTTCTCCTCTAAAATGTCAGCGGTATCACTTGCCACTGAGTTACTGCTGTAGCATAAAAGCCCTCTCATCCTTTGCTTGTCAGCTACCTTTTCAGAGTGAGAAGTAGTAAGAAAATCTGGATATTTATTATAATGGGAACTCCTTATGCTGCTCTGTACTCTTCTCAAGAAAAGGAGAGAAATAATCCAAGAAGTCACGATTTTTCAGGTAATAGAAAGCATTGATTGCATTTCATAAAGTCTCTACTGGGGCTATTTTTTTGCATAGCCCATATTACTGTCACCCAACTGTCCTTGACTTTGAGTATTCTCACAGTTAGCAGTGCACAGCTTAATCATAAGGTAGAATGGACAGCCCTTAAATGAATTGCTAATAGATCATGTCACAAACCAAGAGATCATGTCACAGACCAAAGGAAAAATGCCTCAGTAAAATAAAAATGCTTCCCTGAATTCATCTATTAACATCTGCATGCTGAAGTTTCTTTTTAGCTTGGGCTGCTATAACCAAATGCCATCATTTCAGTGGTTTAAACAACCGTTGTTTCTCACAGTTCTGGAGGCCGGCAAGCCCACAGTCAAGGTGCTGGCCAGGTCTGTTCTTGGTGAGGACTCTCTTCTCGGCTTGGGGACACCTGCTTTCCACCTGTGTCCTTTGCCGGCTTTTCCTGGGTGTGTGTTCATCTTACATGGACTCTGATCTCCCCATGAGGGTCCCACCCGTATGACTGCATCTAAACCTAATTATTTTCCAAAGCCCACCTCCAAATAACATTACATTGGGGATCAGAGCTTCACCATATGAATTTTGAGAGGGGTATAATCATTCAGTCCATTAATTATGTAGACTGTGCAGTACATAAGCCTAACAGGGTATAGGAATCAGCGACCTATAACCTGCTACCTGTAGTAAATGAAGCTTTGTTGGAACACAGCCATACTTATTTGTTAACACATTATCTATGGCTGCTCTTACATTTCAATAACAGAAATGAATACTGTGGCAAAGACTATATGGTCCATGAAGCCTAGTAGATTCACCATGCGGCCTTTGAGGAAGGAACTATGAACTATCCAGATGAGCAAACTATATTTTCTGATAACCCCCATCCTCTTGCCTCAGGAATCAACCCAGATATCACTGACAGGAATGAAGAACAGCGCTGTGCACTCCCGTCCTCCTAGCGCCTGTGAAAGAAAGCGAAAGTGAAATTGCTCAGTTGTGTCCAACTCTTTGCAACCCCATGGACTGTAGCCTACCAGCCTCCTCCATCCATGGGATTTTCCAGACAAGAGTCCTGGAGTGGGTTGCCATTTCCTTCTCCAGGGGATCTTCCCGACCCAGGGATTGAACCCATGTCTCCGGCATTGTAGGCGGACGCTTTTACCGTCTGAGCCACGAGGGAAGAGTGTACCAAATACCTGCTCTAGATTACACAATGATAGGCAGTCCTATAATTCTGCTACTCTAGATTTGTGATTTTCAAAATTAACATCATGGGGTTCACCTGGAGAGCTTGTCAAAATAGGTTCCCTAGATATTGTGATTCAGCAAGTGGTGGGGTGGGGGTCAAGAATTTGCATTTCTAACAAGGGTCAAGGGAATGCTGATACTGCTGGTCCAGAGTCCAAACTTTGGTTGCACTGCTCTAGAAAACCATTATCAAGAAAACTAATACTCTTCAGTGTTGGCTTATTTGGAAAAATTATTTCTCAAAATGTTCAAGTATGTGGGAGGATTGAAATATTTAAGATAAATATTGTAATGATATAATGTTTCAAATGATAAGCTGTCATAGGAGCAAGGTACAGTGTTTTGCATACATTGTTTGACTTAATTTAGTTTTCATAATTTTGATTCATGTAAGGATTATGAGTTATATTTTATGTGAATAAACAGGCTTGTAGCATTGAAGAAATTTGCTTAAAGCCACATACTAGAAAGTGGAGAAAACTGGATTCAAAGCTAGGTCTTTTCACGCAAAATTCCATACTTTTAATCCCTCTTTATACTGAAAGTCTATACCATGGTTCTTAGGCACCTGACAGAGTTGACCTAAAAAATATATTTCTGGGAATTTCAATCTTGAAACTATTGGAACAGGTGAAAAAATGTGTACTTTATCCAAATAACTTACACTTCTTTTAATTTTTCCCTACACTAGATCCCTAATTTGTTACTTTTTATGAAGTGTACTAATTTTTTTTTTTTTTTTTTGCAGGGGGAAAGAAAGAGGAATTTGTGGCAATACAAAGACCAACAAAAGTAAGCTAGTTTGAATGATATAGTCAGGTTCTTTTTCTGCATTGTGAGTGTCAAACTGAGACCCTGTCTCTCCAAGTTTACTAAGTAACTCTGCCTTTAGTTCCCTTCAGTTCAGTGTACTTAACAGATGAACATGTACATGTGCAGGGTTTCCCAGGTAAAGAATCTGCCTTCCAATACAGGAGACTTGGGTTTGATCCCCGGGTTGAGAAGATCCCCTGGAGAAGGAAATGGAAGCTCGTTCCAGAATTCTTGCCTGGAAAATCCCAGGGACAGAAGAGCCTGGTGGGCTACAGTGCATGGGGTTGCAAGAGTGGAACATGACTGACTAAGCATATGAAGGTAGGCACACATCTTGAGGAGTTACATTTGCAAGAATGCTTTTAAGCACTTAGCAAGTTTTATTTCGTCTGGTTTTGACAATACCAAGGTACCACAGGTGTTAACACTCTTTTCATTTGTAAATGAGGGAATTGAGGCACAGAGATGATATGTGTTTTCCAAGGCCATGCCGCAAGGAGATGGCAGTACTAGGGTTTGAGTCTAACTGTTCTTAAACCCAGCACTTAAGATGTTGGCAGATATCAAAATGTTAAGAAAGATAGTTAAAAATAGTAAATGTCAGATTTATTGGAGTCTTTCATATTCTTAATCTAGTCCAAGATTATTGAATTATCTCCTCTGTGATAGAAAGGGTTTTAGGTAAACCATCCATGCTGTCTCCCTTTTTGCATTATAACTCTGCTTACCAAGCTCTCAGGACTCCTAGGTAGAACTTCTCCAATGACTTATCCTACTATTTTGTGTAAACTTTTCCTATAGCTTTTGTGATGTTTGACTTTTCTGGTGATTTACCATATTGGTAGAATGGTAATTCTTTGCTAAGTAAAGTACCCTGTGGTTTGTCCTAACAGCAAACTGAGTATCTAATGAATCCAGTGTAAGTGAAGCCCATAAAATGTTCAGTAAATATTTTATGGGTTAAGAACTGTATGCCTTGATATTTACATGATAGTAGGTAATGGTTTTAAAAGCGTCTTTCAGGGTACAAATGAGTGATGAAGTCTTAAATTGCCTGAGTGCTTGCATTTTGTACGTTGTCGTTTGGTTAGCAAATAGAAACTGTAGATAAAGAAGTTTTATATATTTAAAATGTCAGAAATAAACTGAGCTGAATATATTTTCCTTTTAAAAACTCTAGACTTTACTAATTACTATTATTAAGAATTTATATGGTGCTTTGTGTTTACAAATACTTTACAGACAGCAGTTAAGTATTTAACTGGGATAACTTTTGCTATTATTTTCACCATTTTCTATGTTGGTAAAGCTAAAAAGCAAAAATTAAATCTTCTTGTGGTGTATGTGTGTATGTGTGCATGTGTGTGTGTATGTTTTAAGGACATGGCAAATTCCTGATGAAACTAACACTATTAATGAGATTTTCTGACTCCTCAAATCACTGTACCTTTCATGCTAATTCAGTTGAAAGTATAGTAATTTGATCAGTAAACAATTTCAATAGAATGTATTGCTGGAGTACTGTTAATTTTTGCCTGTATTCAACATTTGAGGACGTATCCATTTCATCTAGTGCTTTAGTGTTTATTGTAATATGTTAGGTAACTAAATGTTATCTATTGCTAGCCCCCCTCATTGGCAATGTAATAGTGTGACTGGCATACTTTTTAGGTTTTTTAGTAGACAGATACTTATTAATGCCCTATTTGGTTTCTGGCATTGCTCAAGGGACAGAGGACAAAATGTAAAGGCCAGAGGAGTCATTTCATTCTAGGGATATAGATTCACAAGCAACTACAGTTAAACATGGGTTTCCTCGGTGGCTCACTAGTGAAGAACCCACCTGCCACGCAGAAAACGCAGGTTTGATCCCTAGTTCGGGAAGATCCCCTGGAGAAGGAAATGGCAACTCAAGTATTCTTGCTGGGGGAATCCTATGAACAGAGGAACCTGGAGGGCTACAGTCCAAGGGATTGCAAAGAGTCAGATATGACTTAGCGACTAAATAACAACTGCCTAAGATGGTGAACTGAGTAATAGTGATGAGTGCATCTGGTAAATCAGAAGTTGCTGGAGGAACTTAAGCGACTGAATGAGTCTTTCTAAACCTTACAAATAGAGTCTGTATATGATGACCATATGTGTAATGCTTAGTATTTAATGCCAAGCATTGTTTAAAGCACTTTACTAATGTTTCGTTGGAAGGACTGGCGCTGAAGCTGAAACTCGAATACTTTGGTCACCTGATGCAAAGAGCTGACTCATTTGAAAAGACCCTGATGCTGGGAAGGATTGAGGGCAGGAGGAGAAGGGGACGGCAGAGGATGAGATGGTTGGATGGCATCACCAATTCAATGGACATGGATTTGGGTAGACTCTGGCAGTTGGTGATGGACAGGGAGGCCTGGTGTGCTGCGGTTCATGGGGTCGCAAAGAGTCGGACACGACTGAGCGACTGAACTGAACTGATGTTTACTCATTTAGTTATCATAACATTTTCTGAAGTAGGTCCTTTCAAGTATATCCATTTATATTTAGGGTTTCAAGACACAGAGAGACTAAGAAAAGTACCCAAATCAAAACGTTTATAAGTATCAGAGGCAGGATTCAAACTCAGGTTCAGCTGCTTGCAAGCCAGTACAGTAAGTCGCCTCCATACAAATGAGTTCCATTTTAAGAGCTCAATTGTTAAGTCCAGTTTGTTCCTTAAATCCCACACAGTTAGCCTAGGTACCCAAGTAACACAATTGAGTATATAGTACTATACTGTAATAGGTTTACAATACTTTTCACAAAAATTATATATTAAAAAAAAGACAAAAAATAAAACAATTTAAATCTTACAATACCTTGAAAAGTACAGTAGTGCAGTACAACAGCTGGTACACAGGGACTGGCATCTAGTGAAGAGGCAAGAAGAGTTACTGACGGGAGGAGAGAGATGAGCTGGGAGATGGTAGAGCTGAAGAAGGATCAGCAATAGGAGATGGAGGGCAAGCTGCGATTACACTCACACCTGATGTTGCTGGAATGCACATCCGCATCTTTGAAAGTTCAGAATTTGAAAGCTGGTAAGTGGGCTTCCCTGGGGGCTCAGATGGTAAAGAATCTGCCTGCAATGAAGGAGACCTGGTTTCGATCCGTGGGTTGGGAAGATCCCCTGGAGAAGGGCATGACTACCCACTCCAGTATTCTTGCATGAAGAATCCTCATGACAGAGGAGCCTGTCAGGCTATAGTCCATAGGGTTGCAAAGAGTCAGAGACGGCTGAATGACTCCGCAGAGCTTGTAGGGACTTGCTGTGTTTGAGAGACAAGTGCTGGTAGGAATAGAAGGTTTGCTTTATTCAAGAGGCTGGCAACCTGGGGCGAAGGTGGACTCATATCCCAAAACCACCTCTGCAGAGTCTGCTGGGCTACGAAAGTTTTTAAAGGGAAAAGGTCAAGTGATCTCAGTGAATCATTGAGGTAGAGGGTCAGACTCTTGGCCATTTCCCATTATGTGCAGGCTTGTTGGGACCTTGTGTTCTTTTTTTAGATGCTCTCTTGTTCACACTGTTAGCTTGGGAGATTATTGAAGGGAAAGCTGAGGGGAAAATCTAGTCATCTCTTAATTAGTTACTCTTCATTGCTGCTTCTTTAATCTAAGGAAGGTATCAACACGTTAGGCAAAGCTTTGTGTGATCAAATGATTTGAAAGGTGTACTTACTTGGGCTGGAGGTTAGTTAAAACACAACTTTGCTTAAGTGATAAGACAAAGGGCCTTGTGCAGAGAGCTGTTTCCTGGAAAGAGCTACTCACCAGGCTGTTTGGTTTAATTGCACTTACTCCCAAGTACTACCCAATACTATTTACATGTTTGGAGATAAACATGGGAATGCAATCTATTTTCCTATTTCTCAGTTACAGATGGATGATATATATTATTTTGATTTGAAATAAAATTTTGAATCTTAAATAAACCGAGTAGATGAAGACACCCTGTAATAGCATCAAATAGATGTTAGGAATCAAATAGAACAAAGCTGATATCTTTAATGTGCACTGGGCCTAGACCTGTGACCAAAAAAATGAATGAAGTGATTCAGTACAAACACTTCCACAAAGAAATACAGCCCTCTCATTTTTCTTGAAGCCTGTGGCCTTCGTGGTCTCTCCTTTTTATTCCCACTTCTTGCGGAGAAATGAGTGTAAGAAATATTTCTCTGTCCTCTTGATTCTACAAGAAAATCAGCAGCTCAGGTGTGATGCTGAGTGGCAGGCTGTGCTCAGCATCACTGTTGGGAAATGATACACTGGCAGAGGCATCTTGACTCTAGATTTTTGCAGTGGGCAGATAATGGCTCAGATGAAGATTTCCTGAGTTTTAAAAGAGAAGACAGAAATGACATACATATGCACACAACATACAGAGACACACACAGCCACTTACAACACAAAAACATACCTTGAAACTTGATTTTCTTCATTTAGCAATAACTTAACAAACAATAATCCATACTGTGTGTTATAACCCATACTGTGTGAACCAACATAAGCCTGCCTGCGGGCTGAACTTCAAAGTCTAGATCATGTCAAAGCAAGAGTGATATCAAGGAAGTGAAATCGGGGGCATACCCCAGGGCCCCAAAGTTGAAATGAGTGGAATGTCTCTGCTTTCTCTTCCTCCAGGAGCACCTGACTAATGACACAGCCCTCAGGGTTTAAAAAGTCAAATATCTTCCTCTTCCTGGCAGTGTCTGTACTGATCAGAATGACCTAGTCTGTGGGGAGTAAACAATCCCAAATTCCCACAACAAAGGTTTATTTCTTGTTAAGTCATTTGTCTGTGGATTGTTGGCTGGATTACAGAGCAGCAGCCATCTCAAATATTGCAGATCATCTCAGAGGGACAGAGATCTCAAGAGGACCTTTCTTCTCAGTTAAATGTTCTGGCATTTACTTGGTCTGAACTAGACACACATTTTCTAGGTACAAAAAAACAAGACAACAGCAACAACCCTCTCTCCCCCGCCAAAATGAAAGTCGCTAGATTGTGTCTGACTCTTTGTGACACCATCATGCTCCTCTGTCCATGGCTTTCTCGAGGCAAAAATACTGTAGTGGGTTGCCATTTCCTTCTCTAGGGGATCTTCCCAACCCAGGGAATAAACCTGGGTCTCTTGCATTGCAGGCAGATTCTTTACCTTCTGAGCCACCCTCAAGAAACCAAAACCAAAAACCCAAGAGAAGGGGAATTCTTGAACAGAAAAGGGAAAGAAATACATATTTGGGTAAAAAATCAATTACTATTAGATTTTTCATTAAATAACTAAAACATAGGCTACTCTTGATCATTTAACAAGTCAAACACATTTATGTTATGGCTTTCATTATGATTGATAGGTTAAACTCACAGAATGTCACATACAGAGTCTACCTTCCTTTAGTAAATGTGGTCTGTGAGTAATTATTCTTATTCAATCACTCAGTCATGTCTGATTCTTTGCAACCCCATGGACTACAGCACAAACAGGCCTTCCTGTTCTTTACCATCCCCCAGAGTTTGCTCAGACTCATGTCCATGAAGTCGGTGATGCCATCCAGCCATCTCATCCTCTGTCGTCCTCTTCTCCTACCTTCAGTCTTTCCTAGCATCAAGGTCTTTTCTAATGAGTCTGTTCTTTGCAACAGGTAACCAAAGTATTGGAGCTTTAGCTTCAGCATCAGTCCTTCCAGTGAATATTCAGGATTGATTTTATTTGGAATTAACTTGTTTGATCTCCTTGCAGTCCAAGGAATTCTCAAGGGTCTTCTCCAACACCACAGTTCAAAAGCATCAGTTCTTTGGTGCTCAGCCTTCTTTATGGTACAGCTCTCACATCTGTACACAACTACTAGAAAAACCATAGCTTTGACTATATGGCCCCTTGTTAGCAAAGGAATGTCTCTGCTTTTTAGTATGATGTCTAGGTTTGTCATAGTTTTTCTTCCAAGGAGCAAGCGTCTTTTAATTTTATGGTTGCAGTCACCATCCACAGTGATTTTGGAGCCCAAGAAAAGACAGTCTGTCACTATTTCCATTGTTTCTCCATCTATTTGCTATGGAGTGATGGGACTAGATGCCATTATCTTAATTTTCTGAATTTTGTGTTTTAAGCCAACTATTATTCTAGTAACATTTTAATCTGTCCTGATGCTTGTAGTGGAGGTGAGGGACACTGTTATACAGTACTACTTGTTTGCCTCCTCGTTCCCCTCAAAAAGTTGGTACTGTCAAGAACATAATGCCTTCACTACTATAAGGGGTATTGCTAGCCATCTATTGACATTTCTAAAACAGAAATGAGAAAAGGCCAACATTAACTAGATAAGAAAATATTCAACATCAGAAATAACATTCAAATAGGACTTTGGAAAAATTTACTATTGTCTATAAAGGACTTCAATTATGTAATTATTGAATCGTTATTTGTATACAAAACAGGCAAGTTGTGTTTATTTCATGAAATAGAGTCGAACAAAAATAATACTGTATTCAGGCTATACAAGTGGTGTGAACCACATAAAATGACAGACACATACTAAAAATAGGAAAGCAGAGTTAAAGAGTGGTGGTTGTGCAATACTGTTCAGATCCAGAGATGGAATAGTAGCGGGAAATCAAACCCTTTGCCTGATAACAGCACCAGTGAAGTAAGTTCTTGGTGTATGCAATATTATGAAAAATTCCCTCCAACACATAATCTATGTCTGTGTCGCAAAGGCAAACAAAGTTGTAAAGATTTGAAATGTAATTCTGCGTTCAGCTGACAGGACAGTTTCACTTATCATTTAAGTCTCATTCCAGATGCCATCTCTAGGACACCTTTCCTGGAAGCGTTCAGTAAAATTTCATAATTTTCCACTTCTTAGAGTTAATGTTTTCTTTCTGTTTCTTTCCACTGTTGCTCCAGCTCTTGTTTATGTTTCTACTAGAGCAGCTGTCAACTCTAACTTGGGTTGTGGTTATTCGTGCCTCTGTCTCCTGAAAACAATTGCCATCTCTGGGAGAACAAGGGTGTACCTCATTTTTTGGGGGGGATTACCCACATTAAGTACCTTACTGTGTACTGTAAATAGCTGTTGGGGATGCAGCTGAGTGTCTATGCAGTCTCTTCCTCCACCAGGGAAAGCACGCTGGTTTAGTGCTCTAAAATGGTATATACGAATTATGTTTTGTTTAGTTGTAAGTTCATCAGTTTACACATGTGATGGAAGTATAGCAATGAGTGTAATTGACAGGAATTTTCCTAAGTACCGTGCATTGCCAATTCATGAATAAATTCTAAATACAGAGGGAACAACTTCTTCAAGATTGTTAGTCTTTTCCCGTGAAATAGACCCTATGGAGTAATAAAGCATAGTTAGCACTTGCAAGTAGAGAAGAGATGGGAAGTCATTTGTTTTTCACAGGAACTAAAGTGCTTTAGTGCATTTCTGATCCTTTAACACACTGGTTGAAGAGTTTCTGTAGCAGAAGAAATATCTGATCTTCAGGTTATAAATTTTGTTTATTTCAAAAGTATGTATGTATTCTGTGTGATTAAGAAGCAGCTTAATGATAAGAATCCATTTGTACTGTGGAATAATGTATATTCAGTAAGAGTCCATGGAATTCAGGAAAACCTCCCCATTTAATTATGTTCAATAAGGAGTCATCATTAAAAAGCCCATTAGTTTGATTTTTGTGTTCTTGGTTTTCATAATTTAGAGAAATTAAGAATTTTCACTTCAGTGGTATTTTTCAAAAATTAAAAAAATAAAACTAAAAATTTTTGGCCATACTGTGTGACATATGGGATCCTAGTTCCCTGACTAGGAGTCAAACCCATACCCCCCCTACCTTGGAATCTTGGAGTCTTAACTACTGGACTACCAGGGAAGTACTTTTGGTGATATTTGAGCATTTATTGTAAGTTTTATTTTAATCAAAGTAGTATTTGCCAATTATTAAAAATTAAATTGTCCTGAAATATAAGAAACATAGGATTCTCTAAGCAAGAATTTAAAAATTTTTTAAATTGAAGAAAGTCGGGAAAACTACTAGACCATTCAGGTATGACCTAAATCACATCCCTTACATTTATACAGTGGAAGTGAGAAATGGATTCTAAGGGTTAGATCTGATAGAGTGCCTGAAGAACTGTGGATGGAGGTTTGGGACATTGTACAGGAGGCAGGGATCAAGACCATCCCCAAGAAAAAGAAATGCAAAACGGCAAAATGGTTGTCTGGGGAGGCCTTACAAATAGCTGTGAAAAAAAAGAGAAGCGAAAGGCAAAGGAGAAAAGGAAAGATATACCCATTTGAATGCAGAGTTCCAAAGAGTAGCAAGGAGAGATAAGAAAGCCTTCCTCAGTGATCAATGCAAAGAAATAGAGGAAAACAATAGAACGGGAAAGACTAGACATCTCTTCAAGAAAATTAGAGATACCAAGGGAATATTTCACATATAGATGAGCACAATAAAGGACAGAAATGGTGTGGACCTAACAGAAGCAGAAGATATTAAGAAGAGGTGGCAAAAATACACTGAAGAACTATACAAAAAAGATCTTCATGACCCAGATAATCACGATGGTGTGATCATTCACCTAGAGCCAGACATCCTAGAATGTGAAGTCAAGTGGGCCTTAGGAAGCATATGAACAAAGCTAGTGGAAGTGATGGAATTCCAGTTGAGCTATTAAAATTCCTAAAAGATGATGCTGTGAAAGTGCTGCACTCAATATGCCAGCAAATTTGGAAAACTCAGCGGTGGCCACAGGACTGGAAAAGGTCAGTTTTCATTCCAATCCCAAAGAAAGTGAAAGTGAAGTCACTCAGTCGTGTCCGACTCTTTTCAACCCCATGGACTGTAGCCCACCAGGCTCCTCCATCCATGGAATTTTCTAGGCAAGAGTACTGGAGTGGGTTGCCATTTCCTTCTCCAGGGGATCTTCCCAACCCGGGGATCGAACCTGTGTCTCCCGCATTGTGGGCAGACACTTTACCATCTGAGCCACCAGGGAATCCCAAATCTCAAAGAAAGGCAGTGCCAAAGAATGCTCAAACTACCACACAATTGCACTCATCTCACATGCTAGTAAGAGAAAGAAAGTGAAGTCGCTCAGTCATGTCCGACTCTTTGCACCTCCATGTACTATAACCTACCAGGATCCTCCATTCATGAGATTCTCCAGGCAAGAATACTGGAGTGGGTTGCCATTACCTTCTCCAGGGAATCTTCCTGACCTGGGGATCAAACCCTGGTCTCCTGCATTGCAGGCAGACACTTTACCCTCTGAGCCACTAGTAAAGTAATACTCAAAATTTGCCAAGCCAGGTTTCAACAGTATGTGAACCATGAAATTACAGATGTTCAAGCTAGATTTTAAAAAGGCAGAGGAACCAGAGGTCAAATTGCCAACATCCACTGGACCATTGAAAAGGCAAGAGAGTTCCAGAAAAACATCTGCTTATGCTTTATTAACTATGTCAAAGCCTTTGACTGTGTGGATCACAACAAACTGTGGAAAATTCTTAAAGAGATGGGATAAATCTGTATGCAGGTCAGGAGGCAACAGTTAGAACTGGATTGGAACAACAGACTTGTTCCAAATCAGTAAAGGAATAGGTCAAGGCTGTATTTTGTCACCCTGCTTATTTAACTTATATGCAGAGTACATCATGAGAAACACTGAACTGAATGAAGCACAAGCTGGAATCAGGGTTGCCAGGAGAAGTTTGAATAACCTCAGATATGCAGATGACACCACCCTTATAGCAGAAAGCGAAGAACTAAAGAGTCTCTTGATGACAGTGAAAGAGGAGATTGAAAAAGTTGGCTTAAAACTCAACATTCAGAAAGTTAAGATCATGGCATCTGCTCCTATCACTTAATGGTAAATAGATAGGGAAACAATGGAAACAGTGATAGACTTTATTTTGGGGGGCTCCAGAATAACTCTAGATGGTGACTACAGCCATGAAATTAAAAGATGCTTGCTCCTTGGAAGAAAAATTATGACCAACCTAAACAGCATATTAAAAAGCAGAGACATTACTTTGCCAACAAAGGTCCATCTAGTCAAAGTTGTGTTTTTTCCAGTAGTCATGTATAGATATGAGAGTTGGACTATAAAGAAAGCTGAGCACCAAAGAGTTGATGCTTTTGAACTGTGGTATTGGAGAAGACTCTTGAGAGTCCCTTGGACAGCAAGGAGACTAAAGGAAATCAGTCCTGAATATTCACTGGAAGGACTGATGCTGAAGCTGAAACTCTAGTTATTTGGCTACCTGATATGAAGAACTGACTCATTTGAAAAGCCCCTGATGCTGGTAAAGATTCAAGGTGAAAGAAGAAGGGGATGACAGATGATGAGATGTTGGATTGCATCACAGATTCAATGCACATGAGTTTGGGTTGGTGGTGGACAGGGAGGCCTGGTGTGCTTCAGTTCATGGGGTCGCAAAGAGTTGGGCACGACTGAGCAACTGAACTGAAATGAACTGAATTGAACTGCAGCAAGAACTCTGGAATGAGTTGCCATTTACTCCTCTAGGGGATCTTCCTAATCCCAGGATCAAACGCTCATCTCCTGTGACCCCTGTATCGAAGGAGGTGTTTTTTTTTTTTTTTTTTCACCACTGAGCCACCTGGAAAACCCAGCCCCATGTTCAGAAGTATCTAAACACTTGGTTTCATCTTATATCTCTCTTTCCACTAGAGTACCATTATCCAAATCTTTCTGCTGATTATATCCTGGTACTTCTTTGTAAATTCACTATCAATGTATATGTCAATAAATGATACATTGTTTAGTTTTGAAAAGATAGGCATTAAGCACAAGCTTAGATGTGTTAAGAAGGAGAATGGCAATGGTTTTAATGGTAGCTGGAAAGGGTAAGTTAGATGAGCCGAGCCTCTGTGTGATGGTGACATTTCCTTGAAAATGTACAAAAGCATCCCCTACAGAAGGGATGGGAGTCCAGCCAAATACACGAATGATTCATTACCTTCAGATAGGATTCTGGACCCAAGTAAACAGGATGTTCTCAGCTCAGGCTAAAACTGGTTTAATGGCATCTCTCGTGTGTGTTTCTCTTGAGTCCCTCCACATAACTTTTCTTAGTTTACTTACTCATATTGTTAGGAGTTGGTTTCCTGGAGCTTCCTAAGGAAGTACCCGGGAGGCAAATTATGAGACCTGCCTTGTCTACTTACTTTCCTGATAATCTCACTAGGTGGGAATTCGTTTTTCTTCAGGTGGTGAGGATGTTGCTTCCCGCTTTATTGTTTGCAAGTCCGAAGACATTCTGCTCTTGATTCTTTGTATGTGACTTATTCTCCTCTACCCATAGTACTTTAGTGGTGTATAATTTCATGCTGTCTGGCATGGGTGTTGGTTTAATCACACCCATTGTTCTATATGCTCTGTAGGCCTTTTCTATTTTGTTATATTGGTTTTTATGTCCTGGGACTTTAAAAAAGACTTTAGTGATTGTTTTTTCCAGTTTTCTTTATTCTTTCTTTCTGGAATTCTATTATTATCAATTTGTATACTGGGAATAGTACTCCAATTTACTTAAATTTTTATGCTCATCTAATTTCTCTTTCTTTCTTTAATTTTATTCTTCATATAAAAGCCCCTTATTTTATGGAGGTTTTAATTCTATCATAATTTAATCCCCAAGAACTATTTTTGTTGTCAAAAAATGTACCTTTATTTTTAGTAATCTACTCTTGTTTCACATATACATTGCTTTTTTTATTCTTCTGAGTGTACTACATATGTGTTTTTAAGTATGTGTGTGTTTAAAATATATACATATATTTATTAAAATATATATTTTAAACTTTTTTTTATATAGTGTATGCTTTTTATGAGTTGATTTTTAAAATATTTTACCTTTACCTTTTATCACAAATCTGATAACCCTTGGCTATTGGTGCATCATTAATAATTGTGAAGTTAAAGAGCTGTTTATCTGATCTTAGAATTTTCCTATGTGAGACATAGAATCAGCCATTTCTGGAAAGATACCTCATTTC